>NC_051281.1:26546944-27746944 GCF_015220745.1 Sebastes umbrosus | reverse complement strand
TGGATTTAGAAACTTGGATAAGCTCTTTAGCATGTAATAAAATGTAATGTGTCTGTAACTGAAACAAGTACTTAAAGGCTTGAATTACTTATTTAGTCATTTGAACACAACAGTGAGTATGCAGCAGCTCGACAATAGTCAAATTCCCATGCAAAGTTTTAGTAGTTTAACTGCATTTATATATATATATATGTATATATATACACACATTCACAAAGTCTGCTTCCATTTGACTTTGTCACATTTTGTTTTATCAATACATCAATTTGTCCTCCTCAGCCAAGTGTAAAAACCTTTTTGCTATATTTCAACAGGTTTTTTTATGTACTGAAATTGAAAATATCAGGTGGATGGATATGCACCTAATGACTCTGTACATGCTGGAAAACTACTTATTTTGGGAATCAGTGATAGCATTAGCAAGCTAGATTAACTAGCTTCCACTTTCTGAGTGGACGGCAAACTTAACACAAGTGCTCCTCCCAGATGTTGAATATTGTAAAGGGGCAGATGGCATGGTTGATAGATTACAGGTAAAAACATACACACTTTGTGTCACTGACGTTCTCCAGTCAGCAGTGCAGTCCACACAGACATAGAGTGATTGGTTACTGCTCTTTTCACATTCTCGTCTGATTTACCTGTTGATTGCAGAAGCAGAAGGTTGATGAGGGGCTCAGACTGGTGGGACATCCTGATTGGTATCAGAGCCACGGGGTCCAACCACACAAACACACACATAAACACACACAGCTGGGGAGGCATTCAGCCTTGGATGACCAGTGCAAACATTTTGGCATCAAAAACAATTCAACACCTCTCAAATCAAAGCACTTCACTGAATAGACAAAAAAACAAATTATAAAAGAATCACTGCTTTCCCCTTCACACTGTCAAATTTAATTTTCTTTTGGATGTATCAGACTATAATCAGCTCGTTGTTCCTGTGCTTGTCCAAATTGGGTCCCAAATTGATTTCTCTATCCTTCCCATGCCAAATATGGGCTGGTAAACTCTTTGATCTGTATCAGCGAAGTGTTAAATCTGTTTGATCTCTTCGATTAGCCCCCAACGTGGTGTCTAGACGCCACGGCCAGCGGGTGAGGAGCTCCCGTTCTCTTTGTTTCTGTCTGCTCTGCAAGTCTTGGCTCTAACGACCCCCGAGGGATGCACTGCATACTTCAAAACACACGCGGCAATGAGAAATCCAAAGTGCGTTTAATTGCACTGGTAATTATTCTGAATGATAACATCACTTGGCCCTCGAATGTATACAAGGGGGGGAGAAAAAAATCAGCCAGTAAATAGAGACATCCTTGAATATGAAAATGTCAAATTCTGCTTTTTAATAACACACTTTTTACTTTTTCTAGGAACTTCAAACAGTGCAGCCAAAGGGCCTGTAAACAAGGCATTTCATCCAGAATGATTTATTTTTTTTGTTCGCCCCAGTTTACACTTCTTCCACAAAGTTTGCAATTCATATATTTTTTTTAAAACGCCAAAGACTAACTTTATGGTATAACAGAGTAAAGCATGTCCACATGGATGTATAGCATTAAAGTTTGTGAGACTGAATGTTTTCGCAGTATGCTTTCCCTGTCCTTCATTTCTTCTCGTGGGTGTCAAGTGATTGACAAGAAGCAGAGTGCAACATCATGTAAAAAAACAAACTCGAGCACAATGAAAATGTGCTGCCAAAACAAACTTATGCATTCATTGTTAGTCTTATGGATTATGTAGCTCTGAGGGGAGGAGAATAAGGCCTTGTGGTTCCAGTTCCTCAGACTGCATGCAGACAGCAGCAGGATTAATGGAGAAAAGAGGCACATTTGAGAACACACATTGGTATTGTCCAACACATATAACAAATCTGAAATGTTTGCCTTGCATGATAATCATTGGCAGACCAATCATACTGGTTAATGTCATTGGTGTCCTCCCGAACTGAGACTTCAGATCACTTAAAATAACACTTATGGTGTTTATGTTAAAAGTGACCTCTTAAAAGTGAATCTCTTCTTCTAGAGATTCGAGGTCTCGCCTATTTTTACCGCGAGCTGCGCGCCGTTCACAGCAACAACAGACAGTGAAAATGATCTTTTGACAGTATATTGACATCATAACAGCAACATCACTACAGTTTCAATATCTAGATATATGTAGAATATGTCAGACATGAAAAAAAGTAAAGATATATTTTTAAATCAACACTTTCTGTTTTAATTTCAAAATAAAAGCCCTCAAAAGTTTTTTTTCTGTGGACAGAATTCCTTCATTTGTTAACACAAGGCTTTTATTCTGAAATATGTACAGGGCAGTGTTGTAGAACATGCAGTGACTTGCAGAGCTCCATGAATGAATAAAGTACGGGGGTTTTAATTGTGGATTAGAGGTTAGTAATGTTTACCTGAGCAGAGAATGAAGTCTATCTCCCTCTGTGTGTGTTGGAATCAGAGCTTCTCTGTGCTCTGTGAAGCGGAGCACCCATCATCCGGTTCCCCAGCTAAATGATTATTTTATTATTCATCACAACCTTCGTCTGAACAGTTAACTCTTCTGGAAATGTTTGCCCTGTAAAATCATTTTCTGTAAACCAAAAGAGCAGATTCAGAAAACTTATATATAGTGTTTCATTAAATAGTTCCAAATAAAAAAGTTATGAGGAACAGTTCACTAATTATTTAAACAAAAAGGACGTGAACATTGTATTGATAAATGACAGCACCCTCGTTGTCAGCCTGTCTGTTGGTAGTTGTTAGTTTTGGTTTAATATGTCAAATTGACATTTTTATGGGTTATTGTTTTTCGCTTAATATAATATTAAATGTCTCCAATTCAATTACATTTGTCTGTCTTTCAAAGAAGCTCTTAAATTTACTGATTATGAAAGCTTTAGTCATCCACTTCACCCACCATCAACAGTCATTAACACAATATCACCCTCAGGCTACCAGAAAAAGCTTGTTTAGTCGTGACTTTCATATTCATTTTACAGAAAAATATCTCACAGAACTGTTTAAAACGGTGTTCTCATCACTCAGAAAATTGTGTTCTCAGAGTAGGAGGATGTCCCATGAGCTATTAGTAGTTTCATAACCATAACTCCATATGCTGAGATTTCATCTCCAGTGAGCTCGCTTCACACGGGAGCAGGCTTTTAGCTCTATAAAGTGTGTTCTGACTCTAACTCTGATGATATGTCAGTGTTGTGTTTTCAGCTTGTTCTGCTGCCCCAGGTGGTCAAAAATCTGTTAATGCAGCTTAAACTAAGTCACAGTGTTTTTTTTGTTATCTTATTTAAAGCTGCAGTGGGTAGAAATGATTTTTTTTTATATAAAATGGTCACTATATCCTAAGAGTAGTGCATGAGACATGTAATCTGAAAAAAAATCATGCCCGTCAATCACTCGCGAACTCGGACCAAACGGTCAAACTTGGCAGTGCTGATCAAATATGAATCAATATTCTATTACTATAATGCCTATTTCTCTCCTGAAATGTTTTTAGAATCATCTTGTAGTGCACTGTTTAGCTGTAAAATTAAAAAGTTTGTGACCCGGCAGCCATGTTGAGATCTGCTGAGGAAATACCAAGCACCGCCCACCAGCGGGAGCACAGCCAATAAGAACGCGTTCTCTCTGAAATGACCTGTGATTGGCCAAAGTCTCCCGTCACAGGCTAGATTTTCTAAAGCCTGAAAACAGAGCAATGAGGAGGTGCAGAAGTCTAGTTTTCTTTCAGAACACTTGAATTATAATATGCTGAAAGGTTATTATGGTATTTTTTGCCCAATGATGACAAAAACATTCTTCCTACAGCAGCTTTAATTCAAACCTAGCCGTTCCGTTATAGAAGGCAGTAACTTCACAGTATTTGGTCGTTTGAGGCTGGTGAATTAAAAACCTCATTTGGACTCTGGCCGGCATTGTAATACTGTACCTTACATCTTGAAAAGCGACCGTTCCCAGTGATGGTCCGGCATTTGAAAGAGGGTTAGCATGTCACAGTTGGAGGCCTTTTGCTGTATTCTGTGAAAAACAGCAAGTCTTTCAGTCCAGGCTAAAAGTACACCCGGGGAGAAAAAACAAAGTGTCAAACAGCAGAGGAGCGCCGACTGAATACTTTATGACTCGCAGAAAGAGCAGCAGCAGGTTCCCACCGCCATAGTAACAACTGTGAAAAATTCAATTCCTCCTGTCTTCCCCACTCAGAGTGTGGAGGATTAAGGCCCCCGAGAGGCACACCCGGCTACCCGCTGGTCCTGGTCGGCTCTCTCACAGGCCCCAACATACAGGAGCCATTCAGAGGGTGGCCATTCTTAATGCCTGACTTATGCCCATGCTGCCATTTTACTGACATCTGCACAGCATCCAGCAATCCTCTTTAAACTGCCTTTCCATCCCTTCTCCTCCGACGTTGTTGTTTTTTTCCCCCCCGTCTCTGTTATTAAATCTAATCGGGATGACACGTCTCACCTTTTTCATCCCTCCTTTTTGTTACATTTTCTACTCCGGCGTCGGTCACGGGGAGCAAAACGAGGTCGACCTGTGTGTTTACATTGGTGTGGTGCCTCCTCCCTACTGCGGTATTGATGTGGCATTATGGGGCCGGGGACCGAGGAGGCACCGAGAGGTAGACACGAGAGCGAGAGGCTAAAAAGATTTATTTTAGTTAGTAGAGTTTTTTCACAGTGCTTTAAGGAGCCCAGGGTCCAGGGGACTGCAGTTTGTCCCCCTCTGAGTTCTTTTTCTGCCTGGCACCTAATAGGACTGGACTGGATAAGAGTAAAAAAGAGATTAAAAGTGTGTGTGTGCGCATGTGTGTGTGTGTGTGTGCGTGTGTGTATTTTGCAGACAACAGCATCCCTACTGGTCATTCCCAGAGCTGAGCGCTGCATATGATCAAAAGATGGATTTCTTTTTCTGATACAGTTTCCACAGAGCTGTCATTCCCATGATGCAAATACTACTGGGTTAAAGTGATGTGTCCCAGTTCCAGACTGTCCTGGTGTTTATTCACAGACTGATTGACAAGTTCCAGACTCGACAGGGCCCATGAGGCCACTGAGACACTTTGATAATTTTCCATCACAGAGACATTTTGTTGGAGGAGTGAGCCACATTTGATCTGGTTTATTGCGTTTCTGCTATTTTGGGCGTTTTCTATTTTTTTCTATTCATCTGTGGTTTATGTACAAGTGTCTTTTTTTCTTTGATTTGCACTCATCGGAACTCGGAATAAACGGTGAATATGCTAAACAAAAAAAAGAAAGAAAGTGGCTCAGCAGAGCATGTGTAAAAGAAAAAAAAAGATCTGAAGGTCACTCAGCAGAGCATGTGTAAAATGGCAGAGTGGGCATCTCTTTGCACATGTACAGAAATATTCTATTCATGGCCTGGCAGGGTTCAAAGTACTAACCAAATGAAATCATCCCATTTTAGTGTCTTTTGAACCGTTTAAAAGGATGCACGAGCGATGTTTCATGGTATTAAGTATTAATGCGGAGTCTGCTGCGGATGCCTCCATCTGCCGTCCCACTGGCTGGACTCAAAGATCTAAAATAAAAGAAACAGATGGAAAAATACACAACATTTGCAGGAGAAAGCATTTCTGCCTTGCCGTGAGAATCACGTGTGTTAGAAATGGAAGGTATACACATGTAATCTCAGAGCATTTTTGTGTTATATAAATTCCTCTAATAGCTGCCACAGTGCTCGGTTCCTATGGAGTAAATAATGTGTGGCAATAAAAGCCGGCTAAAAATACAGTCGTAGAAATGTTCCTAAAAGAGTCCATTCCATTTGTCCAATTGCACTGATTTATTATTAATATCAGGGACAAAATGTAACCAAGTGTAGTGGATGCAGCAGGGACATATTTGGACTGTTAATCTCACATGAAGGAATTTGTAGTTTCTTGTTTGTTTTTTACTCCTGAAAGAGTCTTTGCACTGGCACAGATGTCAGAGTTGTTTTTTGGGGGGGAACTGGGGCAAGAACAGTTGTTTTTAAGAGCTTGTGGAACATAAAGATAAAAATAACTTCTTATTACTTACTTATATATATATATATTTTTATTTATTTAACTTTTATCAAATAAATTCAAGTAAACACTCTTGTTTTTAAAGCTTGCAGTCAGATTTGATCTATTATGTAGTTCAAAATTGCTCATAAAAATAACTACTTTTGAAAAAAAATAAAAAATATTCATGCACCCAAATGTTTTAAAATATTTCTCAACACAAAAAAAGGAAGACCATGAATTTCTAGACATGACAAACTCTTTTCACAAACAACAAAGTACAGTTTTTCCTCGACTTGCTGACGCTCTCCTCCCGTAGAGCTCAGCCTGTAAGTCATCCAGCCTGCAGGCACATGATGCCGGCCCGCTGAATGCTTATGTAGAGTTACACATGTGCCGTCTGCTGTCTATCATATTTCACGTGCCGTCTCGTGCGCCTCGGTTCCCACCAAACCAGAAGTGCTGAATTCCAGTGAAATTACTCTCTGACAGATAACAAGAGAAGAGCTATCTATCAAACTGACACAGTAACATTATACTAGAATTTGAATAGTTGATGAATTATAAATTTGATCCATTGAATCCAAATAAAAGTTAAGTGCTTCATTCTGTACATGCCATAGCAATAAGGACTAGGGATGCACCGATATCGGGCCGATACTGACTCAAATGGCTGGATCAGATATCGGTGACAATGGGGCCGATCTATTCAATTAAATTCTATATGTATATACTATATACATTATGTACTGGAATTTGAATTCCTGTTTAAGTTTTGACCAATTTGTAGCTACATTAAAGAAAGGTCTACACTTAAATTGTAATTCCTAAATTATAACGATTTTTACCAAGTTGCTGGTGTGCCATTAATTATTTTAATAGTAAATAACAGTTCACTAAATTTATATTTATGTATTTATTTGTTACATTTTTACAAAGTTAAGCAATATTTAAGTCAAGCCTGATGTTGCAGTACACATAACAGAATCATCCCAGTCACTTCCACACAGTGATATTAATACGACATGCGATTATTAATTAAACACTGGTATCAGATCGGTTCTCAGTAGGTATGGCTATCAGTATTGGGACTGAAAAAGTCAGATCAGTGCATCCCTAATAAGAACAGGCACAGTGAACTATTTTTATGAAACACGCACATTAAATATTCCTAAAATAAAGTTAGTCTGTGTAGATCATTTTAGTGTTAGCATTGGCATGCGACTAAAAATTATATATAGAAACTAGCTATACATTTGCAATACACTGGAGCTCCTACTGTGCTCATTCTATGTCATTATATTCATATGCTTAAATTCTGAATGTAAGGCAATGATGTACAAACATTAATTATGTAATGACACTTAATTAAAGTAGTAAAGTAATAAACAATTTTATACCATGCATATATATATATACATATTTATATATATGTATTATTATACATAATTATAAAACATTTTCGTAATTTATTAAATGTGTAAAAAGTCTTTGACTTTATGAAAATGTAATAATTTTACATTGCAATTAACTGATATAATAAAAAAAATGTTTTATATTATTTAAATAGAGCTACTTTGATTTTCATTCATTTTAATTTATGCTCAAAATGTTATTTATTATTATCATACACACTAAAAATTGTTGCATTAACGTTACCTTGTACTAATGGGTTGTTTTGACCCATAGTCACTGTTATTTGTGTATTACTGTTGGGTTCCTGGATCAAAACCACCCTTGTGTTGGCTGCTTTTCTACCCGAAACGGGTTCTGGGTAACGTTAACCCATCATTGTGTTGCTGCTATAATGACCCACACTGGCTAAATTTTTAATCCAGTGATTTTTAGTGTACTCTTTCTTTCTTTATTTATTTATTTTGGGGTTTAGGGTGTAATTATATTGACACAAAGTTCAAGACTTCAGGATACAGTTCATCAGTTCATTATTTTTATTTCATTTTATGTATTTATTTAATTTTTTTTTACATAAGGATTCAAAAGTTTTTCGGATACACAAATAAATTATGTAGTGGAATGCAATATGGTGTACTTCAGGGTTATGCTAAAATACTAATGATATGAAATGAGATATGATAAAATAAGGATTAGAAAATATAAATATGAAGGATAATAATTAAACATAAAAAAGACCCAACAAAAATAAAAAAAACAATATTTAAAATGTAAATTATGTCAAAAGAACAAATTTTCACTGCAGACGAGCCCAAAGATATACTGAGGTCAGACGACAGAGTTCACCATCCCGCACAACACATTTATCTATTTTAGAATCTTGAAATTCCGCTCATGTATAATGTAAAAAAAAACATAACGTAAACATAAAAAGACATAATAAGAAAGAGATGACTGAGTGTTTCTTAAGGTAACACTTGTACCATCAAAAAGCAGGATTGTTGTAGCGGAGTGGCCAGTTGTGGAGGCTTTAGGAAGCTTTATCCCACTCCACTGCTGTAATTTCTTGTGCTCAATCCCCGCCGTCGGCCACAACTGTGCCTGGAGGCTTCGTTCAAGGGTCAGGGTGTTGGGATTATCTGAGAAAAAAAAGAAGGGGGGAAAAACTGCTTGTAACCCCCCCACCCCTCCTCCTTCTCACCAACGGCCTCCAACTATAAACTTGTGCCAGCTGTTGCCTCATGCTAAACCCTGCTTAAGAGAAACAGACCTAAAAGGCCCAATCAAGAGCGCTCCTCTACTGTGAGGTTATTGCGCCACCACCGGGCTCTGGCCGGGGCCGTCAGTGCAGCGGTCCAACAGAGTTCAGTCTCACTCAGAGACACTCACTAAACTGTCCTTCGGGGCGGAAGTTTGATTCTGAGGTAGACTGGGGATCAAAATCTGGGACGGCAATCCACACTGACATACAATCTGAACACAGGTCCATTATCTTTGACTTCGTTCACAAGACTGAAACAAATTCCACAAACTTACATGAAAAATTGTAGAAAATAATGAATAAGAAATGAAGGACAAAATGTATGAGACAAGAAAATATGATTTGGGGATTTTGAAGATTCAGCTACATAGAGATTTCAGATAAAGTTTCATTTTAGCAGTAGCAGCACAATTCTGTATTCAGAAAAACAATCTGGCAAAGACATTTATGTTGTAATGCTCCATTTTTTCTTTAGTCTCAACTTTTTGGCTCCAAGGGATAATGTGGTGAGGAGAGAAAGGAGAAGATGGAAGGACAAAAAGAAAGAGAAACACTGCATCCATTTGCGAATGCAAACATAGTGGTCGGGAGACTGGACGGCCGCGGGGGGCGAAAGCTTGGTGGAACCGACGATCAAAAAGCATGTGACAGTTTGGGGGTGAGGACAAGGCCCGTGGGACAGACACAGCACGAGTTCAGGCAGGGGTTAGTGTGGCAAGAGGAGGGAGTCGCTACTTCCACCCCGACGGCTCCGCCTCCTTGCGCATCATCATCATCATCACCATCACCATCGCCGCCGACATCGCCAGTCCTATCACAGAAATCTGCATCAGCATCGCTCAACTCTCCGTGAACCCTGACGAGTCTGTTAGTTTGGACACGGGTCACAAGGTCTTTTGGGATAAGTTGTTTGTGTTTTTTTAATCCATAAATTCGGGGTGAATCAGAGGCCATGCTGACCTGAAATAACTTCCGAGTTAAAACGCTGGATCGCTGTGTTCGCTGTGTTCGCTGTGTTCGCTGTGTTCGCTGTGTTCGCTGTGTTCGCTGTGATTTCCTAAAACACTCCACGATTTATTCTCAATCCAAAATATAGGTCGATATTAGACTTTAAATTTAAAATATGTGTTATGTTAACCTATATTTATATAATACAATTAAGTTCATATCATATTGTATTTATACTTATATCGTGTTTTATTTTACATAATTAATAATTACACAGTATAACACATATTGTTATATAATATATTGTAATAATAATAATTACACACAATCCCTTTACATAGCATATAAACAATAATTCATCTGATATATATATATATGTATTTTTATATATATAAGAGAATAATAAGAAAATTACTTTTTATTCCGACTGACTACTATTACTGACTACTGATACTAAATTTTGCGGACCAATTGTTTTAAATACATTCAATAATACACTAAATAAATCATCAGTTCAATTAACATTTTTATGTATTTAAATAATTTTAAATAAACATTTTCAAAAGAAATGTAACATTTGGTAAATCCAACATATCTAATTAAAAATATTAAAGTGATAGAAGGGCATAAAGTAATTAAAGAAATATTTGTATATGTTTAAACAATTTCATGATGAGTGGGACATTTGACAAAAGTATTTAATTAAAAAGTATAAATGTAAAAATAAAGCATAAAAGTCATAGAAGTCCTGATGTTATATGTGTCTTGAATACTTGAATACAATTAATTATTTAGAAGGGGATAAATAGAATAGTATTCATATGTACTGTAAACAATAAAAGCAGACGGGACATATACTTGTTTAATCGTGTATTACTACTTTACTTAAACATGTTGGGTCATACTTCTCTGCCATAATAAATAATTAGTTTTAGTTTTTTACCTAGTTTATTGGGCTTTTCAACAGACAATGACAGAAATGTACATACGAATATTGTATTACAATACAATCAAAAATAGGAAAAGTAAAAGCACAACCAGACATTATAGCCGCGGTACCACAGCACCCACATCACAATTAATACACAACCGTCACCCTTTCAAAAGACTAATTCACTATGAGGGAATTTAATCCTTTTGACATATTAGAAAAAAAATGACCCAAAATGTCGTCAAATTTATTAAATGAGCTTTTAATTGAAAGATAAAATATAGGATATCTCTTATCCAGCGGGTTTGAGAGGGAGGTTATGGGTTTTATATGGGCTTATGGAGGGGAATGAAGGAGGCACCAAACAGTGCACTGAACGCATTAACTTCAATTTGATCTTATAAACAATTATTTTTTTAATTACAATTGTAGTTGTGAATAATAAAAATAAATATGAATGTACATAATATACAAGATTTTTTTTAATTGTAAAGAAAAGTATTATTATTACTATTATTATTATTATTATTAGTAGTATTATTATTAGTATTGTTATTTTTGCTATTATATTTGTATTACTCAGGATGCAGGAGAACAATGATTAGACTACAATGGCTAGAATTTATCACATGCCTCAAACAGCATAATCAAACACAATTTACAGTAATGTATAAAATAACATATTAAAAATGACATATTATGTATTAAAAAAACATAAATCCACCAAACTCCTGTTTTCTGGGCCTTTTTTTTTATCTCCCAGAATCTGGCAACGAAACACATCAGATATTATAAGATAATTAAAAACCCTGTGAAGCGATTACGTTATTTGGACACGCCGGGGGCAACGATGGCAGCTTGGGTAATCTCCCAAATATGGAGCTCTGGCCTCATCCAATCACATGGCCCGATCTGCCCAGCTCCCACAGATACAAGCAGGTTCAGCTGGAGTTCATCTGGAGTTCATCATGGCCGCCATGGCGGAGGGTCTTTACTGAATGCGACGGCACAACGTCGGCCACGCCGAAGTTAGTTTCGGCTTCTGAACTCTTGGTGCAGCCCTGGAGTATACCTGTTGAGATGAAGGTTGTCATGAAAAGGCTTTCGCATCTTTTCTCATCAACATCTTTGATACTTATTTCAGAGCAGTGTATTCCATCCTATGATGTCGATGCCACTTCAAACACGCCGAGCCAACACTTGTGCTGTACCATCCTCCAATCCTGATCTCCTAAAAATGCTTTTCCACGCCATGAGCCTCCACGAACACGAACCCAGTTATTGAAGTCCCTAACAGAGTAATCTGTGTTTGCCCTGGTTTTGCATGTGGTGTTTGACTGGGACGGTGCTGCCATCAGCAGGGCAGTGAGTGTGCCCTGGCTTTAAACCAGGCCCATCAGTCAGAACACGCAGTCCTACATTAGACGCTACAGATTCCCCACGAGGGACTATTTTCTTTCCACATCAACTTCCCCCCCATTCGTGATGCAGGAACATATGAAGTGGGAGCGGGACAGAGGACGTGTGTCTGTGTGTCTCGTATGAAAAGTGTCTCTAGTCCCCCTGTGCATTCATCATCTCTCCTGAGAGCATTAAAGAGCATAATACCTCGGAGGCCAAAGCCCCACCTCTGAAACAGACTGCGAACCTTTCACCCGTTAATGCTGTCAACCAAGGACTGCCGAGCGATAACTAAACCAGGCCACGATGTGTTGTCATCATGTCATTACGTGCTGCTTTTCTCTCACTTAAAGCTGTCTGATGAAATTTACAAGCTATTTGTCCGATGCCAGAGTGTCTCAGCTCGTTTAGGCTCCATTAACAATGTGTCTATTTTGAATATATCTTGAATAAGTTCCATAAGCAGCATGTATTGTGTGTAAAAGTAGCAACAATACACTGTCAAAGATACTCCGTGACAAGTAAGTCTTATATTCAAGTAGTGTATAGTAGTGGTGCAGACAGGAAAAAGCAGTGGTGGAAGTCATATTCGGATACTATATTTAAATAATAATTAATATCATAATTTAAAAAAATTTGATTTAAGTTAGTTAAAAAAAACAAACATATTAAATCTTATTTAAGTAGTCGTACAGAAGTATTATCAGCTAAATGTACCTAGAGAAAGATGTAATGAACAATGACACCTTATAATATGTTATATTAAAATACGTTATATAGTTTTACTACTGAAAGCAGTTGGTTGGTTTCATCTTTAACAATGCAACATATTTAATTAGGTAAAGTATTAATCTGCAAAGTCACCTGTCATTATGTACCTGTCAAATAAATGTACTTTTACAGCATTGGCATTTATATATATATAGACTAATATATATATATATATATATATATATATATATATATTAGTCTGTTTATTGTCAATGTGTATATTGTTCCTATTTTAAATTTGTTCCCTTGTTGATATTGTTCCTATTTTTATATTTCTTTCTATTTAAATTGTTCATATTTTGTTTCACTTTTGTTTTTTTGCTTTTATTACTGTGTTGTATCTTGCTTTTTGTTTTTCCTGATTTCCTTGTCTCTGCACTATCCCCTTTGCTGCTGTACGCTGCAAATGTCCCCACTGTGGGACTAATATAGGAATATCTTATGTTAGCTTATCTCATCTTATATATATATAATGAGATTAGAGATATGAAAGCACACAGCAGTGATTAAAGGAAGTCCAGACATATAGACAGCAGGTCGGTCTATAAAGCCAACCCTATAAAATGAGCTTAAACAAGTGATTGAAAAGATAAGATGATGCCTTATGGCAAAAATCTGACGGTCTCTTATTTAGAACTGATGAAATATAGCTAAAAGCCACCATTTATATTCATAATTCATAGTGGAATCATTATTTAATGTCATTACATTTTAAATTACATGTTCACAGCAGCTAAAATTAAAGTAAAAGTAAAGTTAAGTAAAAGAAAAAATATATATGTGTGTGTGCATGCACATACAGCATCCATACATACACATCAACAATTAAATTGAACAACAATAATAATGTTGATAATACAATATTTGAAAAAAAGAAAAGAAAAGACAGTGGGAAAGTTAGGAGTAACGAATGTACTGCATGATCTGAATACAGACGCATGTGCATAACCACCAGCTGATATTATTTAAACTATATATAATATATAAAAAAATATATTTTTGTAGGGAATTATGTGTGTATTTGCATATTTTTAAATGTTCACATATGCACATACTTATATCTCTAATAACAGTCATATAAATGTACAAACAGTACTAGTAAAAAACGTTATATTATAGGTCAATAGGGTAAAACTTTAACTGATAGATATCACCGTGACACTTCCCCAGTTGATTACTGACATTAAGTCAATTGTTTCTTTGAATTACAAGTTGTCTTAATGTTGTTTAAATATGCAAATATGCATTATCTTATTAAATATGTGCTAATTTGCATACATTTCAAGAACAGAAATGTGAACATTGGATAAAGCCAAGTTCAAAATTCTGATTTCATTTTGTTGACATATTAGAGTCAAAGATTTTTACAGAGGGGCTTTTTCGGTATCTCTTTTTTATCACTCCATAAATCAGAAAATACTGTCAACAGCCATAAATAAATCTATTTTCGCCATGTTTTTTAGGAATAAAATGTTGTATAAATCAGGCTATGAATTATATATGAACAAACACCTCCGTGAAATTTTTCAGAATATATTTTAGATAGAAATGAAACTTTAAAGTTTGGTGGATGTACGTACTACTGATGTGGAGATTTCTGGCTCAGAGTCTGAGAAAAAAACAGCCTTTAAAGATGATTGTAAAATATACACTACAGGTGAATAGGCTAAAAACAAGAACTACTAGATATCACCATGAAACATCCGCAGTTGATTACTTACATTAACACAATAATTTAACACAAACGTTTTCTGAAATGTTACGTTCAAATATGCAAATGAGGCATTATGCAATGCTATCTTTGGGTGAATTTAGGCGAAATCTAAAGACGCAAATAGACAAAGTAGTAAAATAAAAACCTAAATGTGTATTTTGGATGATTTTTTCCCACTAGTCTGACAGAAGGCATCTTATGTAATGCAGCCCAAAATCCCCAAAATGACCAGTGCATGAAATAAATTATGTTTTTGCCTGAGGTGTTTTGTTTTAATTCTCCCCAACTTCCCCAGCCTAAAACAAAACTTAAATAATAAATATACAGAGAAGAATATGAATGGATTTGAGAACTAAAAAAATATCTAGATTATTCCAATTTGCCTCATTTAATATTACTAAACACAAAATTACATAATAAAAATGTATGTAAAATGTGTTATTCTGCTTCACCATTCATCTTTTTTTTTTAAGAAAACACATTTCAAGGCATAAGATTAACTTGCCATACGTCCGACCGGTCCTGCATATTACCACATGTATAAAACACGTGTATGTGCCTGTGATTAATCCCCACATACCTACACTTACACTCATATAAGTGCTCTACTTATACAGTAAGTCCTTACAATGAGCTGTGTCAAGAGTACATTATTACAGGTAATTACACCTTTCCATTATGACTATGAAATACTGAAAATCACATCTGCATAGCTATTAAAAAGTTAAAGCGTAATTATGATCAAAACAACAAAAGACAATCCGTGAAAAACAAACCAGGAGAATGATGACTCCAGTTGTCTCTGGCAGTCCCAGTTTATGATATGGAAATAATTTAGTTTTGATTAGGCAACCAAGTTATTCAATATAGCATAGTGTGCTTCAGTGGCTAAACTCAATACAGCTCAATCAGGAGCCCGTGTGATATTTCAGTAATGATCTAAGGCAATGGGACTGATTGAGCATCCATTGTCTTCATTTTCTAAGCAGCCCTCATCATATCTGTATCGAGGAGCTCGGTCGGCGAGCTCGCCACAGCACCAAGCTGTTATGTAGGCTGTAGCGCCACAGAAGCGCTTTAATCCAATAGTGGAAATAAATAAATAAAGTGTTTAGAGAGAGGTGAGTGCTCGGTCAGCTCGCCTGCACAGCCCACACACTGCCACAGTTGTGTCACATCCATGAGCAGCCATTAAGGCCTCCGCTGATCTAATGTGGAGCGAGTGTGCCGTCTACCGTACAAACCGGGCGCCGATAGAAAACCCGCTAGCTGAACCCGCGCGCTTCAGCGTATATACTTCCAGCAAGGCTACACATCCAATCATACTATCAGTCAGACTAATTGACCCCGTCATTATTAATCCACCGCATGGGGTGTCTGCGCTGCATGGGCTACAGGAAATAACTGAAGTTTTGACATATTTGCTTTGATAAAACTGACATTTTAGGCTTTGAATTTAGGCCACGTGTTTATGTACAGTAAGAATTTAGCCTGTCAGAACAGCGGAAAGTTGATAACACGAACACTTTCTCTTTGGATTCATTGACTAATTGAATTTAATAATTTAAATGTGAACTAAAATACGATGTCGGTTGTTTTTACATTTCATTATGTTTTTGTTTTTTATCCCCCACAATAAAACTTAACTTTAAAAAGTATTTAAACATTCAAACAGTTCGACTCTTCGTGTAGATACATTTATTTGTTAATTCTGAATATAAATTTGGTATTTTTTTCACAATTAAACTTAATTTCTAAAGTGTTTAAACATTCAAATGTATGCAGTTCAACTATTCCCATGAATATATTTAATTTATATTTTAAATTTTAAAATATTGAATTACATATGCCTTACGTTGGCTTAAGTTGTTTTTTTTCTGCACAATAAAATCAAATTTAGATTTTCCTAATAATACTTAATTTAAATTTTACATATGAGAATGTTTACAATTTTTTTCACATTGGGAACTAAAAATTTATATTAAAATATTATTGCAGTTGAATTACATTCAACCCAGATTTTAAGGGTATTTTTTCCCCACAATGAAATGTTATTTTAATTTTCAAACTAAAACTTAATTTAAAAAGTATTTAAATACCCACATTAATACGTTCAACTCTTTATATGAATGCATTTTATTTAATATTTGTATATTATAATATTTGTATATAATATTATTTAATACAATTACGGTTAAATTACATACGATTTTTAAGTTTGTTAGTAATTAAACATTTTAATTTATATAGTTCAACTCTTCATATGGAGAAATCTCCCTATACAAGATCAAATCGACTCTTAACAGTAGAACATCAATATAATATCAATATATGAATTTTATAAAATTTAGGAGAAATAGACAAATGTAAACAATCATTTATCACTTTCTTTTTTTCCACTTATATATATATATATATATATTTTATGACTGACTTAAAATGTCATGGAACAAAAACAACAAATAAATAGCTCACACACTGCAGGGCTCCAATGTTCAGTAATTTATTGCGTAGTTACGTTTCGAGCTCAACTGCTCTTCATCAGACTCAAGTTGATGCTGCAACACTCTCGACACTGTGTCACCTAATGTAAGGGCCTCCGTGAGGAAATGGACATTTGACTTTTATTGTGACTCCCTTCACCCACTACTTGTCATTTATACACTCTATGAATTACCTGTTGTGCGTACGGTCTCTTTAGTGTCAGTTTCTGGCTGGAATTATTGCACCTTAATTCATACAGTATAGGACAAATAGGGGCGCCTCTTTAGAATTTTCCCATACTTGATGATTGGCCGACAAGCCTGACGGTGGTTAAGGACGCCCTATTGAGTGTCTTCCTGCTAATATTTTTTTATGTCTATATATATATATGTATATTGTTTTTTCTGAAGATATTGACTGTATGTCACCTTATATTATTAAATTTGATGCTCTTTGAATTCTAAGCTATGCACATAATAAATTTGTGCATAACTTGTAGGTGTGCAAGTATGCACATACACATATACACTGTCATTGTGTGTGTGTGCGTGCGTATATCTATACGCGTACACAGTGGGGATATCTATGTATATATACATCTGTGTATGTAGGCTAACATAAATGTGTTTCTTTTCTTATGAAATGTTTGCTTGTTCTACGCCACTTAAGTCACCCAGCACACGTGATTGCATCACATGACTACATTATGTATATTATCTAAGATGGCGCTGATGCAGTTTACACTTGAGTCTGTAACTCAACTATGTAATAAATGAATGGTATTGGAGCCCTGCGGTGTGTGAGAAATTTTTGTTTATTTGTTAATCCGTGATGTGCTCACTTTAAGCCCAGCACCTTGTTCAGCAGTCTCAGATTGGGCGTGCGACATATATTCGCCTGACTTAACATGTCTCTCATGTGGAATAGCACAATTCTATTAACTTCAACTAAAGTGAATTGGATTTAGATTACTGCGTGCATGAGGACTTTACTGAACATTTTTTAAAGTTGACTTTGCAGCATTAGGATTTATAACAAACCAGTGCATATGTGAGGATTTGTTGGATGAAAAGCTTGTTGGGTTTCCTTCCACACCACATTCCACAATTTAACATCAGTACTCCTCTGACACTTTTCTTCCTACACAACTGTAACGCTGACTGGGGGGGGGGAAAGAATACTAAAGTCAAATTAAAGGAGTCCAAGGTGTTCACCTGTTGAATCATTCTTCTCCTCTGAACAAGGTTAAGAGCCCGAGGTTGTCATTGGTATAAAGTGTGAACTTTCCTTCGTACGAGGCCAGGACATGGAAAAGCACCGGGGGGCACCGTGTCAGAGAAAATACTACTTCAGCCCTGCGATTGAAGTGTGGACTTAAAGCTGTGATGGAAAAGGGCAGAGCAGCTCTCTCCGGCAATTGCCGGCTGAAATGCTATATAGGCATGCCACAGTGAAAGTGCATTACCTTTTTTTCCACACAGCCCCTTTCAACCCTTTCCAAAATCCCCACTGCAGCAATGTTACGAAAATACATCAAGAGGTGAGTTTTGATTTGTGTGCATTTGAGTGTGATTTCCAATGTCCCTTCCATTTCTCAGTAGTTCTGCCGAACACAACGTCTGTCTTTTCTCTCAGTCTTTCTCCCTCTCGTCGGAGCGACCTCTCGGTGACCAACCACTTTCGCCCACTCAGACACCGAAGGACGAGACACCGAGATCATCTTCACTCAGAGGGGCAAAAGCAGAAATATGTAGTTTCTGTTTTTTTTTATTTCAAAATGTTTTGCTTTCGCCTTGAAGATAAATGTTTTATGCGAGGTGACATTCAGGTGCAGAGCATGTATACAAATTACATTTACACTGGACAAAAACTCCAATGTCAATTCAATGATATATTCCTCTATTTCATGTCAAAGATACAAGAGGTCAGTAAGTCATCAATACATATTTATTTCTAAGCTTTATGCAATTATTTATGAGGTTTGAGTTGAGAGAAAAACTATAAATTGCATTCCAATCCCATGATGCCTAGTGTACAAGAAGACGTTTACCCAATCTAAATTAAAATGATAATAATAATAATTAAATTGATTTAATAATAATATAAAAGCCAACTCATTATATGCATGAGAAAATCACAGCTGTTTGTTATGTTTATTAGGATTAGCTGCTTATGAATATTATTCCTAAAAAAAAAGGCAAATACTTCATATTATCAAATGGAAATTAATACTAAAATAAGAGACGTATAATTACAATAAATGTACCGAAATTTGGTACACAGCAATTATAATATTAAATAGCTGATTAACAGCAGGATTCTACATCATGGAAGTTATCATGGGCCACGGTTAAAATATGAAACGGAGAAGCTGCTAAATTAATTTCCTGCGAAAAGATTCCATAGGATACTCTGCTTTCATTTATTCTGACACACCTAATTGTAACGGTGACCAAGAAAAAAAAGTAAAATACATACATTATTTTTGTATTTATTTAGTTGTCTTACTTCAGCTTATTTGACATAACTAGTTTACTAAATAGTAACTTTTTGACGAAGTTAAAAAGGTGAAAATATTTGTTTTGTGCTGTACTCTTTTTGCAACGAGGGTGATACATATTACTGAATGGAACGTAATTCATGTATACTGTATATAATGCAACATATAAGAATCACAGGCAATAAATATGTAATTATGTTCCTAATTACTCATGCCAATTAAATGTAAACTGACATTTTAAATCAATTCCAAGATGTGATTTTATGAGTTTATATGGATATTTGATTGTATAAGGATTTGGTTTATGTTGGAGTTTGACTAAATAATTGTTTCTAATTTATTAAACATTTAGTTATATTTAAAAAAAAAAATATATATATATATATATATATATACATATAAAAAAGGAAGCCAATATTTGGTGTAACTTGAAAGTTAAATACTTTGTATTTTAAACTTTGTAACTAAAATATGGAACATGTGATAACTAAGATGTAGCCTATATAGCTTATGAATGTACAGTCCTTCCCATATACATACTGTAGCTACTCTGGCTGTGACAAACATACTTCACATGCTGTGATTTATCAGCCTGTTTATCAGCTCACCATCACAGCTTGTTCTGTCTCTCTATGGTACAGTGTGCCCTATGTTAATATGAGCTGAACAGTGAGTGAACGAGGCTGAGCCGTCCACCTGAGACCCAGAAAGAACGCACAAACACAGCTTTACCTTGTGATATAAAAATACGACTGTCGACAGAGAGAGAGAGATATAGAGCGATAGAGAGAGAGAGAGATAGAGAGGCATCCCCATAATAACAATGGCCTATAGCTGAAGGGCCACTGCACTCTCTGGCACACGGTGGCCTACATACACCCTGAGTGAACTTGATAAAAAAAAAAAGTGCTGCCTTTCAGATCCTCCTGTCCTCTGTGTATCATATGTACAGCTGAGTGTGTGTGAGTAGAATATAATAGACTTTGTAGACTGGGCCCGGGCCACGTAGAGTTTGTATTTTCCAGGCCGTAAGAACCCGGCCTCGCTGAAACGCGATAGTGTGCAATCACATAGGTATGGCTGTAATTTCTGCTCCTGCCTGATTATAATTGCCAGCTTGGCCGTTCGCGATGCTCAACCCCTGCACACAGATCCTGTTCTGCTGGAGAACAACAACGGTCGTGCCGCCACAACTTTTTGACCCTATCTTTTATCAACCTCTCATCCTCCGAGCGACTGACTGAAACACAGACCGATGACGGCGGCTAATGACGAGTCGTCACGATAGTCTGAGAAAAATGATGACATTCAAAGTACCGTGAGTCTCTCCTCCCATGATCGGTATCATGTTAGAGAGTCGAGGCCTGTACTCCAGGTGAACGTTGTGATCATTCTAATGATAATAGTAATAGACATAGTTTCTGATGAGAATGTATGTGATCGCATTGTAATATGAAATCAAATAACGGCTGGTTAAACTGGGCTGAGTGGAGGCCAGCAGACACAAAATAAATATTCTGATACTTTACTTCAGTAAAAGTAGCAATAACAAAATTTCAAAATAAAAAAAAAGTCCTACATTTAATATCTTAGTGTGGTCAGCAAACTATAGTAAAACTAGTTTGAACCGAGGCACTGTGTGTGGCGTTGGTTCATGCTATATAGTTTAGTATACCTATATATACATATATACAGTATATATATATATATATATATATATATATATACTATATATATATATTACTGGTATCTTAACATTTTTAGCATTTTAATGTCGTAGCTGATCCTGATGGAGCTCATTTTAACTACTTAACTTTATATGCTCCGTCATGTACCATTACTTCACTTTTTAAACTGTCTTACTGATACTTGATATTTAACACTAATCATATTTTTCACTATCTCAAAAAAAAATGTGCACATGCACCTGCAGCGTTGTGTTGCAACACTTATTCTGGAAGGCTTCTCTTTGATCTCCTGTTACTTGAATCTTACCCTGCTGCTGCTTTGAGCAAATTATCACATGTAAATGTAAATATGAGTTTAAGCAGTAGTTACTGCATTAGAAATAGTAGCTGCAGTAGTTTTTTATTTACCTACTGGGGTTATTTAACAGGGACATTATAGTAATGAACATCTCTGTGAGGGCGCTGGAGTTGTTTTTAGGGTGGTACATAGTCCCCTTAAAAACGAATATAAGGTCAAAATGAAAGTATTGAAACAGTTTCTAAGCATGCAGACCGATAATAAGAGTGAATTTGAAAGTTAGTATTGTTGATTACTAATTAAACAGCCCAGTCGCACATCAGTTTGTGAAATATTCACAAAATGTAATGTACTGATTCGTGTACATAAACACAAATTAAAAAAAAAAATTGTGATGGTCAGCACGAAATTAATTTGTATGTAATCCACTTAAATGTGAAGCGAGAAGTATACAGAGCGGGCAAACGCCGTATAAGGAGGAGGTCAGGGTGGATGGGTTGGTCCAAAAACACTGGAATTTCGCCCAGGAGACTGGTGTTCATGTCCCGTGTGAAACCACAAGTCAAAGTTGATTTATTTGCCACGTAACTTCCATACTTAAGTTACGCCACTTCCGGTGTTATTTTAACCCAAACCGCGATCTTTTTTCCTAAAGCTAACTAAGTACTTTTATTTTGAAAAGACTGGAGTGGTAATTTACATGTGCTGTTGCTGGACATTTGTAGGAAAACACACAAAGAATACGTTGTTGAAAGTCGTGCTGAGCGTCACGAGAAAAAAAGAGGGAAATTCGTGTGTATGTACACAAATCAAATACATTACATGTTGTGACTATTTCATGAACTGCTGTGAGACTGGATTAAAACGTGCAACACAGAATCACACAACACCCAGCATGCACACAAGCAATTTAGTAATGGTAATAAATATCTACAAAGACACCACTGGGCTACATTACCAGGCATTAATGTGAACATGCAACTGAGAAACATACAATATACAGCAAGCAAAACATAAGTATAAAAAAAAAAAACACATTACTCCGGCACAATGAGTACAAGATGTACACGGAGCTACATTAGGGCAGACTGGCAATAGTGGCTAGTAGTTATGTTAACAGAACTAACTGTTTTAGTAGGATACAGAGGCAGCAGTAGCAGTATGAGGAAGAAGTAATAATGATTCAAAAGATGGCAGCAGTATATAAAGGTATAATATTATGTATATTATATTATGGCACTTGGAGCACGCAGACCTCCACCGAGACCAAACGCCCGCAATGTTAACGAAAGCGGAAAATAATTTGTGTATCCGCCCCGTGATTCAGATCCATGGCGGAGGTAATAATGAACACGAAATGATTCTATCAGCTTCTTTACATGAATGAAAGGCTGTAGTATTACTACTGTAGTATCACTACAGTACTGAGGAAACCCACCAGTGATTAATTGGAGTGGACAGAGGCTAGAGGACCAACTGAACAAAGATGGATTCCCAAGTTTCAGTGGAGAAAAATAGGTCAACCGGTCCTAATGCAAGTGAACTTTTGACCTGCGTGAAGTGGAGCTACTGATTCAACAAAAGACCGAAAAGACGTGTCCTGCCGTTATCTAATTTGAGTCCCGCCTTGTAGATAATATTATGCTGCTTTACTTCAACTTGTATGACTTTTTTGAATAACTTCTTCAAAAACAATGAAGCAAATTGGGCCGCTGAGTGAGGAGATGGAGAAAGATGATTCTATGATAATTTTGCTTTTACTGCAGGAGGAGCTGTTAGAGGTACAACAGAGATCTAATTAGATTTCTTTCATTTACTTCATTGTATAGAAATCTCTCCATCTACAGCAGCGCCGTGGGCTTTGTCACAACAGAAACAGGCTTATACTCGACTTTTTTTTTTTTTTTCAGGGCTGTTTGCGTCACGACTTTACGTCGCCTCTGACCTCATTTCTGTCCGCAGCTCCTCCATTTAATACGGGCGAGCGGCTGCTCCGTGTACACAAGAAACAAGATGGCGGCGTACAGTACCTTGCGTCTCGCTCGTCTCTTGCATCTCTTCTTTCTTTTTAGGCAAAGACTGAGCCACCTTGATGAGGTTTCTGTCAGAGCTGTGCCGCCTTTTTTTACATTTTTACTCCAGGATGCCACACGTTTTCTCCGCGAGTCTTTCATTCACTAGTCCGGCCGCAGAGGTGAACAAGAATAAACCAAATCTATAGTCCTGCTGTCGATAACATCAAAACATTTCCATTCAACTGTGCGTCCCTCTCCTTGTGTTTGCTACGCTGTGTCTTTTTGGAGTGCTATTTCAAGCCCTCGCTCTCTCTGTGCGGCGGGGCTCATAATATCAGATTGCACAGCCCGTCTTGGCCAAATGTGAATTTTATACTCTAGTGACCACAGGCTTTACACTTTCATTAGCTCACATTCTCCTCAGCAGTGCAAATGCCATGTCGCTAGTGAAGGGGGGTGTGTGTGTGGGGGGGGTCTCGCTGAGTGAGCCTGATGGGGTGGAGGATTGGAGGGCGGCACGAGGGAGAAAAAAAAAACTTCCCGAAAGCACAGTTGGCCCTCGAGGCGTGGGCCACAGCCCAGCCACTCTGAAGGAAAACATAAAATAAAAATGTGCCTCATCGAGCACATATTGCTGACATCCAAACTTAGCGAAAGGAAACAAGATCCAGACTTTCTTATTATTTTCACATAATCTGGCAATAATTATCTATTTGAAACCATTTTCACCCTTAGTTACACAGCTTTTCTCCTCACTTTTGACGAATATTATTTTCCCAGTATACGTTCCAACTGAACGATGTCGTTTTTTTTGCATTAATGAGCTGCCTCATTAAGAAGCACTGTGTGCACCTCCTGAACACCATCTTTCATTGAGCCTGGGAGGAGATATACGATATGAAACCACCTCTTAACAGCGGTGCCTTTTTTCATTTATCTTTAAAGCGGGTTTTCTTTCTCCTCGCTTGTTTTCCAGACTCCAATGTTATTCAGTGAGAGAAAATGAATCAACAAGAGAAGAGCACATGTGTGGATTGGCAAATGGAAGGGGGGGGGTTTGGAGAGGGGGTGTAGAGAGAGGAACGAAAATGGTTTGTGTCAGTGCTTCCCCTGAGAGATGAAAGCAAATGCTGGCCGTGTCTTAAGCTATTAGGGTAAGGAGTGGTGTTTGGCTTGACCCCCCCCTCCGCTCTGCCAGACGTGGCCGGACAGAGAACACTGCCTCGCTCAAAGATGCCCTTCTCACTTGAGAGAATTAACTTTCACTCTCGGGCTCTGTGAAACCGCAATGCTACGTATTTGTGTGACTTTTGCCCCACCGTGTTTCCAATTATCTGCTCGCTGGACTGTGGCGGTTCGAGCGCTGATCTAACGAGACGGCGACATCTCCAGTGTGCTCCGCTGGGCAGGTGGCTGACAGCACATAGAGTTGTCATCTTCTTGTCAACACTTTGTCTCCTGCATGCTCCCTATTTTGAAACGAGAACCCCTCGAGTTGTGCGGAACAGGTTTGCGAAAGACAGAAGACGAAGGGAGAGAGCACGACATGCAGGAAGGCGTTTTGAAGTCCGTGGCCCACCGGGGGCGAGGCGGATACAATCCACTTCCTTTTTAAAGGTTTGTATCTTTGAGTTTTTTTTTTTCTCCGTGTGGTAAAGAGGGAGAGGGTTCATGCAGAGGGCAGTGATTACAGATTTGAATGGAGTTAAAACGGAAACATCTTCAGGGCACACTCTGACCCGTCAGCTTCATTTTTCTCCGAGTGGATCCGATGAGTGCGGCCGTGCCATCCCTCACGACGCCCATCCCTTCTTTTTTTTTCCTCCAACTCCTTCTCTATTTCTGCGTCCCCGTCACATTACGCCCATCTATGCTAGCCCTGCTATGCTAGGTCAGGTTTGGCATACAGAGACACCCCCCCCACCCTCCCGTCGCAGCACACACACACATACACACACTCTGTCCATTGTCAGCAGCGCCGAAAGCAGATTTGCTCTTTAAACTAATGGCCCGTTATGTGAAACAGACCTGATTACTGCCTGACAGAAGGAATTAAGGCCGTCCGGGGCCAAACGAGAGCGCCAGCATCCATGACCTGGCACAACCACTTAGGGAGAATTTTTATTTACACTGCACACAGTAAACATTTGATATATTCAGGAAGCACAAGAAAAAGATGTACTCCTTTCAGTGTACTTGACTTTACGTCATATTGATCCGACTTATTCTAAGGGATTGCCAGTGATTTATCAAATTAGGTTTATGTGAAAGACGGGAATGGATTTTCTAATAAAAATTCAGGCCATGAAACATTGGAGCCTGTATTTATAGTTCCGCAATAGCGGAGGAGAGAGTGTATTTGCTCATTCCAGAGCCAACCTTGTTTATCTATAAATACGGGGCAAAAAGGACATTTCTGATTTTGATTTAACAATAAATGAAGAAATGCAATTTGTGAGCTACATTTTCAGAGTCAACTTTCAAGTTCACATAACTCACATAATATCGAGTACTTTTGAAATCACAGAAGCAACTTAATATATTAGCTTTTATGGTTTTATGATGCTTTAGAATTGCATCAGCCAGCAGGGATGGACGACAGACCCAAGTTTTTCTTATGCCACTTATTATGCAATTGTATGTCAATTTTGGCATCTATATTATTATAAAAATTATTTCAATATCCATCTAACTGTTGTTAGCTCAGTTGTAGAGAGATTGCATTACATTACAAGTATGCAGGAGGCGACCAAATATTCAAACGTTCATCTTCTCCGAATACCAGAGTTATTTGCATCATCTCGTATAAATACCAACGGTCGTCTTACATGAAAGTATTGCTGCTATTTGACAAAAAGAAAAAAACACTTAATTTAAATTTCTCTTACAGATTAAATGATAAGGCAAATTATTTTTGAAAAGATAAAAAAAGCTATGAATTTCCCCACACAAAGAACCATTTTTTAAATGTTGTTTGCTTTAATAAATATAGCAGGCTGTGTATTTTTTTATAAAAATCTATCTTCTTGTTCGCCATCTCACAAGTCAGAGGATTTTTCTTGTATTTTTTTTTTATTTACTGAATGGTCCATATGTAAATACAAAATGTCAAATCCATGAATATAAAGTGAAAAGAGCAGAGAATATACTTTCATTACTGTAAAGTTGTCACAGGTCCACCAATAAATATGTGATGAAACAGTCCACACTAATTCTAAAAGACCAAGTACAGTAAATGTAAGCATAGAGAGGAGGTTCAGTCTGCTTTGACTGGATCCCAGTTATATACTTCCATCATTAGAAGTATGATAGTATAGTTGCACAAAGCTGAAAGCTAAACCCTGTGTGCATGATGAATACTTACTACTGATGGGTACTAAAGTTAGGAAGTTGTTTTATGTCTGAACATTGCATTTCTCTTCTTCTATAAAGTGCAGTTTTACTTTGTAGTTTAATTTTATAGTACAAGGCCAGGATAATTATTTTATATGTGTCAATTTTATGTAGTACAGATGAATGAATCGTTAAAATTGTTCGCAAATTTATCAGAACATATGATAAAAACAATTCGGTAAAAAAAAATATATATTATTTGCCTTTTTTCCTTATAACTTATCAATAATTAAAAAAGTTTTTAAAGAAAGAAGAAGAAAAATTAAATATGAATCCATGTGAAAATGTGTTTGTTAGCACAGCAATCCTCTCAGAGCAGAACTAACAATGTTATTGTTAATTTGACTACTACAAAATAAAGTTCCAAAAAAGAAATAATAAGTGGATGTCTCCTGCATTTTTCCCTCCGTGCCGTGTATTCCTATTCATATTGACAGTGTTCACAGAGCAGCAGAATGAAGTTGCCACGTCACATGAGCCGGCCGCTGTGATATGGGTGGAATAGCTCCGCATTAAAGAGTTGAGTTGTGGGTCACATGCTGTCGCTCCCCATCCATCAGATCACTTCCACCCCGATAACGGTAGAGGGAGGGGGAGCTTTACAAAAAGGCCGAGGGGGAGGAAGGTGGGACGAGGTTGGCAGGAGGTCAGTCATGTGACCCGGCACGTCCAACCGCTGCACGCTGACCTCGGGGATCTGCAGGTGTTGAGGTGGAAGTGATGTGACTTTGTGGCAACCTGCAGGCACAAACACAATATGCTACATTCCCTCACATACACACCAGAGCACAGGTGCTGTGTGTACAGTCAAAGCATGTATTCAATATACAAAACATCCATGTGCACACACATAACTTCACAAAAAGAATCGTCATATATAAAACTTTAATGTTGAACAAAAAGCAGCGATATGGGAACAGTACTGAGTGTGTATGTTCACATACGACGCCGCACACAACAATAGCAGAGTTAAAATGCATTTAACCTCACTTAGTGACGACGGCATATTAGATAAATACTCAGAAGTCCAAATGTATGGAAATTATTTCAGCAGCTGGTCACTTTACAGACCACAAATAATTTTAAATAAATAAATACAAAAGGTCATGCTGAATGGGACTTTTGATATCGAGGATGAAACATCAAATGAATCATGAATGAGGCTTGATGGGAATTTTCTCCGGGGCTGTGCCCTGCTGCCGGCGCAGAACCTCACTTCAAAAAATAAAGCATGAATAAAAATTCAAACGGGAGAAAGAAGAATCCCAATAATATTTCATCATTCAAAGCACGTTAAATAATGGAGCGATATAAACTTCTAAATAAAATAATGATATTTGTATCTCTTTTTTGTGTGTGTGTCTTTTCATTTTAATGTGGCAGCTTCTGTTACTTGCCCTTGTATCTTCTGGCTGGCTATGAAAGCCTGAGGCGGTGGGAGCTCAAGTGTGTCTCGGTAAAAAAACTGTTCTCTTACAAAAATATTCCAGCCTCCATCTCACATTTCATTTGCTTACATAGCACTTTCTTGCATACATGATAATTCTGGTTTCACAGGAAGAATTTGTTATGTCTGTTTGCAGCAGGCTTCTTACTGTTACTGCTGGCTGCCTCCAGTGTTATTGATGGAGAAACTCAAACTTATTCTACTGATGTACTCACTGGAAAGTGACTCACATCAAATATTAGATATGAAATACATTACATACAAGTAGACAGATAGTACGTTAAAACATTGGCTAAACATCCCAAAATGATGATAGATAGATAGACAGACAGACAGACAGACAGACTGACGACAGGGTAGACATTTGACTCGTCTTAGCAGGAAAATAATCAATAAAGAAACAATGGAGTTCTGATGTTAACAATGCTACAAAGAATGTGGTTAGCAAGAACGATTCAGACATCAAAATTATATTTTACTTACAAGATGGATTTTATGAAAGAGAAATTGGTGATGACTTGAAACCAGAATATAGAAGTCTATGTTGCTCTCGAGGTCACTGCCAAGGCCTTTGCACACCAAGTTCATATTTTTCATCCGAAATTTTTGCATGTTCAAAAACGAACACAACTTCACTTTTTGTCAATCACATTTACATACCGACTCCAAAACTTCATGAAAGTTTTCGGCACAGATTTGGTTTCTGCATTTTTTTGCATTCGTCAAAATGCAAAATAGGGTTGTTTGATCATTCAGAGCCACCGTCCATGCAAACGTCATCAATGGTCTGATATACACTTTGTCTGCCAGCACAAAGTACTTTACTATAAAGAAGTAAAAGAATGAAGAGATGCAGAATTTAAAGATAGATTGTGGCAGGTGATTGCAGAACAGCTTGGAATCGGGGATGGTCGCAAAACAACGGATATAGGAAAGATTAGACAGTAGTGATTGTGTTGTAGGCAGCTAAACGATAGCTTATTGCTAATGTCATTCACTCATGCCTTGTTTGGGACTAGCACTATCCATCGCACCCATGTAATTAATTCAGTTTTCTCTTGTATTGCACATTTTCGCAACAAATAGAATATAACACAACACTGTGGAAAGACCTTTAGCCTAATAAAGGAGGGCCGAAGTTTAACTTGTATTTTTCATTTGCACATCAGGAAATGAGAAACTTTTGTTAGAAGAGTTTTCCTAGTATTGTTATTGGCTGATATTGCAGTCAATTCAATCAATTTTTGAATTAAACCTGCAGTAAGCAGAATATTTTTGGCATCATTGGGCGAGAAGTCCATAATAACCTTTCAGCATATTGTAATTCAAGTGTTCTGAGAGAAAACTAGACTTCTGCTCCTCCTCATGGCTCTGTTTTCAGGGTTTAGAAAATCTAACCCTTGACGGGAGACTTTGGCCAATCACAGGTCAATTCAGAGAGAGAGCGTTCCTATTGGCTGTTCATTCAACGGAGGTAGCTGTCAATCACTCGCAAACTCCGACCAAACGGTCAAACTAAGCAGCGCTGATCAAATATGATCAAGAATTATTTCTCTCAGCTCTTCAAACCTACTTTTCAAAAATGTAAAAAAAAAAAAATAATAAAATAAAATGTTATCCATGTTTTCACAATTCCAAGGACACATTCTGAATATTATTTAAACTGTTCTGGTCTTTTTGAATAATTTAAATAAGTAATTTCATCAGTTAAACATTCCATTAATATCAATCAAAAATGGAAACAACAACAACAACAAACAAATGAATGAAACTAAACCTGAAACGTTTTCATTGCAGATATTTATGATAATGTCCTGTCATTCTCTGCCTGTGGGTTGCAGTACGTAACAAATGGAGCTGGTGAATCGATAAATTAAGTTTTCTGAGCCAAGGTACATATTTTGTGGTGGGCTCAAAGTCATCTGATACGGGAGAGTATTATCCTACTAAATGTGCAAGAGAGGTTCAGCTAGTACACACACACACACACACACACAGAAAAGAAGGCTTGAACTTTACCTACATTCCTACATGAATAACAATCCGATTTTCTCTCCCCTGTTGCAACCCTATAAGACTATTGCCACATTTACTTTAACAAGCATTACCTCGCACACAAATTCGATTTTAATAATGACACATCTGATTAACAAACACATGGAATAAACAGCCCGCACATGATCCGCCTCATTAAGCAGCATATTGATTTTATCAGCAACAGAAATACAATTTGCAAAGTAATTGGGATAGTAATTGAATAAATTCCATGGCAGCACAAAACCCCCCCTGTGATGCCATTTTTCGCTTTATGTTAAAACACAAGTAATAGATTAGACAAAATAATCACACCTCAAAGTCCATGTAGTAGCTGTTCAGGAGCTTTCAATCATGTCACATGACCTTCATCAGGAGATGGAGTTTGCTATGTTGTCAAAGAATTGTGTTTCGTTTGAAGTGTTTTTGAGAGCCTTTAAGGACCTCTCATCCATGTTGGTTCAACAGTAGAGAAATAATATTCTAGACCTTGGATATAGCAGCTGACAAAACAACCATATCATGCTGTGATCAAATGATCAAAAGCTCCAGAACAGGTTGGAAACGGACCTTGAAGTGAGATTGCTATAATAATAATAATAATAATAATAATAATAATAATAATAATAATAATAATATTCTTATTAATAATAATAATAATAATAATAACAATAATAATAATAATAATAATAATAATAAAAACTTGTTATACAAATTAGATTTTTTTTTTTAAAAGTATACAATTAAAGGAGCACTCTAACAATCTCATATAAAGGTCAGTTTGGACCTTGAGGTGAGATTGCTATAATAATAATAATAATAATAATAACAATAATAATAATAATAATAATAATAATAAAAACTTGTTATACAAATTAGATTTTTTTTTAAAAGTATACAATTAAAGGAGCACTCTAACAATCTCACATAAAGGTCAGTTTACTCATCACAAGGAGCACTCAGCCTTTGGAAACACGTACAATATCTTCTATGGCTCTGGGGGGAGCTTTCCAAAATGATGATGTCATAATGACATCATCGGGGTTATCTCTGCTTGGACTTGACACAAAAAAAATAGATAATAAAAAGTCTGCATTATAAATTGAAGACATGGGGTTTGATTTAGGAGGCAACAATGAAAGACAATGAGATGCATTATGGGAATTGTAGGATCCAGTGTTTTTGGAGCTTGACCAATACTAGAGAGTAAAAATCAGAGTATCTCGGCCTCTGCTGTTTCACTTTTGACCATTTTTAATGAATTAATCTGTCTTTTGGGAGTCCCCCCAACGTCATGGAAGTGACATACTAAATAGCTGGAGTAGCCCTTTAAATGGATCCAGTGACGAGGTAAAGCGATGTAGTGTGTGGCCTTAAATGTGTACGGTTCCAGTTTTCCAGCGGTTGCCAGTCTGGATGGAGGGGTATCAGTGTTAAGCATTGGGGGTCGCCCAAAAGTCCTAATCACACACTAATCACGCCTCTAGTCCCGCTGTTGGAAGTGATACACCACAGCCTCTGGATTTCCAGCCACAAACATCACAGTTTCCAGGCTCAGTCGGCGAGAGCGGTCCAGGAAAGTGCCCCATGTTTAGAGTAGCGCTCTGTTTATGGTTTATGGACAGTTTAACAGTTCAGGCTGAAATTCCTCAGCGCTCTGAAATAGTGATATTTCAGGCGCCTCAGTGACGCACTGTGTCATTATACTTCAAACTTTTCATTAGTTTAAATGTGTTTCATTTACTGGTGTTTTTCATTCACATAATATCTTTATACACTGTATACACATTATGTGGGGGCACTGAACAAACACAACTGGGTTATTAGGCCTGACCTACCACCTCTCCCAAAAAAAACATGTGGCTCCCTCTTTCATAAATTCCTATTTATTAAGATGATTAAATCTGAAATGAAAAAATCTGTTGAATTCTTTAAAATAAAATTGTTTTAAATTAGACTAACACAGTTCTCTCTTTGTCAGTTTGGCGTCCAGAGCTCTCGTGCTGCGGTTTGAAGTTTGTGTGAACTATGTTTGACAGCTGGCCTGGCAGAGAGGCAGAGTGATCCTGAATGGGAGGGTGAGATTTACACAACACAGATTCAGGAAAATGCTACATGAGTTAAAAGGAAAACGTCTCCCCCAAAATAGAAGTTATTGCCACCAAATACACAGTGTTGCCTGTTCCACATCGGCCTCCTCCCAAAAAATAGAAAAGTACAATATTAACAGGACAACGAATAGCCATCAAATTGTCATTTTAAAAATAAAACGCTACGCTCCAAATCATTTGTATAATAGTACTGCGTGTCCTTAAGCCCCCTTACTGACACAATTTTCTCTCTGAAGTCAACTGTAGCGTCAAACACAAATGTATTCTCTTTGCATGGGACACCTCGGCCTGAATGTTAACGTCTTCTGAGCACTGAAAGCGAAGGGGCACAGAGTGTAATCTGTTATGCCATAGTGCTGCTTCAGTGACAATGAGTAACAGATTGGCTGTCAAGTGGCGTTCTGAGCAATTTAAAGCATGCAACAAATAAGTGGTCGAACTAATATCTCAGGGGCCTGCAGGGCTTTATCTAACAGCTGTTATAAAAACATCTGCAAATTTACTGGTTGGTAGCTTTACAAGAGGCTAGGACTAAAGGCTGGTTGTAGCCAATTTCATTTGTATTTATACTTTACTGCTTTTACTGCAGCTAATTTTGCAACCATTGTGTAATATCTTAATGTCCTTAATGAATACTTTTCAATGTCTGTGACAGGGACAATATTATATATGTAATAATATATATTCAAATATTTGGAAAAGTAAAACTCCATTTTTATTTATGGTGACATTCTGAGGAAATTGTTTGCAAAGTAAAGAAGAGCTATAATCATGTTTAGACATTGCAGTAGCCCAGTACAACAACGGCATTATTCTGTTCAGCAATGAGCGCCGGAGCAGCAGATAGCAATTTGCTCAAGGCTTTCATGATGGCCGTCTACTATATCTGCTTCTGGTCTTTCTGTCTCTATTTACAGAAACAGCCAAGAGAGGCCAAGCAAACAAACAAAGCAACAATAAGGAGAAGAAAAAACAACCCTTAAGACCAGCACAACACAAGTGCTTCTTAGTTTCCAGCAAAAAATGAAATACATTTTTACTGTTTGTCAGCCAATGTAAACATCTCCAGTATATTTCATTTTTTGTTTCTCTGTCATTGTGGCTTGTCAACATTCTGGGGAGGAAAGGGAGGAATATCATTATTTTTATAAAGGCTGTAGCAAGACTGGTTTCAGTCCAGAGCCTGGCCTTTTTCTCACATCTTGACTTTGGTCAGTCACAGACATTTTCTTCAGTTAGGTTTGGCTACGAATAGTGTTTTTTTTCCTCCACTAAAAAGGGATAGTTCGGGTGATTTTAAGTGAGGTTGTGTGAGGCACTTATCCATAGTCAGTGTATTACCATAGTAGATGACGGTCGGCACGCCCCCAGTTTGGAGAAACAGACAGGAGCACCAGCACATAAGCAAAATTAGCACATTAGACACCTAAAAAAAATAAATAGGCTATTAAATTAGGCTATGGGCTTTTAAATTGAGAATAATTCAGTAGTAACAGCATGTTTAAGTTCAAGATATGATGTTTGATTTTTCAATTGTTTCATTCGAGTTACAAGAACATAATGGAGGAAGGGAGTAATGGTGAAAAGGACAGATGAGATGGGAGAGGAGAGAAGTAAAGTCAAAAAAGAGAAAAGCGTTTCCCTTTCAAAAGATTTGCTATTAAAGGATTTTTTTTTTTTATGTTAAGAACTATGGATTAAAAATGTTTGAGCTTCCATAAACATTCTGTCAAAGTTTTAACGTTGTACTGTTTTTAAATCTATTCAACTGAAATTGAACTCATCAGCTTAATTGCATATGACACTCACATTTGTGTAATCAAAATAAAGTTTTTATCTTAATGAAAGGTTTCTCTTGTTCTCCTAATGCGTCCTGTCAACTGTTTTAATCCTGTCAACTGTGTTGCGTGTGGTTTTTGTGTCATAAATCTTTTAAATGTTGGCTAAACTGTAACAAAAAAGACGGGGGATATCTCTAGAAGGAAGTCTTACTTCTAAATTTAGTGTAATGTGAATTTATGTTGAAAAAATATTCATCCTTCCTGATAGCATCCCACAGAATGTCCATTATGAAGCTCAAAATTCATATTTTCAAATCAGTTACACAGACGACCTCAAACCCCGTGGTGAATAGACTCAAAAACTTTCAAACAAATGTGTTATTACATGTGTAGTACCTCATTCATGTTTTATATGACACAACATTTGTCAGTAACACAGTTGAGAAAATAATGATTCAAATGTTAATTTTTTTTTAAATATTTAAAAAGTCATTAAAGCTTAAGCTTGGCAATTTATGAATTTAGCACATTTAGGGGGTATATATTATGGAAACAACGGAATTATTTATCAAAAAAGAAAACTGATTTCTTCACTTTTTGGTTGACATGAAATGTACCCCTAATTATAGAATGACTACTCATTTGCTTTACGGTAATCAGATATTGTGTAATTTTTGTCTTGAACAATCAAGTTTTAGTTATATACAAGTCTATATTTAATGCATGTTTATTTCAGCTACTACAGCCTTGTTGCTCTTGTAAATCCCACCTGTGCTGTTTATGCTTCCTGTTCAGGGGCGGATCGTTTTCCCTGTAAAACTGTCCGTCGCAAATAATGTGACCTCAGTAAATCCAGCAGAATACATAATCTCACTCTGTTAACATGTCTCCTCTTATTATTTGTGCGATCATCCCTTAACAGAGGCGCACCTTGCAGACACACAAACAGCGACTCCAGCCTGCTGCGGCTGCTTGATAAATAGGAAGGAGGAGTAAAGTTTCTCTGTTTATGGTGTGTATCTATCGGCATGATGCTGTGACATTACAACTGGTGTCGAAGCCATTCACGGTTCAATATGCAACTTCCACAAGTGTGATGTGCACAAACATTGACAATGGACTATTCAGTGAAGTAGGAGACATTGAGTGTCCAGCAGTCAAACTTTTGTAATGTAACAATATTTGCATTCTGAATTTTTTAATGAAGGTGAAGTAGATTAATTTAAAGGATTTTTAACAAGGCAAGTGAATTTATCATACACAAATTATTATCTTAATATATAATTATTTAATTATTATAATTATATGGATGAACTGATAAAGTGGCTGTATAAGTCACTAACTGGTGGATTTATAGCAACTGTTGAGATTCTCTTCAATTAAGACATATAGTATAGGTAATAAACCTAGATTATTATTATAAGTGTCTGTCAACATTGTGGAAAGGACCCTACAGAGAAATAAAACCTTTTTCTACCTTCAACCGGTCTGTTTGTTTTTGTGTGTCTAACTCGGAAAAGCCTCGTTGTGAAATGTCCCATCCCCGCCACATTGTCGAAATCATCTAAATATTCAGCCATGACATTGAAAATCTTTTAGAGAACACTCAGCTACGCTTTCTGTACTCCAACACAACAAACTCTGACAACACTGACACTCCTCTCTCCAGCTCTCACCGTTGTGTTCCTGCTACAAGTCTCATGACACAATAACAAAAAGGAAGCGAAAGGTAAGAAAAAGGTTTAATTTCTCTGTAGGGTCCTTCCCATGGGCAGGTTATGAGACAATGGGCTCCTGGGCACAGACATGCAAAAGGCCCCACCACCTCCCCCACCTTAGAGCAAAACACTCACATTTTATATTTGTTCAGCCTCTTTTTGTTGTTCCTTTGTGTCTCTTTATTGTTGTTTTGTGCCACTTTGTAATTGTTTAGTGTCTCTTTGAGGTTGTTTTGCCCCTTTTCACAGGCGTTGTGAGTCTCTTTGTGTCTCTTTGCATCTGTTTTACATCTCTTTGTAGTTGATTATGTCTCTTTGTAGTCGTTTGGGACTCTTTTTAGTCATTCTATGTTTCTTTGTGGTCAATTTGAGTCTCTTCCTGGATGGTACGTGTCTCTTCGTCTGACATTTTAAGAGTGAAGGCCTGACACTTTGGGGCCCTGGGCCTGTGCCCGGTAGACCTGTTCAGTAATTCATCCATGGTTCTTTCCATAATGTTGTCAGACACTTATAATAACAATCTGAACTTGTAAGTGGCAAAAAAACAAGTGGATTGACGGTGAGGAATTGCCCCGAGCGATTACATTACAGCCCGGCTGCAGCGTTCTCCCTCAATACTGGACCAATTTCAAAAATTGTTGTCCGCATTAGTCACTTAGACACAAATACATGCGGAAATAGAGGAAAATTACTGAAGCTACATTTTAATATAGCCTTTACTAGTCACTATTACTCAACTGGGGAAAAGACTTGATATTACAACCATCTTCACATTGAACCTCCTTGTTGAAAGTCATTGAGAAAGTGTAGAAAATCACAAAGAATCACACTTCCTTTATCTCTGTCCACCGGTGCTTCTTACAGCCGCAGCTAACAAATAGCCAAGGTGACTCCCAGCGGGTGAAGTCATATTGTTCAGACAGACTGGACCTCCTCAAACAATTAGGAAATCCCTCTGATGTTTCTTTCTCTAGTGTCACATTTACTCAACCCGACAGCAGAAAAAAAATCTGCTGAAAACTCATGAAACACAGTTGAACTTCAAAAAGCTTTTTTTTTTCAACTGGCAGATTAATTCACTGCCAGTATGCAGGATAAATTATTAGTGACCAATAACGCAATGTATGCAATATGCATGTCATCTGAGTATTGTATAAAGGTAGATTTATAAATAAAAAAAAACTCATCCTCAAACACCGTCGCTGACTGTCCCATAGCTGTCCCTTTGTGAGGCCATTTGTTACCTTTGCCAAGCTCTCCTCAGGCGGGAGAGAAGCAGGGGCAATGGGTGCGTGGATGTGCATTCATACACACACACACATGCATACATCTATCCACCTGGGTAATTGATGTAATTTCCTATATTAGCATGTGCACATGTGAGCTGGCAATTCATTGACAGAGCTCTGGTTTAGTGATAAGGAGGAACAGGTGCACCATCATGTTTGCAGATGAGCCTCCTTGGTTCAGCAGGGCCTCACCTCCCATGACACCTCTCTCTCTCGCTCTCTCTCCCTGTCTCTCTCTCTCTCTCTCTCTCTCTCTCTCTCTCTCTCTCTCTCTCTCTCTCTTAATTCATTTTAACATGTTTTATTGGCATTCGTCTTATTTTAAAGGGCACACTGTGACGACTGTTGTATAATTGCTCTGGAGGAGCTTTCTGGAGAAGATAACCCTGATGATGTCATAGTGATGTCATCAGGGTTATGTCAGCTTGCACGTAGTGACTACACATTTAGCACAGACAGCCAGTGTTACAAACTGGTGGTATGTAAACAAAAACTTTATTTTTAGTGGGAACACATAGGTACATACATGAAAATCTGGGGTTCAGTGTCTCGCTCATGGACACTTGTGACATGTGGACAGGACAAGATGGGGATCGTACTACCATAGCGTATCCTCATACAACCGTTCGTATGATATCTTTACTACAAAATCATTTCTCCTTTTTTGTTCGTTTTCTTACGAATGTCCAGCAACACGTGTCAATTTACAGCGTTACATGCATACGGTCTTTTCAAAATAAACTTCCGTCTTCACAGGAAAAAACTTCCTTAGATTTAGGCAACAAAACTATTTAGTTAGGTTTAAGAAAAACTTGCTTAGGGTTAGGCAACAAGGTTACGATATTGTAACCCTACTTCTATAAGTAGGAGCCTTCTCACAAATAAAATGATATCTTGGCCTCTACTGACTCTGTCTCCTTTCTTTATGAAGAGGATATAATATAACACTTGTGAGTGTTCTCTTCAATACACGTGAAAAGAACTGTCTGTTTCTATTGGAACATACTTAGTTGTCAAGTATGTGAAGAAAGCACATTGTGTAGAAGGTCAGAAGTGCACTTTAAAGCAGTTCAACTTTTTTACCATTTTTTTTTTTTTTTTCATTTCATCTCTATGTTGTCGCCGATCTCCGTGTGACACATCGAGTTTCATGATGCTCGTTCTGCAAATAGAAAATGCCAGTGTGAAAGCAGCCAGTATAAACAGGGGGTGAAACATCCATCATACTTGCTTGTCACTGCTCCCTGAGCTGTTGCACAGAAATGTAGCGAGCTCAGTGAGTTCATGCCTACGTTGTTACTATGGTAACCGATGAAAGCCGATGATTACACTGTCTCAACAGAAGATAATTCTGTGATGGCGAGGAATCTGGTCACTGGTAAATCACAGGCAGTACAGGCAGATCAGATTAGTGTAAGAAACAGATTTGCCTGGCCTCTTACCGGTAAAATATATATTGTTCCCATATATGGTAACACAAATATGCATGTTTCCACTGTTGCCCCATTAAAGCAACGTATTGCAGCCCCCTGTGTTTCATTACTGCTGACAGATTTATAACCCACGGCTGTAACTTCTACCAAATTTCAAGATAGCCTTAATTTGCTGCATAATAAAAAGTTACCCCATCAGCTCAGTTTCCTATGAAAAGCCTCTCTTCAAAAGATTCCCGTGATGTCCGACAGACTTTCTAAACCTTTACTGCCCTTCAGATTACAGAAGCTGCTCATTTCAGACATCCATCACACTCTCCAGCTCTTAGAAGTGCTGCTTTGAGGCATTCACGGTCTGTGTTCTTAAAACGGCTTGCAGAGTAGATTACAATTAGACGTCCTTGCACGGCGACTGCAGTTATTTCCATATCGCTTTTACTGTTTTGATTGAAGTCAAATGTATTTATTATGAGCCTAAGTATAGCACCTCATAGGGGGGTCTCCTAGTAAATGCATCTTTTGAACATGTGGGGATTTTTTGCACAAAATAAATGACAAATGAAGATTTATATAATATTGTTCTTCTAACACATAATGTTTTAGTCAGTTACCATTAAATAAAACGTACACTAGTTTTACTTTATTAGCTCATGTTGGTCTCTCAGCACTTACAGTACATTTAATTTGACTATAATGTGTAACATCTAATTGTAATGTAAAGCTTTTTTGACATAACTCATAATGCTGACTTGCAGATATTCTATTGTGACACCATTCCTATGCACTGCTCTACCAGCGTCACAGCTACAGGCCTGTTTAGGCCAGACAAAAGACTCTGCTTGCTCACTGATTGACTCTTGGCACACTCTGGGAAAAAGCATTATCAGTGATTAAAAGGATAATTAGGTAAATATTGGACATTAAACCACTCAGCGCAACCAGTGGGCCACAACGCGCTGCTGCAGCTGTTCACGAGAAAGAAATAAATGGGTGTGAAAATATGACCACACTGGCTCCATATTTTAAGGTACTTATTATGTCCTTCCCGTAGCTTCAACAAACAGAGTGTAGAATGAAGTCACTATCCCTCTGTGTGTGTGTGTTGGAATTTGAGCTTCTTGACCATGTGTCTATCTTTGTGGCCCACTGGCTAGCTAACGGCCGCCGCTGGTGCACTGCTCTCATACGGCGGTTACAGCTGATAACGCCGTCCCGACCCACAGCATTGACATGGAAACGTAGCACCAAGGGTTAGGTGCCATTCACATTTGAACAGTTACCAGTACCTAAAATTCGGTACCAGTACCTAACAGTACCTTTTTTTTTTTTGGTACTTCACTCTCTCTGAAATAACAGAAATGTCATTTGACTTGTAAAAATAAGTTCCAACTTCTCAATTTCAACATTGTTATTGAGTTGGAACATTTTACACACCACACAAAATAAAAAAACCTGCCTCCTCTCCTCTCGTCCCAGCAACCTCCAGCCTGTCAGTCTGTCCCCAAGGCATAGCCTGACACACACATCAGATATACACACTGGTGTTATGTCTCGGAGGTAGCACATGAGACGTGTTGCCCTGGCCAGCTTTACATTTTGCTTTACAAATATTGCAGCGAGCGACGTCTGTGTCAAGTTTTGAAAAGTGTAAGTCAACCACACTTTCAGCTCGCCAGTCACTGTGAATCTCTCTCTTTGTCTTTCTCTGCCACTGACACGCGCAAATCATTCTCTCTTACCCAGATGCGCTCTCAGGTACCGAAATTTGGCACCGATTGATTTGATGTGAATCAGTACTCGGTACCCAACCCTAGCATCCACCCTCAGGTTCCCACTCAGGTTAGCACTGTTGCCGTTGTTTGCACTGTTAGCAGCGTTAGCTACGAGCCGCCGCCTCAGCCATGGTCATGTTGAGAACCATGTGGAGGCAATAGATATGCTCTGCATTCTGCATCATTTAAATTATCCAGTTTTGAAAGACATCAAGACAGTCTTTGTACCTATTCATGTCTCTTTTCAGTCACCACAGAGTGTTCAACTGCACTCTATGGAGGTCCCCTCTTTGATAGGTAGACATCAGCCAGGGTTGTAATTCCCCTCTTGACAATTTTCTAAATAACATTTTAAAAGCTTTTTTTTTCACTTCTATGATGCAATATGAAGTGATTGTTTTTTTTTTTCAAAATGATTAGAAATAGTGGTCCTTCAAAACTCTGTAGATGATCTAATTCTGTAAGTAAAGTTTTTTTTTTTTTTAATTATATGAGAAGTGTTGCACTGGCCAGCTTTGCATTTTGCATTACAAATATTGCAGCGAGCGTTGTCTGCGTTTTGTTTAATTATATAAAACAATACCTTTGATTTTGAAAGACATAATCCAGTAGAATCATTTCATCTGCTGTGGCTCATAGAGGAACAAGAACAAAAGTTCTCCGTCCCTCTGGAAAACGTCCTGACTCAGAGAAATGTGTGTCTTTCCCAGTTTCCGACAGAATGAAGGGTGTTATGTTTATTTTTTCTCCAGAATTATCCCAGGGTGACATCAGACTGGACAGTTCCATGCTGGACGGGGTCACAGGATCGAGGTGGCATCTGGAGACGAGGCTGTGAACGGTCTATTAACACAGAGGCTGCGGCTGCCAGAAACACTTGCACAGAACCCACAGATGAAAGCCAAGCCAGTAATGACAAACAAATTAGGTCGGGGCTACACGGAGATGGAACCTGCAGATGTGTTCGCTGTCCGTTTCCAGACATAAAAGCCGTTGTGGCGTCCAGATTGAATTACATTACTCATTTGCACGGCAGCGCCAGGGCTCCCTTTTCATTGGGGCAGGCCGGGGCTGTCGGACAAAAGATCCACTTTATGAGCTCTGTGCTGTACACGGAGAGCAGATGCTAGGCAAGGTGAGTTTTACACACCTCAATGACTCCTTAAGCCCTCTATCAGTGAGCAAACTGCTCAGATTTCCACCATTCTGCTCTAGACTGCACTGCATCCCTCCATAATAAACCTTATGTGTGAAAACAGGTGCTTGAATCATCCACACAATTGTCCAGCCAGGTGGACAGTTAGACTAATGTCGGACTATCTCAATGCTTAAAGGATATCACTGGAATATTATATATTTATCATATAATATAACTAATCCCATGAAAAAAGTCAAAAACTAACTAACAGGTACTATCCAGTCACTACCTTCCCTACACTGAATGTTGCGCTTAGACACAAGCCCACTGGTTCATATATTTGGCATCAGAACTATTCAAACCAGCAGTGATGTGAATTTGTGAAAGTTGCAACACGTTTACAATAAACAGCTTCAAATAGATTTGCGCAGGCAGAGGATCATCTACCTGGATGCTTTTGAACCAGAGCAGCGTCTGGCAGTCTGTCTGAGCTAAACTGTTGTATAACCTAAACTACTGTACGCTATTTTAGTTTCCTTTTAGTGAAATGTTCTGAGTGAATTTGCCTCTGGTAAACAGTTACACAGTGTATATGTTTAGGGCTTTTATTGTGAAAGGTAAAGACAGAATGAGTGGATCTGGTCTGCGCTGCCTTTGACAAAGCTGAAAGGAGTAATAAAGTTTGCCATCTTGGTTCAGACTACAGAGCCTCCTTGTTGTTGTACACTATAGTATACGTCCTGAATATTTCCGTTTTGCACAACGTGATTGGTCGATGCCTTTATTTGCGATGCAAAAGCTAAGAGAAAAATTAAATAGTCGCCATATTTACTCTCTCACTCTCTATGCTCAGGGTCTCAACAAGTTCCTACTTTGCAGTGCTGCCTATAGTGGTATAAAGCAGCAGACATATAGATGATAGAACACAACAGAGACAAAGTTAGCACCCATTACATAGTGGAGTATTTAACAGCTAAAGAAATACAAAAAAAAGAAAAAAGTCTCAGGAGTACGTGGAGACAAAAAGGAAAGCCATGAGGAGAGCAGATATTTGACTTCCATGACTCTCACTGAATGTTGCTCTGTGTCTGTTGGATGTGCAACTATATGCTATCACGTTAACCGTAACAACTTCATAAGATGATAATATGACGGTGTTGTGTTCAGCTTGCTCTTGTCCCAAGTGGCCAAAATCAATTATATGTTAATAGTAAATAGTATAATAGTGTTAAAAAATAAGTAAGTAAGTCACAAGTAATGTCCTTAAAAAGCTGGGAACTGTAATTTTTAGCAAACTTTACTCAAACAGGAGGAAGTTGTGTATTTGTTTGAGACTATTTTCAGTCGCTGGAGTCCTAGAAATTTTAGGAGTGAGTCTGATGGAGAGAGCGGCTAAGGCTCAAAAGCATTTACGCATTTGTGGAGGGCAAATATTATTATTATGTATATGTGCTTTTATTTAGTCAGACCCTGCTGCAGTAAAATGAGAGGTCTTCTAAAGGGATTTGGAAACACTACCACTTTTGTCCACAGAGACCGCCAAAATCAACACAAAATGAAAGTTCCTCGTAGTAATTTTAAGTACATTAAATGTCTTATATTTCCATGGTGATGAATAACCATTACCCATGGTTCTGTGGTGTTTACATGAGAAGTAATAAAGCATTAAACAGAGGTTTGTAAAATCAGGTGGAAATAGGCCCCAAACAGCCACAGCAGAAAGGGGTTAATAGTTTTTGGACAGCAGTGAAGCTCAATGGCACAGAGGGATAGAATCTATCAGGCTTTGGATACACACACACAGTAATTATTCAGTTTGCTGTTAGTTTTGGTCTTTTCATGGGATTTGTTGACAATATAGAATATCACTGGCCTTTATCTGTAACAAATGATGGGAGATAAAAACACATCTTAACCAGTACTTAAACATATCCTCATTGAGCTGTTTGATTACCACATTTATGCATAATTAATATGGTTTTCCACTACTTCTACTTTCATACACTTCTACTTTAAAAAAAAGTTTTTTAGGCCTAATTAAGCAAATAACACTTTAGGGCAGTAGAAAATGTTCCTCTACAATATCATTATTTCATTACAGTCCAGAGTTAATGTGGTCACTTACAGTAAAGAATAGCTCTTCACATGGGCAGACAGTGAGTCATGACAGGGTGAAAGTATAAAACGGAAAAAAGCCACTTTGGATGTGACACTTAGAGGTCACATATCACAAGTTTTCCGCTGGTACCTCTGCACCTTATGAGGAAAAAAAGTGAAGTAGCATGCTGTGGCCCGCTGAAACCTGGAGCCGACGACAGGAGACGTCTGGAAAAAATTAATGAGGTCAGCCATTCTGATCGGTTAACAATATTATTTCGCAGCGTGTGGGCCAGGCTGTTGTCTGCCGGAGGACAGGAACACATGACATTTGCCTAATTAACTTGTGCCGCCGGTGACGAATCGGACCCTTACCATCACTGTAAGGACCTGCTGAAGATATATTGGCTGCTTGAGCTAGTGCTAAAGTCATCATTAGAGGAAAAGACCACTTTCTTCCTCAACCTGTCAAATTATCATTCTTTTTTTATCTGTTCCCTGTTCTATACCAGTGGCTTTTGTGGCAGAACATGTGGTTAGGTTCAGGATGAGGGCCAGTTGAAGATTATTTGGTTGCTGTGTTTTCCCCCATTGAGGTGTGCAGACGGCGCTGTGTCACTTGTGTCACTGTGCCGCACGGAGATGAGGAGATCTTAGGGCGAAGCTTGTGCTTTGGATGTGAAGACTGTGTCAAAATAAAGTAAAAAGTGAGAAAGATTTTTCTTTGCTGCTCTGCCTCTGCCTTGAAAAACAACATGTGAAAGATTCTGATAAAAATGTCACAGGCATGCTCGCAAAATCAAATATAGCTCTGAATAGAATGTATTACAACCTGTACCTATAGAAACAAAACATTCTTTAGACTTACTAGGCCTGCTCTATAAAAAAAAAAAAAAAAAAAAATCTAGTTTGAACAAATTCCAATTTACATTTAATTAATTCAACTTAATTCAAACCCAACCTGCGTGGTCTAATCCTAAACTACTTAGTGGAATTGATCATTCAAAGTACCTTTTCCAACTGTCACAAATAAGTGGCTGCTGAGCTATCAACCTCCTAAATCAGCCCGTTCTCATTCCCAGGGCGTCAAATACTGACACTTGGTCACGCCCCTCTGATACAGACGCTCAGGGCACCCTTCGGAGACACACCGAGCTGTCAGATAATGTAAACCCATCCACATCAACATTGAACGCTCAGAGAAAGTTCTCCGGCAGTGTGGTTGTGGTTGGATGATCAAACAAACACAGGACTTTCACCCAAGAGAGCGCTGTTTGTGTCCTGTTGGTGAAACCAGCCCTTTCTCATTCCCAGGGCGTCAAATACCGAGGCTTTTGTCATGGCTGTCGGCATTATACCGATGCACACAGCACCCTTCAGTGTCGGTATGAGGCGCACCGAGCTTTCCATTAACTGCATTGTAAACCCATCCCTGTCAGTATCAAACGCTCAAGGAAAGGGTGATGTAATTTAAAGAGAGAAAGACACACACTGGGTGGGCAGGAGAGGAGCTGAATGGGTCCAACAAACACAAGGCTTTCATCCACTGTTCATGTCCAGTGTGTTACATTACAATCAGCTGTTCGTTCATGTCCCCTGTTCAACGTTCAATGTCATTTTCACTGTACAAACGTAGAAGTTTTAAGCCCCAGCAAGTATTTTTTTTCCTAAACCTAACTATAGTGGTATTGATGTCTGAACCAAAGCAAGTGTCTTTGTTTAACTCACAGCATCAAGCACGTGTTTACTGTGACCGAAAAGTGACGGCGAGGGGTCTGACCAAGCGATGAGTTGGGATGAGAATGTGTTGGTGAAGCCAAAAAATGTGTTGTTTGTCTTTGTGTTAAGTGCACTTAAGTTTCATTTCCACTTTGTTGCCTAAACCTAAGCAAGTGTTTATGTTTGAATTCACAACATTAAGCACATGTTAACTGCAACCGTATTGGAGAGTCATAGTTTTGGTATTTTGGCTGTCGCCATTTTGGTCTTTTGCAACCAGAAGTGACACAAGAGGGTGGAGCTAAGTACAACCGAACGCTGAATAAGTCATTTTTAGGCGTCCAGTAAGGTTATAAATCATTTTTGTGAACTAAAACAAACTGTGAAAGGGTTAAAGTTCTAAAAGGAAAACACGGACAATTCCCAGACCGGACTACGCCGTGGTAGTGACCTGTCAATCACAAGGTAGCCACGCCCTAATCATCCCCTGCATTATGGTCTATTTGACTCTAAATTCTCTAAACCATAATTTACTAAATGAACATCATGCTGTATTGAAGAAGACTTGAAACTAGCGATCGAGACCATAAACTCATGTTTACAATATTTACTGAAGTAATAAATCAAGTGAGAAGTAGGCTCATTTTCTCATAGACTTCTATACAATCAGACTCATTGGCTTCAATTCTCGGACCCCAGAGTTGCCCACTGGTCTGAACAAGTGACATGATCGCTTAGCACATAAAAAATTAGATACTTAGTCAGTGACTACGAATCTTTGCAATTAACTAAACAGAATATTTTGAATCAGCAAAGTGGTTTGTAATTTACACCTCCTTGCCATTGTTGCCAGATACCAAGAAGCCTAATAAGAGCATCAAGCCTGCCCAATCTGCCCAAAAGAGAGCAAAATAAATTGTTCCCAGAATGTGCCTCCGCTGTTCTATTTTAGCAGCATCAGTTCAGGCGAAGCCAAAATCAGTTACAGTAACAAAAAAATTGAGTTTTAGCCCTGTTGTAATCAACTAAATTGTCATCTGGGTTTGTTGGTCATCAATATTCAGTCATTGTGCAAGCCTACTTGTCTCGATACCGATAGTGATCAAATGCTTTGGGTATTGGCCGATACCGAGTACCGATCCGATACCAGTGTATAATTAATAAGCTGTATGCCTCACTATTGAAGAGACTGGGATCACTCTTTTATATGTAAGGCAACATCAGGCTTCACTTAAACATCACATTCCTAACTTTGTAAGACAAAATGTAACAAATGAATACATAGATAACATGACGTAAATTTAGTGAATTGTTATTTATTATTAAAAAAAAAAATTGTACACAACTTGGCAAAAAAAAAAATGGGTTAAAAAAAATTAACATGTGTGTTTTAATGCAGCAACAGATTGGTCAAAACTTAAACAGGAATTAAAATTCCAGTATGTAATGTATATTGTATAGAATTGGATTTAACAGATTGGCCCCATTGTCACCGATATCCGATCCAGCCATTTGAGTCAGTATCGGACCGATATCCGATCCAGTATTGGCATCGGTGCATCCCTTAAGCATAATATATATGGGTCAGTAGGGGCCTATTACATCTACTACGTTATATAAGTGAAAGTGATACTTAATGCTTGTGAACACAAAGACAACGACACGTTGTTGGTTTCACATGAGGTGCAAACACCAGTCTCCTGGGTGAAAGTTCTGTGTTTTCGCTAGAAATCGATGTCGTCTTCTTTTATTCCTTCTTCGGCGATCGACCATGTGAATACATGACATAGCGTACTATTTGGTGTAGCAGGGCCCTACTTACCCACATCTATAGGGCTGATAACCACTGATAACGCCCATTTAATGCGGCTGATAATTGTCTAATCGTCTGGCAAATCAGAAACTGCACAAAACCATTTTTAACATTGTAAAAAAAGCTAACATTGTAAGAAAACTGCATTTTACCACAATTATTCCATCTACTCAAAATGCTCCCACACATGCTTTGACATTCAGTATTACTTGCTAGTCTTCTACATGTTGTGTTGGCCAAGAGAAAAACAATAGCTTAGTTTACAACAGGGAATGCAATAGATCAGATTGATGAACGAGTAGAAGACATGACCTGTTACACAGTGAATTTAAAATTAGAACAAATCATTACAGACGGAATGTGAAATGTTTTCCCCGTTTGAAATGTAGTTTGAATTTCAAATAACATGTGACAGCTCTAATACATACAGCTACTTCATGTTGGCATTTGTAATTCCCGGGATTACCCATCACATTGGATTTAATACCCGATCAATCCTGTTCTTTAACAATACTGGATGTTTTCATAGCCCCGTGACACCGCATCCTATACGTCCTTCATTGATTGACTCATTGAAAAAGCAGATCATCCGCCTCCTCCTCTGCACATGATGCGCCTCTGCCTGGCCCCCCCTGCTTATCTGACAGGCCGCCGGCATCATGAAGCTGATTGGAGTGGCAGACCTGCGCTCCTCAGCACCGGAGATGGCCCCTTTAGTGGCCATAAATGACAAGCTGACTGACAACCTGGGATTTAACCCTAATTACACCTGGCTAACCAGAGCCAAAACATAGCATTTATAAGGCAAGCCCTTCAGCCGGCGGAGCCTGTGAGTTCCATACAATCTCTGGAAGCTTTCTCTCCTATTTCTTCATTTTATTTCCTGTCTCCGGGGTCTGACAAGCATCATGGGGGGAAAACAAAACAAAAAAAAAACACCAACAACAACCTTACGCTTACCATCAAAATTCAATAAACGGGTTTATGGGGGCAGAACGTGCACAAAACCCTGCGGAGATTGTGACAGCTCAAGGAACAGATATTGGGTCTGGTGTTAGGGCTGTCGTTCTTGTCGAGCTACTGATGACCACAGCCTAAATCCTTCCCCCCAGTTATCAGATGTAAAATGAAATCAGTGGAGCCTAATCTGTCATGGGCATCTGCTGCTACTGCAGGGGTAATGGCGATACAGAATCTAAATGTGTAATTCTCTGCCTCTCTTTCCCCTGTCTCTAGGACCTCTTCTTTCTTTCCTCCGACACCTCTCCACATCTCTCAGGTTCTGTTGGCCTTTTTCTCAATGCAATCACTCTCTTTCTTTTGCCACCTCACACCTCCATACCTCCCTGCCGGTCTCTGATCTCTCTCTCTCTTTCTCTCTCTCTCTCTCCCTCTTTCTCTCATATCTGGCAATCCCTGTGGGGAGATCGTAGCCTGGCAGGGCCTGGTCGCTTTATTGAACAGCGTCTCCTCATCTTTCTTTTTATCGAGCGGGCCCAGCCGTCAGCGAGCCTGCCAGCCTGTTCCTATTGCACCCCATTTGTCTTCATGTTTGGGCAGCTACTCTCTGCTACTTTCTGACGGACAGCCCACCTTGTGCCGTTACAAACCGGCACATAAACACTGTGCATGTCCGGACCCCTTGCGAGACAAGCACGCACACATACCATACGCATGCACACACATTGTGTACCATATGTCATGTTGTACAGAGTATGCAATCTGGGGGAGGTGAGGTTCTGGCAATGCACATGCATCATAGTTGTTAGAGATTGAGAAAGTAAATTGCCCCTAACTCACCACATGAAGTTCCACATGTCCCCGTATGCAGGACTGTGCAGATGTACAGTTTGGTGCATGTTGCTGCTGATGTGTCATAGAACTCCACAAACTGAAGCCCATGTTGAGCTGCATAGGTGAACAAAAAACAGTGCTGGACATAAGCTTGTGTCACTGACAAGACCAAGTTCACACTGCTACAAACTTATACAGACTCCCACGGAGAGGCTTGTGTTGAATCCCATGAAAAGATATGAATTACACTCTAATGGCAAAGTAAATCGTCCGAGGAGAAAAATCAATTTAGAAAATTGCTTGAATTCTTGCAGGCCTGTTTCATTGTCATTAAGAGATCACACAGAAGGGAGGGGATGAGATGAATGTCTCCTTGTGCTTAGGGGGCAAGTGCATAGCTTATACAACGGGCCTCAGAGGGCTTATTCATTTTGTCTCTGTTCCAACAACCTCTAATGGTCCTTTTCTCTGCCTCGTGAGAAACAGTGAGCGAAGAGGGAATGTGAATAATCGATCAGAATCTCTCAAGAGAAATTCAGTCAATCTCTCGTGTTGATTTTCACAATGTTTCACAATGGAATTCTCTCTGTTGTTTGCTCCGATGTGGCATCCACAAAATAACAGGCTTTTGTATCAAGGATATGACAGCTATAATGTTTTACATTACCCTTAACAACTCCAAGTGGCAATTCTTTGGTATTCATCGATGGCACATGAATGTAATATGCCACGATAGTGAGAAAGTGAACAGATGTTGCCATTATCATCAGCCAAGATGTGCACAATCCATGAATCCCGCTCGCAGTCACTCTCTTTCTCTTCCTTTGTTTCCTCCACGCTTTTGTTGCCCAACAAAGGCTTAAATTAGATCACTGTCCAGTGTTTTGCTCTGATGATTAGCTCATAAGCTACTGCAGGCGCCCATGATCGCTGAGGCATGAGAGGAACAAGATACAGTGGAGAGACTGACTAGTTGTCATGCACGAGTCCTCCAATAGCCATCTGTTCCGGTGTGTAAAATCACTCTGTGTGAGAGCCTACAACATATCCCAGGGGCAATACACATTCAGCCACCAGAGAAAACAGAACCTGTGTAACTGCTTATTTAGGCCACGTTATGCAGGAGTCTATACGTGCATAGCAACACTGATGAATTTATGAAGGAGAACAAATCCTGTTGGCGTACAAGTGGAAGAAATCAACTTTTTTGGCGAAATGTTGACACACAGGGAATTTCACCCCGGTTGACAGTAGCTATGTTTATACACATCGATAAGACACAAATGTACAGGAAGATACAATATAAGACCACCCATGTTATCAGCTGATTGAATGGGTCATATCAGCGGTTATCACTACCATTCTAATGCTTCAGACGGGCCAAACTGCACCTACTATGTTGTAAAAGTGAACCTTAACGTTGTGAATTTAAACAAAACAACTTTAGGTTAAGGTAACAACCCTACTTGGTAGGTTTGTTGCGTAACTTACATATGTGGTGTTAGTCAAGTACGTAAGTTACATAACAAAAGTACAGTAAAATAAGTCAATGTGAAGACATGAACAGCGGTCTCCTGGGTGAAAGTCTTGTGCTTCAAATGACCCCGACCTCCTCCCTACGCAGACTTTGTAGCTCTTCATACTACGTCACCTGACTTCCTCTTTTGCTCCCATCATAATTACTACGGCCAACAGAGGTTGGCATCGTCTTCTTGTATTTGTATCGGTGATCAACCATGTGAATAGAGGATAACAGCCTTCTCAACCTACTAGTAGGTGTAGCAAGCCCCCTTCTAACTTGCGTCTAACTGTTGATAACGGCCATTCAATCAGCTGATATCATTTGAAGTGGGTGATAGCACATGAGACAACTGAGTGAGTTTGTCGGGTTTGCAAACATTTCTGGTCGTTGGCAGTAGTCAAAACCTTGATCAGTTCCTCAGCCCCAGACATATTGTATAGTATTGTCTGTTAGTGCTACTGGGCAGTATAAATCATACATTTTGCCCCAGTAGGGCAATATATAGACATCTATAGCCATATATGAATGTGGGACAGAGGAATAAAGCAAGAGCAGGTGTCCTGAGCCGATCATAAGGATCAGTATAGATAAAGCCGATCAAAGTCCGATCCTTTCTTTACTGTACTCTACTGTGTAGTCTAGCCTCACTGTGATGCTCTCCTTTGTGACTTTTACTTTCTAACGTCTGGGTTGGCAAAATATACAGATCCACAGAAGGAATGAATCTGTATATCCATGTCCTTCAACAGGGATTTTTTGTTAGTTTCTTTTACATGGCTATCGCACTTACATTATTTAGTGTGTTCTATGTTTTCTGTAAGGTTGCAGGGCACATCAAACCTACAATGTCAAACTAAAGATTTACAGATAGAAGGTTTCCCACAACTCTAGTCTTTATAACAATAACAGTATACCGTTTCTTTTTACGTTTTCACACCTTGCCCTTACCATTTAAATTGCATCGACTAGAGGAAAGTGATGATCGGGGTTTAGATAAAGTCAGGAGTTCACAGTCTCTCAGGATGACATGTTGTTGTAGCCAGCGGTGTATTCCATCAGTGGTGAGTGTGAACAAACCTCCTGATGCATCACGGCAGTGTGATTACAGAGTAAGACATGGTTAGGGGGTGTTTGAGTTCATACATGTTAATATGAGCGCGCACAGACTGCACACTTTTGCTGTGGGCTGTCATGAATATTGATCGGTGTGCGCACGGAGGTGTGAGTCAATATGCGTGTGTTTGTAAGTTGTGTGGGCGTGAAGCATGTATAAATGACTGTGTAAGCTGTGTACGTGTTTTATTTTCTACCTTGTGGGGTCCACTGTGACTGTTGGCTGCTGCGATGGCCCAATTTATTGGTTGTGATCATTAAAATTTCATCTTGAGCAATTACTTGAGGTTACTTCTACTTTCCACCGTCACTTCTGTTCTCAAGGAAACATTTGTAAGGGATCCTGACTGGCTTTTAGTATAGTGACATTGACTTGGTAAATAATAAAGAATGGGTAAAATACACAAAAACAATTAATTGCATCTTGCCCCTCTCTATGGGGGCGGTAGAATTGATTTATTAATTGAAGGTACTAAATGGGAGAGCATTTCTATATCCTCCAAACGGCTCTCAACCTGACGAAGGCTGAGCCCGGCGGCTTGTAGCTAACGATGCTAATAGTGAAAACAACAGAAACATTGCTGACAGAGCTAAAAGTATTGCCTTTCACACAACGATTCCGCAATAGTGCTGTAAGGAAGATCTGCCGTTACGCTGGCTTTGCATTTTCACACTGTACCAAACAATGGCGGCATAATGCCGCCTGGTGTGTGATTTTTGATAGCACGCTGGCATCACAGGAGCAAAAGAGGGGTGACATGTAACACAACAGTGTCAGCGTCTAGTGTGTGTGTGTGCTTGTAGTCCCGCCGTGCCGGTTGTCCCTTTCACACAGACATCAGCTCGTCTCTGTGACTACCTCTGCTGCCAGTTCAGGGACGGAACAATTCTGTCCCCCCATTCAGCCTCGTCACCTTTCATACAGAACAGCGAGACGGAATAAAGGTTCAACATAAAAGTGTGAAAGGGGCTAAAGTTAATCTGGCGGGGAACCGGAAGGTGGGTGCTACGCTTCCGCAATTGGGAAGGCGTTATCAGCTGTAACCGCCACTGACGAATTTAAAAGTAGCTTACATCAGCCACCTATGCAGACGGCATCATGTCCCTAAATCCAGCTTGTGTTGCATTAGTAATAAGCAATATAACAACATAATTAACATAATATTGTGTGTTTATAAATGGACTAACAGATCCACTAGTGTATGACAGGCGATTAAATATAGAGGTGGGAGGAGGGTAGGGGTAGGGTTAGGGTTAGGGATAGGTGCATTGCGTACATTGTGTTTGTTTCCTAGAAAGTTCATGTGTTATTTTGGGATGACAAGACAAGTGGGTTTTTTGTCAGCCAATGTATTGCAAGTCCGGCGGCCCGCAAGGTTAGCGATTGTGTGGTGGAAAGAGAGAGAGAGAGAGAGAGAGAGAGCGCGCGTTTGCAGTAACGTTATAGCGGTGTACGTAGCAGAGCAATGTGTCTATAGTTTAGGCTATTTGTCGCAGCATAAATGTTACAGCTCCTCAAGACCCAAACCAAGTCCCCATGTCTTGTTTGCCACTGATAGACTAAGAAGTGGACTTAGTCACCGTGACGTCACCTATTGGTTTGTGGACTCCCGTTTTGAAGCCTCGAGTCTGGCATTTTGTCCGTCGCCATCTTGTTTTTTTGCAACCAGAAGTGACACGAGATGGTGGAGCTAAGTACAACCGAACGACTGAATAAGACATTTTTAAGCGACCAAAATGTTACAATTAACTTTAATCAACTAAACTCACACGGACAACTCCCAGATCCGACAACGCCGTGGTAGCGACATGTTAATCACAAGGTAGCCACACCCTAATGTTTATTTGGATAGGATGTCAAAACAGGAGAAACAAACGACTCTAAATGGGACCATAATTTACTAAATGAACATCATGCTGTATTGAAGAAGACTTGAAAATATCGATTGAGACCATAAACTGATGTTTACAATGTTTACTGAGGTAATAAATCAAGTGAGAAGTAGGCTCATTTTCTCAAAGACTTCTATACAATCAGACTTCTTTTTGCAACCAGAGGAGTCGCCCCCTGCTGGCTATTAGAAAGAATGCAGGTTTAAGGCACTTCCGCATTGGCTTCACTTCCCATAACCGGATGTTGCCCACTGTTGTCACCTGATTAAAGTGAAGGGGGTTAGCCCCGAAGTTAGCAACAACCAACTTCGGTCTGGGCTAACTTTAGGTGGACTGTTAAGGCAGACCATAGGTTTGGGCAATATGTTCAAATTTTTCAACCGGCCACCGTCAGCCCAACAACGGTCAATTGCCGATATATTCGTGAAAGTGTGTGTGTGTGTGTGTGCAACACCTAGTGGTAAAATTGGGTATAGGTTACCAGTCTGGTTCGGTCCGGTGTTTGGCTTAATATCGGTTTGAAATTTTTTACACTGGCCCACCTCTAGTGTGGTCATTCAGAACAGTTATATACATGTCTGCCTTTACACTTGGTCGGATGACACATCATATAGAATGGTGTGCCAACCTGTGTGTGGTTGTGGGAGCACAGCACAGAAGCAACACAATGATAGTGATCAATAACAGTCGTGCTAGCAGAGTGACCTGCACACCCTCACAGACCACTTAGAAATACATCAGCCTACTACTAACAACTCCCCAGCTTGTTATTCCCTCCCTTGGGCCTCCATGCAGTAAGGAGGGCTAAGGGCAGCCATAGCCCTATATATATATATATCTGCAGTGGGAGGCGGAGTTTGAAGGTGACAGACAAAGTCTACAACTCTCCAAAGTGGCTCAAGGTTGCAGCTCACCCCGGAGGCTTCTCACGGAGAGCAGGGGAAAGGACAGAATGACAGCTGTGAAATGAATCGACCCACACCTGAAGTACCACGACAAAGAGGCAAAGAGTTGTGTGCCGGATGCTCTTGTTGACCAAATTATAGGACGGTCACACATTTTTAGACATCCCTTACATGTTTGACATCGTAGATAACGGCTGATCAATTTGTAATGGCATTAATCCAGTTATTTAACTGGCATTTTAGAGAAGTATTTTTTTCCGAAAACAGGATAGTCAGAGTTGTTATTTTCTAACTTATTGTCCAACTCCACTTTGGCACTAGTGTGTGTCTGTTTGTGTGAATAGGTTCCACATGGAGATTTGTTGCAAGTGAACAATAAATACGTCTTTTTTAGTGAAACTGGAGGAATGCTTTGCCCTGGTGACTCATGAATCTCCCAAATGAAGAGGTGAAGAAGCCATTAGGGGAGTTATAAATGATGGCATGTCAGCTGAGCACTGCTAGAGAGCACTGCATAGCCAGTTGCTGTTTGTAATTGTTCACCAAGTTGCAAGTATACGATGATTCATGATTAGGTGCAAGGTGAAGCTTTGCAGCAGCAATGTGACAGAATCCTAAAGTTCATTAAGGTTTATGTCTTGTCTGCACTTATTTGAAGGACATTTGGTGTCATTGAAAATCCAACAGTGCAATTTCTGGTATCGATGATGACAATGTTTTTCAGCGGCTGGCTGCTCAGACCTGGTCATTAAGACTGTCTTCACAAGACAAACAAAAGCATCAGTCATTCAACCCTAAAGCAACCTGTTGTTAAGTTGTCGTTAGTGTGCTATTAGTGATGCAAAATCTTTGAGGGAGGTCAGGGTGGATGATTCGGTCTGACTGTTTGTCTCCCATTTTCTAACAACTGTTCTTCCAAACATTGTTTTCTTTAAACCTTACCCGACTGAGCTTTGTGTGTAAGTCTATATAGTAAGCAACAACAGCCATAGCAGTAGCAGATCAGAAAGCAGCCAAGTGAATTGCTGTTGTGACTCATAATGTTTTTGTAAAAAGTGTTGCCAGATTGGGCTGTCTTCACAGCCACAAAAAAAATGACAGCATTCCAATAAATCGCTCTCTCTCCCCTCAAGTAGTATAATTGCGATTTACAGGGCACTGAGTTCAAGAGGCTCGGCTAAACACACTATGAATAACTGATGATCATGTGATAAAAGCTTCCATCTGTTGTTAGAAGTGAGGAATTATAAAGGTCAATGTGACTTTTTCCAAGCATTTGTTGATCATTTTTTATTATTTGAACCATGATTTGAGGTTCGCATAATTACAGTGATAAAACATGACTGGAGGCGGTTCCAAGGCTCTGATTGGGCTACATGGTGGCAGTAAAAGCCGAGGATTATGGTGACGTTGCCTTAAGAGTGAAAAGACAAACACTTTCATCGAGGAGGCCACTGTTCATTTCCGGTGTGTCACGTTAAAATCAGCTGTTCGATCGTGTCCCGTGTTCACAACATTCAGTTTCATTTTCACTGTACAAACGTAGTATTTTTAAGCCCAACCATGTTGTTTTTTCTAACCTAACTATAGTGGTTTTATTGCCTGAATCTAAGTGTATTATGCAACCGAAAAAAAAACCGCTGGGTCTGACTAAGTGACAGTATATGACGAGTTGGGATGAGAATGAGAATGCATTGGATGTCTATTACATCTATTTCCATATGCAGCAGGCAGCTCTTTTCAGCAAAACAAATTCCCAAAAGACGCGCAAAAAGCCTTAAATGCATTATCCTGACATGCAGAATGTCCTTAAAATGTTCTGCTATATGTCTTCCCATGAGATCAGGTTGAGCAGTTAAAGAGACAGATATTATTCCTAAGGAGTTGGTGAAGAACAGAACAGCAAAAAGAAGAGTGAAAAGTTGACTTCTATACATCAGAGCATACTGTATGACTCTCAATGAATGTTTCTCCATGCAAAAACTATTTGCTCACAAATTTGCCCTAACAACTTTAGAAGAATATTATATGTCAATGCTGTGTTTTCACCTTGTTCAGTTGCTTTAAGTTAATGCAGCTTTTTTAAAAAGTCCAGAAACAAGACTTAAAGTACAATAGATACATTATAATCACAGGCATGTGATGTATCCATTTACTCTTCTTGGACAAATTGTCTCCTGTCTGTCCAGCATTATTCCCTGCACTGACTTCTCTGTACACGCAGGATGAGTGAAGAAGACAAAGATATACAAGAAGACAAAGAAGAGATTTCTGTTTAGATATACAGACAGATGCATATACACACTAAGAAACAAACACATACCTACATTCAGTATGTGTGTTGCAATTATAACTCATTCAGTTACAAAAAATCAGTGGATAAATGCGCTCCACTACGAACTTGACATTGGAATACATTATTTTGATTTGAATTATTCTCTAATGTCCCGAGCTTTGCCAGAGACATTACTGGCTTTACATCATTAGCGAAGCCAAACAAATAAACTACCAGAATCATGTCCCTTCAGGGAATGCTCGGCTTCACAAATGTCTCAGTTTATCTACAATAATTAACGTTTCTGTAAATAACCCATGTCCTACTGCAGTTTCAAATGTTACATTAACACCAGTATTATATCCCTCCGGGAACAGGGTTTGAAATCATTGCTGAACAATGAATGAATGTGATCAATAGTAAACCAACCTGATTATTTGTCTGGGTTCTTTAGTGTTTTGGTATTTTCTTTAAAATGCATCCCTGTGATTCACCATTGAGGTCAAGTGAAGGTATTAAATATCTCATGATTAACCCTTTTATAGTTAATGCTTCTATAATGAGAGAATGTCCCTTGGCTCATGTGGCATTTCCGCTACATCAATTGTTTATGCCGTAGCCTATAATATACGGAAAATCATATTTATCCCCGGATCAGAAATCAACTGTTTTTCCACTGGAAACTTCAAACAAAAAGTCCTAATACTTTTGGACAAGTCTATGTGGTAAATATTATCAGTGAGACCTCAAAGTTCCTGTCCACTTTGCTCGTTTAACTCACTTGCAGTCGTGGATGAAGTACCTGAAATGCACACTTGGGTAAAAGTACGGATATCTAACCAGAAAATTACTTTAGTGAAAGTTAAAGTCACCTACTAGAATATTACTTGAGTAAAAGTCTTAAAGTATCTGATATTTTATGTACTTAAATAGCAAAAGTAATTTTCTGATATTAAATTAAGTATTAAAAGTAAAAGTTCAAGTAGGACAAGGTTTTCACAACTAAAATGATTTAAATAAGAAATGTAAGAACTTGTAGTCACAATAGCATGAAGCATGATCTGACATGCAGCCTGGACTTGAGCAGGAATCAAAACTTAACTACAGCTTTGAAAGCACTTTATTTGCACTTGTTGCCCATCACGTGAATGATGTAACTGCTAGGACCTCTGATTCGCTAAACCTGCTTGCAATAGTAAAGAGTAACGAAGATGTTTAGGGAAAATATATCGGAGTAGAAGTACACATTTTATTTAGGAAATGTAGGGGGGTAAAAGTGAAAGTTGACAGAACTATAAAAAGCTCAAGTAAAGTACAGATACTCCCAAATAATACTTAAGTACTGAAACAAAGTATTATTACTTTGTCACATTACACCAATTGTAAATAATAGTAATAATCCACAATAACAACCCCGTACTTTATTCATTCATGGAGCCGTGCAAGTCACTGCATGTTCTACAACACTGTCCTGCACATGTTTCAGAATAAAAGCCTTGTGTTTACAAATGAAAGAATTTTGTCCACAGAAAAAAAAAACGCTTGAAGGCTTTTATTTTGAAATGAAACCAGGAAGGGTTGATTTAAAAGTAAATCTTTACTTTTACCATGTCCGTGACATATTCTACAGCTACCGACATTGACAATTTGGTAATGTTGCTGATATGATGTCAACATACTATCAAAAGATCACTTTTATTGTCTGTTGTTGCTGTGAACCGCGCGGCTTGCGTTAAAAATAGGCGAGACCTCGAATGGGGGACAGTCTGCCACTGAAGGGTGATATAGGTGATGAATGCTGGACTGAAATTTGTACTGAGCAAGAGGTTGCTGTATACATTTTAGAGCTTATTGTTACAAATACCGTGTATAATTGGACACAAGTGTGGTTATTTTGGTGCGCCGTTTCACATTTTTAGAAGAATCCAGTAGACAGTTATATATGTGCAAACATAACAAGGACAAAACAGTCAAGAGCATGTCATACCCTGCCGTGACCGATGGTACAGTAAATCCCATGCCAGCCATGTAGCGTGATAATGTATGGTCGTGCTTCAACATTCTGTTAAGTGTGACATGCTTTATTTACGAGATGTCATGGTAGCAGGATCAGATTTACCATTGTGGGGTCAAGAGTATGCTGGGTTGTCTCCTTGTGTCACACTAATGGAGGAAGCATTTCAAAAGCAATAACAAACACTATGGTGGCTGCTAAGTAATTCTTCCAGGCCTCTGTAGATGATTCTTGTGATGTCGCCGCAAGAGGTTAGGTAGTGAGACAGGGTTGTGCTGTAAAGCTGCAGGGATCAGGCCTCAGTGGAGAGACAGAGGCTACACTGTCATAATGACATGCTGGTCCCGTCCCACGAGAGACGGATCAACTTGTAGTTGGGTCACTCCCACAGAGGACTGAAGGCTGTCTGGGCTTACAGAGGTGTCAGTGTAAACCACAAGAGGACAAGAGAGAGAGAGTGTTTGTCTCTCCCCCTGTTCTTTTTTTCAGACCATCTATTAACAACTTCATATCTAAAGGAAGGAATGAATTTATGAGTTGCTTTATTTATTTATTGCGTTGTTTGTATGTCTCCCCTTCACATTCATCTCAATTCATTTGACATTCAAATTGATCAGTCTGTCTCAGTGAGATAGCAGATTGCTGGTAGCTGTTTTTATCTACAGAGTGCCCACAGCGAACATCAATATCAAACCAGAAAATCACAGTAATACTCTTTGGCATATTGACAAGCCTACTAGATACAAGCCATGTCAAAGGCACATCACCGCAAGTTATATCCTACAACTTAATACACTGCAGATATACATTTTTGTTCACTTCTCAAAACAGTGTTTCAATTTTTAGATTATTCTAAGACAGCAACATGCTTTGTGATATATTGAAGCACCTCACTGGTTGAATAAATCATGATCTTAGACAATGTGTGACAGTGCTAAATTCTCTTTAACAGGAACATACTACCTGTCTTACACCACCCTCTGGTTGAAACTTTAAAGGGATAGTTTGGGTGTTTTGAAGTGGGGTGTATGAGGTACTTATCCGTAGTAGATGATGATGAAGATGATGGTCGGTGTGCCCCCAGTTTGGAGAAACAGACAGGAATACCAACACCAGAGCAAAGCAATACAGTGCTGTGGACGGGGACGGCAGAACAATTTATTTTAGCCCCCTAAAAGATAATGGCAGCCATGAGCTAGCCAGTGGGGCGCGCTCACATGCACTAAAAGCAGACGCGGCCAGCCCGGCTATGTCAACAAAGCACAGAGAAGCTGTGATTACAACACACACAGAGGGAGAGTGACTTCATGCTCTGCTCAGGTAGACATTACTCCTCTATATATTCACATAGATAATAATGGTTTGATGCTATATTAATATGGATATTGAATTTAGCACATTTAACTTTTGCATTCCCTTGCTATTCTTTACATTAGTTTGACTAAAGCCTGGGACAAACCTGAAGACTTGCTGAAACCCACAAAGAATGGACAAATCACTCATGAGGATTGTTTCCACGCCAACAACGCAGACCGGAAGACGGAGCTAACTTCAGCTTGGTCAATGTCCAATATTTGACGTGCTGTAAAGAGTCGCTGCAGTTACGCCACAGCTACAGCTACGCCACAGCTACAGCTACAGAAATAGCTGAAGCCACAGCTGTAGCAGTAGCCATATGGACAGCCAGCTACAGCGGTGTAGCCATAGCTATAACCAGGGCCGTAGCCACAATTACAGCCCCAGCCATAGCTTCAACCAGAACCTTAGCCATAGCCACAATTGGTGTTTCAGCGCCCAACCCTGAGCCAAGCATGGCCAGCCACAGCTGTGGTCACAGCCAGTGACTGTAGTTACTGGTGGAGCTCAGGCTTCCTCTGAAAATATGGATCAGAGGGAATGAAAAAAAAGTATTGCAAGGGACTGCATAACTTATCTTAAGGGAATGTGAGGACAACACAGAATTAGTTTAGAACAAAATTCCCCGCTGTGACCCACCCCTATTGGGAGCTTTGTAGCCTACTTCAACTACACATTTGATTATTGTTGAAGACAAATTTTATTTTTTATAATAACTTGATATATTGTTTTTCATCTCAACTGCCTGGGACTTTATAATACATGGTTTAATCCCCAATATCATCTCAGTAATACTATAAAATACTAGCATAATACTAAACTTACAAAAATGTTCATACCACCACCATTAAAATCATATCATTTGTTAATTAATAATTTAATTTTACATGTCATAATAACAGACATGAAGCCTGGTTGTTTTTTTATTTAGTCCGATTTTGTGCAGAGCCAGTTGTCTACTAAATTTACATGATGATGATGATGGTAGTTTCAGATGTGGTTCCCTCTATTTTGTGTTTACTCCCTACAGTGTAAATCCACTATGATCCAAATTGAGATTAAGCTGTGATTTCCAAAAGGACTGTGCAGGACATGAACTCAGTGTGCTTTAACTGTCTGACATAAAGATGAAGAGCTTAGTTTTAATCTACACTATATATACAGTATAACTGCCTTTCATAAAATGTGGCATTGTGATTTAACAAAGGTAACTACTTCAAAGACACAAACATATAAAGTGGAAACAAAAATGTCAAAAAAATAGGGGTGATGCTTGAAATATGTGATGCACAATACCTGCTTCAAATGAAGCACACACACACACACACACACACACACGCACACACACACGCACACACACACACACACACACACACACAGACAGACACCACATTGTTATATCCTTTGACAGCAGTGGGCATAAATGCTTGATGTTATGTGCAAGTGAGAGCATGAGGATTAGCTTTTACCAGAGGTGCTGCCAGCTCTGACAAGACAGGAGGAGGCAGAGAGAAGGTAACAACATGACTACCGGCTGGTAAGTGCAGCACTGGAGTGGTCACGGCTGACGGGCACAATGGTGTGGTCATGCAAAGAGGTGACTGCTGCACACTTGCATCAGGGCTATGACTTTGCTGATTGACTCATTTAATCAGAATCAGATTTAGAATCATTCATTATCAGAGAGTAATTATCAGAGACGCTCAACACGACTTTCAACAACGTATTTTTCTTGCGTTTTCCTACAAATGTCCAGCAACACGTGACGCACGTGTCAATTTCCGCACAAGTCTTTTCAAATTAAAACTACTCAGTTAGGTTAAGGAATAGATCAACTTGGTTAGGCTTAGGCAACAAAACTACTTAGGCTTAGGAAAAGATGGTGGTTTGGATTAAAATAACTCTGGAAGTGTCGTAACTTAAGTACGGAAGTTACCTGACAAATAAATCAACTTTGACTTGTGGTTTCACACGGGGTAAGAACAACGGTCATCCAACCTATCCTCCTCCCTATTCGGCGTTTGCCGTTCTTTATACTTCCCGGTTCACGATTATGTGGATTACATACGAATTGATTTCGTGCTGACCATCATGAAAAAATGTGAAATTTGTGTCAATATACAGGAATCAATACTTTCAATTTCGTGACTGTTTCACAAACTGCTGTGAGACCGGGCTGAACAATCACACCACTGGCCAGTTTTACCAGTGGCAGGGAGCACGGGTGATCCGGGGCCCAGTAATCAAGGGGTCTCATATAATGTACAGCCCCATATGATCAGAACCTACTCACCTCTTTTTATCATATATTTTATTGGATTTTTTAATCATGCTAGCGGCGTAACTAAATAACTTGTAATATGTGGAGATCGCCTTACTACTGTCATCATCAGGGAAAATGTTTGACTTGTCCAACCCTTTGGCTTACGACCAAACACCTGCAACACTAATGACATTTCCATCAGCCTTAGCTGTACTTTCTATCTAATCTTAAAATAAAAAAAATATCTACTAAACATAAGCATGTAAGCATTGTAAGCATACTGAGGTTAGCACCAAAGTACCAAAACAACAGGTTCTCCCTCCCAACTGATCAGATACCAACGCTTGGTCAGTGGCCCTAAGCTTCAATCTATGACGCTCTAGGTACCCCTCTAGTGCCAGTTCTGGACGTTTCATGGATGGCGTTTCTGCTCGTTACATGCGTAGTGTCTTTTCAAAATAAAGGTTTACTTAGTTTTTAGGTTTACATACGAAACAAAAGTACTTTGGTGGGCTAAGGCAAGAAACATACTAAAGTACTTTGTTATGTTTAGGAAAAGATTGTGATTTGGGTTAAAATAAGTATGTTTATTACATAAAATAAGTATATTTGTTACGTAACTGGTGTTAGTTACATTAGAGAACAGTCAGACCATGATCTGATCAGCTGTCTCAGAGTGTTCATGTGTACAAGCTCTATAAATCAAAAGAAAGATGATTCATATGCATATTAACTGAGCCACTGAAAGCCACACATGATGATATTTATATTTGACCAAAATATGTTTGCAACGTCTGTCGAGAAGTTAGCTCGCAGTAACGATGCAGGGACACCGAGTACTTTCCAGTAGCATCTGTTGCTGTAATGACCCTTTAGTTGTGATTCAAAATGTCCTACTTCTTCTAACTTGGCTCCCAGTTCAGTGACGCATCGAAGCGCTAAACAGGATTTGGGTTGTAGACGGTTATTTTACAGTAACACCTTGTTGACACTCAGCTACACAGCGGAGGTAGCGTATCAGCAGTGCAACAGCAGCAGTTTCAGCCCTGCGTTACACATTGGATGCGTTCAGCCACGGTAGCCTACTGCTGTGCACTGAGATGCATTTTGGCAGCCGCACATGAACAATGCAAAATTCATGTAGTTACGAGCATACGTCAAGGAAGGAAGTAGCACGTCATCAGTGCATTACTTGGTTATGAGTGTGGAGCGTGTGAGATGGACAACTGAAAAACACCCACTGAAATAGACAGCCTGTAAGGATAAAGTTAACTGAGAGACTGCTAATATCACTCTGCTAACAGCCTTGTTGAGTTTGCACCAACCGTCTTGGCCTTCCACCTCTTTATATCCACTATACTCACCTCTTCAGGCTCGTGTGTACTTATTACAGCCCAGTTTATTTGTGTCTGAGGAAAAAAAGGTAATTCTTTCTGAAAGGAAAATAACAGCGATGTGCACGCTCACAGCTCTGTGGGTGTCAAACAGGCATGAACCTCTGGAATTCATGGACTAATTGTTTCAGCAGTACACATATGCCTACACAGATTCAAGGCTGATTTGCTGAACTTGTCAAACATATTTAAAACTCCGCTTCTGTGATATTCCTTCAATTTGAAAAGCCCATCTGGCACCCTGTCAATACAGCTCCATTTTAAAATGTGCCAGTCTCTCAATCCTCATATACCTGGGCCGTGTGCCAGCAATATCGCCAAAAATATATACACTGAATAATTGAAATAAAGTCAAAATTGCTGGCTTGATTGGTATCTGGGAAGACAACTCAGTTCAGCCAACGTAATGTGTTCACAAACAAGTGCGGGTGCTGAAGTAAATGTGACGTGTTTTCTTGTGGTTTCTGTGTTTTTACATTGCTGTTTGTTCAGATATGGAACAATGTATGAGCAGATTTCAGCACGGAGGTCTGCTGTGTCAAATGCATAAGTCATTATGTTAATGAGAATATGTATCTGTTAATGTGAGAGAGGTCAGAGTCAGTGTGTATCCATGGGCTCTTTAACAGCTCTCCGAGGCAAAGCAGCCATGTAGCCGGAAGGCAGCGGCCATACCCTGCAGAGATTAGACATATTAAAGCAGCACTTAAAGTATATGGACCTGATTAGCCCCGGTAATGAAATCAAGCCTGACACCACGGTTCCCCTTTTACACACACGGTTCCCCTGTACCTCTGATCAGCCTTCCCTTCGCTCTCCATTGAGCCTATAAAGCCAGATACCGAGCTCTCTCTCTCTCTCTCTCTTTCATTCTCTCACCCTGCAGCCCATAAGCCACCTCCTTCTCTCTGACCCTCCTTCCTTACTCTGTCTTTCTCTATTTTTCCTCTCATTTCTGGAGTAAGTGTGCTCCCTAGTGTTGTCTGAATCCCTGAGAGACAGACAGAAGGAGCAGAGGAGAGGAGACGCTGTCTTTACACTTACATCTATAGAAATACATGTTGAGACGTGGATGTTCACAATAATAAAAAAAAGGATTTTGATTTTTTCAAGTGTATCTCAATACAAAACACACATTGGTACCTTAAAAGACATATTGGTCACTGTAATCATTCCTCCTCTCTTTACTGGCCGTGAAGGACTTCCTTTGTAGTACGCTGTAAGAGGTGGGGAACAAAATCAGTCCTCGTTATGCCGGGATGAGGATACACAATATTGTTTGCCTCTTGAGATAGTCACTGTGTCAGATTAGATGTTTGAGGGACAAACTTGACCGTTCCACCTGACAACACTAAGAACATCATTTCTCTTTCACTTCACCTCACTTCATGTTTACAGTTGTGGAAGAGTCATCAGTAGGTTTATTTTGTCACAAAACGTACCACAGAAGTCTTCAAGCTCGTTGAGAGAAAAATTTGGAGAGGCTAGTCTTTTTGTCCGGATGTCACGAGTGGTCCCAGGTGCTGCAACGCTCAGCTATCTTTGACTACGACACACTACACAGGATGAAACAAGCAATTGTTACTCCCAGCACCGGTTTTCATTCCCAGCTCTTACATCTTTTGTATCAGTCCATTATCGGGCTGATATTGTGCAAATTAGTCAAATTAGTCAAATGGTTACCTACCCGCCTCTGCTGCCAGAATGGGTGGTTTTCCACTGTTTATTATTTCAGTTTTGGGGGGCTTGTTGTAATTTGGGCTACTTTTATACCGTTTGAATGGTTCCCTCTTATGATAATTTAAACAATATTCCAATTGATTTGCCCTTCCTGTCTTCCAAATAGAAGGATGGAGACATTCTACATTTTAGCCGTTTTGCGTGTCATTTGTATGCCATGCAAATGTCCGCAGTTTTAGGCAAGAAAACTACTTAGTTAAGGTAAGGAAAAACGTCATGGTTGGGCTTAAAATAAGTACGTAAACTGTGTAAAATACCTCCGGAAACAACATAACATAACTATGGAAAACACATGACGAACGTCATTAAAAAATGTGGTAATCGGCACTAATTTTGGGTGGCTTTAGGATGGATTATGTCAATAAAAATTAGCTTGGGTGGGTTGGAAAAAATGTTGGCCTGGTTTGTAGTGCAGACGTTTTTCTTATTTTTTTTTCAATATTCATATTATTTTCTGGCTAATAATGACATTTTTGAACCAACCTGGCAACACTACGAGTATCTAGAAGGCTACTTGACCAGGCGTGTGGTCAAACACCACCAGTCCGCCCACCAGTTTCTCAGCACCAGCTTGTGGCAATGATAGCTAATATAGATTAACAATTTACTGAAAATAGTATTGCGACATAAGATTACAGGAATGTATGTAGGACTATCCTACATAGTCATGAATTCAGGTACATTTTATGAACCTAAATATAAGGTTATTGTCAAACGGTGATCCCCTAGGACCATTCAAACAACAAAATTCCTTCTCAGTAGTTTCTGTGACATGAGAAATAACTATTTTTATCAATTATTGTAAAGTGATTTTGCATTGGCCTAAACTACCGAAGGGGCGTCTTTGGCCGCTCCATTTTTCTCCTTGCACTCGTATTCAGCCCAGAACATATCAGGCAGGCTCTGATTCCTCCTCATCACCATGGTGCAAACCCAATGGCCACTACTGATAAGAAGCCTTAGTGAGGGAAAGTGTTTAATGTTGTCTAGCAGACATATTACCGACCAAGCTGTGTGTGGATCATTTTAATAAAATATCATCATAAGCCACTTAAAAAAACCCAATAATATTACAAAAATGGAATAATTAGATTTTAAATTTGTCCTAGATTTACTGTGATACGATTGAGTGGATTCAATGCTGTGATTGGTCTGTTGGGTGTCAGCTAAATCTGGCAACACTGCCCATCTCTTACAATGCAGTCATGCTACACATGGAGTTTGCTTCATGACCAATGGAGATGGGAATTACAGTGGTTACAATAACTCTTTCTACATACCAATAAGCATGTGGGTGTTATAATAAGATTAAATTACATACACAGAATGCAGAGAGATATTGGTAATTAGCCATTGGGATGATAGAAGAAATATGATGCAAATGACTGTCGACACTGTCGATGAAGTAAAGTGAAGCTCATGAATAAACACATGAAGCTTGAAGGCAGCCACGTTGAAAGGGGCGGCGGCGCGTAACGTATGCTTGATAATTATCTCAGTGCAGCGATCGATAAACTCACCCGATGGAAGGCACGCGCTGTAACAGCCACTGTAAGTGTATAAACATAGATCAGCTACAGTACTGTTCATATATTCAATAACACACGAATGCATTCGCACAATCACGCACACACACACAAACACACATCCCAATAGGATCAGCTGTGTGGAATGACTGTGTGTCATGTTGCACTCCAACACTATTCAGATTCACAGCTGCACTTGTGCTGAAAAGCAGTCTGTCGTCGAGCCTCTTTATTTGACAGCTGTTCCAAAAAGACTGCAGTCCTATCTATTGCTTTTTTATTATCAACATGCACTTTTTTCAACATGCTCTAACACTTGGAGGACTTAAGGGATAAGGGAAATAGCGTATCAGTTACTCAAGCCCTGTGAAAATGCATGTAATGCTCTCTATAACCCGATTGTTAATGGAAACTGATAGGCCAAATCCAAGAGCCACCCCAGTGTGGGCCACATATCTCTATAACTTATATGAAGTGACGGCCATTTGGATGCCAGCTCTCTGCAGGACTCATCCTTTCTAATTAAATTTTGACCTTTCCATAAATTCACACCCATTTGCCAGCCAGAGATATGGAGGAGAATGATCTTTAGTATTTTAAATTGAAAGGTTGTAATTGAAAGAGCGCCTGGAGCAGAGAGGAGAAATTATAGGATATTCATTTTTTACGCTGATACCCCCTGAGAAATGCAGTGATAGAAGCGTGTAAGGACATCCTGCATGGCTCATTGCGAGAAAAAAAAAAACAGAGCCACTCCGGGCCGTTCCATCAGCGCTCCCCTGACATGTAGAACATTATGTACACAATACAGGGTAATGCTCTTTTGTAGTTCTCAGCCATGAAATTGTGCCCAATAAGTGCTGAGATTTAGGAGGGACGGTTCCGTCGTCGCCTTTTGCAATTAAGTAAAGCCACACAGGAGAGCGGCCGGCTCTCCTTTCCCCTGCCACACAGGAGTAATTTGAGAAAGCCAGCCTTGAGGCTGTCCTTTAACAAGCTCACCCAGATCGCCATATAGTACAGCACTCTGGAGGCAGCTGGCTTTAAGTGGCTGGATGTCATTCTGAAGACCAACTGACAAACACACACACGGCCCCACTTAAAACTCCCAAACTATGTGCATCAAGATGCCATTTATAATGCAGCAACTACAGTACGTGAGTCTTTTTTTTTTACAGGCGGGCAGCACTACTGCTCGTGTGCAAAAGGAATTATTTGGAAAATGCTGCTGCGCTCATGCAGGATAAATGCAGCGGGCTCGGGTTTAAACTGTTTCCACAAAGACTGCCACTGTATTCTCTCGGCAGCTGGCTCTGTGCAGGCTTGTGTGTTTGTCAGCTGGCACTCGAGCGTACCATACATGCACAGTCACACACATGTGACGAATCTGTGTATCATATTGTCCTCTTTGCTCCACCGCTGCGTCTTGGTTTCTCCACACGCAAAGAGGAAATATCCTCCATCACAATTACGGGATGAATGCAGCCGAAAAAAGAGGGGGGAAAAGACAAATTGCGGAGAGAAAAGGAGAGCAGAAAGGGAAGTGGCCTCTTGTTTGGCGTGAAAAGAAAGAGCGCACTCCAACCAGAAAGAGGGGTCCATTTGATTTGCAATTACCGCCCCCCCCTCCCCAAATGATCAGCCGCTGTTTGAAGTTGATTGGCTTCCTGGAGTCTTCTGGGGGAGAAAGTTCTAGAGGGTCTCTGACCCCTGCCGACCTCAAGGCAAGCGCCGCACGACCCGAGAACCCTGGATGTGCCCCATGTGCATCAGTCATGCAATCCATCCTTGTCAGACGTCAGACAACAGATGTCGCTTCCTGTTGGCTCCATCTTACCCAGCAACCCCTGACCCCGCCGCCGCCACACGAGGCAGAAGACGCGGAGAATGTGATGTTAGACGAAGAGTCAAAGATACATCGACAGTGCCGCATACACAAACAGAGACGTGAACATACCCGAGCACACATGGCAAAACAGAAAAGCTCACACATGCTTGGAAAAGTCAACAAAACACAACACAGAACACTCACAGAGACCTTTTTAAAAGCCCTTCATCGAGCAGCTGCGTTAAAGACAAATCTAATTGACCCGCCCCGGCCAGGCCCCGTAATGCAATAGAAAGTTAAGCTCGGAGATCACCACTGATGGAGCACTAATGCTATCCCTCCAGCTCAGCAGATGAGCAGGGTGTGGATTTAAAAGGCAGATTTGATTACCTCCTGTTAGTAATTGGCTAATGTGTGAAATAGGAAAGTATGTGAGAGAGCAAGAGGGTAGGGACAAAGAGCAGACAAAGGATGCGACGCGGGAACAGTCACTGGCTACGTTTTACATGCACACTAATATTACACTATATTCTGAAAATATTGTGAATTTGATATGTGTCATGTAAACAGCATATTCCATTAGGATATTCTGAATTAGGCCTTATTCAGAAAGGCGCATTTTCCATTTAACACATGTGGAATATGCTGATATTATTCAGGTTTTAGGAGCATTCTTTGGACATGTATACAGCACATTCACAATATACGTCTCAGTTGGGTTTTTACTGCAGTTTGTGAGACACGGCCTAATGCCTGTTTACAGCCAGCTCTGTGCGTTGAACACAACTAGCTGACAGTTTGCAGAGATGCATGCCCAAAAGAAAAGAAGGAGGAACACTTTCAAACATTGTGCATATCCAAAAACCTGTTGATATCCAAGTCTTTCATAAATATCACAATGGCTGTTTTCACATGATCCACCACCGGTTACGTTAATTGGAGTATGCACAGTTGCATGTAAACAGGAATTTTGGTAATGTTCCAGCTTAGTAGGAATTACGTCTTTTAGGAATAAGAGCAAAACCCGGAATAGTTGGTGCATGTCAACATAGTCATTGTCGTCCCTTGGAAAATTTCAGAGTTGATACACCGTAATGACAAAAAAGAGTGAAAAACCTGTTTACTGTTGTCATTTAGGAAATCTGCAAACAATACCATCGTAAGCACTTAACTGTATGAGTGGTTGCAGCCCGATATCAATCTGTACTAGATGTTTTATCCACCCTTTTGTTTTGTCTCTCTCTACCAGCGTCGTGCCAATGAAATACCCTTTGCAACCGAAACTGAACTGTATTGAATCGAGGAGTGGAGAGAGGCAGATGGGAAATTGAATGAATTCTCGGTGCCTGTTCAATCTCAACTGTCTAATACATGCCGTTTCCCCCCTCCAAGAGCCTTAATTTCCCTCAGTCAATATTAATCTTTCACTCGTGACATTTGCAACAACGTATTTAGATTAGATTCCTTGATTTGTTTCACAATCTGCAGCAGCGGGGTTGTTTCAGTCTACAGTCTATTTTTACATTTTTCAATATTGATTTGTTTGCTCTGCGATAGTGCTACTGTTGAAGCTACACAACCACAGTAAAGTTGTATTCACAAGTAATGAGAAATTCACTGCATGCTACCTTTAATGTATGAAATATTATCTGTAATGTAGACGTCTAATCAACGTTCATTTTTCAACCACATTTTGCCCATTGATTAATTGAGTGGGATCGTTTTTGATCGCAATGCCCACAAGACCTGACTGAACTGATGACATCATCGTCATAATGTTACAGGAATCAATCATAAGTGTCAGCTGCCTATTTATTGTATCACTAACCGCGACCTTAAACCAACCTTAAACATCTGAGTGACAGTAAATCAGGTATCAGGTACCCAAATAAAGTGTGATCCAAAATGTGCCCCATGAGATTGGCTCTCAAACATACAATAGCATCAAAGGTTGTTCCAGAGTTTTATTTCACCCTGACTCATCCTCTGAAACCTATATGTCATGTTAAACTATTAAGGTGTGCAATATACTGGGACAATAAATAGGCACTTACACAGGGAATGATGAAGGAAATGCATGCATCAGCCTTTATCCACTTGAGGAAAATAACTAATACAGCAGAACATAATGATGACAGGAATCCGCCCATTCATCAAGATGAAGAACAGTGTAATTTCTTCGCTCATCAAGCACCAGTGACCCACTGGATGGGAGAACTTTATTACAGCTGGCACACGGAATCATGTTCATGCACTACACAGTCACAGAATATCTGTTCACCCGTCTATGTAGACACACAGACAGTGAGACACAATCCTAAAGTCACACTGATGTACTTGCTAACCCTTCCGATTTTCCCGGGAGACTCCCGTTTTTACGTTGCCCGGTTGACCCCAATTCTCCCGTATTTCTCTCAATATATGGCAATTTTTCACACCTTTTTTTCTCCTTTTCGTTATCTTCCTAACCTGTTTCTGGCACTGCAGCGTGTATAAGACCTACTTTTTCCACCCGGAAGACGATAGAGCTACACCAAATGTCTTTTCGTCACAGCAAAGCCGTCGCGGCGCAAGCCATCGGAAAAAATTTCAGAGCGCAGTGGTGCCGTTGTCGGGTTGTGTCTGAAAGGAAGGAGCAAAAAAATGAATGAATGAATGAAAAGCGATGAATATTATTTCATACCAGAGATTCACAGAAGTTCACGCCAGGGGGGGAAATTATTCAGTTTTCTATCCTGAGAATTAAAACAAAAATTAAAAGGCCTATTTAACAAAAAATGCTGTTGCATCATTAGTATACTTTAAAAGTCACCAGAATGCAGGAAAAAAAATCTCTGATACTCAAATTGTTTTGGTGGGAGGACCCCTGGACCCCCTGCTTCGGTAAGAATGGTGTGTGGTTCAGAGCTTTGCTTTTATATCCTCACTGCCTCTTAAATTTAGTTATTTAATCTGGTACAGCTGAATACCTTAAATGTCTTGAGTGACGGGGAAAAGTGGGGCAGCCCTGGTGTTAACTCCTAGTTTTCCCCCTCCCTTGTTTTCAGAGGTAATACGTGGGTGAATAAAGTTCAATACAGATTTCAAACTTCAGCTCCAGTGAATGCTAAATAAATAGGATACTCTCAGAGGAATACATTCCAAATACCACAGAGGAAGAGATCTACTGGCACCAAATCAAAGCGAACAAGAAACAGTTTATAACAGCATCTAAGAGATAAAAGTGTCAGAAATATACACAGTGTATAGTCCTTTTTCTCTCTTAGTTCACTGGAGGAATCACAACTAACAGCACGCAGAGCTGATTATATAACTTCCCAGTGGCTGTGATGGACATTATACACATTGTTTGGTTCAAGTTATTCTGTGAGTTTTGGAATTGAATTGCATCATTCATCATAATGTCATTATGATGCTGTGAGTCAGACTGTTAAAGTGTTACAGATTTTTGTCATTACCCATGGCTCCACATTTAGCCATGTTACCTGCTCGTGCGCAGATTGTTCGCGTCTGGATTTGAACAGAATACCCAGACCTACAGAGGATAAATACATAACTCTCCCCACACTTCACACATATTGGAGCATTCCTGTGTATCACTGGTGTGCTCTATTTTTTTGATGCGAGAAACACAATGATGTTGGATTATCATGCACAAACTAGATAGCAATGACATCTAGTGCATTGGTTGAGTATGTAGTAACATATGAGTAACATTATTTCGGTACCACTTTTAAAATTTAGGCCGCGTTTAGACTGACAATAGGATTGTGCCAAAAAAAAATGCATGATCCTCATTCAGTTTTCAAAAATAGAGGGTAGTCCATCAAAAATAGTTGATCATGACTCCAAGGCCAGACCGGTCGCATGACCAGCGCTTGGCGGCTGCGTTACCTGTTGGTTTTGATTTCGGCGTCCATGATAACAGGTTAGAGCAGCCACACTGACCGCGTGAAACGAGCGGCTCGGCTGTGTGTCAGCTGCCTCTCTTCTAGAGATTCAAGGTCTTGTTTCTTAACCTTTCTCTGCCTAAAATAAATATAAATTACATTTATAATGAAATGAAATGGCCATTATGAAAGGCAAACTCTATGTAGAAAGAAAGGGCTGACAGCAGCAGCAGAAACGCAGCTGGACTGAACACCCAAAGCACTCTTCACACGGCCGGTCTGGACGAGCCGTCAGTTTTCGCCACAACACAAGGCAACGCCATCCAGCAGTGCACCGCCTGGGCCAGTCCAATGTGCAAGTGCATAACACACCACGTAGAACCTTGTAGTGTGCACCCAACCCATTCTCATCCCAGACTCAACACATACAGACGCTTGGTCAGGACCCACTAAGGGTTAGGCAACAAACTGGGTTAGGTTTAGGAAAATATCATGGTTTGGGTTCAAATGAATAAAATGCCATGTGCATGATGTAAAGAGCTTGTTAACAGCTGTCTGTGGTGCTCAAGTTGATGCTGAACACACTTTAAATTTACTACACATATTTATTAACCTTAAGCCATGCTATATATTAAAGCTAAATAAATCACAAAGCACAAGTGTTGTAAACTACACAAGGACATGTTTTATACTTGGAATTGTTCAGTATGAGAACAAAGCTTAATGTTCAGTCTACAGCTTTCAGCCTTCATAATTCATGTTACTGAGTAGAGGTCAGTTTATAAGAAAATAAACTTTTATTGATGTAGCTGCTGCTCGAGGCGGACGATACTCACATTAAACCTGAAATGAAGCAGAGGCAGTTCCTTAAAGTTCCATAAATATGCACATCAGCTATTGTGGATGTCACGCTTTGTGGATGCTGTATATAAGCATGTGGCAAAATGATAATAAAAAGAAAATCATAAATAAAAAGAAGATACAAAAACTGAAAATAAAAGCTCTTGAGGCAAATGTGTGATTTGTGACATTGGGCTATATAAATAAAAATGGAAAAAATGACTTGTAAATATTCCATCAGGAAAGTGTTGTTTGAGCCAGAACAGATTAATATGTTGGACGAGAGGAGGAAGAGGAGAGCGGTGACAACAAATCAATCGTTGAATCAATTTGTGTGTATATTTAGTTTCCTTATTTAAACATCATAACTCATTTGACATCAAACGTCACTTAAAGCTGCAGTTGGTAACTTATATAAAAAATACATTTTTAACATACTTGCTCACTATATCCTGACAGTAGTGCATGAGACAGATAATCAGTTAAAAAATCAGGTGCCCAAAGGAAAACAGCAAATCAGAGCTGAGCAGTCTCTACAGCGGCTGTCAATCACTGCTTGTGATATCCAATCAAACTCTCAGACTAAAATGAGAATGTTTGTGACCCAGTTGCCATGTTGAAAACAGTCCAGCCAAAACAAAAGCACCGCCCATCAGCCCGGAGCAAACATTCTCATTTTACAGCTAAACATTTCATTAAAATATGTTTCTGGAAACATTTTAGGAGCGAAATAGGCATTACAGTAACAGAATACTGATTCATATTTGAACAGCGCGGCCTAGTTTGACAGTTCACAAGCAGTTATTGACAGCTGCGTTAGAGACTCCTCGACCTCTGATTGGTTGTTTTTCTACGGTCGTGATGGAATGCTGTTAGGAGCACTGAAAGGAGGCAGAGGAACATGATTTGTTCACAGATTATCTGTATCATGTACTACTGTCAGGATAAAGTGACCAATCAGAGGCTGTCTTCCTGATTTGACAACCAATCAGAGGCTGTGTTCCTGACTTGACGACCAATCAGATGCTGTGTTCCTGACTTGTCAACCAGTCAGAGGCTGCGTTGCTGACTTGACAACCAATCAGAGGCTGCGTTCCTGACTTGTAGACCAATCAGAGGCTGTGTGCCTGACTTGTTGACCAATCAGAGGCTGTGTTCCTGACTTGTCGACTAATCAGAGGCTGTATTCCTGACTTCTTGACCTATCAGAGACTGTTTTGCTGACTTGTCTCCCTATCAAAGGCTGCGTTCCTGACTTGTCAACCAATCAGAGGCTGTGTTCCTGACTTCTTGACCTATCAGAGGCTGTTTTGCTGACTTGTCGACCTATCAGAGGCTGTGTTCCTGACTTTTGTACCAATCAGAGGCTGCGTTCCTGACTTGTTGACCGATCAGAGGCTGTGTTCCTGACTTTTCGACCACTCAGAGGCTGCGTTCCTGACTTGTTGACCAATCAGAGGCTGTGTTGCTGACTTGTCGACCAATCAGAGGCTGCGTTCCTGACTTGTCGACCACACAGAGGCTGCGTTCCTGACTTGACAACCAATCAGAGGCTGTGTTCCTGACTTGTTGACTAATCAGAGGCTGTTTTCCTGACTTGTTGACCGATCAGATGCTGTGTTCCTGACTTTTCAACCACTCAGAGGCTGCGTTCCTGATGTGTGGAACATTCAGAGGCTGCGTTCCTGACTTGTCGACCGATCAGAGGCTTGTTTTGCTGACTTGTCGACCAATCAGAGACTGTGTTCCTGACTTGTCAACCAATCAGAAGCTGTGTTGCTGACTTGTCAACCAATCAGAGGTTGTGTTCCTGACTTGTCGACCAATTAGTGGCCGTGTTCCTGACTGTGTGGCAGCTTTGATCTCAACACATTGCACAATGGAATAACATAAGATTAACAATTGACATTACATGGTAATAATGTATAATATGGCAACTGTGCTCCATATGACCCCGGAGGCGGTCAGAGGAATAAATGCTCAGTAATCTTGTGGGTTTCAAGGCTTCAGGCAAAATCCAAAACACATTTAAGGAAAGTTGTGGGCTGAAAGACTTGCATTTTTTTTTATTTAAACAGAGTTATTTGCATTATAAATACCAAAACGGTATATCAGAGCATCTTAGCGGTCCAAGTGTTAATGAACAAACAAAAATAAACGGCAGTATTTTGCAACACGCCGTTGACAGTGGGGTGTCCGGATGCTGCTGGGTTGATCATTACTGAAATCTCATTTTGCACAGAGGTAGGTAGGTAAAGACTGATCACGTACGTGCTGCAGGTGTTGGTTTCCTACCATCATAGCACAAATGCACACACACACACACAGACAGAATAATTTTACAGAAATCTACCCACAACGTCAGTCACATGAAGTACGTGATGCACAAACACACGTACAGATAGAGTCTACCACACAGTAATTCCCTCCTTCAATCTAGCGTCCATTCAGTGTAACAGTGGTGTGCCAGTGTGTGGGGTTTATAATAATGGGTTGGTTGGTTGGTGGTAGAGGGGGGTTGACAGAGCGCCTCACATGTATTAGTGTGGTACAAGCTCACTGATGAGGCCCGCTGAGAGACTAGCAAACGGCATCATCTCGATGAACAGGCTCACTCTGCGCAATGGGACCTGATGAGAGAGGATATGATTCATGGATCCCGTTGGCTTTCCAATGCAGATTCCTCCATTTCCCCCCTTTGTTTGTCTCTCTTTCTCTCCGACTGAGGCTGATGGCGGTGCGACTTTGGGCCCTGTTTTTTTTTAAGTCGCACCAGATGGCAACAGATTTTCATTTTTCATTTGGATTGTATATGAAACGGAGGAAAAATGGCAGTGGGATGTTTGACATGTGCTGCAAAAGAAGCAATTGCATTAACTGCTGCAACATTAGCTGATTAATTGGAGACAGAAGAGGGGCCCGGAGCAGTAAATATATGGAACTGCTTTTTTCAATGTATATGAGTGTTCTTCAGTGACAATGATTTTGCGTCGGAAGGTCACGAACATCAACATTTGTTTCCTATTTCTCATTCGGATGAGGAAAACGTTCCACGTCTCAATCCGCTTCAAATGTCCGTCTTAATTAAAACGTCCTCGCTAATGAAGAAGTCAAAGGGGTCAAACGTTTCCTCCCTCGCTTCCTTTCAGCTACAGCCTCAGTCACACACACATGGAAACGTCAAGTCAAAGGTCACAGCTTTGAACCTATAGCTGCCATCGCTGGACAGAGCAGCGCTGACAGCTCATTCATGATGTCATGAGTTGTGCGTGAGAGCGCTGCAGTCTCTCGCTTGATTTATTAGTGCAGCGCAAGCATCCGCGACACATTTGTTATCCTGCTCTCCACTCAAAGAGCCCATTCATTACACATTAATTAGTTGTTGATAACAGCCCCTGTACACCACCGGACAATACCAAAACACTGGAAAGATGGCCGAGATCAGGTTCGTTGCCAGAGTCAGTATTAACTTAGAGGGCCTGTGAAAGTTGATCACCCGGTACACTTGGCTGCAGAGGCGGCTCCACTGGGGCTTATACTGTAATGTATAAGTCATAAACACAGGAACTAGAGAAATGCATTAGTCAAGTAAGTGCTAATGGCTTAAGAAGCTTTCATCCATGGCCTTTGCAAAACACAAAGTGTATTGGAAATCATTTTGGCCGGTTGGGAATTTGTTGTAAATGTACTGTCAACATATATTTGGCAGGCAATTACACAAACAGTGTTTTCCAGCCAGGGTTACACAATATAGCTCAAGGTTGAACGCACTTCCCTTAAAACAAAAGAAAGATGAACATATTGAGACGCAGCTAGTTGATAACAAGACTGCGGTGTACAGCCATGCTAGGGGCTCTGTGAGGATGTAAGGATCACTGTCTCTAGAGGAAAGCATACTGACATTGGGGATCACCAATGTCAGTATTCTTCATCCTCTGGGGACCATGACTGTGAATGTCTGTACACATTTTCATGTCAATTTAATGTACCGACATTCCCCAGAGCCATGCCGTGAACGTGGCTTTCAAGTTCCACGCATACACAATTCTAAGGATTAACTGGCATTTATACTGAAGATGGGGCTGTTTGAAAAAGTGCAAACGGATGCATTGTGGCTGTGTCAGGTCCCTGTGTGAAGATTATCCAGGAGTGGTTTGAATAATAGATGCAGAAGTAACCTACCAGTGTGAATGTATTTGATTGGTCAACATTGTACACATTGCATTGCAGAAAACTCAATTATGAAACGATTGGTTAGGTTTAGGCAACAAAAGTACTTGGTTATGGTTGGAAAAAAAGATCATGGTTTGTGTTGAAATGACGTAACAACATAACATAACACCTTAACATAACAACGTAACAACGTAACAACGTAAGGTAATAACATAGTGTAACAACATGACAAAGTAAGGTAACAACGTAAGGTAACAACGCAAGGTAACAACGCAAGGTAACAACGCAAGGTAACAACGTAACGGAACAATGTAACGGAACAACGTAACGGAACAACGTAACAGAACAATATAACGGAACAACGGAAACATAGCATCCATAACATAACAACGAAACTATCGTAACCACACAACAACTGGCCTCAGCGGACTTACACAACATTACGTAACAAGCGTCAATGTTTACTTTTGATTTTTTACATGGGACATGAGCAGCGGTCTCCTGGGGGAAAGTCCTGTGTTTGTTGACCCTCCGACCCGCTCTTTGTGGACTTTCTTGCTTGATATACTCATTATTATATTACGTAACTGTCATATCACAGAACTCTTAATAACGGTCGCTCAATATACCACGCCACTTGCTCTGCACGTCTTTCTTTTTTTCCTGGGCTGGTTTTGCAGCATGACCCGGACGATGGCCTTAGCCTTGAGTTATCTCCTCAGATACATAAGAACTTCTTTGCAGGTCTATGTATAGAAGGCTGATATGGGCAACGTCCCAGATCTCAAAGCGTTGTGCGGACCTGCGAATCAAACAAGCATGATTGGTTTGATCCAGCTCCTGTTGGAAGGTGGGTTCGAAATGGCAAAGCATGTTAACATTATACTCAACTTTGTACAAGTATAAAGAGAAACATCCATGCAGACGTCTATGAACTGAACTTGAGTACGACATAATGTTGGCTTTGCACAGTCTACAGTATGTGATCATCATTGTGAACAGTACATAAGTACCTGCAGTGGGGTTTTTTTTATAATTAAATGGATTGCACACATAAATTAAATAACCTTTTGACTGTCAGTTGCTGGCAGCAAATCATCTCAGTGCATTACCTTCATGTCAGAGTAGTAAATGTAAAGGGTGTGCACTTAGATCCTTCTATGATATACTGTATCAATACCCGTCACATCAAACCAACATAATACCCAGTGCTGACGCAGACATTAAACATTCTTTGGTTTGACATTTCAGGTCCAATAAATAGAAAACAGTTTTTCTCATTTTGCTTTTGGTTCTTCCTTGATATGTATCCTTAAAAGCATTCATGAAACCCAACTTAATGGGAAATTTGTCAGGCTTGTGCTCCAAACAGAAAAATCCTCCAGAGGATGCCGATGATGGATAATTGTTCCCCCTTTTCCCTCTTTCATCAGCTCTCACATTGTCAGGAGCATGGGACAGTCGTGAACGGATTTTGGAGGGGGTCATTTAAAGTGCATGGCACATTTCCCTCTGGCAAAGATCGAGGGGGTTAACTTTTATCGGAGGGGGGCTCGGATTGTTTGGAGACTAATCTGTCACACCCTCAATAGGAAAGGTCATATCAAAATGCTTTCACGTCCCGTTGTTTTCCGCCGGCTAACGGTCGTCGGCCAGTGGGTCAATCGGCTTTCATTTGGTGCCGGGGTTTGAGAGTCCTCCATAACAAAAAGATGACATGCTTGACCCCGACTGCGGAGTGAGGTGTGAACATCAGCTGGCAGGACGTCTGCCCGCTGAACAGACCTAGCATGACATAAAGTTCGTCGGAAGGGAAGGAAGCCGTAAGCGCCGACAAAAGGGCTGCCAAAATCGGTCATCGAAAGGTTTTTGGGTCAATCTCAATTTAGTACGGTTAGATTTAGCTCAACATATTTTGTCAACAATAAAAATAAACGGCTTCTGGACTTATTTTAAGGCATTTTTTTCTGCCATCTGTATTCTTTCACATGTTTAGACAAGAATCATTATCCCATATTAATATTTTGCTCATGAAGGGTTCATACAGAGTTCAAATTAAAGTGCACAATGAGATTATGATAAAAAAACAAAAAAAAACAAATCTGCACATATTCACTGCATGTTTCACAAGGTTCAGTGGGCTAGTTAGCCTCCAGTAAATATTGCATTTTCTCTCGCTCCGATTAAACAAAAAAAAAAAAATCTCCACTCTCACTCTATTCATATTTCTTTTGTATGAAATGAAAAATGGAGGGTAATTATTGCAGTAATATAATGTACATTAATGTGATTTATGAATACATTTTATCTGTAATACGTGAAAAAAGAAAGCCATTCATTTGTAATTATGTTAATTTGAAGTATGAGAAACGTATAAGTGATTCCCCCCTCCATTGGTTATTAGACTCTTATACAATCTTAATTGTTCTTGTAGGTTTTTGCCGACTGATACACAGTGATCAAGATATCTAACTGTAAGTGAGAGGGAATTACATGTGACGCTGAATAAACCCACTGCACCTCAGGGTGCCAAGTTTGGACTGTGCTCTCTCCTGACTTCAGGATTTAGCTCCAACTGCTGCTTGCTGCCGGCGGCGGCAGTTATTGAACCCTTCTTTTTCTTCGCAGTGGCCCACATGAGGACTGGAGGAGGTCAAGGCAGGTAGCATGTTCCTAGGGCTTTGACAAATTGGTGAAAAATTCATGGCGGATGGGAAAACGGCTCAAGTGTGGCTGTCTGTGCGCTGCCGGAGCGCTGGCCCCAGTCCTGTCACTCGCACTGTCCCACAGTAGGAGCACAAACAGCATAGCACCGGCACAGACAGACAGACAGACAGACGGACAGGAAGGCTCTTGAGTGCTCAGTATTCATTATTTAGTGCAGTAATGTAGCGAAGAGGAAATTCAGTTTGTTCGCAAGACTCCATCTCCAAATAAATGCTCATACAATATTATTTCCTTTTTGAGCTGAATGCTGTTTCTACATACTGATGGAAGGAAGGACTTTAAATGTCACATTCAAGTGTGACATCCAGTTCACGTGATAATTCATTAACTAATAATTTAATTTTATCGGTCATACTTGAGGATCCATATCGGCACACGTAAGATGGTTGTTGTGATTGTGATGTCAGTGATGGATATAAATCTTGAGTTACGAGTCCTCCAAAGATGAGTCAGAGCCATGAATCACAGTTTTACAGTTTTTACTCAGGATGCTGGTTGTGGCACAGCAGTAACGATTGGATGCACTCACATGATGAAGTTATCATTTAACATGAAAAAAATGAAAGGATGAATACCATAACGGACTATGAAACATGTACCGACATGTTTTGCGAGACACATCCACCTACACACACTCAGAGCCTGTAGCTTCTATCCATCAGGTTGGGTTCAAGCACTCGGAACAAATTTCTCCGTCATCATTTATCTGGATGTTTTTTTTTTTTTTTTTACGAAGCTCTCCGACTTCACATGCGAGCCGTCAAGCTCATTTCTCCTCCCTCTAATCCCTCCATTCTAATGCTTGTCCACATCGGGCTTGGCCACAGTAAACCGATGATTAATGATGTATTGATTGGACTGTTTTCTACCACCAAGCCAAGGTGCTGAGTTGACAGCACACTTGCTTATCTGAGCCACCCAGCTTGCCAGAGGAGAATGTCTCCTGCAGGGAAATAAAAGCTCGGTACATCTGGAGAGCTGAGACACATTTGTACACTTTTGTTTTCCAACTGAGCAGTTGGATAGACACCGATGTAAAAAATGGATGTTTTGAAATTCTTTGTCAACTTAAAAAAATCACAACAATTGTGTAACTACTTACTGTGCTTTTCAAAAAATATTTTACGTAGCCCCAAAGTATCCAATACTAAATAAATACATAAGATATTATACAAATTTTTGCATGTCATTTAGTACGCCACATAAACGTACGCAGTTATGTTCAAGCAAGAAGAAAATGGGCTTAAAATAAGTACGTAAACTAAGTAATATACATACAGAAACAATGTAACCAAACTACGGAAAACACCTCACAAACGTCAATAAAAAGCATGAGACAATCGTCACGTGAAAACTAACATAACTTACAAAGCACCGGTCAATACTGGTCTCAATACGGGTATCTTGGTTAAAAGTTCTGTGTTTGTCCGCCTTGCGCATTATCGTGACATTTATACGCCTTTTCGTGCAAACGAGCTGGATAAATAGAGTAAAATATCAGTTAACTAATAGATTGTGAAATTAATTAATTAGTTAATAAAAAAAACTCTGTTCATCTTAAAACAACATGGTATGTACAGTGAAAATGTGACTGGACGTTGCGAACACGGGATACGAATGAACAGCTGATTGTAACAGGGTCCTCCTTGAAGTCTTGTGTTTGTTGTTCACCAATTGGGTAATATATGTTGGATAGATTTTACACTCAGAATTCAGATACTCAAATACATTGCTGGAGAGTTTAATACTGCTCTACATAGTTAATAGGGAGGGATTTTACACACAGCCAGCCCCTCTCTGTCATTGCTGTAGCCAAATGAATCTAGCTAGTTTGCTCGTTTCAGCCTGCTATTGCTGAGGAAGAAGTTAAAGTTACATCATGAAATTAAAATTAATGTTTTGTTTTTTTTATAAAAAAATACATCATAACTTATTGGTTTTATAGTACGTTTGACTTTACGTTATTTACTAATGTCTTATTGATGAATTTAATGTTGAATGTTTGCGGCTCCATAATATTTTGGGTTTGAGAATATTCCCTAGGCATGGGGAGGATTTTCAGCTTTCTCTTCCCACTCATCAGTACACGGTGCGTATGGCCATCATCCTCTTCTCTCCTGGCCTTTGCCATTTTGAAGAGCACATTTTAAGCAGGGGAGAGTAAATTACCTGTATGGAGATGACATTTCCATCTAATGTTCACTTTGAGACGAAATTGGTATCTTCCCCAACTGCGCAAGGTGAAAAAAAAAAAAAAAGTCTGATGTTCTCTTTCCATTACATTTTCCTTTTTCCCTCTCTCTCTCACACTCTCTCTCACTCTCACCCATTTTCTATTTGTCTGAGTCACACTTCCTTTCTCTCCCTGCACACCCTCCTTCTCTTTCATGACCCACGTGTGCTTTTTCAGCAGCAATCTATTACCCACTCCACATCATCTTCCTCCCTCGCTCTCCTGCAATCTGAACACCGCACACTTTCTCTCTCTTCCCCCCTTGTATGTCTCACCATCACTCTCTCCTTCACCTCCTCACCCTCACCTCTCGGCGAACACCTTACTTCCTTGTGTCTCTTCACTTGCGATCCGCTTTTCCTTATCTCAGATTTCCTCTCTGATTGGCAGATAAGTATCATTTTGGAGGACCTCCACAAGTCGCTGCCTTCTCATTTCCTGGCTGAAATGGCTTTTCTGCCTATTTGCACTGTCAGTGATCATATAGAACCTTCCCTGCATACGGCATTGATTCCTATCTTCTTCACGGATACTGTAAAAGAGGAGGGGTGATTTTGAGAGTGAGGTGAGACTGGTCACCTTTTAAAGGATGGTGTTTTCATGTACTCTCTTCCAATGTGTGTTCTTTACCTTGGTTTTGGTAGTGAAAGGTCACAGACGTATTCTCTGAATGTGCTCAGCACTGTAGTGAAAGATACAATGTGAAAACTGTGGCTTGTAAGAGTCTCCCTGCATGTGACCAAGGGGCCAAACGACAATGTGTTTTGTGTAGGCATACAGTCATGTATAGCATATGAAGTCTCATCATTTCAGCTGTGATGATGCTTCGTTCTGTTTAGCTGATATCTCCATAGTGCTACCAACACACCACAGTGTAAGAGTACGCACTGGGAGCTCAATCAAGTCAAGTTTATTTGAGCAAAAATCACTTTGCCTTAAGGCCTTTGCACACCAAGTGTGTCCTTATTTTTCATCCAAAATTTGTTGCACGTTTAAAAATAAATATGAACTCATGCTGTGTCAATCTGGTTTACACACCGATTTCAAAACTTTCATTAAAGTTTCCGGAACAGGTTTGATTTTTTTTCATTTTTTTGCATCCGTCAAAAGGCAAAATAGGGTTGTTTGACTATCCAGAGCCACCTTCTATGCAAACGTCATCATCCAAATGGCATGATAAAAAATAACTGTTTTATCCGCCAGCACAAAGCATACCATAAAGAAGTAAAATAAAGAGATGGAGAATTTAAAGATATATTGTGGCAGGCGATTGAAGAAAAGCTTAGAATCGTGGATGGTCGCAAAACAAAGAATGATTAGACAGTAGTGATTGTGTTTTGTAGGCAGCTAAATGATAGCTTCTTGCTAATGTCATTCATTCATTAGCCCCATTTGGAACTTGCGCTATCCATCGCACCCACGTAATTATTCAGTTTTGTCTTGTATTGCGAATGTTCGCAATGAATAGAATAATAAAACACATCACAAACACAAACATATTAAAGGAACTTAGGGGGATCTATCGGCAGAATGGAATATAATATCAATAAGTATGTTTTCATTAGTGTATTAGCACCTGAAAATAAGAATTGTTGTGTTTTCCTTACCTTAGAATGAGCCGTTTATATCTACATAGGGAGCGAGTCCTCTCTTCACGGAGTCCTACAGTAGCCCAGAACAGACAAACCAAACACTGGCTCTAGAGGGGGTCATTCTTCTTTCCATATTTTTGCATCTGCCACCGTAGTTCTCCTACACCCTTGGCACACGGGAGAAGTTTCAGTTGGTTGCAACCTGCAACCTCACCCATAGATGCCGCCAAATCCTGCACACTGCACCTTTAATAAATGAACTAACTGTATAGTTAGGTATCTGAAAAAGCTTAACTACTACAGTTCAGCTGTTCCAATGGAGTGGTGCAAGCAGGGAGCTGCTGCAGGGCGTCAGACACCAAGGTTCACAGTGTATCATTTGGTTTGTAGTAATTTAATTAAGGCCATATGGCGAGTTCTGCATCGTGACCCCATCCTAAGTCTTGTAGAGGGAGCCAGAGTCAACATCTAGTACCAAAACTACAACTTTAACAATGTACTTTGTCAAGTTGTTAACTCACAACCTTACGACCAACTTGAGGTAAACAATATTTTTCAGGTATGTTGTGTCTCTTTCTTACTCTTTTGTTGTGCCGTGCGGTGCTGTAACTTCCACACAGCCGGGTCTCCGGTGGACCGTCATCACGGTACCAGAAGTGGTTACAAAAAGATTTATGATTCAACTAAAAAAGCCTCTACAGGTTTGCGGAGCATGCTCAGCTCTTTTATTGGAGAATTACAGTTCTGATGCCTACATATCAGACTACTCACAATTAAAATACAAGAGAATGACAGAATCACAATACGTCTGCTGGCATAAATCATCGTAATAAAGACCATTATTGTGCTGTTTCCAGTGTCTGTAAAGCTGAGATGTTTCGGGAGGTGCTCGAAGGATGTCGTCATCCCCCTTACTGCCCTCAGTTTGAGGCTCTCCATGTCCTCTCCGTGCTCTGCCCTGCTGAACTAAAGCTGTGAATCCTGTCGGCTTTCCAAATTGTACTGTTAAGCGCCGGCTCCGCATTGTCACCTTGACACTAATGCCCGCTCGGGGCCTGGCTTCGGCCCGCTCGACCCTGGGTGCGATAGGGAGGGGGAGAGTAAGTCATTGTCCATTCCGTGCGTCTACCGAGCTGTCAGATCCGCTGAGATGACAGGATGTGACGGACAGAATGAGAGAGAGAGAGAGAGATTCAGGGAAATGGGGAATATGAAAGTGAGAAGAGGGGCAGAAAGATAAAAGCAGAGCGAAAGACAGAGGGACAGACAGCGTGGTAGAAGGGGAGTTAAAAAAATAAAAGAGAGATGAGAGACCATGGGGGAGAAAGGACAGAGAAGAGAGAGCTTGTTGAAAGGGAGAAGAGAGACAAAAAGATCAAGAAAGGCAAAGGGAAAGAGAGAGGACACAGAGTGAAATAGAGAGAGGAAAGGGGGGGTTATCTGTCATTTAGTTCCAGACGAGGTCTGATGGTTGCTCTCTGTGCTTTTGTCAAGCGCAGCATCGATATAATGGCTTGTTGGATGCTTGGTCTCTGTGGCCCAGCAGACTACTGCTGTTATAATGGGAGACAGGCAGTCAATGCCAAGTCCGGTGTGTCTCGTGTGACCTAAACACATGAGGTATGGAGCGTCATGCCTCTCTTTGTGCATGTACAGTATGTCAGCTTAACTAGTGATCATTTCATTTTCCTCTTTGTTGGGTTTTTAAATGTTGTTCTAATCCATTTCTCCACCTTATGTAAGGTACTTTGAGTTGCCGCTGTGTTCGACAGGTGCTTTATAAATAAACTTGCCTCACCGGATTTCTTTTTATACCGTCACCTTTGTACATCTCACAATTCCCATTTGTGAAAGCAGTAAAGTGGAAATTACCCTCTACTTAAAACACTGACAGAAATATACTCCAGTGCATGCACCTGATCAACAATTTGAGAACTCCTGTATTTAAAGTAAGTAGGTTCAGTTCCAGTCTGAAGCTACAGTGTAGTGAGGTGGAAGGAGTTATTTGGCCGTCCAGGGTTCCACTTGTAAAAGTTATGTTTCTTTTCTACATATGTCCAGTGTGACGAGACTGACAGCCGGAGGACTTCAAGGCAAGAACATCCCGGGTGAACAGCCTTAAAGGCGTATGAATGACACAGAAATCACAAGTCATTTTGCACGCATATACAACGCTGTTCTTGCTTCTGGCATGTCATTAGTACACCATGTAGTCTGTGTTTACTGCTACGCTCAGAGCAGTGACGTAGAATAAAAAGTCAGAGAGACTTCTGATGGTGGTTGGGAGAGTCCAACAAACACAGGACTTTTAACCAGGAGGCAGTTGTTTCAGACCCAAAGTGTAGTTGAGTTATCTTTAAGTTACATTAGTGAAATTGTTTGAAAGTGTTTTTTTTTAGTGACAGTTGTGATGTGTTTTCCATACTTTGGTGAAGTCGTTTCCGTACCTATAGTTTGCATACTTATTATAAGCCCAATCATAACTTGGGCTGGTTTTTGACCATGGTTTTTCCTAAACCTAACTAAGTGGTTTTGTTTGTTTCCCATTTACACAGCCAGGGCTGTGTATGAACACCCATTTTTTTTCATCACACACTGGGAGGAGATATTCACTGAACTTGACAAAAAGTGTACTGGATTAGAATCGTTGACTCCACCTTTAAATTCATTTGGATTTGAATTGAGTTGTTGTGTCCTCTTACAACCACCAAGTGATATCTGTCAGAACGGTGCTCATGAAAATGCCGTTCACCTAACTCAAAGAATTTGACACTTGAAGACTTTCTCAATGGGCGACGAAAGAGTATAATACGGTTTGACATGTTTACCCTCACAAACATCTGCTGCTTATCTTGGCAGGTAAGACACATACTTTAGACTGTCTCAACCGATATGACTATGTGTAATGTAATGTAACATAATATTTTTATTTAAATGTGTGAAAAGGGGTGTTAATGTGTCCACAGTATAATCTCAATCGAAACGTGTCTGGCAGACAGACAGCAGACAGTTGATGCATATTAGTGCCGCAGCTGCTGGCATACCAACCCTGCCAGTAGGAGTTGTGCACATACAGTATATATACGTTCGCTAGTTAATATATTTAAACACCGGTGCTCTGCTACTCCTCTGCAGGTTGCATTTCATCATGTATTGTATATAAAGACCAATAAACATCAGTCCTTGTTTATTCAATATAACAAGTTATAAGTGCTTAAGCAGTCAATTAATTTAATAATTGTCAAGACATTTCACTTAAAGCCACAAATGTGAACCTCATAGTGGCGCTAGAGGAAAAAAATCAGGTGATCACCAAAGTCAGTACGAGTCATCCTCTGAATGAATGCCTGTACCAAATGTCATGGCTATTCGGCACCAAAATAGTGGACCAACCAATTGACAGACAGACAGACTGGCATTGCCATCCATAGAGCCATAGCAGTATCCTTTAACATGGGATTTCTCAGAAACAAAGATTTCTCAGTAGACAACAAGTTTTTGGCATCATTGGGTAAAAATTCCATAATAACCTTGACCGTGACGGGAGACTTTGACCAATCACAGGTCTTTTCAGAGAGAGAGAGCGTTCTTATTGGCTGTGCTCTGGCTGTTGGGCGGTGCTTGGTATTTCCTCAACTGATCTCAACATGGCTGCCGGGTCACAAACTTTCTCATTTTACAGCTAAACAGTACACTACAAGATGTTTCTGAAAAGGGAGAGAAATAGGCATTACAGTAACAGAATATTGATTCATATTTGAGTGATTGACAGCCGGCTCTCATAGACGGAAGCTGGACGGCAGACCTCAGATCAGCTCTGATTGGTTGTTTTCCGGTATGTGAAATCTTGCAGATGCCGTTAGGAGCACCAGAGGACACAGAGGCACAGGATTTTTTTCAGATTACCTGTCTCATGCAGTACTGTCAGGATATATTGACCATTTTATAAAAAAAACTTTTTTTTAAAATAATATTTGCACCATTTCTACCCACTGCTGCTTTAAGGTTATCATTAAAAGAAAATCCAAGAAAAATAAAAGAAAATCTGTCTTTGAGAGAGATCAACATATTTGTCATCAGTAGGTCGTTTAGCCAACACTTGTGTTGTGGGTTGTTACGAACACCATTGCATCTGGGAACTAAAAGCAACGGGTTTCAGTCTGGCTTACATAGAAATATGTTCGGTATTGTGATGAATCTAACTTATGTGACTACACTGACTTGATTAATGTTGTCATAGTTTTTATCACCACAGCAGCTTAGCTGAACTAGCATTAGCATCAAAGACACGATATGGCAGTCTTTCTGTTATTTGGAGAGACACCCCAATTCAGTCAAAAGTCAAAGGCGCGTGCCATACCCAAAAATGATCTAAAAACTGAATTTGATGTGACATCCTCTGCTGCTGCTGTTATTATGCACAGGCATGCCTTTTTGACAGTGCTGTCAGTCCATGTGTATTGTTCTTTATACAAGAACAGATATGAAGGCTTGAGGTATACGAATGAAGCCTTTGTATGTTGGATGTGGATAATTTAGTTTTTATATAAAGGTATCCATTTGTCTATCTTTTTTGGAACTTTTGTGAAAATGTATTTCATGAACCCAATCGTGGGGGTGCAGATGGCCCGTGAATCACGCACTTAACCCTTCCCAGAATGCAGCAGGACCAAGTCTAACTTGTTTACATCGTCTGCCAGATGAAGGTCGGAACAGAAGGGATGAGTGACAGGGTTAAGGGTGTATTATCTCCCCGTCATCCAACACTCCAACGCGCTCTACTGAACTGTCTACGACCTCGTCTAGATTTGTGAGCCAGTAACCTTCAGCGCTGCTCCTGTAATGGTACGATATAATAGATGCACCTACAACTGAAGCTGTAAGAAAGGATCCCTTATCATGTACAACAAGGAGAGATGAAGACAATGAGAAATAGCTACAAGGTGTAGTGTAAACTATATTCAGCGTCTACGATTGTGGAAGTTAAAGACACATTCATTTGCCGCATACAGTATGTGATGTTTACGTTGGAGCATTTCCAAGGCTTAAATGGGCATGAAACTTGGGGTCTTTCTGGTTCTTTGATCGCATTCACTTTTAGATTCTGGGTCAGTATTTGATTAATTCAGCAGCTTTGGTGTGTGATTTGTTCCCAACTGTAAAGACAAAGGGTTCTGTAATGGCTACAGCTCTGATTAGTGTTTCAAACTGTCTTCTCCAGCGCCTGAGGGTCATGGGTATCATGGGTAAGTTGAAATGGTGACCATAACACAACATGTTGTCCCCAAACATTGAGGATATATACAATGAAACTTTCGGATGGGAATTTACAGTGGGGGGAAATATTTGTAACATAATGTATACATGTCACATGACATCAGGATAATGGTCCTGAAGAGCAAAAAAGAAAAGGGGCACAATATTCAGGCTATCACTCCAACGCACCGGTCTTGATGAAGGTCAGTAAAACAAAAAAAAATAAAAAAAAGTAAAGAGTGAGTGTGCAGCTTAGCATTAATCAATTAAGTTAACTGCAATAATTTGGAACCATGTTAGTCGTCTGCTTGTATGAAAATAATGAAAAGAACGTTTAATGTATCTGGGGAGGGGGTCTCCATCTGACAAGCTGTTGTACATTGTGTGCTGTTTAGCCGTTAGGGCTGGACTTTGCTAATCCTAGTCTCTGGGTGATGATGTATGTAATATTAAAATCCGAAAGGCACACAAACCCTTGTCTCTATTGAAGATGATGTCATCAGCGTGTGGACTGTGCGCTCGCAGTAAAAACATTATTAATGACTTACAAAAATATTTTTTTTGCAATCTGTGAATCAATTCAGAATCCTAGTGAAGCCCGAACAACAGCCCGAGGGGATTGCAAGACCTCCCCAAAAAACTGAAATAGCCTACGTGTAAATGTATGTGATCCTGTGTTTTGTTCTTTTCTTCTTAAATAACTGAATCAGCCGTATAGCTGGAAAACACTGAACCGCCTGCGAGCCGGCGAAGGACGCTGCATGATGTTCATGAAGAAATGGAAAATAACAACTTCCAAAGCATGGGTGTGTGGCTAATCCCAAATCATGGAACACATCATGAGATGTAGCCAAGCTCCACAATGTACCAAAGATGACCTGGCCGAACCAAATGCCGTTTCGCTCGCCTGCGCCAACCACTGGGAAGACGGGATATATAAGGTGGCTGGACAAGATGAGGTAAACCTAACAAACTGTTCCCTGTTGTTTCTCATTCTTCACACACCTTTGATATTGTTTCAACACTTAACAAAGACAAAAAAAAAAGTACCTCAAACTGCTTTCATTTGCACCCAAAGGCACCGTAGACGTGTCCCTCCATATGTACTGAAGTGCACCTGCTTTGCGTTGTCGTACTTCCTTCCTGAAGAAGACTGACTTCACCGCTAAAAGTCTCCATCTGTTCATCGTTTTTCATGTGTGCTGTGTAGTCAGACACGCTGTGTATACAGTACCAGCTGCCATGTGACAACCAGATTCCAGCGCTGGGACGAAGCGCATTAAATGGGTTTCTCACGTCAGATATATTGTTCCAAGGCGCACAAAGTGAAGTGAAGGGCAGCAGCGTGCTACAGCTCTGACTCTGACTAATTAAACAAATGACTAGGAACTCCTCTTGTTCCTCTTATTACCTCCGCCAAGGCCAAGGGCAGAGGCATTGGTTTGTCTGTCTGTCTGTTAGCAGGATTACTCCAAAAGTTTATGATGGATTTGAATACATTTTTTGGAGGGGTGGGGTGTAGTACAATGAACAACCCATTAGACTTTGGTGGCAATCCGGATCATGATCCGGATTCAGGAATTCTTTTAAGAATTCCTATCAGCCTGAGCATTAAGACCACAGGGTATAACACATGCGCAGTGTGACTGATGATGCGTTGATGACACATGACCACGCCTTCTTCTTCCTTCTGAGAGCAGAGAGATACTGTACGTGTGTGGATTTGTGGCAAAACTCCGAGGTCTCTTTATACATCCATGGTTCGTCCGCGGTGAGAAAGAAAAAAGCGGTAGTTGACGGGATGAGAGCCTACAGACATAACAAGGCTGCTGAATTAGAGAGGCATCCGCCGATACGTTACACGGAGACACACCGTGTTAATAACAAGCCGACCACCTCACGGCGCCGCCAGCTGTGATCTGTGATCTGTTTTTAAAGTCACGCACCTTGGCGGAGGTCTGCGCTCTCTCCGAGTGCCATTCTAGTTTTCTATTCCATTCTCCTCTTCATCAATTAAGGTGGGTCATTCAGGTCTAGGATAAGCCAAAAGTTGTTTTTCTTGAAACATTTCACAGTCAGCTTGCACCAATTGGCCATCGTCTCAATTTGGGTTGCTTGGAGTGAACCCATGTCCACTCGTGTCTCTCCATTCACTTTGTATACAGTCTAGTCTTTCATTTTAAAAAACTATAAACTATAAATAAAAACTGAATGACCAAAACTTTGTGTGATTTCTTTAGTGCAGCCTTGCAATCATAGTCAACTGTACGATTGTATATTCCCAAGCTAACTGCCTCATTGGAAAGAGGAAAAGTGAACGTGCAATGATGCAGACTCAGTCAGTGTGACCGTGCATCCTCCCTCCAACTTTAGTCTGAATCAAATCAGTGCTGAACTATTTGAGGACATTTATTACAATAGTTTTATTTACACTCAAGATGTCAAGTTTGAGGGTTTTCAAAGTGACAAATGCAATAATAGAGACAGATTCCCCCTCGTCTTTGTCTCTTAATTCAACCACACTGCAAACAGTTTGACACTGTTAAATGTTGAAAACATATTTCATTGTTTTATGCCTGCATATTTACTTATTCTGAGTGCACTTTAGAGACACTTCATAATGTTTTTTATTAACTGAGCAGTTAAAATCCTTCAGTCCCCTAAGAACTGCATATGTACATGTGGAAAGATTCCATCAATGGGCCATTACATTACAGTGCTTTATTAAAATGTAGACTGTCTGACTAGACTTGCGATTTTTTTTTTTTTTCCATTTCAACATCAAAAGATGTTTCTTTGTATCATGCAAACATGCTGATTTACCCCTGTGGTAAAATGTGGCCCAGAAAAGACGTTTAATTTATGTGAGAGTTATTAGATCCCTGTTTTAACAAGATTAATAATAATAATTATGAAGAGAACGTCGCTTGTAATTCAAGGTTGTGTTCATTGTGCATAGAGTTTCCCTCCAATATAAAAGGTGGTAACTAAATTTAATGGAAATAAAGTGTTTTTGATGAAATCTAAGCCATGACGCCTGCTTTTGTAAGGTCTGTCTGTGTATTCAAAACTCCATATTTTAATATGCTGATGTTTAATCAACCTTTTCTCACTCCCAACTCATCAAATACCGACGCATTAATTGCAGTGATTAATCGTAAATTAATAACAAATTTGTTATCTGTTCAAAATGTACCTTAAAGGGAGATTTGTCAAGTATTTAATACTATTATCAACATGGGAGTGAACAAATATGCTGCTTTATGCAAATGTATGTACATATTTATTATTGGAAATCAATTAACAACACAAACATGGCAAACTGCAGCCCAACAGGCAACAACAGCTGCGTGTCAGTGTGCTGACTTGACTATGACTTGCCCCAAACTGCATGTGATTATCATAAAGTGGGCATGTCTGTAAAGGGGAGACTCGTGGGTACCCATAGAACCCATTTACATTCACATATCTGGAGGTCAGAGGTCAAGGGACCCATTTGAAAATCCCCAGGCCAGTATTTCCTTGCCAAACTTTTGCGTAAATGTGGAGGCAATTTCTGTTTAATAAGGACTCAAAAACAAGAGTGTCTTTCTGAGATTTATTACACACTTGCACACAACCATCAACATAAAATGTTCAAGGCTGAGAGCCCTGAGTCTCTCCGTTTAGTGACATTTATACCTTTGCATGAATGCTCCCAGTCGTATATCTCACATTGTCTTCCCTGTCTGACACTTCTGTCCTTTTAAGGCACCTGCCCTCAAATAGGCACTGCATGTTTGTTGACTAAGTATGCCACACAGAAACTGAAATAGACTTCAAAGGCAATAGGAGACGCCTGTCAGGGCCAGATGATGTGGCCGAAGATGTTCAGTTTGGTGGTTGTGCTGCTTCTTAAGTGTGTTCTGGAGAGTGGTGTGTAAGTTTGTGTCGAAGCTTGTCCAATCATGCTTGTTACTGGCTTTTGGCCACTTGATTTTAGGTTTTCGGACAGGCTTCCCTTGTGTTGCTCTTGTGGGTTCTCTGTTTGGTGTTTCATTGTGATGCTCGTGCAGTAGGCTGTGCGATTGCCGGTGCGAATCCTGCTGGGGAGACAGGTCTTCCCCTCTCTCACCAGCCGCAGTGATGGGATCGGTAGCGCTGTGGTGCTCAACCTGTCTATGATTCCCCCTCGTCTGACCTGTTGCCGCAGTGCGAGCTTGAATCTGGTTGCTACCGCCACATTTTGCCTTCCCATGGTGTAGACACAGGCCCAGGTATAGGTAGTCACATTGGACCACCCGCAACCGCATCCTCTCAGGATCTTTTGTTTGTTTGTCGTTGCCGTGCCAGTCGTTACCGTGTTTTCCGTCCGGATTGGTCCATCTTCCATCTCGCCTCTCGGGTGGACCGCCGGGCCGCCTTCTTCTTTTTCTGCTTGTAGCTGATTTAGGAAGTCCATGTAGCAGGCCCTACAGAGACGTGTGGAAAGGGTAACTAGTCCCTCCACCCTTGGTGCAGTCTTTCCTGGACGTCAACTGCTCTATTCACAGTAGTCACTAGCAAGCCAGATTAACTAGGTGCACCTTCGATGGTGCCATTGTGCCGGCTGCAGGTAACAAATTAACAACAGGTAACAAATTATGTGCACTAAACATTTTAGTGGAACTGCTCTAACGGACTGACAGCTGTCTCAGTCACAGTATTATAAAAAAGAAGGACAAGCAGAGGTTTTATATTTTGTTTGAGCTGTAGGTGACTTGATGCCATGTAATATTTGAGTTTGAGGGCAAAACCGCTGTTCATAAATGACTGACAGCACATAAAAGTGGTAAGTAGATAGTCCTGAGTAACAAACTAATGTCTTTAAATTCTGAAGTGAACCTCCGCTTTGATACGGACTGAATGAATGAATGAGGAGATAAAGCAGCGTGTCTGGCGCTGTAGGAGGGTGGAGACAGAGAGAAACTCAGGGTTTGTTGCGGAAGTTCACACTACACGACTTTCAAAGTCTTCAGGTTTCCATACAGTTCACACTACACAACCTGTTTGCTTTTAGTCGGGAGTCTTTAATCGTCTTAACTCGTTGTGGTTTTCACACTACATGACTGACTGGTGACAGGAGGTCACACACTACAAGATCTTTCACCAGGAGGAATCCCCTGATGAGGTCTCCAAACTACATTTTGTCATGAAAACACACAAGAATTACACGGTAAATGACGTGATACCATACGCGAGGCACATTGCTGATGTTGTTGTTGGCACATAATAGCCTGTTTCCACCAGTTTTCATAAGGCTATTTTACTATTTATTCCTCTATAGGTGCAACAACAACTTTGCTCCGTGTTGGCAATGCAGCACATCCAGTAAGTTCCTGTTGTTACAGGCGACCCATTCTCCCCCAATCCGAGACTTGCGTTCTCATTGGTTGTAGCTCGTGGCCGGAGTCCCCGACACAATGTGTCTGCGAGGCATCGGCGAACGTCAGCGAGCCTCTCAGCTCGCTTCTTTGAGCAGTTTACACATGATGCAAAAACTGTCAGGGAGCAGAAAACCAGGGCTAAAGTCATGTAGTGTGAACTAGACATTAGGTTCACAGAGTCAGTTGCCTTGGTAACTGACCCAGAGTTTAAGTTGCCTCTCTCTCTGGAACTGAAAACCCAGAGCTTCTCTCATCTCAGGGTTAACTAACTGGGAGTTTCAATAATCCTGCTGTCTGAAACAGAGCTCTGGTCATGAGGATTCATCCAATAGTTGTTGAGCTATTCAGCTTTAAACAAAGTTGTGGACTGACAGACCAACAACGAGACTTGGCCCATGGTTGACCTTAATATCCAACCCCTGGACTACACCATTCTCTTGGCGTCAGTGTTTTGTTTCTATCTGTATTTCTTTTCTTGCTTAACTGCGTTCATAAGAATGTTTTCACACACAGACAGAAAGAGACAGATGCCACTGAGGCAGCATAATGTCCCGCATATGGCGTACCAGTGCAGACATGAAGACTAAAGTGAAGTGAGTAAGAAAGAGGGATGGGAGGAAGAAAAGAAGGGAGGAAGTGGAGGTCAGTTTGCAGGCTGTTACTTGGGCCTAATTAGTTGCCTCACAGAGCACTCAAAAACGGAGAGACGGAGGGAGCAGCAGAGGGAGAGTAAGGCGACAACTGAAGTAGAATTCTTAGGCTAATTTACTACCGAGCTTCTCACAGCGACACAGCTAATAAACTACTTTAACTGCTGCTATCCTCGCTAAGCATTTGGAAACGCGCGACTGTGGCAGTTTTGTGGCCAAAGTAGTAGGGCAGTTGGGGAAGACATGTGCAGAGCTGACACCAGTAGCCAGGAGAAAAACAGCCAAACATTTGGATCACATCTTAGTCAGTGTTGCGTTAAATGTTGAGTTGTAAAATCTACCCCCATCCAGAAGGAGAAGGAAATACTGGAACAAAGAGACATAGAAAGCTGGAGTGAATGGAATGGAGAGGGAGAAAATAAATGAGGTCTGCTTGGTCATGTATGGTGTAATGTGAAAGGAGCTAAATCAGCAGCAATATTCCCCCGTGACAAAGATTGAGGTTACTGTAAAGAACGCTGTAGCTTACTTCTTGTACTGGGAACAAAACATGGCACCTACTGTTCTGCACGTGTTTGCCAAATCACACTCACACATATGCACACAAAAGCACGCATGGATGCACATGTGTATTAAATAATTACATACAGGCTAATGCATGCGTGATATACGTACAAGCACACACTGAGAGTGCTGAGTGTGCACCAAAGCTGCAGGCTAAAAAAAAAGTGAATTCTTCAAAAGTCAGAGAATTTTGGCAACGCTGGCACCAGGAAGTGGCATCAATCACACTACATTACAAGCTGAATTACCTGATGACGGTTGGTTGATGGATGACAACAATAAACATGCCCTCTTTTTGATGTCAAAGATAATATGGGAATGAAAGTTTTTGGGGGAAATGGAGATGGGCTAATTAATTAAAAATACAGTGAAGTACAGAGTAGATCAGGGTGGCAGTAAAGTGTTATTAAACTGTTACCTTTGGAGAATTGTTTTACCACTTTATTGTGAGGTTATTCTGTCACTCTAAATCAAACTGACAATTGAAGTGGAGAAACAATGCTGATGTTTATAAGGCAGCGTACTCAGCTTCTTCAGCGAGCGGCGCAGAAGAGGTCCCTCCCAACCCTGTCAGGGATGCAACTGTAAACACTGTGATGTACAGTAGGAGGTCACTCGTCCCAGTGGTGTTGACCCCCAGTATTGCAGGTTGTCCTGTACTGAGGGGAGAATGGTAAACTGCTGCTGCAAGACCGTCACCATTACACCCCGCTGCAGTTGCAAAGCAGCAGGGCCGTCGGTCTGTGGTCCAACAGAACGGCCGACAGCCTGTTTCTGTAACAGGTCCTGGATCTCTGCTGAGAGGTATTCAAAATCCATCTAGTAGGCTAGATTCACCTCCTTAGCACCCATGAACAGAGGAGCACTCTGGGATTGTTAGCAGAAAACAGCGTACATGACATGAACACTGTACTTTGTAAGAATTTGGACACTCACTCACACTTTTCAAACACAGCCTAGCTTGTTTCTAAATACAAATATTCAAAATTGTCTGTCATGACGTGGTTCTTATTTCTAATACATGGAATTCTGGATTATCCATAAAATGATATAAACAAGATTCTTTGTCATTCTTCAATTTAGCTTCTACTGGACAGGACAGCATAGTGGGTGATACATAGATGGCCCAGAATCAAGACCAGGAGCAAGAATTAGCACAGCTCAAGTGCCCATGATCAAGCCAGTCATGAATTAAACTTATTAGTCATGTTATTGTTTAAAGAAACACAAGAAAGGCCATGATGTACATCATATGCAACAGTCTGAGTAGATGGGTCATATTGCCTCAGAAAGGACAGAGAGCGACGGTGAAATATAGAATCGCACAAATTGAAGTGAAACCAACTTTGCACTGCAGAAATAGGTTCGCTTGTAAATGCATACTGTGCAGGCGATGGTGAGGTCAAAGGTCAGTCACCTGCAGAACAGCAGCTCTGGAGATTTAGTGTTGTGCTGACGGACCATTCAGCAAGGTGGAGGCTTGCTGAGGGCTGCTTGGTCTGAAGAAGATGTAGCTGATATAAATAGCAGCATTAGACATCCCCGCATTGCCTGCCCCCCCTCAAGAGTAGATACCGCACATAAAGCAGCATCTTTTCCATTCCAGTAGTATTCTACCACCATGTAAAATGAATAAGTCATAAACAGAGAAAGTCTATGCTGATGTCAACAAGCAGAGAAAATTCCCAGATGTCATACAGTCCGATTGCTAATGGATTTAGCTGTCACGTGTGCCTTCCGTATCACTTACAGAACTGTATGGTTTACCTTTTCAGTCAGTTACATAAGAAATGCCAACTTACTTTCAGGCAGCGCGGGGATGAACGCACTTCTGCTTCATAGAATCTATTGCTGACAGTCAGGTGACAGAATATTCAGAAATATGGTTCCCCCGCTGTGTGTACATATTCCCCTGTTGTTAAGTCTGGCACAGAAAGTTAAACAGAAGATATGCAAATGGCAAAAGCTGCCAATCGTCATCTGCTGATACCGGCTTCCTCTCTGCGTCTGTCACGAGCCGCAGGGGGAATCATTTCAGTTGATTACTATACTGTGTCAGATGTCGTCATTAAGCCAAATCAAGAGACACAGACAAGGGAAACCAATAGGGAGCAAATAGGAGGAAAAAAAGAATCGGGGAAGGAAAGAAGAGGAAGAAAAAATGTAACCGAGCGATGCATAGAGGAAGAACAAGGAGTGTGTGTGTGTGTGTGTGTGTGTGTGTGTGTGTGTGCGTGCGTGTGCGTGTGCGTGTGTGTGTGATCAAGAGGAAGAAAAAAAAGAATTTTGAAAAGTTCATTGAGGCAGGTTTTTATGAGAAGACGTGTTGGTTTTGACGGCAGGGGATCAAAGGGAGCTATGTGTCAGCGGGGCAGACAGCGCCTTTTCAAGGCCTGTCAGCTTGGTAGCATTTTAAGTCATAGTTATTTAGTTTGCTTGGACAGACACAGCACTAAAGGAGAGTGGAGGAAGAGACAGCACGGGCACAACTGGCATGTGGATTGAATGGCACTGAATTACAGCGGGCAGTGAAGATTTATGCTGCCATTTGTGGGCTGTCAAAGGCTCAGAGGAGCCAACTGTCACTCAATCACAGAATCCTTTTGTGGATTAGTTGCAGTTGTCCGTCATACTGTTTTTTAAGATGAAGGGAATAAAATCAGCTAATAACAGCCGGTGGCCATAAACAGAGTCAGAGCTATCTGTTAAACTCTTACTGATGTCTTCACCTGATAATTACAAAATAAAGACAAAAGAGACTCAAGGAAACATACAATTCTGGCCCAAATACTTGCTTTTATACCTTTAATAGTGGCACCATATGGATGGATGATTGATTGACTTTCACTTCTTATCAATAAACATTCATTGTCTAGGGGGTCCTCTTCATGGAGTCCATCATGTTGCACCGCCATGTCTCTACAGTAACCCAGAATGAACAAACCATAAACTGGTTCTAGAAAGAGCCTTTCGCTTTTTTATGTTACCTGAAGACCACCGTAGGTTCTCTACACACTTGCAAAGGGAGGGGTGAGAGGAGGGCCACTGACACTACATTCGACACACTAGTCCTTTAAGTGAGGACGAACATAGTAAACTGTACAAATTTCCAGAAAATCTGCAAAAGAAAATGCTAAGTAATGCACATTTCTATCCACTACTGTCATCAAGGTAAACAGTTGGTGCTAATTCACCAGTCAGGTGCCATTGAACCATTGCAGAGGAAAAGGGCACAACGAGATGATGTTAACCCAGCATCTAACTCCAACACGTTCTCATCCCAACTCGTTCCATACTACCGCTTCGTCACTTTAGGTTTAGGTAACAAACCACTCAGTTAGGTTTAGGAAAAAAAACTAACTACATGGTTGAGCTTAAAACGACTACGCTTGTAAAGTGAAAATGAAACTGAACGTTGTGAACACGGGACACAAATGAACAGCTGATTGTAACATGAAAGTGAAACTTTACAAACAGGACACGAACAGCGGTCTCCTGGATGAAAGCTTTGTGTTTATTGAACCCTTCCGGCTCCCCTCCCGCCCTGTGTGTCTCTTTTTCGCTCTTTAAACTACGTCACTACACTCCCGGAGCACTTTCTCTGGGCTGTTGACTCATACGACAGACTTAAGCCATTTGGTATATGTATAAGTGGAGCAATTTATGGCTTTTCAAGACTCATGTAATGGCTCCGTGCCTATTCAACAAACAGCAATCCCAAGATCATCTCTGGTTATTTCATAGCAGAAGTTGAGAAGAGGATGAGGACAGCTGCCAAAATTTGAACAGATTTGGGAGGAGAAAATGTCACAATGGCAGAAATGCAGATTCTAATGATGGAGTAAGGATCGCCATGTCAGTAATTGTTATATTTCTGGGTCCAGTAATCACAATCAGCAGATGGAAAGCTGGTGGGTTTTCTTGAGAATACATCATGACTGGATAAATTGTCTCCAGGAACTGAAAGACAATGTTTCTCTCAAGACTTCTAGGACAAGCAGCTTGTATTGTTTACTTGTCTGAACATCATCGAGGTATGTTGTGTGTGATTGACCTTCAAGAAACCTGTCCTGCTTGCTTTTTCACAATTTTTATAGCCTATATTTGTACTAAAATACAGGCAAGCTGAGTACAGCTAGACTTGAGACTACAGAGAAGCTATCCAGCATCTTTAGCACAGCCTACAAAAATAGGCGCACTCCAAATCCCGACCAGCTTATGCCGGTTTTGTTGACCTGACCCCGATGGCGATGGCACAATGCTGCAGAAGCATAAGGATGATTTCGAAGTTTGGCTTCGATGAAGTCTTAATGGCTCATTTATTGTTTGCTTTCACAACTACAGTAATACAAGTTCCAGTACAGCTGCTGCTCACATTTATTTTAAATCCTCGCCACTATGTAAGCAGCAAGCAGGGATGTCCAAATGGAGCGCACCTATATCTAATTGTGATCCCATGAGTGAGTTCCATTCCCTCGAGCTTATTGAGGTGCAGCATTTAAAATGTGTGCATTCATGTTAAAGAAATCTCCCAAACTGACACACAGCCAACACAAATTAAAAGAGAAAAGCAGTAAATAAGATATGATCATTAATAATGTAAGCAGTAGTCCTGTAGTTTACTTTTCACAACACAATGTTGGCACAGTGCCATCCTAGACATCATTATTAATCTTGTAGACAAAGAATTTTGCTAAGGGCTGGCTATCTTCATATAAATGACTAGTTTGGCTGCACATAGCTGGATGCGGAGATATTTTTATTTCTGATTTAAGCATTTGCCTGTGGGACAAAAAAGGCCCGTTCCCCACCGCCCACTCACCCCCTTTGTCCTTAAGAGAGCATATGTCTGCATGTATCATATTGACTCAGAATAGCAAGTGTTACATTGATCTTTGTTCTCACTAGTATTTTTCTTCTGCAGAGAGAGCTGCTACAGCAGAAATGCTGTAACTCCAAGTGGACGTCCAATTCTCATGTACACCGTCCCTCGTCTATTTGGAGGACAAGGTCACCTGAAAGCGGGGTGCCATCCACCATCGTTCCAATGGCCCCTTAATCCGAAACATCGATAGTCTGAAAAATGTCCCAACAGCCCGTTATCCAGAACAGAAGTACATGACTAATTACTATGCAAAATGACATATTCCTACCCTAAACCTTAATAATCTCACTCATGCCTAAACCTAACAAACCCAACCAATGAAGGCAGTTAAGGCAAAAGAAAGAGGTCAAAAGAGGTATCTCAGGAAGCAGAGGAGGCTTGTAAACAAGAATGCCAAGAGAGAAGACCTATTATTTGTCTAAGAAGAGGTTGTCCAAGTGCTTGATGCTGGCCTTTAATTTGCCACATAATACCATTAAATTAGCCCTTAGTGTGTACTTTGAGGTATGGTGATGTCATGGAGATCCCAAAGTGATTCTGGATCAGAGTTTCACTCTAACTTTAAAACTGAGCCACTACAACATCCGAAAGATCAGTTGTGTTAATACGTTAAAGAAATCAGGGGCGTTAAAACAAACTTGCGTTAATGCGTTATTATTGCCTTAACTTTAACATCTCTAGTTGATACATATGTAAATATGTAGTGAATGTATTCTGTGAGATGGACAAAAAGCTGCAGATTGCCCTTATCATGACGGTCCAAAATCAGTGAGCCCTCAAACTCTGTATGGAAGCATCTGTACCCATTATATTTCTATACTAACTTATTCTGCTTTTGTCTTTAATGTGTCACCCCGTCTGTCTAAATCTGTCAGCATCCTCACGCCAACCACTTATATATACTTCCAGCACTGTTTCACTGTCTTTATCTCTCTCTCTCTGTCACAAACACATACATACACACACTGCTGCTGTTTGGAAAAATTACAATTTCTTAAAAGCACTTGGTCACTGCTGTTTTTAGATAGTTTAGCCTATACGATGGAGCCTGCTGGCATGGGGTCTGTGCAGCACAGCAGGGGGAGGCTGTTAAGCGATGAAATGAAAGAAAGAGCCGGGCAGTCACACAATGCATATCATCTTGCTCAATGTGAAAGGCGCCTCACATGACACCAGCTGAGTGTGGCAGCATGGAACCAGAGCTGTGGGCGGCCCCGTTGAGATGATGGCTCACTGTGGCCTTCATGTTTATGTTCAGCGTTTCTGTTTTTTCAAAAAGTGCAGTGGTGTTGAATAGGTGTGTCTCTGTCAGGTTAGGGGAGGCATCTGCACTGGGCTGTACAATATGTATTCTTTGGGGGGGGGGGGGGGAGGGGGGAGGGGGGAGTGTTGTGATGTGTTATAGTCGAATACCCTGAACAAACACAAACTCACTGTGCCTCCATGTTATCTCTAAAATACAGCACGGTGGGAGTCAGGAGAGGAAGTCAGTCAGTCTTAAAGATTATTTTTAAGTTGGGTTCAAATACAGTATACATGCATTATTTTGACATAAAAAAATAATTATGGTGGTAAATAGCTGGATTCACTGTATATAGCACTTTTATCCATTCACCAGTGAGCTGGTCTGCCCTGTGGGAGCAGTCAGTGACTTGCCAGTAGGTAAGTGGTGAATGATAACCAGTAGACTGATGCTCTCGAATCACTCTCCACATCAAGTAAAACAGCAAGACTCGGAGCAGAACTTAAAGCTGAAGTAGGCGAGATTGGAGAAAATATGATTAAAAAAAGTTATTTTTATAAAACGGTCGCTATATCCTGACAGTGCATGAAACAGGTAACCTGAAAAAAATCATGTGCCTCTGTGTCCTCCGGTGCTCCTAACAACATCTGCAAATTTTCACAGACCGGAGGAAAACATGCAGTCAGAGCTGATCTGAGGTCTGCTGTCCAGCTGCTGTCTATGAGAGCCGGCTGTCAATCACTCGCAAACTCCGACCAAAAGGTCAAACTAGGCAGCGCTGATCAAATATGAATCGATATTCTGTTTCGTTAATGCCTATTTCTCTCATCAAATGTTTTCAGAATCATCTTGTAGTGCACGGTTTAGCTGTAGGATGATAAAGTTTGTGACGCCGCTGCCATTGTGAAATCTGGTGAAGGAGCGCCAAGTTCCGGTCACATGACCGGAGCACAGCCAGTAGGAACGCTCTCTCAATGAAATGACCTGTGATTGGTCAAAGTCTCCCGTCACGGGCTACATTTTCTAAAGCCTGAAAACAGAGCCATGAGGAGGAGCAGAAGTCTAATTATCTGTCAGAACACTTGAATTACAATATGCTGAAAGGTTATTATGGATTTTTTTCCCCAATGATGCCAAAAATATACAGTCTACTGCCACTTTAGGGTACATCCCAAGTCTCTTATTTGTCATTTCCTCGCTCCTCCATCCTCGCTTGAACCGGAAGTTGTTCTGGTGCGCCACCTTGAAGACCATCCCAAAGCTTTTATTTCTGCACGGAGGAGCGAGGAGGGATCTCTGAGAAGCCATGAGCAAGGATACACGAGAGCACCCTTCACGGAAGTCTTTTACTGATCGATACACCCCCTTATTGGATATCAGTCATTGATTGGACGCTGCTGCCGACCGGTCTGATCTGATAACGTTACATCTCAACATCGCTGGAGTTTCATACCGGACTGAAGACAGATAACAGAGTCAAAGTTGTATAGTTTAGTTGTCTTCTGATTCACAATCTAGTTAAACTCTGTGTTAATTGTAGGTGTGAACAGCAGACGGATCATGTTGATGGTAAAATGTTCCAGAAGGACCTGCTGTATCTCTGCTTCACACACCGCGGCTTGTAACTGAAAGAGCTTTATAACACCTGACAACAAACAGACCACAAACAACTTTCTTCATTTATTAGAAAGACTTTTATTTTCATGATCTGTTATTTCCCCCATTAACTTTTATTGAGGATACAGTTAAAGTCAGAGAGAGAAGGAGAGTCTGTCTGTCAGCAACAAACACTTTTTACATCATTTATCGTCATTTCCATTCAGTCACATGTGATGCTGATAATTCCTGAGAGTCGGGTTTGATATGAGTTACATCATTTCAATTTTCCCTGAATTTTCCATTTAGTCTAATAAATACTTTACAGTGTTCAAAAGACACCATAATCATATTCCGGGTTATTCAATAATTACTTCACAATCAGCTAACAATGAATAAATAATATAAAGGCATTGTGCCAGTAGAGATGGTTCCTGGTCCTCTAAGCAGGACTCATTCCACAGTATAAATACAGACTGCAGCTGTTATTCATGTGCAGCTGTTTGTTAAACAGGTAACAGACTACAAAGAGAAAAAAAAAACAACAATAACTTTGTGTCTTTATTAGTATTATTAGTACAGATCAGACACAAACTCCATCAACAGTCTCTACAGCTGTTAAAACCAACTGACAACTGATCCAGCTGTGATCAGCCGCCGCTGTCATCAGAAACGGACGCCGCTTCACGTGACGCTTCAGAGGAAAAGACGTCTCATGTCTCTAAAAACATATTTCCTCGCTTCCTCTCTCCTCGCATGGTTTCCTTGCGTCTTAGTCCCTCCCACCTGGGATGCATGGAGAGACACAAGTGAAGGAAACCTGGATGCAATTAAGAGACTTGGGATTCACCCTCAGTGTACTGTCTCCACTACGATGATTTTTAGCACTAAATGCTGTGTGGGCAAAGCCACACACAAATGCTGTCATCCGATCTAAATTACAGCAAGCAGCAGATTATCAAAACACAGCACATTAAAGGTACACTGCAAGGATCCTGACCACTAATAGCGCTCCGGAGCGTTATGAGTGGGTCCCCATTTTGTTTCTTGTGTATCTTATGCATGCGCACAAGGATGGACACGCACAGCACTCGGGCGACATGATACACACTCATCCCATGCCTGTTCACGTTGCTGTACAAGTGGCTAGCAATAAACAGGTCAGCTCAGCTGTAATATACAGTACTTCCTGTTATTCAAAGGGTATAGTTCCATTATGTTTGGGTTTTTTGAGATTTTTATATTATTCTGTATCTTCCCAGTGGTGTTCCTTTTGTATTCAAATCCAAACATTCAAATTTTGGTCAAAGTAGGTATGCTTTAGCGTTAAAATGCTATTTTCCCTTCAAACCGTGCTTAAAGGTTTTTCCCACGTGACCTGGCGTAGGTTTACAGTATATACATCCTTATAGTCAGTGTGTTAACGTTACCTACAGAAACTTAGATGGCAGACGGCATGCTCCCAGTTTGGAGAAGCAGACAGGCGTACCGGCAATGTACTGCTGTGGACGCCACGTTAGTTCAGATCAGAAAGTCACACAATAACACAAACTAACTAACCGATCGAGACAGCGGTAGACCAGCAACTCCTGTGTTCTGAGAGGGAAAATTATTTTTGTAAATGGGCTCTTGTGGCTTTGAAGACATCGATATAATGGCTTCAGTTCCCCCTGTTGGAAAGGGCTGTCTGATGGTGAGGTAAAGCGGTGAAAATATTCTAAATATAGAGTATACTTAAACTGATATCGTCTTTTTTGATGGCTAAAATACGTTTTACTGCTGCTCCCGTCCACGGCCGATTGACCTCGTCAGACAGCCCTTTCAGACTTTAACTAAAGTTATATCGCTCTCTTCAAAGCCACCAGACTACATTCAAGAAAAACAGTACTTTTACCTCGCAGAACGTGGGAGTATACACACAACCCCACTTCAAAAAATCAGAACTAACCCTTTCAGTTATTTAACCCAAACCCAGCACAGCTAACGTTGAATCAGCTAGTGCTAGCGTTCACATTATCCATAACCTTATTGATCAGCTTACTTTGGTAACCTATGTCACTGGATTTTGATAACGGCTGAGTGGATGTTTACATTTGTACAAAACGGAAAAGAACGCAGATGGACCCACCTTTTAAAGTGTGAACAGCCAATGTGAGCAGGCCTCTCACTCCAGGAGCCGGATTGGGCAGAGTCGGGTCATCAGGGAAATTCGGCTCACCTGGTCTGGCTGCAAGATAATATGAGCGGGTGGCAGTCAGCGGCCCAATTCCACTCTGTGACGGAGTGAACTCTGTTTGTAGTCACACTCACAGCTCAATGAAGCTCCTTCTTTAAGATGGAGGGTATAAATGGAGAGGCCGCTTTGGGACGAGCCTCTCTAGGAACTAAATATCCGAATCAGAAATACTTTATTGATACCCGGGGGGGGGGAATTTAGTTACGTTTTGCTCCCAATCTGGAATATATATATATATATATATATATATATAAACAGGCTTTGAGAAATCATGAGAAAATCCATCCATCCATCCATCTTCAACCGCTTATCCGGGATCGGGTCGCGGGGGCAACAGCTCCAGCAGGGGACCCCAAACTTCCCTTTCCCGGGCCACATTAACCAGCTCTGACTGGGGGATCCCGAGGCGTTCCCAGGCCAGAGTAGAGATATAATCTCTCCACCTAGTCCTGGGTCTTCCCCGTGGTCTCCTCCCAGCTGGTCGTGCCTGGAACACCTCCCAAGGGAGGCGCCCAGGAGGCATCCGTGCTAGATGCCCGAACCACCTCAACTGGCTCCTTTCGACGCAAAGGAGCAAGGACTCTACTCCGAGTCCCTCACGGATGACTGAGCTTCTTACCCTATCTCTAAGGGAGACGCCAGCCACCCTCCTGAGGAAACCCATTTCGGCCGCTTGCACCCGCGACCTCGTTCTTTCGGTCATGACCCAACCCTCATGACCATAGGTGAGAGTAGGAACGAAGATTGAACGGTAGATCGAGAGCTTTGCCTTCTGGCTCAGCTCTCTTTTCGTCACAACGGTGCGGTAAAGCGAATGCAATACCGCCCCTGCTGCTCCGATTCTCCGACCAATCTCACGTTCCATCGTCCCCTCACTCGCGAACAAGACCCCGAGATACTTAAACTCCTTCACTTGGGGTAAGGACTCATTCCCTACCCGGAGTAGTATCATGAGAAAATATAAATAAGAAATATGCATAACAACAAAACAAAAATAGGATCCATCTATAAGTGTGTAAAAATGCGAGAATATTGTAAATAAATATGAATATTAGTTTAAATGTACTGTATAAATAAATGCAGTAATAATGCCAGAGTAAACCAGATTGGTTAAATTGGCATCGATGCAGTTGGAGGGTTTTATAACCCACTTCCACTCCCTGCTGATTGGTTTGGGATGGCACTTAATATGGCGGACTCCACGCGAACGCACAACTGGAGTGGAAGTGGGTAGGGAGAGGGTGTAGGGGGGTTTGGAATTGGGCCAGCCAGTCTCTTTCTCTCTTTCCCCCGACTTCCACACAGTTTGGTTTTGTTGTGTATTTAGTTCATCTTTATGTTAATTCCCCTTTGGGTTAAGCTAAATAAACATAGTTTTAGTTACTCTCATGTGGTCTCTCCTCCTTTGTCCAGCCCTGAGCTGAAGCCTTGAAGTGACTACTCTTCAAGGTCACCTTTGGCTGAAATGCATGTGACAGCGATACGTGGCCTTTGTTGTTTTTCTTTTAACACTCTTAAAGATAATAGTGATATTTATTCTGAGTCTGACTTCTTGACAGTGTATTCTCTGAGTTTACATTGTCAAGGTTTCAAATGTTGCATGAAGCTCTGAGTGACGGTCAAGCCTTCGTCGGACAGTGTTATTGTGCGATAAACATCACACAGCGGGGCATCAAAAGGCCAGTGATTTGAGGCAGGAAGTGAGAGGAGAGCGGCCTTCAGTAGCTGCTGTATCGATGGGGTAATGGAGAATGAAATTACGTCTGTCCGAGGTCATCACAGACGGAATGAGTGCAGATAAAAGAACCAATTCTGAGGGCAGCCATGTGAAGAGACGAGGCTGAGTCACTCAGATTCATGTTCGCCATACCGCAGAAACAACTCATTTAATAACACCAGTGAAAAAACAATCTGCCAGTGTTATGTTGCAAAGAACTCTCAATATTGTGAAGATCGCAACACCATTGTCATTGTTCTTGTTATTTTGCAATGCAGACATGTATTGAAATCGAGAGACTTTGTTATTTTGTTCTTTGAAACTATGATGAAATATAATTTTTAATGTATTCCTGTTGGATAATGAGGGTGGTGCACCAGCAATTGTAACATAATTAATCAGGGAAAGAGACAGATATAAAAGTAACTCAAAATTAAAGAAAAAAAACAATACTGGAATCAGATTTAACATTAAACCTGGATGTTTATTAATTGTGTTTGGTTTACTGGTCTATAACTTCACTGTTTTGGTTCACTCTCGCCGCTCTTGTAAAGCACATTTTCAGCAGCATCAGGCAGGTGTACAGTGTACAGAGAAAATTACCTACTAGCTGAACACAGTGAGGAATTTAGCAGCTAAACAGCCTGATATTTCACTCCAGAGTTGGTGGAGACCAAAAAAGAGTGAAAAACGAGATCAAATATTGGAGTAGTTGTCAGGAGGACAGGATCACAACTAAAGATGTGTCCATGGACAGCGGATGCACAGGTACTTTTATACATACTGCAACCAGTGTTCTCCGGTTTCCTCCCACAGTCCAAAGTCATGCAGGTCAGGTTCATTGTTGACTCTAAATTTCCCGTAGGTGTGAATGTGAGTGTGAATCTGTCTCTATGTGTTATCCCAGGGATAGTCAGATCAGCTCCAGACTCCCTCTGTGACCCTGAGTAGGATAAGCGGTTACAAATAATGGATGGATGGATGGAAGTAAAAGTCAAAAAAGGAAATGGTGTGACTGCTTAACAATAATATTGTGTGTCTTTGTACTTCCTTAAAGACAAGTTGTAATGCTGCCCATTTGGTCAAGCAGACCTGAGCAAGGGAAGCATTAAGTGGGCTTAATGCTGCTAAATGTTTTCTGGTTGTGTAAAGAGCAATAGTTTGCTAACGTGTTAGCCATATCAATTTTAGAAGGCCATATCATGTCAAACGTGTGTCTTCTTGTTATGGACTACCATCAACTAGTGGACAAAAATGATCAATGCAGCTTTAAAGTTTGAGAAATATTGCGTTTGTGGTTAAAATAAACCATTGTTGACTATTGGAAGCAGACAGGGTGACTGTGTATAAGAAGAGGACGTAGTCACCGTGATGTCACCCATTGGAGTGTCGTTTTGAAGCCTCAAGGTTAGCATTTTGTCCGTCGCCATGTTGGTATGTGACCATTGCCATGTTGGTGCTTTGCAAACAGCAGTGACACGGGAGGGTGGAGCTAAGTACAACCGAATGCTGAATAAGACATTTTAAGGCGACCAAAAAGGTTATAATTAACTTTCATGAACTGAAAGGGTTAAAGTTCTAAGACAAAAACACGGACAACTCCCAGACCGGACAACACCGTGGTAGCGACCTGTCAATCACAAAGTAGCCACGCCTTAAAGCATCCCCTGCTTTATGGTATATTTGACTCTAAATGAGACCATAATTTACTAAATGAACATCATGCGGTATTGAAGGAAACTTGAAACTAGCGCTTGAGACCATAAACTCATGTTTACAATGTTTACTGAGGTAATAAATCAAGTGAGAAGTAGGCTCATTTTCTCATAGACTTCTATACAATCAGACTTCTTTTTGCAACCAGAGGAGTAACCCCCTGCTGGCTGTTAGAAAGAATGCAGGTTTAAGACAATTCCACATTAACCTCACTTCTCAGACCCCGGAGTTTCCCACTGGGTGGGTCTGACTCTGGTGTTGAGGTTGGATGGTACATACGTACATCCATCCATCTCTTCTGACCTCCTTTTTGTGGCAGTACAATAATGTCATACCGCTTCCTTCCTTGCTTTCTTTATGGGTTGTTGGGAGGACAGTCTTTCAACCATAAAGTCTCTTGTGTGAAAAAACCCGCAACCACACTAGGGTCATTTTAAGTTGATTAAACAACTATCGATCAACTCCGTCATTTTTCTATTGAGTACAGTGTCATTGATTGGTCAGTTGAGGCCAAAGATTACAAATTTACAGGGACCATCTCTTGAAAAGTCTCCCCCTATATGGCTCAGAAGGCATACCTTACTTCACAATGTAAATCTTTGTCAGAGTTTACAACTATTAACATGTGGCTTGAGTGCTCATACAGAGACGGAGGCTTTGAAATGTGCAATGAAGAGAACTAAAGGGAAAAACAGCAATAATCATTTCCGCGCCTACAAATGTGCTTGTTAAAATCTGTAGAAATCACCTAGTAGTGCTTTTGAACCACAAAGATCCTCAGTGTGTTGATGTCCCCCACTTGCCCCCCGTGCTTTTGCAAAAAAAAAAGCAGCAGCGCAGAAACAATGTATCTCCTATTACTGTATTAATTTGGTTGCCAGATATTCTCTGTGTTTGCAATAGTTCCCAGTCAGCCCTTTCAAAGTCAATCTCTGCTTTCTGTCATTTTCATGTTAGTCCCCTTCGCTAGCCTTGCCAATAAATTAGACTTGCTTTCAGTGAAAAGCCTACGCCTGGTAAATACTGCTCTCAACCCTTGCGAGAGACAAAGAGAGTATCTACAGGAGGAATATATGAGCATCGATCGGCCCTCGTGGCCACGTCTGGTCTCCACAATAGCACACTATTGATGTGCTGGAATTGCTTTTGAAGGCAGACAGATTGATATAATGGTGTGGTGTGGGCCCTTAAGGCCTGGGCTGCCAGAGCTTAAGTCTGATTCACTGACCTTGGGTCAATCTAGCCATTTGCATCGGCCCTCCTTGGTGTTTGTTTGAGGCCATGCTGAGTCCTCTGAGGGGGGCTGGAGCCCCTTCTCCGAAACAGCCACAAACAGGAAATGGACCCTTATTACTCTAAGGGTTGATTTTTACTGCAAACACGTTAATGTCATTGATTTTGTGCCTGCCGTAACTTGTAAAAACTGATGTGATGATGCACTTTGACTTTCTGTTTGCCAGCAGTGAGTCTCCTGCCTGAACACGAGAACTGTGCCTGTGTATCAACCTCTCTCACAGTTTGCCGGTAGAGTTTCTTTATGTAAATGCTTCTAAATGTCAAAGCTGATATAAGGGTCTCTTTCTTGTCCCTTATTGCTTAAAGGCTATTGCGGCTTTTTACATCATTTGGTGAATACATGTAATAATTGTAATAAAGTGCTGAGGTCTTAGAACTTTGCTTAAAGTTACTACAAAGAACTTTCATTTTGTGTTGATTGTGGCGTCCCCTGTGAACTAAAGCGGTAGTGTTTCCATGAGCACCACCGCTTTGTGTCGTAAAGATCTGCAGCTGCCAGAGTCCCTTTAGAAAACCTCTCATTTTACTGCAGCAGGGTCTGACAGTCTTCCCATTACAGTCCTGGTTCTGGTTCTTCCGTGCCTCCTTTTCCTCCATGCAGGCCCAGAAATACAGCTTCCAGGAAGCGGCACACGCAGTGGAATTCCTGGACCATGGGAAAAATCCTCCCGACCACCACCTTTTCTTTGGCCTCCCGCCGGCGCTCTGACTGCAGGTGGAAGGCGGCAGCAAAGCCGGATCTGGGTCTGTCCGTGGCGGGCTGGTCGCTGCATCCATGCTAGAGTCTGAGCTGAAGGAGTTTCTGGTGAACCTTTATGCCAAAAATTGTTTTGTCTGATTTTGTGGAGAATGAGACCCGATGACAGGCATTAGGAAGAACTATATAGAAATAGCCAATCGATTGACAGCTCTAATTGAAACTTAATAAAGTGGCATATTAACAGCGTTTTTCCTCTTTCAAAATCTTACATGAGACGCAATGCATTGTGGGTCAGTTGAGTATGTACAGTAAGCTCACGTCGCACACTCAGAAATTCTAGCTAATCTAGTATACATCCGGACATTTTGCGTACACAAAATCCCCTACTATCCATACTATGCAGTGTGAACGCACTACATATTTAATGTTTAGTATGTTAGTATGCAATTATGAACACAGCCTGTTGGCAAGAAAGCTAATAAGCGTATTTCCCAAAATGTCAAACTTTTCCTTTCATTTTAAAGTTATAGGTGTTATTGCCGTGGAGTTTGACTCCTAGCGAGACACTTACCCAATTGGACCCAAAGTTCTAAACTATAGGATTTATCATAACACCTGCATTGCTGCACTTTGCATTGGGCTCTCTGGTGTCGACTATGTTGAATCTCAAAGATGAAAAATGTCAAATGGCAAAGACTTGAGGCTGACAACAGGGACACGGTCTCACTTCTCGTGTCAAGTGCATTTGTTTGTCTCTGAGCGATTGCCGGTGCGTTTGTTGCTCTCAGCAACTTTCGCCGTTTGTTGTTTCACTTCCTGCATGCCTTTGTTTTCAGACAAGATGTGTCTATCTTCTCAAAAAATAAGGGAAGGAAAAAATCACACCAGGCAAGAGCTAATATCTCAAACAGCAAACAGTCGTAGTAGGTGGTCCATTTTTTTTTTCCTTCCAAAATGAAAGGACAGAATGAAAGCTCTGACCTTATATGTGGTCCTCGGCGGAACAGAGCTCATGAGATTGTTTTCGGCTTCAGGCGCTTTACTTTGTCTCAGTGTATTTCTCAGCTTTTATTTTACTTTATTTACCCCTCTTTTGATCTCTCCACATCTACCTCTCTCCGTCTACACAGGGCGCCGCCGCTACGCCCGGTGAAGAGCAGCCTGTGGCTTGATCCAATTCTGGCTTACATTTAGTTCCTCGGGGCTCGTTTTACTCGTGTGATCTTTATACCTTTTTCTTTATACCTTCTATTCTTATTTAGCAAGTTATACATCTTGAGGGAAAGGTTTTCTTTCTGCCAAGGTATTAAGACACCTGATGTCTATTTCTCATCACATAGAATATATTTTACATTGCATTATTGTACCTCTTCCAAAGCTAGAGGCACTGGTGTGCTGTGATTTTTCTTTTCAAGTGTATGAGGAAACACCTGCGCAATATTCACAAGTTTGGCAGCGCAAGCTGATTTTGATACCAAGAGCAGAGTCTCCTTGAGACAAAGTTTGCACTTGAAGTAAAGGAACGATGTCAGTCTGCAGAGTTTTACTGTCTTCTGAGCATGACGTGTGAACGACGGCTTTTATTTTACGTTGGGAAAATATCAATTTGAACGTGTATATTCTTAGACAGGAGGCAAAGACAACATAAATAACATCTGCTCCAGATGGGATGCCTGTGTTTTCATGCCAAGACATGTCTGTGTCAGGCTGCTGACAGAGTTAAATTCAGTAACAGAGATGTGTTCTTGCTGCCGCATAGTTTATTGCGTATGTACGTTTTGTGGGCATCTGTGATAAAAGTGTTTGCTAGTAAATTATCTATCCATCACAAAGGTACACATGAGAGTTGATGACATGCCATGTAGTTTTGAACCTGACGATTGTTTTTCACTCCCAGATCCTGAGCAGACAGCAGACAGCAGGTCGCTGTATGTGTTTACTGTGTAACCGGCATGAGCATATGGTTAGCTTACCACACGTTAGGCATTGGACAGCAGAAATGTGTCCTTTCGAAAAATAGAGATTTGATATTCATTTCAGGGGCCAGAATCTATTGTGTCAGCATATCCTCACCCAATCAGGATTATACTACAGAGCACAGACCATCCAACGCGACCCACCTAAAAACATAATTTCTCGAACTCTAGCTGATTTATTGATGTTTCAAAGACACGATTAGGTATCAGGGAGAAATGTTACTTTCTTTTATAGATACAGCGATGATTAAAAAAAAAATGGCAGGAATCCCAGTTCGGGATTTGCCAGTCCGACTTTGGGCCATTTAGAAAAAATCCATTCAACATTTTTGATAAATGCTGCTAATAAAAGGTTAACAGACTTACAGGTGAAGAGTCTTTAGATATCCTTCTCACATCAGTGTTAACTTTTGAGACAGACAATTCAGATTAGCCACTGTCATTGTTCTTGTTCTGACAGCCTGTCCAGACGACCCGCGTGAGCAACGCGTGGCGGCTGCCTCGCTGTACTGCTTCGTGTCCCTCGCTTGGGTTGTCCACACCAGCAGCGTGTCTGCTGCTGCTGCCAGCCCTTTCTTTCTACATAGAGTCCTTTTTATAATGGCCATTTCATTTAATTATAAATGTCATTTTAAATAGAAAAATGTTAATTCATTCATGGAGCCGTGCAAGTCACTGCATGTTCTACAACACTGTACTGCACATGTTTCAGAATAAAAGCCTCATGTTAACAAATGAAGGAATTCTGTCCACAGAAAAAAACGCTTGATGGCTTTTATTTTGAAATGAAAGCAGGAAGTGCTGATTAAAAAATAAATATTTACTTTTTTTCATGTCCATGACATATTCTATGGATACAGATATTGAAACTGTAGTAATGTTAATCCGGTGATCTTCCACATCCATTGGGCCCATAGAGCAGGCGCTGTAATGTTTCCTTTAACCCCGCCTCCCAGCCATCGCTCCAGCCTCTTGAACTCAATCACATGACGTTACTAAGAAAAATAACTCTGGATTCAGCTACTAGTGCATTTTACTATTTTTAGGACCTAATGATTTAAATAAGGGCTATTAGAGTGTTCAAACTGGGAAGTTGATTTACCTCCAAAAAAAAAATATTCTCCAAGTTACAGATGTCTCTTTCCCAATGTAAGTCTATTGGGCCCAATGGCATCACATGACGAACATGGAAGTTGTAGTACCGCCGTTTGGCGACTACGAACATTTGCTTCATAGCCCGCCACTCTTCCTGGAGGCTTGGCTTGATAGCAGTGAGTACTAACAATAGCCATGTTTGTTGTGGACATTCATAATGATAATTCTGAGGGAGTGGTTTTGGAGGGAGGCCTGAAGGGACGGACTGTCAGTGTTGATGACTTGGTGACTTTCTCTGTAGATTTAGGGTCTTTTGGAGCTAGAGCTACTTCCATTAGAAAAGAGTTGGAAACACTGGGCTGGGTTTTTCAGTTGGATCATTTTTCAAATCTAGCATCTGGCTGGTTCCGCCAATGTTACCTACCCTAGCTTTGAGGTTAGCAATAGAAAAAAAAGACTTGAAATTATTCTCCATAAATGTAAAGTGCCTATATAAAGAGTTCTCCACTGATTTAGCTTTGGATTCCTGTAACACTGTCAGACTCGAGATGGACAGTTTCTTAAAAAAGAATCCACATTGATGCAGCAGAACCAGAGACATCATATTTTTACTCCACACATTCTTCTTCCCTGTCAAAACCAGGTGCCTACATTACCCCCAATGCAACTAGACGCCGACCGCTCAATCAGAGATTTGGGTGTGTTATGCTAGTAGCGGCTAATATAGCCTCGAGCTGCTGGCCTCCAGCAGAGATGAGGAGCCACAGAGGTCTCTTAAGCTCACTTCTTTCCAACTCCACACCTCCAGATCTTGTTTTCAATTTCAAACTTGTAGTCTTCAGACCCAACCGTCGCAATATGTTGGATTCTGTGCAGCTCCCTCTGGTACCACAAAAAGCTTTATGCAACATTTTTGTTCACATATTCAGTAGTACTCCCCGAGCCCTGTAAACACTTAGATATATGCAGTTCCCCTTTATCCATGAAGATATTAGATAGTACAGGATCCCCTTGGAGTCTAGATACTGGTGGTGGTGGTGGAGTAAAGCCAGCAGGCGGTTGATGGACACTGAAGGTGCTGGATAAAATGGTGTTGATGGGAGTTGGTGGGTTGCAAAATAGCATGTCTGAAAGACAGATTGACAGGATCACAATCATAATAAAAGAGCTGCTTCAGGGACTGAGGTATTGTGAGCAGAAGTATCATTGGTCAGTTATGGTGCCGTCAGAATTTGTGAAGGAAAAAGACTTTGACAGTGTGGGAGAGTGGAAGTGTCAGAGAAGATTAGAGTGGAAAGAAATAGCAGAAATACTCCAACAGAGGAATGAAGACAGAGGGTGAGAGAATGTGTGTCCTTATTGGTGTCATGTTCTGGTAACCTGTCAAACATTGTTTTTTCATACTGCACAAATCATATCATGTTTCTTTTCTGAAACAACAGCCCCGATGACAAGTATGTCTGCATCATGAAGGAAGACATTCACATTTCAATTTCGAAGGCTTAAAGTCCAACAGAATTTTTTTTTTTTGCCTGTTGCGGTCATGTTAGCTCTGTAAATCACGTGTCCTGTGTTCTCATTTGAGAGACAAATCACAAACCAAGGGGGCAAAATTAGTATTTCATATTTTTTGGTCTCATGATGGCACCCCCTAGTTTTAATTTGACGAAATATGCAACCCCCAGGAAGAGCGCCGGGCTTTGAAGCAAATTTTCGTAGTGGCCGAATGGTGGAATTACAACTTCCGTCCGTAACGTGATGCCATTGGGCCCAAAAATACTTTTCCCCATTGACTTACATTGGGAAAGAGATGTCTGTAAATCAGTGCATCATATTTTTTTAGGTGAATCAGCTTCCCAGTATGAACAGTTGAATAGCCCCTTATTTAAATCACTGGGTCCTAAAAGTCGTAAAATGCACCAATAGCTGAATCCCGAGTTATTGTCCTTCCTCTGTTCATGTGAATGAGACTTAGACCGAGGACTGGGAGGCGGGGTTAAAGGAAATGCTACTGCGCCTGCTCTATGGGCCCAATGGATGCGGAAGGTCACCAGATGATCCGGGTACTCTATCACTCTGCAGTCGAGCCATTTTGGCTTCATGCAGCACTGCTTAACTCTCACAGGAATGAACGGGAGCCTCCAACGTTGTATCCAGTTCTCTTTATACATCCATGGCTGCTAACCACCAGCTCAGACATCTCCGTGTTCAGAGCTGTGTGCAGGCAGGCAATCCCGTATATTCAAGATCTGGGCACAATATGGATCGACTGCAGGTATCAGTTGACTGAAGAAGTTTAGATTCTACTTGGTACTGGGTTATTTTGGTCGATACCTGCCAACGTCTGCTTCTTATCTAACTTACAAACATGAACACACATATTGTCCTGCACCTTAGCTCATTAAATGAGTGACCAAATAAACATTCTCCGTGAATATGTGCACATCAAACAGCATGTAAACATACCTGCAAATGTCACTTGGATCTGGTTAGAGGCTGGTGTGTCTGGTCTCTCGTTATCTACGACCAGCCTGCTGCTGTCAATCAAACACAGACAGGGACATGCCCCTCCAGCCGAATGAGACAAAGAGGAACACAAAGAATGAAACAGTATATAGCTAAGAAGTGAAAGTCAGTTGTTTGTTCCATTGCAACATCAGCGCCCAACAGCAGAGCTACGCTTCCGCCATTTTGGACTGAAAGCGACTAGTAAAACACCAGTAAAACATCTACCTAAAAAGTACCATACAAAAGTAACTAAATTATTTATATTCTATTGTCATATTCTACCGAAATAGCTTGTGTTGAACAATAAAATATTATAAATATAATAAGCGTTTTCAGTCCGAAATGGCGGTAGCAGCTCTTGTCAAAAATTGTCTCTTTGCTTCTATACCCTTTGTAGAACATTTCTGATGTTTCCTCAAAAACCTCTTTTTCTATCTTAATAAGTACAAAACAAAACTATTAATTTTACATTTAAAACATGTCACTAAATGTGCTTTCAGATTCACTTTAAGGAAGTACTATTATTAATGATTGTTTGTTTTCTAGGTTTTAATTGCAACAAACTTGTAGGGAAAACAAAGCCAGAGGGTCTACCATTGCACACATTAATTTAGCCTTGTGAACACCATTTCAAAATACCTGCCATGTAATGACGTTTTTTTTATTCAGTTATTCATGTGGCAGTGAGACAGTTGTGAAACCATAATTTCACCATCTGTCTCCCAATCCAATACTGGATCTACTTTAGCTTTCTTATTATGATATTTTCTACCCAGAGGTTGCTTGGATAAAGAGTGGAGGATGCTGCCATGGTAACGCAGTGCCACTGGCCATTCGGTCTCCAGATGTCTTTGAAATGGACCGTGTGCATCCGCTTCAAACAGCACATCACATGGTGAGCCCTCTGAAGTATCCCTGGTCTTACCTCATCCTTTCATCTCTGGCTAAATAAGCCTTTCCTTTTACCAAACCGGAGGAGGAGAAGAGGAGCAAAATAATAATCAGGCGCTGGACATTCGGTACTTCGGTATACATACAATTGCAAGAGAAAGTATTTGAAACGGGGTTCAGATGAAAAATAAATGTTTTTTCATTCTTTGATTGCCACATGATTTCCCTCCTACAGTCTGAGGCATTGCTCAAGGCTGAAACTAAGAGCCCATGTCCAAATAAATCAGGTTTTAATTGCTAAATACTCAGAAGTGTGTCCTTTAGTAGATTACTTCACACTCAGAGAGACCTACGGGACTGAGATGGCAGAGGGCAACCCATCCAGAATGAGCGTATAAATTGCAAAGCACATTACAACCAGTCCGCCTCATTTGACTTTCAGCTTTGTACATGGCTCACAGGTTATGGTAATAGTAATGGATGTCTGGGCTCGATGAGTATTTGCAGCTTTGCATTCATAATGGAAGCCAAATACAGTCGGCATTCAGGGCGCTTCTAAAAGGCAGCTAGTTATTTCCCCCTTCCTGTTAACACTGTCAACGTGTTGCTTCACAGGCAGGGCTCTGTGTCAACGCGGCTTTTTGTCATTATTTTTTCGGGCCTTTACAGAAGCTCTCAGGCTTCTTCCCCACCTGTGCCCGATGCAAAGGCTGTTAAATTGAAAAAACACAGCTAGGAAGAGTTCAGGGTGCCTTATTATCAGCCGCCAGCTGGCTCCATGGAGTGCCCACTTCACCTCGTAACACAGGCCTCATTCAGGTACAAATGTCCTGTAATGTGCCCCCCCCCGCACACACAAAAGCTTCCACACCATCTGCTCTCAATTATGCTGATTTGTATCTTTTTAACAAGGAGGCTTAACCGGTAGTTTGACTCACATGCACGGATAACAAGAGCAGAGGAAATGAGGTGTGTGTATGTTTGTGTGTGAAAAACAGGGAAGACAGAAGGAAGTGTTTGCAAAAGGAAGTAAGTCAGTTGCAAACTTTTGAAGAAATGCCACTTGCTTAGATATACGTAGCTCTGTCCCCTGTGCATGTTGTTGTGAGGTCAACACGGAAGTCAGGAAAGTAGAGAAATGACTCATTTGGTGGTAAATCTGAGTGTGAAAAATGGTAGAAGCTGACACCGTGTCGCACTTTTCTATTTATAAATGGGAGCACAGATGGCCCGTGTTATGAATAGTTCCTCCGGTGTTATGAAGCTTCCTCTTACACTGCATTTACTTGGCAGAGCAATTCATCATTTTTACCGTGCTTAAATTCACTGTAAAGAATACTTTTTCAATTTGAAAAAGACTGAAACCAAATCAGGCCATAATTTGTGTTGTTTGGAATAAAAGCTTGTACCTATAGAACTTGAAAATGCACCACACGTGCCACACAGTGAGATCAACTAAAAGATGAGGAGAAAAAGTTCAACAAACAAGGTTAAAATGTTGAGAAAGTTATCACGTTCTCTAAGTTGGTGGATTCGTTCTACAGAGACACAGTTAACACAGCAACAGCTTTCGTGAACTGAAATGCCTTACTAATTTGTTATATTTCAACAAACAGCATAAGCCACTTGAGATACATCGTTTCATTTCCAAGAGGGTTCTGATAAAATAACTTTTCTGTAGGTGGCGCATACAACAAACACACACACAGGAAAACATTAAAACAAATCTAATCAAATAAATAACATGTTTTTCTCCACCTGATGAATGTAAGTCCAGTATTCACTCTCCTTTTAGCTCTGTTTTGGCTTCAGCAACTCCTGAGAAAAGCACCTGTCACATCAGCTGCTAAGTGCACTAACTGACTGCACACTGACTTTCTCTGTCAGTTAGTGGTGGTCAGGAAGTGTTCAGTGGGTTTATCAGAGTTCTGCTCACTGCTACTGAAAACAAGGTTGATAAGTTAAGAGCCATGGCACCAAAACAATCAGCTAAATTGGCATTGGTAGTGTAATCCCAAATAGGTATAGGTACCAACAGCAGGGCTGTAGTCAAGTACAACTTAATCAAGTCAAAGACCAGGTCCAGTCGAGTCTGATTCAAGACCAAGTCAAGACTGAGTCCAGAGCAAATCAAGTCCTGTTCAAGACCATAATAGGCAATAGTGTCTTTGCAATGCTAATATAGTGATTAATGAGTTAGGATGGACAGAATGAGTCTATCTTTAAACAATAATTGTCTATCTTCTAACATCAAACTAATCAATGCAGAGAATTAATGTTTGAGGACCGTTAGAGTCTAGCGTTACATTCATTAATAAACCTTGAATTTGATCCGATATTTGCTGCTGTCGTTTCTACCCCGGGACCAACCCCAATATGCCCACAAGCAGGGACATTTTAATTTTCATTAAATTTTAATTTTCAATGTATTTATTCAGATTATTATTAATGCAGATAGGAGGAAGTAGGTATGCTGCAGCAACTCCTAAAACAACAATTCATAAAGTTTGTGTTAAAACTATAGTGTTTTCCCCTTTGTTCCTGGGACACAGGCTATATGCGTAGTACACAAGCAGATTATTTGTGGTGGGAAAGAGGATTGTGTCTATTATCATATACATTAGTCCATTATTGGTTGTGATGCATTGCGCATGACAACATTGAGGTGAGACAGAGAGAGGGGACAGAAGTGTAGACGTGAAACAAAAACTTTATTTGATCATGAATCCGAATGTTTCTGTCCAGTTCTCAGGTGTTTCAGTGAAGTAACTCCACTGCAGACTGAAGTCTCTACTAAGAGTATCAAACAGAGTGACAGCTGACTCACATGAACGGGTCCAGCGTGGGGTGAATGAGCATCAGCAGGTCTGTGTTACATACACCACGTCTGGTGTATGAAACGGCTGCATTTTTATAAACTATGATAATCTGGTCACATCTCTCATCTCACTTCCTCTTCCTCTCATTGCATTTCTCACATCCATAGAATTGGAGTTCTTTTTTTTTCTCCATCGCAGCCCAAATTGCATTCAGGGATATTTCAGTAGTGCCACTGCGCTGTTGTTAAATGCCTATAGGCGAAACACTGTTAGAATCAGGCAATGTTCTGTACAACTGATCCCAAATCAGCAGCCAGGAACAACTTGACCACTTCTCAATAGCTGAGCCCGAGACCGAGACAAGTCCGAGTCCAACAAGGCACGAGTCCAAGACAAGTGCAAGACTTCAATAAACTGGACTTGAGTACAACAGCTCTGACCAACAGTAAGGTGACAAGTTCTCCTAGAATACACAGTTTGGACCTATAAAGCATGCCCAGACCTTGGTTTACTTTTTCTCTATGTGGATAGTGAAAGAACACTGAATCAATAAGACTGCTTAAGTATTTAATAGACTCAACATCCGTGCATGCAATTGAAAGGGTTCTTGAAGATCGTTTGGTTTGCTGTTAGTGCAAAGAGGCATACTATAAGATTTATTTTTAATGTGAGGCCAATAAGACCTCCCAGATAGTGAGAAGAGGGTTGTCTTTTGTATGTCCTAAGTGTCCAAATGCTCTGTGTGCATTCAGGCTGCTGGGCATGTGGCTGATGATCATCTTTGAACCAACCTTGGAAAAGAACCATGAATGGTTGAGAGGACTTTCCTTTCTCTATAGAGCACATTGTAACTAGAGTAGCCTTCTATGATTTGCACGCATGTTTATGGCTCCCCTTTAAATGTGATTGATTTTTATGCTTACCCTCTTTTTAGCTTTGGTCTAATTGAATTTACTTGTTAACAAGTATGTCTATATATCCCTTCCATTAAAATGTTACTGCAATATGATTAAGTAAATATGTGAACAAGAGCACATTAAGACCACACACTAATGGGTGGAGAGAATTACAAGCTTTGAAATAGCTGGGTATACTTGCACTCCTAATGAATTTTGATAAAGGCTATTATAGTACGGAGCGCTTACAGCATACGCATTAGAACAGTGTTGGGGTGAGGATATCCGATCTGGAGGCGTCTATGAAGTCCTCATCATCATTGGCAGTGTAGTGGTTGTGATCACAGCTAATAAACATGTCTCAAATCAAAGCTTTCCGCAACAGATGGACGTAATGAGGCTTTAATTTAAAGCTACAAGATGCATGTTTGTGCTTCATCACTATTGTTAATTCTCACTCTCTACTCCCTGCAAACCACATCTTGATTGAGCTGTTGACCTTGAGACGTCAACATCCATGAGGCATCCGGACGTGCTGGAAAAAGCAGATGATGCAACCACAGGAAATGTACAATTTTAAAAAAAAAAGCAATGCTAACAAAGACTGTGTATTTGAACAGGTTGTCTGTTCTATGTTTACCAATGTTATCTAGCTTTGCACTTTTCTTTGGATTGCGTGAGAACTGTTTAAAAACATATTTTTTTTATTGATGACATATTTCAAAAGTCCGCTACATAAGCTCTGAAGGGCTATCAGAGACCCCTGCAGTCAAACTTTGTGACATAAAATGGATTTTGTTATGCTCTATTAGGGGTGTAACGATACGTTTTTACAACGATACGATACTATATAATTTCTACGGTTCCGATACGATTCAAGAACGATATTTGGCTCATCTAGAGCGATACGATACGATACGATACGATACGATACGATACGATTCAATGATTTGAAATCGATACAGTAACTTTTTTCCGCCAAAAATTCAGTCAGTGTGACTGTGAAATAAATAGCTGATACTGGACAGTGCAGGTCAGGATTCCTCAAAGTTTTTCTTGTAAGGAACTCAGGAATGCATTAATTATGGACATAAACAAGTAAACACAACAATTAATGGCAAATACACCCAACTTTTATTTGAAAATAATGAAAAGTGCAACTGCAGGACCTGCTGATTCAGTTCTCAAGATACAAGGCAGTGCAATATTTAACAAAAAATACGAGAAACCTACTTCTATTCAAGTTAAATGAGCAGTGGTTTAACCTGCTGTTTTTGTCCTCATTTTCAATATAAACGGTAGATCAATAAACCAGAGATCAACCGCTTATAGTGATCTTAAACAGAATCATTCCTAATCAAATGCTGTTTAAATAATCTGCTTATATTGATCAAGAAGTCCACCTGCAGTGTTTATTTGGGGTCTTTTCATACATGAAAACATACGGAAAAACATTTTAAATGATCTTTTACCAAACCATAACCAAGTAGCTAGTTTTGTCGCGAAAACCTAAACGTAATTGAGAATGCAGTTTTGAAACGGCAAAAGCACCACGAGCGGTTAAAACACTGTACCGTGTATGTAGAAATGTTGATATGAAACATATTTTTGGTAAATGCTGACGTTCAACGTGGTTTGCAGAAAGGTGCCATGCCAACATGTTAATCTGGTGACTGGGTCGGGCATAGCAGTGGTTGATCCGACCAAACAGGTTCTGACACTTGCCTCAAAGCCAGAGTACACTGAATATGACTGGTTTATGCTTTCTGTGAAGTGTGTGTGCATGATACACATCACATTAGACCAAAATGCTGTACTGTAAGAAATGTTGCAGTGATTCAATGTCTAATCACTTCTGTAGAGTGGGTCAGGTCTTTTCAATATTTGAAAGGCCTACGATGGCAACGTCTACATTGAGATGCAAGATTGATTGCTGTGGAGCCGCAGGCTCTATAACATGATGTTAGATGAGATGATGATGATGTCATTTGCAGTGAACACTGGCCTTCACACACCTCTCCACTCATTATAGCTTATCAACTGAAGGCAATTTTTACAGATGATGATAGCCTGCTGGTACTGTTTTACCCCCAACAACCACACACACACACACACACTCTGAGACTCCTTGACAAATCAACACAACCACTCCAAACACACAGAGAAATGGCAATTATAATTTAGTTATCCACCCAGCCCCCTCCCTTTCCTCTCTTTGGCGAGCGGCAGTAATCTATCCATCACACATCTATCTAATTGTGCTGGAGTGTTTCTGAGAAAGCTGTCACAATCTCTGTCTCTGTGGGATGTCATCTGTGCATCAATAACACACACGTCAATAGTACACTGTGCATTCAGCCGTAAAGCAACCAGACCAGAGGTCTGTTTCAGAAAGCAGGGTTAGTGAAAACTCTCAGTTAGTTAACCCTGAGATGAGAGAAACTCTGGATCTTCAGTTCCAGAAAGAGAGATAACTTATTAGGGTCAGTTACCATGGCAACTGACTCTGTGAACCTAACCCTAACCCAACAAACCCTGAGCTTCTCTCTGTCTCCTCACGTAGGATCAATGAATAATGATCCCTATCACTCATGATGTGATTGGTCGTACTGATGGAACATAATTACTCTAACATTGGTGATTATCTGTTAATACTTGTGAGTGAGCAGGATCGCTGTGCAGCTGCAGAATGGAGTTAGAAAGTGAGTTTTTTTAAATATGCTGCGTATAGTCTGAGTAAGGGATAATGTACAGCGAGCCGGTCATTGTTGTGAAAGGATCCCCGACAGGGCGATGCTGCGCGGAGGGTTCTCTCATCGCCCTGAAGGGGTTTCTTTCACAGCAATGACCCGCTAGCTGTACATTATCCTTCTTATTACACGGCTACTTACTGAAGAAATCAATATTTTGACACAAAAACGGTCCACCAGAGTCCGACATCTGAACTGTGCCCACAGCAATGGTCTGTTATACATAGCAACGGTCTGTTATAGAGAAATTACAGACCCCAGAACGCCATGATTGACCAATCTGCCTCTTATTTACCTGTTGCCATGGTGAATCATATATATCAGAGCTCCACTGATGATGGCTTTTTACATTCAGGTTCAACCTACTCAGAGTTGATTGAACTGACTCTGAGCAGCTGTTCAGAGTTTCCCTCCTCAGAGTTCAGGCTCTGAAGCTCAGAGTTTGTTATACCTTCTGAAACGTGGACCCACCAACAAGAGTTGGTCTGGTCTGTTATTATGTAGCTAGTGTTGTGAACTATGTTTTACATGGAGCCTGAGGGAGGAACTTAATCTAAATGATCAGCCGCTTTATTGCCCTGATTGCCACCAACAAAGATGAAGTCTTAGGAAAATGTGACATGTGACTGCATACAGGAGGACAGTGCTGGCATCTTATACCCCTGAGGGGGCTGGAATCACTAAGACATTATTACAGAATAAACAGGCTGCTTATAGTGTGTGAATGTGTGTGTGTGCGTGTGTGTGTGTGTAAGGTAATTTTCTTGGCACTGATGAAATTGAAAAATGATGCACGGAAGCATGCTCACCTTGTTATGTACGGTGCATACAGGGTTGATGAAAAGGGGTGTACCTTGGATATGCATAGATGATTAAGTGATGAAACACCACATGGGATCTTTAAGTGTGATAAAGACATATCCAACACAACCAGAGGAGCACACATTTAGCACGTAGACAGTACTTTTCTAATTTCATTCTCATAAACGCAAAGGTTTGACAAAGTCCCAGGTTAAATTCCATATTTAAATATGAGATATTTTTCCCCCAATGTACAATGTGACAACGTATTCTTTGTCGACACATTTCAGGGATTCTTTGAAGAAAGTCATGCTAACACTACCATATAATATTCAAACATATCATGACATTTCCCATTAGTTCACAGTGTTTTTAAGTATTTACACACCAGCTTGCAGTGTGTATGTGTATATATACGGTTGAAGACTTGTAGGAGGTGTAATTTTATTAACTCGAGTGATTGTAGATGATAAAAAAGACCTGATGAATGTATCAAGAATTAACGTCTACTTAATGTCCCAGTGAAACGGAACTGTACTGTGACGTATTCCCCAGTGAAACAATATACTGTATTTGAGCAGTGTACAGCTACAAGAAGGATTTAAATCAAATCCTTCATATTTGATTGGACCGCTAAAAAGTGGGCGGGCTTAGAATGTAGCGTGATACGGAGCTACAGAGGACTCCACACCTCCTTTGTCGCCAAAAGTTGCGTCTCGAATGATGGATGTCATATAATTGGTTGATATTGGTTGGTACTAGCTTACGTAAGCACACATGGAGTTGGCGTCGGTTAGGTCTGAAGAAGTTTGAAAAGGAAAATATTTCGGAGTTGTGTAGTTAGAAAGAAGTGAGTTTACCAGGACTTCTGGAGCCCGTTCTTTGTCTCTGCTTGAGGCTCAAGTTTACATTAGCCACTACTAGCACAACGCACCCAAATCTCTGACCGAACCGTTCAGCGGTCTCGTTGCATTGTGGGTAAAGTAGGCATCAGGTTTTGACAGGGAGGAAGAATGTGTGGAATAAAGAAGATGATCTCTGTGGTTCTGCTGCATCCATTTAGTCTATCGTGAGTCCGACGTTATAGGAGTGCGATGCTAAGTCGCTGGTTTGGGCAAGTTTGTGGACTTGGTTGGTTGGTTTTATTAAAGAAGTGGAGAGTTATTTGAAACACGGTACACAACGTGTTTACCATATTACATACAAAAACCTTGATCACTAGTGTCAAAGTCCTGCCTTACCCCAACCACCTCCCCAAAAAGGTATCACTTTCTTCACTGGAGAAACGTGAGCATAATCCATTGAGTTTATGTTTCCCTTAAAGGTCCCATATTGTAAAAAGTGAGATGTTCAGGTCTTTTATATTATAAAGCAGGTTTAAGTGCTATATAAATACTGTTAAACTATCAAAACGCTCAATATATGGAGAAATACACACAGTGTACTGTTCTCTGTATGTGTTTTACTTCCAAAGTGTTAACATAAATAAACAGCCAGCCAAACTCCTTTTCAAGAGCCAGGAAGTGAGCGTGCTTGCTCTTTTAATGACTTCTTTCACAGCAGGTCAAGTCAAGATGACACATTGAATTGGAGTGAAACTAGAAAAGAAAATACAAAAGATGTACTTAATGAACTGCTATTACAAAAACAGGTAAATATAAATAACCTACCATTAACTTGTGAATGCAATAGGTATATAACAAGTAAGTATAAGCAGTAAAGTTGTCTTATGAGCATTAACACATAAAGTTATTATATTTCTACAATCTTAGAAAAATGCCCGTCAAAGTCATTAATATCAATTCTCAAGCATGTAAAGAACATATATCACTTACAGCCATTGCTTTCTGAGGGATTCATATGCAGGATTACACTGGATTCAACATGAGAAACTATACAACTGCACCCATGTTCTCTCTCTGTTTTCAGGTCTCCTCTATACTTCCTACTTCCTGTTATCCACTTCCTGTTTACACTATCTTTCCAGCCTTCAAAATAAAGCTCAACAATCTTTTCTGAGAATAACAATACAAACACATTTTTAACAGTCAACTTGGTCTTTTTAGCATTTTAAACGCACTCAGGGCAGAACACACAGCCCGTATTCAGAAATTGTGCGTTTGAATCAAGCCGTTAGGATTTCTGTCCATTTGTGATGTCACAAATATACAATATTTAGACCATAAACATTCTAAATGGGTCCCAATTTATTTCCGGTTACAGTGTATGTGAATGACATCAGCTGACAGGAAGTAAACATTGACCAAAGCTGTTGCCTAGCAATGCAATTGTGTTCCAATTCCATTGAAATGTACTAAAACGGAGCGTTTCAGACAGAGAGTAAATACAGGTATATTCAAGCAGACAGTATGAGGAAAATAAAGTTTTTTTAAAACATTATAGCATGTAAACATGTTCTAGTAGAAACCCAAAATACAAGTATGAACCTGAAAATTAGCATAATATGTCCCCTTTAAAACATGTCTAGCAAGTTAGTAGCATATAGAATTTCTATGAAGGAAGGTTTGGAAGTTGAACACAATCAATGTGTAACTATAGTCTTCATTCATTTATGGATGGTCAATTTTCCTCGAAAGTGGACCCATGCTTGTTCAGCAAATGTTTCTTCTATCCATGATGTAATCGTCAAAGAAGGCAAAGTGGTCTGTAAACGTGTCCAAACTGCTCTTCATTGCTCGTTGTCTCAATATAAATTCAGTACTTTTGATAATATCAGGATCCTGATGGAATGATGACTCAGGTTTTCCAGTGAGCTGATTGGTTCTGGTTTGACTGGTGATACTGGAAAAGTTAAGGTCAAAGACAGAACACTAACATCGCTTTATGATTCAAATCCTAAAAAGGGCCAAGAGAACTGATGGCCGTGTGCAGGCAGAGAAACAAAAGACAACTTCATGCTTTCATTTGAAGACTTATGTCCAGGTACCCCGAGCCCGGAGCACAACGACTAGAATTTAAATGAATGGTCTGAACACTGCTTGGCTGCTCAGTATGCTGTTATACGAATGACCTTTCTGCGGACAAGGTGTGATTAAGAAGGTAAATTATCACAAGAAATTTGGCTCTATGGATTCACATCACACATCGTTACTAATTATCATGGTCACCTAGAAACTGAAACATGTTCTATTGCCGTGCTCAACAGAAGCTAAATGTCTATAAAAGTGATTGTTAAATGGACTTTTTCACAAACACACACACACACACAAACACAAAGAGTTGCACACACAGATATATAATATCAAGTTGTACTGTAATGTCTGAATTGCTTTTCAGACATTGGGAAAGAAAAGATTGCCTTTTTGGCAACCCCTACTGAGATCTGAAGTGATACTGCAGACAGAAGCTGTGTAGAGAGAGAGAGGGGGAGGGAAAAACAACAAAAAGAACCGACTCTTCCATCACCTAAACATCTCTGCAGCCTCACTTTCACCATCACCCCCCCCCCCCCCTCCCCCACCCCCCTACCCCCTCTGTTCTAGCAGAAACAAACAGAACAAAGAAGCAATTTCAAATGTAATTCTTCAACAACACCAATAAACCTCGACTTTATTCCCCGGAGACACGACTGCGTTCATCCTGCAGGCGGAGGAGGAATGTGTGGTTGTATTACTTAGAAGTCCAAAATGTTGTGTTGTCTTTGCGTTACTCAATATGAACCTTAAGACATCGTGACCCCCTTTTTAAATAGGTTCGAGGTATGCTGCCGCTTTTGGTGACTTTTTTAAGCCTCGGCGCTGGCGACAGAGACGTAATGTTTTCAGGTTGTCTGTATTTCGACCACTTCCTGTGAATATCTCAGGGACACCTGGAGGGAATTTCTTTAAATTTGGCACAAACATCCACTTGGACTCAAGGACATTGGACAGCACGTTTTTGGTCATAAATCAAGAATTCATATGCTAATTATGACAATTTAACACAAATGTCTAACAGGATAAAATGATGAAGTGATGACATTTTGGACAGGCATGGATGTAAACTGCAACTTGACTGGTCGGCGGAGGCATACAACCACGAGGCGGTAATTCTGGTTTCATATTTAGGTTGACCTTTTAGTTTCCATACAAATACAGTTCAACTACAGAATGTTACATGCAGCTGTATCATTCACAGAAGCTGGGAGCTTCAGAAATCCTTAAACTATAAGGGAGTAATGACTCGTGGTTAATTAGAAATCAGCTAAAATCTAAAAGGTTTAGGCTGGTATGAACGCTGTCAATCAATCTCTGTTGGGGACCAAACAACCAGACCAAGAACCACATTTCCAAGGGGGATTTGTTCGTGGCGTGAATGAAAGGTGGCGCAACCACAGGACTGCGTAATAGTAGCATATGTGAAGCATGACATTTCTGTAGAATTTGCATAATCCATCTACTGATTGTGGCAACTTTCAAGGAATAAATCTCCTCATAGATCTACATGATCATCCAACATTATTTAGTTCCTTCCTCTCTGTGTGTGGTTGGTTTGGCCACCCAGTTCAAGAACCAATAGACAGAGTATAGGGGAGAACAGCACGGAATTGTTTTTGTAAGTAAAAAAAACACTTTTGCGTCCTGTGTTATGAACTCCAACAAGCCATTACCACATATTACGCCATGATTTCATACTGCGTCTGAGGTCCAGTTGCAATGTCACCTAATGATGCTCATTATTACCTATTTCTCTGTAAGCTCTTTATGACTAAGATCAAGGGACTCACAAGGAGCTCATACGTGTTGCATAACTTGCTGTCAGTTACAGAAATATTATTTTCCCACCTTCAATTCAATTCAATTCAATATATTTTTATATAGCGTCAAATCATAACAGAAGTTATCTCGAGACGCTTTTCATATAGAGCAGGTCTAGACGTACTCTGTAGTTTAGAGACCCAATAAGAGATCCCCCATGAGCATTGCATTGTTATGGTAATGTGCTGTGGCCAGGAAAAATTCCCCTTTAGCGGGTAGAAACCTTGAGCAGAACCGGGCTCTAGGTGGGCGGCCATCTGCCTGGGTTTAGAGAGGGAGGGAGAGAGAGAGAGAGGGAGAGAGATGCACAGCAGCCACAATAATAGCACAGCAGCTGTAAGAACTGAACAACTAATAACAGAAATCAACCAATCAATCAACCCTGGGTCTCTATATATATATATACTGTATATCAGCCACCATCAAGAAGGCACAGCGGCAGCTCTGTTTCATCAGGTAACTGAAGACAGCTGGCCTGAGCCTACAGAGGTCCTGTGGAGAGCGTCCTCACCAGAGGTATAACTTTGTGGTATGGAAACACCACACTAAAGGAGAGGAATGCCCTCCAGAGGACTATTAAAACTGCAGAGACACTCAGTTCACCCACAGCTGCAGGTACAAAGAGCGGGCCATTCTTAGAGACCCACATCACCTGGGACACTCTCTGTTTAGGTGGAGAAGCTCCAGACGCCAGCTTAGACACCACTGACCAGACAATATCTGAGCAAAACGGAAGTGCTATTTCTTCCCAACGGACATCAGACTACCGTTAAAAGACAGTCAAACTGCGATGACTAAACCCCCCCCCACCACCACCACCTGTCCTTAATTTCACTGTACATATAGTAGCTTTAAAGGTCCCATATCATGCTCATTTTCAGGTTCATACTTGTATTGTGTGTTTCTAATCGAACATGTTTACATGCTGTAATGTTCAAAAAACACATTATTTTCCTTGTACAGTCTGCCTCAATATACCTGTATTCACCCTCGGTCTGAAACGCTCCGTTTAAGTGCATTTCAATGGAATTGCAATGGAATTGCGTTGCTGAGCAAAAGTTTGGGTCCGTGTTTACTTCCTGTCAGCTGATGTTATTTACATACACTGCAACAGGAAATAAACTGGGACACATTTAGTATGTTTACGTTTAAATCCGTGTATTGGTATAAATATTATAGATTTGTGACAACACAAATGGACAAAAATCTGAAACGGCTTGTTTCAAACGCGCAGTTTCTGAATACGGGCTGTGTGTATTTCTCTGTATATTGTATACACACGAAAAGCCCGAGGGAGGCTCAATCAAACAAGTCCGCTACTGGTGGAAACCTTTGAAAAAATCACCTTTGATGCAGGAAGCAAAATGGCACAAGCAGCTCCAGCCGTTCCACTCTTCCATAATTGAATCGTTAGTCGGAGTATGCACAGCATGTAAACGGGAATATTAGTGGAATATTCATTTTCATTAGCCATGTAAACAACTTCTATTATATTTATATATGAATATTTTGTGCATGTAAACGTATAGTCACTGATATCAAAGAAGCTGCAAATGTTAAACAGATGTACCTCTTGACCTTTTCTTCTTTTGCTCAAGTGGTGTCTATTTGTTTTTCTGGGATAGATATTAATGTTTTGACAGTTTGAGGTTGTGAGAAAATGTATAGTTGGCTTGTGTTAACATACAGAAAGGTGGTGAGGACAGATCATCACCCTCGATCACCCTCGTAAGACATGGTTGCAGGTTACGGGCAGATATAATGCAAGTAAACACCTGTACAGAAAACAAATCCATTCAGTTGTGGAGTCATAAATAGAGAATATTTATGATTCTTATCTTGTGTGTGTCAGGGAAAAAAGATGCCGCTCTGCTGACAGACAGATTGAAATTATGAAATGCAACCTGAGCTCAGGAGGCCTTTGGCTGAACAGCGAAAGATTTATCACAAACAGTAATCGCTGGACACGTATCATTTACAATAAAATAAATTGGGCCTTCACTCCACTTTTGGCAAGCCCATGTTTAGATATGGTTTAGCGGTTCTGGAAACTAAAACGCTTATGACAGCAGAATTGGTGTGTTTCTCTACATGCAGAGGAGGAGCTGACAAGGAGAGATCGTTGTGTGTGTTTGCATGCGCACGTATGGGCTCACGCTTGAGTGTGTGCATATGCATGAGTCGGCCCGTCTGTGTGTCTATTAAAAGTCCATTTTCTTTGCAGATGCTGTAACTCACTGTAGTGTAGCAGGAGCACTCACAGCTTCTTTTCTCTTGTGTTCTTTTATCAGTCGTGGACCATCCATAGCAGATCTGAAGCCTGACCGCCTGAACAGCCTGCTGTGAGAGCCAGTGAGGCTCTCTGGGTGATGAATTCACACAGATACAGACACATTTTAAAGCCCCTGAAAACCTGGTTTCTAAACTTTAGAATTCAGCATTGCTCTCCTACAACACAGTCAGACTCACATTGGAAAGTTTGGAGAAAAGGATCAAAATCAAAGCAGCAAATCCTGAGATCTGTTTTCATTCCATGCATTCTGCCTTGTCAAAACCTGGCACCTACATTACCCACAATGACACTTAATCACTTTTTTTCCAGTGAAGAAAGTGCTACCTTTTTGGGGAGGTGGTTGGGGTAGCGCAGGACTTTGACACCAGTGATCAAGGTTTTTGTATGTAATATGGTAAACACGTTGCGTACCGTGATCCAAATAACTTTCCACTTCTTTAAAGGGACTGTATGTATGTGTTTTACACGTATAAACAGTTTTTAACCATTTTTTTATTACCAATGTGTGAACAGGTTTTAACCTAACCTAAAAAATTTGACCTTCCGCGACTTTCTGGGTTTCCTCTATCAGCCTGTAGACTGCTTTTAATGTGAAGAACCTGGGCCCGCCTTCCTGGAAAAATCCAATAGATGTGACGTCATGCGCACTTGTGAGTGCCTTTAATTTCAGCTCCGCTTCAGGGCTATCAGTGTGCAATAGTAGCTAACGTTCAGTTAGAAATGGAGTCCAACTCCAACACAAACGCCACGGAACCACAAAAAAATAAATAAAAGTTATATCTAGTGAAGCCCGTCTTGCAAAACAGGAATGTGACCGACGTCGGTGTAAACTAGTGTTGCGGAAGTGTGTGCGCACGTGGGATGTGAGTGGTGAAGCAAGAGAGAGAGAGGCAGCGAGTGTGTGAGAGAACGAGCGAGCAGCGGAGCAGAAGAGAGTTAGTTTAGCTTCGAGAACATCAGTGAATGTTCAGTGGAAGTTACAGTTTGTGCAGAAATAAATGCTGCAGCTCCTCCAGACCAACAGAGGTTTCCCGTGTCTTGTTTCCCTGCTGCTGAGTGGAGTGATGGGGGTTAACCCCAGACCGAGTAACGTTATGGACTCTGGCCCAGGTGTCTCCCCTGAGCCTTCTGACCACGGACGGGAGGCTAAAGCAGGTAAAGTTAACACTAGTATCAACATCGGCCGGGCCTTCGGTTCATGGAGGGACCTTCGTTTGGTCAGCTAACATTACTGCCAAGCATGTGAATATATAGTGATATTGTGGTTTTAACTGCTAATGTTGCCAACGTTAATCAACATGATGCCTGTCAATCACGTTCTCGTGTGTGTCGCCTCACTGTTTTGACCGATGCTCGCTTGCGCAGTGCGAGCACAAGTGCGAGCTCGAGCAACAGGGCGCTGACTGTCGTTGACTTCACGGCCACAGGTGTCACTGTTAACAAGCAATTTCTGATTCTTATAGACAGTCCCTTTACTTTGCAACCAAGTCCACCAATCTTGCCCAAACCAACGATTTAGCATCTCACTCCTATAAATTAGTCGGACTCACAATGGACAAAATTGATGCAGCAGAACCAGAGATATCATCTTCTTTATTCCACACATTCTTCTTCCCTGTCTAAAACCTGATGCCTACATTACCCATGATGCAATGAGACCGCCGAACAGTTTGGTCAGAGATTCGGGTGTGTTAGAAGGATGCTAGAAGGAGCTAATGTAGCCTCGAGCCAGTAGCCTCAAGCGGAGCTGAGCAGCGGGTTACAGAGGTCTGGTAAACTCACTTCTTTCTAACTCCACACCCCCCAGATCTGTTTTCAAACTTCAAAGTCAATTTATGAGACTTCACAAGGCTCCCTCTGGAGCCACATATACAGTAGCACTCCCCAAGACTTGTAAACAGACTTGAATGTGTAAAATCCGTGGATATCAAAGTAAATGCTAGAAAAACACATTCTTAAATATTATTTTTCAAGAGTTCAACACTCAAAAGCTCACAGAATCAGTCTCATCATGGAGTGTGTGGGCGTGGTAGGAGCAGATTTGATTGACAGCGGTCTGGCAACGTAAGCAAAAAAAAAACATCTATAGAGAGGCAAAGTCCCGCCCCTTCCAGTGGACCCCATCGGATCTTGTTTCGGAAAAAAAATATGTACGGTAGTCAACGGTGAGAGACAAATATTTGTTTATCCTGTTTGAATTGTGGCAGGAATTACACATAATGTTTGTCTCTTTTCAAGAAAGTCGCCGTTTATTGTAGGTTTGTTGTAGTATCATGAACACAGTATACGTAATAATATAATAATACTTGCACAATAGGCTACACGTCACCAAAGCTATATGTTCCACGCACAAATGAAACATTATCTGATGTGTTTTATCCAACGACTCCTGGTCTTTTTATCAGCCGGGAAGAGAAAGAAGGATCAGACCCGTTGATCGTGTGATTACATCCCAGCAGGAAACACACAGACATCGTAGCTTCAGAGAGAAAGACGGCACATTATGTGACTTTTGGGTGTGTTTTTGTATTTTAATTATGTATTTTCACAGTCTTATACTTCAACAGTTTTAAAAACAAACTACAACTTTTTTGACTTGCAAAATAATCTTTTAAATTTAAACATCATAATTCATGGCACAATTCATAAAAAAAATAAGTAATTTATTTAATTGTTTTATTATTCTCTCGCCGTACATATTTTTTTCCGAAGTTAGGTCCCATGGTGGTCCACCAGAAAGGGAGGGACTTTGGCTCTCTATCATCACATTTTGATTCAAATTTAGCTAAATTCCGATTGGTTCATGGTATCTGTGACAACACCTTTTTTTTCCAACTGAGCCCCACCCACTTCAATCTAACTATGAATACAAAGTCAAATGTGCCCATAGTTGGGTGAGCACTCTTTAAGGAAGCCCAATATCCATGTTAAATGATGCTGTGACCTATCGGCCCAGACTTCCTTTGAATCCTACTCTCACCCAGCAAAGAGCATACTCGGCAGCTTGACCCGGCCTTACAGTATATCTACATTCTATCTGCTAAGGCTAACCTACATTGGCTGTTCCCGATGGCTTGATAGGCAGTTTCATCCACTCAGTAGTCCGGCTGTCACCCCTGCTTATCTAGCTCCACTAGTCTTACAAATAGCCACTTTGTTGTTATTTTTTTCTTTGTCAAGGCGGAGCAGGTAGGTGTCCATGTCCATTTATGGTACATGGTTGGAGTGCAAATCAGCCGTTTCTTTGTATTTCACCAAATGACATTTATTTTGTTGCAAAAACATGAAATAGAAACTTTGACGGGTAGAAAGGATAAAGGCAGAGCTTAATTTATAAATCAGGAGGTCCAGACAGAGTGCTGTTGTGGGTCAAAAATCCACAGCGCCTGGAGCCCATTGGACACCGCCTGGTACTAGCTGTTAAAACTACACAAAACTGTCATCACAAACATTGCATTTATTAAGCAGATCGGGCATCAGAGCATTCACAATAATCACTCCAAATCAGCAGGCGAGTAGTAAGAGCTGTTTATGCCGGTTCTCTCTCTCTCTCTCTCTCTCTCTCTCTGTTTCACTGCAGGCAGATTGCCCTCACTCACTCACTCACTATGGTGGGCGGGGAAATAAAATCAATGAATCAATACATACAAACACTGTTGATTTCTTCCCATGGAGCCAACATAAAAACTATTTGGTTCAGTAAATGTCTGCTGTCAGTCAGCCTGGTGAAGGCCGGTTAGCCAGCCGCTGTCCACTCAGCTCCCCAGGACAGACAGCGGGACATGTTCTGTCTATCAATCTGATCCACTCTGTTTCAGCAACCCCTAATTTAGTCGTTCTCATTTCACCATTTCACAACAGAAACGCCTACTTGCTTAGCGGTCATGTTAGTTTTGTTTTTATACCACGAGAGGTACCAGAACACAGGCAGTCAAACCAAGAGGTCCCGGATCTTGTTCCAGCAGAATCCGGCACAAATTAAGCCCTGGATAAAAGAATGATATAATACATCCATTTGAGTGGACTCCTTACAGAAAGAAAGAAAGAAAAAAGAGAGAGGGGAAAAAGAGAAAAGGAGAGAGAGATGGAGAAAAAAAAGGCAGATCGGAGAAAAAGAAAGAGACAGAAGGAAAGAACAATATATAGATTTTACTGTATGTTCAAACTTTTCTTCTGATTAAACAAACAAATTGAATATAGAAATAATGCAATTGTATGTACACACAGTTTGAAAAGGCACTCTCACCGCTCTCATAGTGTCGTCTTGTCTCCAGCAGGCAGCTGTTATCAGTGTACAAGCTCTGATAAACCCATTGTTGCTCAGCACCAAACAGGCAGACAGACACAGTTAGAGACTATAGTGGAGCATTTAGCTGCTAAAGAGACACATATTTCTCTCAGGAGTTGGTGGAGACCAAAAACAGAGCTAAAAGAGAGGGTATATTGGACTTACATTCATCAGGTGGACACAAACGCGACTCCAAATGATGGAGGAAGTGTAAATGAGCAACTGTTTGCTAACAAGTTCTCCATATCAACTTAAAAGGAAACAGTGGAAACCGCTTATAGTGATCACGGTTACAGTGGTCAACTGCTTGTATGGATCAGAAAGCTTGGGACAGAATCATTCCTATGCAAACACTGTTTAAATGATTAGCTTATAGTAATCAAGTAGTCTGCCTGTAGTGTTCATTTTGGGTATTTTTCATACATGACAACATATGGATGGAAACACATTTTAAAACTATGTTAGACTAACGATACTTTTCCTCGCGGACCGTCTGCTCTCCGGCTGGATACCTGTGGCTTGCGCTGTGTGCACATTGATATCGGGGATTAAAGTAATTTTCTCTGAATGAAAAACAAAAACATGCACGGGGAAAGCACCTGTGGTTGAAGCCCTCGTCAAGTGGATTCATAATGCCTGGTAACATAATGCCCCCAAAGTGAAACTTTGCTGATCCGGCAGCACATGCAGCCCGGCGCCCATCTCCCTCCACGGCGCTACCGAGTGAGAGAGCGAGGAGCCCGGGCAGAGCTGGCCAAAAATGTAGATATCTTACTCTCTGTGAGGGAGAAAGGCAGAATAATTGACAAGAGCCAGTAAATGGCAGAGCTTTCCATTTCCTTACTTCACATAATAAATATACAAATGTCAATTAGATGGTAATCTGCTTCAGAAATGATGCACAGCAACAAAAATTTGGTTAGAATAATCATCCGCTCATAGTCATTATGTCAATGTTGTGTTCACAACTTGTTCCCGCTGCCCCCAGGTGACCCAAAATAAGTTATTGCAGATTTAATCTACGTTCCAACCATCTCTTGGTCGTGAGTAGAGCAATGGCTTACTTATTAGCCAACGTGATATATCTGCAATAAACTAATAACTAGTAAACTAGTAAACTAGTAAACTAGTAACTGAAAGAATGACACTGCAGATACAAGCAGCTGAAATGAGTTTCCCTCGCAGGGTCTCAGGTCTCACCTTTAAAGACAACCTGAGGAGGTCGGACACCCGGAGGGACCCCCTTCCCCCCTCCCCCACCTGCTCATTTGCATTGAAGGGAGCCAGTTAAGGCGGTCCAGGCATCTGATCAGGATGCCCCCTGTTTGCCTCACTTTAAAGGTATTCCAGGTACGCCCAACTGGGAGGAGACCTCAGGGCAGACCCAGAACACACTGGAGGGATTATATATCCCATCTGATCCCGGAACGCCTCAGAATCTCCCCGGAGGAGCAGGAGGAAGTAGCTATAGGGAGAACAGTGTCTGGGCTACTTACACTGTGACGGATAAGCAGCAGAAAATGGGTGGACTATTGTTGTTTAAGATGTCAAAAAAAACATTAATAAATAAATGGACACATCCATCTCCTTTGTTGAGTGAAAACTCCCCCTTCCACTTCTTTATTTTTATTTACACCTCGACCTCTGAACCGCACACCCTGAGGTGTAAATACAATACCTTGCCCTTCTGCCCCAGCACAAAAAGTATTGGTGAGACAGAGGGAATCTTATGTGGCATGACACACACACACACACACACACACACACACACACACACACGCGCACACACACGCACACACACACACACACACACACACACACACACACACACGCGTAGACTCTCAAATCAGGTCTGAGAATCTGAGCCATCCGCTCGAGTGCTGCTCTCTGCTCTCAAGGTCACAGTGTGTTGTATCGGTGACAGAATCGGGAATTCTCAGCCTTTCCTGACTGGTTCAGGCCTTGGGGATACTTCCTCCACCAACAGAGTCAAGGGGTTGCGTGCATATGTGTGTGTGTGTGTGTGTGTGTGTGTGTGTGTGTTAACATACTGGAGTTTGTGCTGACATGTGCAAGGACACCCCTCAAGCACATGCACCGGTGTACGAATCCATATAGAGATTAGGCGACATTCATGTGCCCACAGGGGAATTCTGTTAGAACCTGATGCACATATTGCAGGCGAGGAACGCCCTCTTACACAGACATGGACCACTCAATCGGCAGAACATAGAATATTCTCCTTGATAGCATAATGCAGTTAATACAACGGGACACCTCTGCAGCAGCAGAGCACCCTCACGGTGAGTCGTAAGCTGAGGTAACAATCTCTTTCCAAGTCTTTCTTTTTTTTTCCGTCTCAGTTCCTCTTCTCCTTGTATGCCTTTGTGCCTCTCTCTCTCTCTCTCTCTCTCTTTTTCTATTTATCTCTCATCCATTTTCTACCTCTCTCTCCCGTCTCCTCTGGCGGCATCAGCATGGAATTATTTTGACCAGGACGTCATCGCTGACAAATACCCCTCCATCCCACAGGGGCCGAATCTACCCATCCTTCTTTCCACAGAGGTGCCCTTCATCTAAGTGGGAGAATTTAGCATCTCTCTCTCTCTCTACACACACACACACACACACACACACAATGGTGTAAAACTCAACATTCAAGCCACAGTGACAGACTCACAGTAAGAGTTGAGTTATTACATGTTTCAGACCTTTGTCTCCTTGTCAGCTGAAATGATTCATGCCTCTGGGTGCTCCTGTTCGCTGGCTGGGCTTTTTTTTTTTTCTCCCCTCAGTTTGTCTCCTTCTCTCTGTTAAATGCTTATTCATGGATGTACACACACAGATATACACTCTGGTGTTGCCACATCTCCAACCTTAGAAAATATGAAGGCGCCGTGAATCACTGCCTTGAAAGTGAACTGAAAGACTGGTGAATAGAAAGGTCAGAGTTTATTAGTCGGCTCAGTAGTTGTAATGGATTCAAAGCACAGAGTTAAACATGAAAAGCTGAATCATAAATCGTCAGGTTGGCTCGAATTCCTACAGTTAAGTGTTTTTCTGTGCAAATACAAACAAGCAATAGTCTGCATGCTGGCAGCTGTGTGAGGCTGTAATACTCATTGCAAAGAAAAGCGAATCATAAGATGGATAAAAGTCAAGGTCGGTCAGCACGTTAGTGGTTGTGCTATCATGTTCTTAAAGCTTCAGTAGGCAACAAGTTTTCATCGTTGGGAAAAGATACCATAATAACCTTTCAGCATATTGTAATTCAAGTGTTCTGAGAGAAAACTAGTCTTCTGCACCTCCTCATGACTCTGTTTTCAGGCTTTAAATAATCTATCCCATGACAGGAGACTTTGACCAATCAAAGGTCATTTCAGAGAGAGAGCGTTCCTATTGGCTGTGCTCCGGGTGGTGGGCGGTGCTTGGTATTTCCCATGTCTTTTTTTTGCTCCTCAAATGTTGTCAGAAACATCTTGTAGTGTAGCCTACTGTTTAGCTGCAAAATGACAAAGTTTGTGACCTTTTTCTGTGTTGCATGACGAGGGTGACCATATTTTCCAACCCCCAAACCGACCCCTTAAGTGTACCGCACATGCGTTATACACGCACCATAGGTGTTTTCATCAGTATGGCCAACTTGATGCACTTGTGGCTTTCACTCTCTTTAATCACAGGACTATCCCCGTCATGACGCACTGACAGTTTGGGAGTCCTGTAGAGAGTTTTCCTCAGAGGAAACTTATTGTTGTCTGGGACTACGGAAATTATTTTTCAACTTTAATTTTGAACCAGAACAACGTCTATCACATCATGTTGCTCGCCACAACCACACATCTACCTGCAGGCTATTATAATGTAAAACTGTTGAGCCTCGGTGACATTTTGTCCCATTTGTGTAACTTTAGCCCACTGCTAGTGTTAGCCTCCAGTCTTTTACTTTGCTGCAGCTAACACCGTGACATAATCATGACGTCAACACAAAAAGGGTCTATAGGCCTACACAGTGTTTCCCATTCCACTAATCCAATTACACTCAAGGTCTTCTTCCAAAGTCAGAAAGGCTCCAACTTTAAACAGATTCACAAAATTATTGATGCATTTTGTAAACCATAGATGTGTGATACCATCTCTAAGGGCTTCAGTTAAAGAGCTGTTTATGTGAAGAGGGGATTTGTTGTAAATAGATTCAACCTGTTTTCTTCCAAACTTGTTGTCAAATCCTATACATATGGGCAGTGATTGGGTTTTTTGTTATAACCAGGAGAGAATTTAATGAGTTGCCAGTATTCATTTTCTATGAGACACAAATGAAAACCTGTTGCTTTTTTGTGTAAAATCATGTAAAATGTAAAATGATGTTGCCTGTTGGGCTGTAGTTTGCCATGTTATGATTTGAGCATATTTTTTATGCTAAATGCAGTACCTGTGAGGGTTTCTCGACAATATTTGTCACTGTTCTGTGTTGTTAATTGATTTCCAATAATAAATATATACATGCATTCCACTGCCATGTTGATAAGAGTATTAACTTCTTGACAAATCTCCCTTTAAGGTACATTTTGATCAGATAAATGTGTGATTAATGTGCGATTAATCATGATTAACTATGTACAATCATTAACAAATGGACAATCATGCGATTCATTGTGATTAATTTTAATGGATTGGATTGACAGCCCTAATATATATATATATATATATATATATAAAAATTGAAACAATTTTTTGCAATTTTCACTTCACACATAAAAACATTGCAACATGCATTACAAATTTAACATATTGTTAATATGTCGATTAATTTTTCAGTATAGTGGTGGTGGTCACATTTATCATCCCATAGAAATAAAAAAATCAATTAAAAACCAACATTGTAAATCTCACAATAACATGCAACTAGAACAATGCTTGCTTTTTCACAGAGTGACTGCAAATATCGTCCTTTAACATACTTTTCTGATAACTGCTCTGCTAGGTGAAAACGTCTAATGTGTCTATATACGCTGAGTTAATCAAGAAGACAGTGCTTCTTTTTAGCCGTGCTTCGCCCCTTTTATCTGCCTCAGTCTCATCTTCTTCCTCCCACAGTCTACGTCTTCCCACCGTCCTGTCAATCACAGCCACGCTCCATCTCTTCTTCACCGTACTGCTCCAGCACGTCGCCCACATTTCCATATCTGATCGGCTCAGTACCCCCCCCCACCCAACACGCACACACACACACACACACACACACACACACACACACCGACACACACCTTATCTCTGTCCATTCTGCTGCGTACAGATGTGTCAAACCTGTGTTAAATAAGCCCCCGGGCTCAGCGGGATGCTTCTCTGGCGCTGGAAGAATAGATGTAATCCCTCTGTGTTTGAATATGGCTTACAAAGTCAAAGCTTCCCTGCACACCTGCCTCACAGATAGCCACGTGCAAACAGCTCGAGCCGTGTTTGTTAAGAGAGCGGGCTGCGCTTATCTCCTCGCGCACAAAGTGGACATGGAGCAATCGAACACCGCAGCCCACGGGGGAAGGCATCAAGGTTGGTTGTAACTGAGAATAAAAAAAAGCTTACACAAAAAGTACAAGTCATTTTGGATCTAATTAGCCTACCGTATTTATACTTTTACGGCTCGAAGAGAACAGACTTCCCTTCTGCACTTGTTTATTTATTACATACTGTATGTACAGGCACCGCTGAGGAGGATAGATTTCCGTCCGACCCGTTGTCATCCATCACTCCAGGATGTTTTTGTGCGCTTCGCTGACACACTGTCTGTCTGCCTGGCGTTTTTCCTCTCTCCCTCATTTCCCAAAATTTAGGGCTGAGTTGTTTTTTTCACAGAGACTGATGGACCTGCATTTGCTCATTTTTGTTCCACTGCAAACTCAAAATGGGACACTTAAAGTTTTATGAATGCGACTTTGCACTTTCTATCCAAATGTTTAGTTGTCGGCTTGTTCTCTGACCATTTGCAGCCTTGGACATCCCCATTAAACCAGATGAAATAGTAATGACAACAAGAAACCAATAAAGATGAGAAGAAGAAGAAGAAGAAAAAGTGAAGTTGAGCTTTGAGTGCTGATCTTTGACTCTCAACCGTTATCCCCCCTCAAACATCAGCTTTGTTTCCTGCTGCGCATTTCCCATGATGCTTTGAGAAAGTTGTTTTTTTATAGTTTGTGCTTCATAGAAACGCCCCCAAATGAAATTCTCATTTTCTCCGAGATATTTGTGCTGACCTGGAGGTCTTTCGATTAGTGTGTGCATTTCTCTGAGCCTTCCTCTCGAGCACATTTCCTAAGTCCCACTGCCCTTTCTTTTTATAATCCACATTTACTCTGCACTCACAGAAATATTAATATTTGATAGGGACCAGTTGGAGAAATGCAAGGATGGACTCCACACGTGCAATAGTAGGAAGGCTCACTCAAGAATAAATTGGACTCGGTGATGTTAATGGAATATGCTTTGAGTGCCGAGCCACACAAGGGGACAGGAGGTGTAGAGTACTATCTGGCTGTATGACTGGAAATGGACAGATACACAGGAGAGGACAGGTGTTTTATTCCTAAGCGCTACTTATCCAGTCATTGATATATGATCCCTGTCTTTTAGTAGCTCTGATAATCTAAGTTTAGGAAAGGAAGATTCTTACCTCCCATCATACAAGCTGTAAATTATTAATAACAATATGTATATTGGTGGAGGTTGCAATCAAGAGGCCAGGCATCAGGGAGGAATATGAAACATGAGTTTGATTTGTGTGCTATGCATCCAAATGTTTTGAGGGAGCACAGTTTCACGCATCACCTAGGATAGATTTACTTTATCATGAAGATAGTCAGTGTTTTCAACGTATCCTCATACGACGGTTCGGATCAGTGTGATAGTAAATGGTAAATGGACTTGGCCTTTCTAGTCTTCCGACCACTCAAAGCACTTTACACTACATGTCAGCACTCACCCATTCACACACACATTCATACACTGATGGCACAGTCTGCCCTCAAGGTTAAGTATCTTTCTCAAGGACACTTTGACATGTGGACTGGAGGATCCGGGGATCAAACCGCTGACCTTCCGATTGCTGGGTGACCCATACTACCTCTAAGCCACAGCCGCCTCCACAAGCCCTTGCGGTGCAGAGCCTGTTGAGGTACCAAAACTACTTGGTTAGGTTTAGGAAATGATCATGGTTTGGGTTCAAATAAGTACGCAAGTTACGTAACAAAAGTCAGGTAAAATGAGTCAATGTTGACTTGGTTTCACACGGGACACAGACAGAGGGCTACTGGGAAAAGTGAAAAAGTGAAAGTCCTGTGTTTGTTTCCATCCACCCCGACCTCCTCCTTATGTAGCCTGCCACGTCTTGGCTCATGTGCATTATATACAAATTATAGTGCATTACTTTTCATAGGTATAAGTACAAACAGTGAAGGAGAACAGCCTGATGTGTTACACAAGTCAAAAACATCTAAAATGTATCTGGACTACAGAGTATATTGGTTTAATTCCTGTGAATTAGGGTTGTTATTCTCAGTCAAATGGGAAGGTATTCAGTAAATGGAGTGGAGAGGAGAGTGCACCCTCCGAGTTGGGAGTGAGTCACTGCTCCAAGCGGGAGGGAGTTTAAATATCTCGGGGTCTTGTTCACCAGTGAGGGTAAAATGGAGCAAGAGATGGACAGGCGGTGAGGTGTATGAGTATATGGGTGCTGTACCGGACCATTGTGGTGAAAAGGGAGCTGAGCCGGAAGGCAGAGCTCTCCATTTACCGGTCCATCTACGTTCCAACCCTCAGCTATGGTCATGAGCTTTGGGTAGTGACCGAAAGAATGAGATCGTGGATACAAGCGGCCGAAATGAGCTTCCTCCGTAGGGTGGCTGGGCTCAGCCTTAGAGAGAGGTTGAGGAGCTCAGACATCCGGAGGCAGCTTGGAGTAGAGACGCTGCTCCTTCACCTCGAAAGGGGCCAGCTGAGGTGGTTCGGTCATCTGATCAGGATGCCTCCAGGACGCCTCCCTTTGCAGGTTTTCCGGGCAAGTCCAACTGGTAAGAGGAAGAGCTGGAAAACGTTGCTGTAGAGATGGATGCCTGGAATTCCCTGATAAGCCTGCTGCCCCCACGACCCAGCCCCGGATAAGCGGAAGAAAATGGATGGATGGATTCAGTAAAAGTCTTAACACTTTGACATGAGTGCTTTGAAGAAGGTCTCTCTGGAGTCCAAAAGCCTAATTAATGTGTACTTGAAGGTTTTTGTTTCCTGCAGATATGAAGGGATCAGAATTTAGCTTATAAGTTTGTTGGATGTAAGTGTTATTGAAGTGGAGATTTCTGGCTCAGAGTCTGAGAAAAACAACGGCCTTTAAAGATATGGATAGTTAAATTCCATACATTCTGAAGACACTACAGGTGAATAGGGTAAAAAAAAAAATATGAACCAATATGTATCATCATGAAACTTCCCCAGTTCATTACTTACATTAAGACATGTTTAAACCTGCAAATGAGACATTATTTAATGCTAACTTTGGGTGAATTTAGGAAAAATGTACAGACGCAAATAGACACAGCAGTAAAATAAACACCTATTTTCTTTTCCACTAGTCTGAAAGAAGACGTGTTATGGAAGCAAAATAGCTCAAAATCTCCAAAGTGACCAGTGCATGAAAAATAATGTTTTTGCCTGTGGTGTCTTGCTTTAGGGTGATACATGATGGAGACACAGTAAGCCCTGAACAAAACAAAGACTATCAATGGTGACCTTACACTGTCGGCTGGAATCTCACACATGGCTCTTTTAACTTGTGAATGTATATTCTGATAATTTCTGTATTTATTGGGACTTCAAATTCATTTTCAATGATGCATTTCAATTGTTTCTGACTTTGTCTTCAAACATACACAGCAAAACTGTTTCGTTGTTGTGTGCTATATTGACATTTAGCTGCAGTTATGCTTGTAAAATATGAAACATTTTGGCAAAATAACTCAAAACATTTCAGAACCGCAGCTTCTGTTCTTATCATATTGTTTAAAGTGTACATTGAAAAGCCTCGACTGAGCCGGAGTGCAGCCGCAACGCAACATTGTGGACAGCTCCTGTGGCTCCACATCCATGTTGAGAGAAAAGTCTCAACATGCAGCTACATTTCTTACTTACACTGCGTAACACTTTGCTTGCTATGTCCATTCCATTCTCATGGGAATTTCAGTTGGTAGGTGCAAATGAGAACAAGCTAAAACTGATTAGATGTATAGCTAGTTAATAACCACTGGTGCGAGTCACTAACAGTGATGCTAATGTCAATTTAACTACAAGAGACATTATTGCTGAAGCTCTAAGTAACAACCAAATTCAGTCAAATTGAGGTACTTTTCATGGCATAATTTGAAATTGTTCATTAACACTTAAACTATAGCCTACAACACAACTGCCAATGGGGGAACAAGTGTCCTGTCCAGGCTGGAGGGGGGCAGTCAGATACTTGGAAAATATAGAAAAAAAAAATATTTGTATTCATAAATTCAGAGCACATGCCCCCCTTTTTAGTTTGATGGCATTTTGCTGCAACTTAGTGGGATATTTGCTAACCCTAATGTATATTACTGTCAGATCAAAAAATCTAATAAACCTACTTAATATGTATTTAATTGTCAGCTTTGATCATTACGCCAGACTGCTATGAGCCATTCACAGTAAGGACAAATAGAAATTCAAGCTGGAGGACACTGAGGAAAAGAGAACAGTGTGAAAGATAACAGTCTGCTGCCGCTCTTTTGTCTTACCGTTGTGTTGCTGAACGGAGAGCTCCTATAAAGTGACCTTATGTGCATATTTTAAAGCTACGACGAAGAACTTTCATGTTGATTTTTGCTGTCGCTGTGGACAAAAGCAGTAGTGTTTCTGAGCACCAGAGTCTCTTTAGAAAACCTCTCATTTTACTGCAGCAGGGTCTGACACGCAGTCCTGGTTCTGGTTCTCCATGGCCTCCCTTCCCTCCAGCGGGCCACGTATCTCGAGAACCGCTCATCTGATCTACTTCACACGGGTGTATTACTGGGGACCCAAGAGACTACTTTTTCGAATTTTGTGCAATTTTGGGGACACGTGACAAATAATAGTATTAATAAACTTTGAATAAACAAGCACACAGTTCTCTGTGTAGTAGCGAGGCGAGGCTTCAGGGCTCTGCAGACTGAGACGAGCATGTCATCCACAGTGGATGCTGGATAATCTTACAACCAAACTTTTCTTCACTTCCCTGGAGTCAACGAGCATGAGCGACACTCTGCTATTGCAACTCAAAATGTGTACGTTTTTGCCGCTAATTTATAACCCTCGGCTGTGCTCGAAATCACATACGTACTGCATACCATCTACTCAATCAGTATGTACTGCATACTGCCAGCTAAATGAACAATGAAGTATGATTTACCAGCAGACTGTTCACACTGAAGTATGCTCAAGCGTCAGCCGGGACAGTTTCAAGGCGCCCTATAGCGACTCTCACATCTCCGAAAACTATTGCAGAAAATTTCCAAACAGATGTTATTTGGATAAACTGACCACATCAATGATTACTTTCTCAAATGAAAACACATTAAACTTATTCAAGTGACATATTAACAGGTCTTATTAACAGTAGCCTCCTTAAAACATTCTTTCTGAAGTAAAACTATTAACTATTAGTAAAATGATTATACCACAATACAGCACAGTAAAAGTCATGCATTGAAATGTTTACTTCACGTGAAGAGTGAAAGAGAGGAATAATGTAAAGTACACAGTAAGTAGTGTACAGTTGAGTTGCATGTTTTTTAAGTGCTTTTGGGGCCTTTTGTCAGTTGTTTTTTTTGGGTACAATGAGTTAAAATATTAACATGATTTAATATGTTTTATATCTAAACATCATAATACATCTATAGCTGTTAGTTGCCTGACGGTAAAGTCTGTCCCTGGCCACAGGCCAAGCGATCGGCCCGTTCTGAACAGGCATGTTTTGAACGGGCACTGCTCTAGTTGTCATATGAGTGATGGATGCTGCTGAAATTCAGCAGTGTTTCCCTTTAAGTTACACTGGTGATGTCATGTTGAAGTGGGCCCTACTGTAATAGGGAAAACCTGCCAAGTCATTTTAGAAAGCCACAGCTTTGAAAAGATTAAGAGGATTAAAAACGGAGCGCAGTTTTGTCCAAACAGCAAAGCTTCAAATGGACAACCCTGTTCTAACAGTGTTTGGACAACGTCCCTTGGGCCAAAATCAGAACTGCTGTCTCTTCCTCTTTCAAACGAGCAACACAGGCTTTTTACATTTTCTCAGGCTCATCTCCAAGCTAGCGCGCTTTGTTGTTGATCTGACTCAAAATGCAGCACCTTGCGGCTGTGTTTGTCATCCTGTACTCAAAACCACAGCCAGACACATTCAGGCTTCACCGCGCTGCTCTGGGGCTGATTTTAAAAGGCCTTCCAGGGCTGAGCTAAGCATCAAGGTAAAGATTCATTCAGTGCATTTAGTGACTCCACTGCTTTATGAATGCTGGTTCATGATCCTGAAGTAAATACTGTTCTGTACATTTGACTGTTACTGACAACTCGATATCACGCCAACGCGTGTCAGTGTCATGTGAATACTACACGACTGTATTAACGTGCAGTACCAGCAGGGGGCAACAAAGCCACTGACTTAGGTTTAGGCAAGAAAACCACCTAGTTAGGTTAAAGCTGAAGTAGGCGATATTGGAGCAAATATGATTAATAAAAATATATTTTTATAAAACAGTCGCTATATCCTGACAGTGCATGAAACAGGTAACCTGAAAAAAATCATGTGCCTCTGTGTCCTCCGGTGCTCCTAACGGCATCTGCAAGATTTCACAGACCAGAGGAAAACAAGCAGTAAGAGCTGATCTGAGGTCTTGATGTCCAGCTGCCGTCTGAGAGCCGGCTGTCAATCACTCGCGAACTCCAACCAAACGGTCAAACTAGGCAGCGCTGATCAAATATGAATTAATATTATGTTATGTTAATGCCTATTTCTCTCCTCAAATGTCTTCAGAATCATCTTGTAGTGTACGGTTTAGCTGTAAAATGAGAAAGTTTGTGACGCCGCCGTCATGTTGAGAAAATCCGTTGAAGGAACGCCAAGTTCCGGTCACATGACCGAAGCACAGCCAATAGGAACGCTAAGTCAATGAAATGACCTGTGATTGGCCAAAGTCTTCCATCACGGGCTACATGTTTTAAAGCCTGAAAACAGAGCCATGAGGAGGAGCAGAAGTCTAGTTTTCTCTCAGAATACTTGAATTACAATATACTGAAAGGTTATTATGGAATTTTTTCCCAATGATGCCAAAAATATACGGCGTACTGCCACTTTAAGGGAAAACGTCATGGTTGGGCTTAAAATAAATGCATGAACTAAATAAAACAGCTACAGAAACAACAAAACGTCAGTGCGGAAAACGTGACTACCCTGACCACAAAACTTACACGTAACTTACAAAACAAAACACCCGTCTCAAACACCCGTCTCCCGTTTGAAAGTCTTGTTTTTGTTTGGTCTCGCTCACTTTATATACTGCGTCACTACCTCAGAGTTTAGTTCGGAGTATACGGAAAACAGATGACAAACGTCACCTGACAAACGTCACCTGACAAACGTTACCTGACAACCGTCACTTCATAACACTGCACCTTCATGCAGGCGCGTAATATTCACGCCTCGGCGAGGCCAAACATCACACTGACACGCTTTCTTCCTGTGGACAGTCGGGTCTATTACACACTGTGCCGTGAGACTGAGCTGGTTCCTGAATACAAATGATAAATATATTTGTGCTTCATACAGTATTCATTGCGCACAGATGTGCCTGCACTTATACCATGGCAGGAGCTTCATGGAATCTGTCACCATAGTGACATGGCAGACGTTTTCCTCATGTTGTTGCCATGACAACCTTTCAGACACAGAACATTTATTTATGAGCCAGGACTGCTGACTCTATCAGGGAGCTTTACTGTAAATGTCCGTACACACATGGTCAACACAGCACAACACACACACACACACATATACACACAAACACACTGATGGATGTACACTAGCATGCACACATACTGTACTTACATGGCAGTTTCACACATTAAAAAAGAAAGATTAATTCAACACATACTTTTCATAGCACTCCAGCTTCATTAGGATCCCCACCTCCTTTTCTTTGCTCCTTCTCTTTTTCTTTCTGTACCTAACAACTCCTATCTGCTGCCATCCGCTGCGGCTAATTGAAGCGTTTGCGTTAAAAAGACCTGGGGAAGGTTGTGAGGGGCCCTCTTTAATGAAGTCTGATCTCATTAAAAGATACAGCTGCCAATGTGAGCGCGGAGGAAAAACACGGCGGGACAAAGGAGGAGAGGCCAGCGAGAGCATCAGCGGGTTGTTCTCCACATAATGAAACACCACCATTAACAATGCGCCAATCACAAGATTAATATGCGCGGAATGGGCATGCCCATTCAGATCTGCATTCTTGGCGGGTCGTTTGGCTCAAGATGGCTGCTGTCGAAGTTTTGATGAGGTCTTGATGTAAACAGACGAGGCGTGATTAGTGTATATCAAGCCTTCTGCATCCATAGCGACTGTTGTGTTGGCATGGGCCTGATTTCCACTGGTGATGGGGAACATCACCCTAACTTTTCAAAATGTTGATAAAAATGTCGATATGCCTCTGTCGGTGATTTATGTGCACTCATAGCAGTGAGCAAGTACTATGGTGGATTTTTGTGTCCTGAGCTGGGAGGAACAGGAAGATCTGAACACACTGGTCAGGGCTAAAAAAAAGTAGTATATAGGAATGGTGCTTTTTTGTTTGTTTTGTTGTTGTTTAAAGTGTTAGTAGGCAGTATATTGTTGGCATCATTGGGCAAAAATTCCATAATAACCTTTCAGTATATTGTAATTCAAGTGTTTTGAGAGATAACTAGACTTCTGCACCTCCTTACAACTCTGTTTCAGGCTTTAGAAAATCTGTGACGGGAGACTTTGGCCAACCACAGGTCATTTCATAGAGAGAGCGTTCCTATTGGCTGTGCTCCAGCTGGTGAGCGGTGCTTGGTATTTCCTCAACTATTTAGAAACAAAACCACTGCCACATACTACAACCCAAATTGCAACACTGATTTTGTGAATCAATATCAAGACACTTCCTAAGTCCCGTCCCTGTTTTTCCAAATGCTTTAGTTAGGCTACCACTTCCTTTTGGATTTCTCATACAAAACATCTGATGAGGAAATAGAACATGATGCATTATTGCAGCTTAAACAACTAAACAGTATATCAAATAGTTCAAATTAGCTATAGCTTCAACTTCAAAATGTTGTTTACACTTTAATGCATCTATAATAATCCAATAGAATAATGTTTTATATATATTAATATAGCATTCTGAAACGAGCCATTCTGCATTTTGAGTATTTTTACTTACTATTTTACATACAGTTTGGTGATAATACCTCTGTAGTTTTACATAAGTCAAATTTTGAATGCAGAACTTTCCCTTTTAACAGCCTTTTTTTACTCTGTGTTGCTACTTTTAACTTAGGTAAAGCATCTGTGTATTTCTTCCACTACTGCTTTTTTTTCATGTTTGAAGATAACTCACAGAAAATTGTGACTTAGGTGTCAAATGAAGAAAATAAATTGTTTTTTTGTCTTCTCTTTCCAAGCTGAATATTCCATCCTTGTCACGTATGCTTTCGCAGATCAAGAAATGTATTATCAAACTGTGATCTTGCCGTACCTGTCAGAAGCTTTTCTCTCCCCAAGGTGTACGAATATAAATCTATCAGAAAGCTACCTTTTACAGTACATGCAATCTGTGTAGCACTGCACACAGAGTTTGGCTGGTGGAAATGTGTTCAGCTGTGTTTGTTCAGGGTCAATGCGAAGTTAATTACATGTGTCAAAGATAATCTGAGACATTATCCAAAATACCATCCCAACAGTACAATAAGTACTCATAAATCAGCCTGTGAACTCAATCAACAAATCAACCAGGAAGGATGGAAGGAAAAGAGGAATGAAAGAACAAATAAGACAGAGAAAGCCTGACATATCTACATTATCCAATCAGCCTGGACAGAAGTGAAGGTTTCCGTCTGGTGGCAGAGTGGCCATGTGTTTTAAATCCTTCCTCCGTGTCCGGGACAAAGCCTGTCACCGCCGACACTACCTCCCTATCCTTGTTTTACCAAACACTCGCACATTCCATCCTTCACATGTCAACGGGCTGACACCTGATCCTAATTGGCCACTACTGCAGCGAGGGTGTCTAGTCTCCCAGGCAGAAGTGTTTAAATTCTAGCTGTGAAACTTGAGCTAGCCCACAGGGTCATTTCTCCTTGGGTGGGGAATCAAATCCTGACAAACACAAACAAGGGTTCCAGTTATGGCCCAGGCCGTCAGGCGTCATGGCCCCTACGGCGGACACATCAAACAGGATCCTTGCTCCAGTTGGACCGGACCCCATTCCTGACAGGTCACGGGAGAGGCTTACTCCACTTCATCAAACGCACCCCCCATTCCAGCCTGTCAACAAATGGAGTGAGCGGGGACCGGTTTGTGTTCCCACATAAATGCTCCCACTCACAGCACAAAGCTGTGTAAATACTAACAGGCTTACTTTATTCCTGATAATCTGTTGCTATGATTATGACTGGCCTGGGATATACCTGGGTCTTTGACTGCTAGGTGTTAAAAGCAAGGGTGCAAACTCATCAAGGGTGAGAAAGGTGAGAAAGAAGCCAAACCCCTAGGGGGATCCAGGGGGGAAGGACTGCTATATTTTTGAAAAATGTCATCTTTAAAATGTGAATTAAGTGTTGATTTTAGCATGGATAGAGGATTTGCATATCCTATGCAAAAATCAAACATTCGTACTGTATTAATTTAGAGATGTTCCAAAGTAAAAGTCCCTAGAAGTGTATATGATTCATCTTTTTCCCATGGTCTAGTGTTAAAAAAGTTAATAAAAATCACAATAAATCAGAATATCGAATGGCAATATTTGTAGAATCGAAATACATATGGAATCGACACTTAAATATCATGATAGTATACTAGTAGATAGTATATTTAATCATGATTAATCGCAAAATTAATCACACATTTTTTATCCATTCAAAATACCTTAAAGGGAGATTTGTTAAGTATTTAATACTCTATGGGAGTGCTGCTTTATACAAATGTTTGCATTTAGCATAAAAAAATATGCTCAAATAATAACGTGGCAAACTGCAGCCCAACAGACAACAACAGCTGTCAGTGTGTCAGTGTACTGACTTGACTATGACTTGCCCCAAACTGCATGTGATTATCATAAAGTGGGCATGTCTGTAAAGGGGAGATTCGTGGGTTCCCATAGAACCCATTTTCATTCACATATCTGGAGGTCAGAGGTCAAGGGACCCCTTTGAAAATGGTCATGCCAGTTTTTCCTCGCCAAAATTTAGCGTATGCGTTATTTAGCCTCCTTCGTGACAAGCTAGTATGACATGGTTGGTACCACTGGATTCATTAGGTTTTTTAGTTTCATATGATACACCCATGGATTTACAGATGATTCTCACTGAAATACTTCAATACTTTATGATTTCTCAGAGCATTTATGGACGTTTGTTTGCGATGGACATTGAGATAATGATATCCTCCGGAAGTGCACAGCACCTTAAATCTAAACCTTTTACAGAGTTATGACAAAGGTATGTAGATATAAAATTTACTTACCCCTCACCCACCTTACAGGAAACACAGGACAATAAAGATACTAGGCCTTACACACCGGCTGTGTCTCGTGTAGCACACACGAGCAAATCTTGTACACCTTTCGGTTTACATTGTTGTTGGTATTGAAATTGCATTATATAAGTCAGGTCGATCTCAAATACTGCGCATCCTATTCAGTTTCAGATCAGTTTTATAAAGTCCCAGTCCTCTGAAGACTATGCGACATCCATTGAATCATCAGCACGTTGCAGCTCAATTGGCCAATTCAGTTGCATTGTTTCTTTGAAACAGAACAACAGCATCAGACACAATAATGTTAAGTAGTCAGAGCATAATTCACAGTGTGATAGGACCTCTTTGTTTCAGACCAGAGAAGAATAGTAAGTGGTAAGTGACCTTCTGGTGGCCTACAATAATGTGGGAGCAAATTGCCATATATTACAGGTGGCAGCTGGTAATTTACAACTCACTGAAAAGCAGGTTGGATCTGGACATAAACAGAGGTTGTGTGATTTGCCATTAAGGACAAGATGCCGAATGGCATCCATAGAGCTGCTCAGTCTGTACCCGGGAACACACTTATCATCAGCCAAATGGTCCAAATAATTATACTTCCAAAGTACTGTAGGATGGGGCTCAAACACAGTCTTCCTCTGTCTTGATTTTCTTCTTGTTTACCTATATTTCTGCTGAGCACAGATGTTGCCTTTCAGCACCCAGCTTTGTATAGAAACAGTGATAATATATTACACATTCGCACTAACCGTTTAATACACCAAAGTTACACAATAACACAAACTAACTAACCAATCGAGGCAGTGGTACACCAGCAACTTCCATGTTCCGCGAGATAGAATTACTGTTTTTGTCAAAGGAGTCTGGTGGCTTTGAAGAAAGAACAGATATACGGCTTCAGCTTCCCGTTGGAAAGGGCTGTCTGACGGCAAGGTAAAGCTGAAAAAAATTTAAAAATATAGCGTTTAGAGTTCTTTAGGTGGGCCTTTTTATTTAGGAGTCCAAAATCTAATTTGCTGCTGCTGAGATGGATAAGTATCTCATACAATACCACTTCAATCAATCCTAACTATCCCTTTAACATTAGCCAGTTCATATAAACAGCAGATTTACGTAACTCCACCACCTATTCTGTAGTTCGACCATCATATCACTTACCTCTTACTGCTGAAGAGGGTAACTATATATTCAATATCCAGAAAAGTAATGCTTTTTGGACAAAACATTTGAGTAAGTATATTGGTTTAGTTTCTGTCTGTGTGTCTGTTTATTCACATTATTGAAGTGAAGCCAACGTTGAGCTCCAGGCACAGCTTCTGACACAAGGCGAGGACCGGAGAGGAACTGAATGAGCGAGCTATAGAGACACTGTGTGGAGCGAGTTGAGCAACAAGACGACAAAGTTGGTCGAGCTCATCCATGTTTCAGGTAAGGCCTAAATCCCTTTCTTGTTGCTGACAACTGAAGGTGTTTCTTGCATGTGATGACCTGTTTGTAGCTGGTACAGCCAGAGGGCTTAGTGGTAATTAAATCTCCTAGACCTAAACACAAATTATTTTACCAGTACTACCTGTGCCGTGACACCATGTTCTATGTTAATTTCCCTATGGACTACAGGTCTACCACAATAATTTCCTCCCAGGCTGATAACCCATTTAATGATGATTTGTCAGAAACCATAGCTGAGTGTTTAAGAGGATCCCCACATCACATTTGTGCCGTACAAATAATCACACAGATGTTTGTTGCCGTATTATGTTAAAGTTACTACGAGGAACTTTAATTTTGTGTCGATTTTGGCGGTCCCTGTGGACAAAAGTGGTAGTGTTTCCGAGCTTCCAGAGTCCCTTTAGAAAACCTCTCATTTTACTGCAGGGTCTGACAGTGTGCCCTGCGTCCTGGTTCTGGTTCTCCCGTGCCTCCCTTCCCTCCAGCGAGACGGCCTGGGCCTCCAGCAGCGTGGTGTTGGTTCCCAGCGGCGTCTGAGCTGAAGGGGTTTCAGGTGAACCTGCGTGCCGTAAATCATTTCATCTGGGAAGCAGACCTGATGACAGACATTAAGAAGAACAATATAGAAATAGTGAATCTTCTCGCTGAAGGTCTTGTTTACTTATGTAGATCATATAGAGATATCAGTAGTAAATTGAGACTGTTTCATAACCAGTTACAAGTTCCTTGTAGTAACAAAAACAGCAATAGCCTAATACACATTGTGTGCTAAAAATGCTTTTGCCGCCCAGAACTAGCCTGTAGGCGTCTCCTTGGAGCTAAAATGTCAGTTTAGCCAAATTCTGAGGACCCTCCTCAAATGGTCTACTGCATTTGTTGACTTTCCAACTGGCCTGCTCTTTTCAAATGACAATATAATAACAGTTGTCAATGTAACAAACATCAAAAGTTTGTAAGTGAGTTGATTTGAAAATGTCCATTAATGATTATATACAATATCATCACTAGAGAGAACCAATACATCTCCTGTTCTCTTCTGAACCACCATAGACTCAGCTGGGATCTGGTGGACGGAGATCCTCCACCTCGTATTAGCCATGAATGTTTTAAGAGAACTGGATACAGCGTTGCTGAGTGATAAAGTACCCGGATCTTCAGCGATCTGGGACTCATCGACCCGTTCTCATTCCCAGAGCGTCAAATACCAACGCTCTGTCACGGCCGTCGGCGTTCGTACCGCCGCACAAGGCACCACTTTAGCGTCAGTATGAGACAAACTGGGCTTTCAATTAGTTACAATGTAAACCCATCTGCAGCAACAGTAAACGCTCAGTTGGGATGAGAACGTGTTGGTCTCTTTCACATGAACGGAGGAAAAGAAAATAACTCTGGATTCGGTTAATAGTGCATTTTACTACTTTTAGGACCTAATGATTTCAATAAGGGCTATCTAAGTATTTGTACTGGGAAGTTGATTCATCTAAAAAAAAAAATTATCTGTTGATTTACAGACGTCTCTTTCCCGATGTAAGTCTATGAGAAAAAGTATTTTTGGGCCCAATGGCATCATGGGACGGACATGGAAGTTGTAGTACCGCCGTTTTGCCACTACGAAAATTAGCTTCAAAGCCCGGCGCTCTTTCTGGAGGTTTAGTATCATCCTTTAGTTTAGAAAGTGGCCTGAGAGTAATCGCTATCCATGCTAGCTAAAATGCCCTGATTGTCCCCTGTTATCACACGACCACAGTTCCTTAAGTCATGTGATGATAACTGAGCCATAACCATGACAAAGAGCATGACATGCAGTTGAGAACTCCAGAAAACGCCAGTAAGTGGACCTGGAGTAATGACGATTTTCTCACACCACATTATGTTTATATTACTAAATAGAAAAAAACAGAGCTAAAACTCTGAGCCACACAGTTGGCACACACAGATCTTATATAATGCATGAAAGATGTGTCACACATATCAAGCATGTTCGACACAAAAAGGGACTGCGCTCCAGACGCAGTTGCGTCACTTGGAAACAGCAGGGAACAACTGAGCAGCAGGGTGGAGACGAGGCCCCGCCACATGTGGATTCTCACTGTGTAACTCAATCCTGTCTCAGACTGGCATAAACCAGTCCTGTCTGTAACATGAACAGGCCGCTTCATTCTCAGAGTGCTTCACTTTCCACTCAGATTCAGATCTCCTCTTCTGTTTGCTGGCCTCCCATCAGATTTTATTTTCTGTAAATAGCCATTGTGTGTAGTTGCTTTTCATTAGCAAGTTATCAAGACTACAAAGTAGCAAACTCTGCCAGTTGTTTCTTTTGAATGTTTCTAACTTGATATGATTTGATGTGTGGCGTCTTCCTCTCACAGTTTTACAGCTGCTTGGGAGCGGCCAAATCTGACTAGATATAGGCCTGGTGTTATTTTCCATCAAAGGTATGAACTTCATCTGACTTTCCTTTGGTGGACTTGATGGGATTGTTTCTGATGAAGAGTTGTTAATGATGATGAGGATTGAGATTTATCTTTACAGGCCGTTGACTTACTCTGACTGCGGATTGATTCAAACTTGGCATAATGCAAGTATCCCAGGATTAAGTCCACTTGACATTCATTGACCTAAACTAAAATGTTAGCCTGCACGAGGCAGAGCTGTCACCACAGAAACAGCACTGATGTTGGTGCCAATCCGCCGGACAGATGATGAATACGATAAAAGTCATCCTCTGCACTGTAGACGACCCTCTGATGACTGTGACTGACAGTACAAGTCAGCACATTGGCTCTTTCCCTTTAAAAAGGCTATTGTGAGTCGAGAGTGCCCACAGTGACAGTCCCTTAGATGTACTCGCAGCGACAAGGACGAATTAAACATTTACCCCATAATGGAGAAGGAATAAAAACTGGATGATGGGCGATCGTAATGTAAGACACGTTCAAGTAGATCTTAGACAGTCCTGAAAGAAAGCAGCCATAAAAAGATGATTATGGGATGATGAGGGGGAACCAGATGGGATCTTAGCCTGGATAAAGAGTTCAGAAAAAAAAGTTCCATCCACCCTCCTAGATCATTAGCTCTCCTCTTAAAAAGCTCTGCATGCAGCTGAAGTCACCTGAGAACTGCAGTAGTTAAAGTACAAGTCAATCGTATCCATTCAAGAAAATCTACCGCCGATGAATAATGTAATGGGATGAATTATTAAATAATGTGTCCTGGTTTTGAGGGCTTTTTGAAAGCTTGTTTCCTCACATGGTCAAATTGCCTGAAGTCAGAATGACTTTCAAGCACAGCTAGAACCTACTGGTGAGCACATACATGTGTCATATGATTGGCTGCTCATCTATATTTCATACTAGTGGCATTCAAGTATAGTAGCCCGGTGCATTTCTGCTGGCCTGAGCAAACTGAAAAGGAAAGGAAAGGACAACCTATGCAGAATGATGCTCGCTGTCATCTGACTCTCCCTCCTTTCCTTCATCCCTCTACACCTTCTCTCACTCTCTTTAAGGATGGTATGAACATATGTAGTGGGGGAGGTATGAAAAACCGGAGGGTATTGTAATTGTATTTTTTTCTTATGGCTGACGGAAGGGTAGTCTGACATTTTTGGAAGGGCAAGGGGTGGCCTTTTATTTTATATTATTATTCATGTTTTATTTCAGCTTTCCATTTTGAGAGTTAAAAGCGTAGAAATAGAAGACACAGTTGTTTGTGTGTGCCATGGATCATAAAAGAGCAGAGAACAGTATATCTCTATATAGATATATATATAGTATAGATATATAAACATAGGACAAACGATATTTACAATTCAATTGTTTCACTACGCCACAGTGGCTCCCATACACTTTATTCTGCATCAGTAAAGTTAAATGTGTCATACTGTATTAAGTTATAATATAAATCTATAGTTTAAAGTTGATCATTTAACAAACACCCACAGACAATTTGTTTTAATTGGAAAAAGTGAAATCAAACATTGTATTTGCATCTACAATCAGTTAGTTATTGCAGCACAGTATCTTAATCCATCTAAAGACAGACACACTATAATCTGTTTAGTCTGGGGTGCCTGTAGCCCAGTGGGTAGAGCGGTAGTCTTTTAACTACAAGGTTGGCAGTTTGATCCCCGGTTCCTACTGTCTGCACGACAAAGTGTCCTTGAGCGAAACACTGAACCCCAAGTTGATCCCTGGGCGTTTTACAGCAGCCCAGTGCTCCTAAAAATGGGTTAAATGCAGATGTCAAATTGCACGTATGTACCTGTATGATGATTGTAATAAACTTTTCTTTTTTTTTTCTGAACTGTAACTAAGCTGAGAGTGAGTCACACAAAGCTCTCTTCCTCTCTTCCCAATGTCAGTGAACAATGAACTTCAACCATTCTTCAAGAATTTCTTGCTGAATAAGTAATTAAACTAAATATGAAGGTAGAGCCAGCAGACGATTCGTTTAGCATAAACTTCCAAGACTGGAAGCAGGTTGGGACAACTAGCATGGCTCCGTCCAAAGGTATATGTATATAAAAAATCTGCCTACCAACATCTCTAAATTTGACTAATTTACGTGTTGCATTTTGATTGTTTAATCCATACACTAAGAAATGTAAAAACAACAGAACAACAGAATGTATTGCTACATCATTTTCTTGGCCAGGCCTTTTGACTTCCTAAACAGAGTCAGACTGACTTGTTACACCTCAATGTAAAAATAATGGAATCGATCTTCTCCTCTACTTCTTGGCAAAAAAGTGAATAAGCGTATTGACCAAAAATATCTGTGTCCAGTTCACTTATTCAAAAGCAAGTTTTTCAAGTTTGGTTCCAAATGTTGTGTGATTTCAACCAAATTTACAGAAAATCAGCAAAAGAAAATTCAGACATTTTGTCTTTATTGATACACCAACTTTTCCATCTTAGCCAAGCATAAATAAGTTAGTTTTTTTAATTTTCAGTATTTCCATCCAGCTGTGTTTTTTCGTGGATGGAAATTGAAAATCTGCATAATAACAATTGGATGGAAACGCACCTAGTGACTCAGAAGACACTGGAGGCTACAGAAGTGGAACAGTGAAATGGGTCACCTTCTCCTTGCTCGTCCACCTCATGAGTAATTCAGACGAGCTGTGCTCCGCACCGCAGACTGACAAGCAAACAGTAGAAATGTTCTCCTCCAAGCAAGACTTGAAATCACTAAAAAACATGTATTCAAACACCGCTACCTTCCAAAGCACCATTATTTTGTTGCCTTCACCCGTGGAGGACAAATTAGTATTCGGGCTGGGCTACATTTGGACTACATTTGTTGTTGTGGGTGAAGCATCGCGCCCATGCTAATTCAGCTGGAGAATGTTCAAGTTTCCTAAGTGGGCCTCAGAAAAATGTTAAAAAATAAATGTGGTGAATTAGCCTTCTATTTCTCCCAGGCACATCCGTGCTCGCTGTCGTCAAGCGTATTATGGGGTGTCTGAGACAGCCAGCGCTTTGACACAGTTGCCGAACATGTTGTAAGGCGAACATCAAAGCCTTCTCTATAGCAACATGGTCAACTGTCACCAGCCTAATTAAAATGCCATGTTTGCTTTGGAGAGAGGGATGCATATATCAACAAGCAGCGAAAACACTGAGGTGCCAAGCGGCTTTGTAATAGTCTCATATTTGTTCATTTGAATGAGCTCAGCCAAAACAAACTCCTTTCTCCTTCCATCTTTTTTCAGTTTTTTACTCAGGCCGCTGCAGCTGCATAATGACATCAGATTACTCAAAGAGACGTCTACTGACATGCTGCTGCAGGTGTTGCGTTCACATGTGAAATATGCAAAAGAAACACTGGAAAATGCGTAACCATGAGGAAATATATTCTGACGTGTTGTAGCTGGCATGATGTGGACGCCTCGCTTTAATGTCCAAGTGTCAGCCGTCTGAAACGGGGTGATCTATAAGAGGCAATTCAATTATTTTCAGGACAATGAATGACAGTTGTCCCCTTCATGTTAAGTAATACGTGTTAGTGTCTATTTGATGGTCATTAAATCTCAATGATATCAGCTCAGAAGTCATACTGTGCACCTCCAGCTAGAACCAAACGCTCACTTTCTTGTCAATGTCATTAGTCTGCCTTCCTTCCTTCCTTGATGTCCCCATTTTATCTTAATGGTGCTTGGCACACTGATACCGAGAGTGTGATTGGATTATTAGCCACAATTAAGGACAGGGTAGCAAATGGCTTTCAATGAGGCATTAACTATCAGAGGAGAGTCGACAGTCTGTGTGAGAGGGCGGTGTCATCTGTCGGAGGGTGACGACAGATGTGCCCGTCTGGAAAATGACGACTTTTGAGTGCTTGGATATGCAGCACATGGCCGCCTATACACCTGAGTGAACACACATATACAGATTATACATACACACTGACAGCACACACACACACACACACACACAAACACAAGCTGCCATAGGTCCAAGTGAGTGCTCCAAGATGGCTGTTGAGGGTTTATGACTATTAATGCAGACTGCAGACATCCAATAAAACTACAACTTCTTTAGGTTTAGGCAACAAAATTAAAACTTCTTTAGGTTTAGGCAAAAATGAAAACAACATTTAGTTCTAGGCAATACAGCTACGACTTGTTTAGGTTTAGGCAATAAAACTACAACTTCTTTAGTTTTAGACAATACCACTACAACTTATTTAGGTTTAGGCAAGAAAAAATACAACTTATTTAGGTTTAGGCAATAGAACTACAATCTCCTTAGGTTTAGGCAACAAAACTACACCTTCTTTAGGTTTAGGCAACAAAACTACAACTTCTTTAGGTTTAGGCAAAAACAACAGTTAGGTCTAGGCAATACAACTACAACATCTTTAGATTTAGGCAATACAACTACAACTTCTTTAGGTTTAGGCAACAAAACTACAACTTCTTTAGGTTTAGGCAAAAACAACAGTTAGGTTTAGGCAATAAAACTACAACTTCTTTAGGATTAGGCAAACAAAACAAGTTAAGTTTAGGGAAAAAAACTTGTGTTTTGGGTTACAATAACTACAAACACAAAGACAACTACACGTTGTTGATTTTGTTGGTTTCACACAGGATGCAAAATCTGGTCTCCAGAGTTAAAACCCTGTGTTTTGTGTCCCATCCATTGTCCACTGACCTCACCCCTTATGGAGTTTCACACTGTCTATAAAACAACACTGGACTGGTGCTTCTGCTCCTGTCATAATTAGGTCGCTGTCATGTTCTTTTATACCTTCTTTCGGTGTTTCACCATCTGAATAGATGATAAAACCTACTGTTGGGTGTAGTAGGCCCCTATTGACCCACATCTATGGGGCTTATAGCGACTGATAATGCCTATTTAATAGCCTGACAACATGCTAATTGGCTGCTTTACTCCTCTCTTGCATCATAACCTTTTGTCCATCTCCTTTTTTTCTTCAGAATAACATTGTTCAATATTCATGATGTAGCTATTGATTCATACAGCTTACATTTGATATCCAGCGCACGTCCGAGTGACTTACATGAAGAAATAAAATGTTCCAGACCGTTACTGAGCCAGCAGGCAACCAGAGTAACTTGATCATTAGGTTACACCCTGTACGGGCTGCTGCAGACTCTTTTTATAGAGCATTAGGGAGGATACATGCATGCCCTTCAAGTAGGAAGACACTACTGGTTGAGTCTTTCACTTAAAATGAGAAATTGTATTTCAAGAGGAGAATGGATTGCATAAATGCCGGGCAAAACCGGATCAGGGATATGAAATGTGCATTCTGCAAAAATTATCACATGATTATTGACTTTATGTCGCACACACAGACCTGGAACATGTGTCCTTTTAACTGCTGGCCCATACTGTATTTTATAATTGGATTACTGTATGTCTAATTTTCTAAAAATGTAAGAAGTAAAAGATGAGGAGTTTCATGCAGTGGGTTTTAAGATCCATTAATTCAATGGTATTACCATGTGGGTTTTATTTTCATAATTGTGCCAATCATTTCTATAAATTATGATGACATTGCACCAACCAAAGTAATTGTCGAGATCTGGGAACACAGAGACATCACTCAGTGTCATGGGACAAAAAACAGCCAGAAGATCAGAGTGGTTGTAAACAAGCCAACAGTTTAGGCAAATTATGTTGGATGCAATTCTAAGCATCAGCCATTGATCTCTCTGTCTCTCTCTTTCTGATCTTCCCAAAACACCAACAGCAGCCTTGTCTTAAACAGAGAGACTGAAGAGAGAAGGGATGAGCATAAAAGTGAAACTGAACTTTGTTGGACTGTATTTTATTGTGGTTACTTACTAAGTAAAATCATATACTTATAACAAAATCCTCAGTCGCACTCTGGCATCTATAACATTATATACTTCATATTATTATGTATGTTGTACTTATTATTCTTACCTGTGCCTGTATGCTTATACAGTAGTTCACACATCATGGCTGCTGGAGTTTCACTACTTATTTAAATATTGTTTTCACGATACATTTGTATAGTCTAAGGTATAAAGTGGTGCAGGGATGACGTATTTTTTTAGGCCATCCCGGAAGTTAGAATCGCATGAGTTCCCTCGACAAAAAGCCAATAGGATTGTTCCATTGGATTTTGGATTATTGCAGAATTGAGAACGGTGCTTGGTATTTCTTCACCTGATTTCAACATGGCTGCCAGGTCACAAGCTTTCTCATTTTACAGCTAAACAGTACACTACAAGATGTTTCTGAAAACATTTGATTAGAGAAATAGGCATTACAGTAACAGAATAGTGATTCTTATTTTATCAGCGCTGCCTAGTTTGACCTTTTGGTCGGAGTTGGTGAGTGATTGACAGCCGGCTCAGAGATGGCAGACTCCAGATCAGCTCTGATTGGTTGTTTTCCTCTGGTCTGTGAAATCTTGCAGATGCCGTTAGTAGCACCGGAGGACACCGGAGGACACCGGAGGACACAGTGGCACATGATTTTTTTCAGATTACCTGTCTCAAGCACTACTGTCTGGATATAGTGACCATTTTATTGTAAATAACTTTTTTGAATCATATTTGCTCCAATCTCGCCTACTGCAGCTTAAAGCCTAACGTTAAATTATTTCTGTGGTGGCTGCAAGTAATTTTACACATGTGATGCGCTGTTACGAGGTCGTAACACAGGTTAGACCCAGCGCTCCACCAGCCCGCTTTGTGCGAGCTGGAGTTGCTACAGCCGCTAACTGAAGGTCCGTCTCTGGAGCTGCGCCGGCTTTACTTCTGGAGGATGAAACGAACATACAAGTAATTTTCTCATTTCTGCCACTTTGGATTTAATCCAATAAACAAACTATCAAAACGTACACAAACTTTATAGGTTATTGGCTCAGCAGTTTGGTAAATTTTGTAAATTTTTGCACTGTTGTTAGTTAGTAGTAGGCTTTTTTAACTGATGACTATTTGTTTGGAGCATGTGGCCAGGAATTACTCATTGCACCTTTAGCTGTTTGGTTATCTTAAAGTAACCGTTATTGAATATGAACAGTCGGTGATACTAGATTTATTTTGACAAGCCTTTGAAATAGTGTAAAAATAGACATTTTCAGACAGATTTTTTAAAATAATTTTGAAAAAATAGATAAGATAAGGTTTTGGAAAACATAATCAAGCTCTAAAATGGATGACAGGCAAATAATGCACTTTGGTTTGATGATCTATTAAAATGTTACATATAGCTCTACATGTATGGTGAGTTATTCAAGGTGAAGTTTAAATATTTTGGATTTGATCTTTTATTGTGAGACACACAATGTGGTCTTTGTGCCACAGGTGATTTTGAGAGGCAGAGTGGCGCCGACACAAAGAACCCGGCAAAGGTGTTGAAGTGAGTGACACCAGAGTGTTCTGTCCCCTGGGAGAGGCAGGTATGGAGGGTGATGTGGAAGGTTGGGAGAGGCACTGAAACCAACTGATTGACAGATTAAAAGGAGGGTAAAAAACCGAGACAGTAAGAGTCCGAATACCTTAGCAGCTGCATTTGCATTTGACATTTCAGGACTTCAGCTGTCTCGCTTAGGAACTAAAAATGATTGCAGGTGTTGGAAAAGCTAAACTGCACAGGGGGGAAGATTTATACGTACAAAAAAGTCCCATATTGACAGCCTAAACCACAAATGAATCGATGCTGCCTGCAGAAAAGAGTATCCCATAACTCCTGACTGAGATGTCACAGATTCATCGTCTTTGCCAAAACTAATTTCAGAAGTCAGGAATCATCGTCGAAGAGACATTCCTCTCGGCACGAGAAAGTGACGCTTGAAAGCTTAAGAGCAAAATACAAAACAGTCTCCCGAACAGCATGAATGAACGCTCTGTCCATCCAGAGAAAGATGGATGCAACAACAATGACACTGCCTGCTGAGGAAGCTTTTTTTCTACCATGCCCACACTCTGCAGCCATTAACAAGAAAAGATTGGAGTCCAAGAAGTGTGCAGTTTATGTCACAGTACATGAGTGCAGCTAATTAAATCCTTTAAACTTTCAAAAATGAAGTTATCTCTTGCTGACAGTCGGTGCCACCAAAATTGCCAAGTGCAGCCCTGAATTCCTAACTGCCACAATACAAGCATGAGAGAGGAGGATGTTGCAGATCCAGTAATTTAATCTGTGTAGAGTACAAGATGGAATGGCTGAAAAGCATGCAGTGCTAATTGGGAGGGTTGCATCAGGTTCAACATTCTGGATCAAGTCCTGCATTATTAGCCCCGTATTTAATATTTACAAATGAATTATAGATTTTGTTCCAATATGACTCATTGATTTTTATTGAAACTCCTTTCAGTAATAGTTAAAACTCCATATTTGACACTATTTATTGTGGATTTATTTATTTCAGCAATAGCCATTCAGTGTATTTGCATTCTGTTATTATCTATTACCTCTATGCGGTAATTTAACATTGTTGACTCGTGCCTTCTTTATTAAAATAATGTGATGCAATGAATGCTTTCAGCCCACAGTTTGTTTGGGTGCAGTGTGAACGGATACACCAGTTACTCTTCCTCTGTTGCATTTCTGACAAGATAGTGTTTGCCGCCCCCAGTAGTCAATTTGAATGGAACTCTAGGACCTGTATTATTTATTGGTTATGACACCAATAAACACAGGTGTGTTCAGATTAACCAGTACCGAAATCTTAAAGCAGCATTTCTTTAGGCTACTTGTCAACAGCAGAACATGCTTTAAAAACAACATTGAGATATCATTAAACAATATTATAATAAACCTTATAAAGCTGATACTATAGACATATATTGCAGACACAGAGTAACATTAGCATTCATTTAGAGTCGTTGACTCAAGGGATGCGAAGAAGCGCTTGGTTGTAATGTTAGTATATCCAGCATCCAGCAGCAAAAGTGAACTGCAGTCAATGAGTCGCGGCCTGTAAAGACTCGCTGTGGACGACATGCTCCACTCAGTCCGCAGAGCCATGAAGCCCCGCCCCCGCTGCTGCACAGAGCACCGTTCTCTTGTTTATTCAAAGTTCATTAATATTGAATGTGTTGTATATCCAAATGTCACCAACTTTGCCACTGCATGTCTTTGGGTCCACAGCAATACACCCGGCAATTGCGAAGTACATCGGATGGACGGTTCTTGAGATATGCAAAAGACATACACACATACGTACAGACAGACAGAAGAGATTCCTTGCTTTATAGTTAGATTGTTAAAGGTGCTACATGTTATATCCAGAGCATTAATATAACAGCAAACAACTATTGTTTATGTAAAGATATAGAGGAGTAATGTCTACCTGAGCAGAGCATGAAGTCTGTCTCCCTCTGTGTGAGTTGTAATCAGAGCTTCTCTGTGCTTTGTTGACATAGCCGGCCGGCCACGTGTGCTTTCAGCACATTTTAGCGTGCCCCACTGGCTAGCTCACAGCCGCCGCTCTGCACTGCTGTCATATGCCGGTTACAGCTGATAACGCCGTCCCGACCTATGCGGCGTCGCAGAAGCATAGCGCCGACCCAGTACCTTCATTGTTGTTTGCACTGTTTAGTACCGTTAGCTGCGAGCCGCAGGTCGCCGTCGCCATGTTAAGAGCCATTGAGAGGCAATAGAAATGTTCCCAGTCCCATATTTAGTACCTTTAACAGCTAAATATTGATGAGTGCAGCTTTAATTATGGTAACTTTAAGTGGACAGAACAAGCTATAGAATGTAATTGAACCAATTTGTGGTATTAAATAAGGAAGCAGTATAATTCAGTTGTAAATGAAGCATGTGGTTTGTTGAGTAGGATTGTTACCGCATTGTCTTTACTGGTACAAGCTGCACAATGCATCATTTTTCTCTTATGCTTTATTGATCCCCGAGGGGAAATTAATTTTTTTCACTCTGTTGTTATTTTTACACACACAGACCCGAAATACACGCCCGGACAAGCATGACCTATACACATGCATTAATGGAGAGATGTCAGAGCGAGGAGGCTGCCTATAGACATGCACCCTGTCTATAGTTGGGGGTTCGGTGCCTTGCTCAAGGGCACTTTGGCGGTGCCGAGCAGGCGACAGCTACCAGTTCACACTCTGTACTTAGTCCGTACTTGAACCGGCGACCCTCTGGTTCCCGAGCCAAGTCCCCACGGACTGAGCTACTGCCGCTGATAGCAATCTGTGCTATCTGTGTAGCTCACATTGCAGATGTGGCTATGATAAACCTTTTGATTTACCTCTTTCTATCTGTATGTGCATGTAAAAATAATTCTCTAGAGAGGAAAGAGCAGTCATTTTATTGTTTCGTTTCTCTTAACTGTAGAGTAGCTTTTGTTCTGAGAGAGAGAGAGAGAGAGAGAGAGAGAGAGAGAGAGAGAGAGACAGATTGAATGTCTGTAGAGTTTTCTTTTCTCCTCCTGGCTCTTGGTTGTTCTCCAGCCGTGTGTTGGCAGCAGGATGTGGCAGGAACCATTAGGATGAGAAATGACAGTGAAGTCTGGGCCAACCTTCAGGGCTCGCACAGAGGAGAGTCTTAACAACCATATGCACTCAAACACCACACACATACACATATACACAGTGCCGTGTACATGCATATATGCACACTTCGCATACAACACCAAACGTCATGTCCCTCCTCACTTCACGCACACATTCTCACTGTGCCGGTGCTCTTTTGAAGCAACTCTCACCATACCAGCGGCAAGTGTATTCAGCCTTGAACAGTTAAGGGAAAAGGTTGACCTTTCTATGTCTGGACTTCTATCTGCAGTGCCCATGTGATCCGAAGAGAGCCGAGTCGTGCAGACAAAAGAGGAGAAGCACTTAGGGATAACAACCACAGCAGACTTCTCACTTCACAGCTGTCTCACTGCCACCAGGCCATGGTGATTCACCATAACGTAGACAATGAATCCATTCTGACAGCCCTCTTAAAGTCTGTACTGTAAATTTATATACTGGCGAACTGGGACTCCTGCACTCATTATCGCAATTGAAAGCATCATTGCAAATCAGTGCAGATGGGTTCTCTGGATCATTTGGAATCTGGGTAAAAGTTAACTCAACATTACATCTTATGTGTTAGAGTCAGTTTAAAGGTTTGGAAAATATGTACGCAGCCAAAGATACCACATCAGTGTTCTGTATTTACTGGAACATGCACGTGTGGATGTCACAGATGAGCAGAGTTCTTTTTATATTCTCAGAAACCTACATTTTGTTCCAAGGTTATTTTTTTAAGAGCGGCAACCGACTCAGTTACCGTCTATGGAATCTCTTACGCTTTTGCACTGCAGCAATATCCATCAGGACTTACAAGCACCATGCCATCATGTTCTCTTAGTGTTAAGTGTCACTGCAGATACCACAATCATGGTGTCAGGCTACAGATCCCCTTGAGGTGAATACCATATGTAGGTATTGAGGATTTTGTTCATTGTGTGACCATAGACTGTATATAAGAGGTGAATATAGTAACTGTGATGTCAGCCATTGGTTTGTGGTCTGACGTTTTGCAGCAACCCGTTCTCACTCCCAACTGTTCAAATACAGCCGTTTGGTCAGCGTCCCTCGGCATCGGAAACCGATGCACTGAGGCACCCTTTAGCAACAGTATACAAACAGGGCTTTCAGCTAACTCCAGTGTAAACCCACCCGTGGCGTTATCAGACGGTCAGAGCAAGTGACGGAGTATTAATAACAGGAGAGTCCATTTAAGGTGGGCGGGATTGGAGGTGGATGGGTCAAACAAACACAATACTTTCTACTGTCTTGCCTAAACCTAATTTCCTGTGAAGAGGACACTATACATGTTACAAGCATATATTGACACGCCGTCCCCAGTCCGTCCAAAAGTAACGTGCCCAGGGGCACTGACCAAGCGTCTGTATTTGACAAGTTGGGAGGGAGAATGTGTTGTTTGAAGCCTAGAGTTCAGCATTTTTGGCCATCACCATCTTAGCTTTTTGCAACCAGAAGTGACACGAGAGGGCGGAGCTAAGTACAACCGAATGTTGAATAAGACATTTTCAGGCGACCATAAAATCGTGAAATTAAAACACACTGTGAAAGGGTCAAAATTCCCTAGACGAAGCAACCTGTCAATCACAAGGTAGCCCCGCCCTACAGCATCCCCTGCTTTATGGTATATTTGACTCTAAATGGGACCATAATTTACTAAATGAACATGAAACTTGAAACTAGTGATTGAGACCATAAACTCATGTTTACAATGTTTACTGAGATAATAAATCAAGTGAGAAGTAGGGTCATTTTCTCATAGGCTTGTATACAATCAGACTTATTTTTGCAACCAGAGGAGTCGCCCCCTGCTGGCTATTGTAAATAATGCAGGTTTAAAGAACTTCAACATTGGCTTCACTTCTCAGACCCCGGAATTTCCCACTGGGTGTGACTTAAACTGAACTTTTACTGTGAAACGTAAACCATTACGTAAACAGTAGCACCCTCTAATCACCTTCCTGTAACTGTCACCTGATATCCCCTGAACTCCGGACGTGGTCTCAATTTACAGCAGGCGTTAACCTATGGTTCTGAAAAGTGAAGCCAATGCGGAAGTGCCTTAAATTTGCATTCTTTCTAATAGCCAGCAGGCGGCGACTCCTCTGGTTGCAAAAAGAAGTCTGATGGTATAGAAGTCTATGAGAGCACAGCACAGCAAGGACTGCATCACGACTCTTTCCAGCCTGGCTCATCCACAACGGACGAAGTGCCGGCTAACAAGGCAGCACGCTAAGAAACCCCTCTCCCATCATGAACTGGTAACATTAACTGGGCATATCATAGCGTAACACAGCTAAGCACAGGACTGCTTAATTTGTATCATTGCACTGATTTTGGTTTAACACTATTTACTGAGATTTATTGTTGTGATCTCTTTGTTGATGTCGATATGCTTCAGGGACTTGCATGGAAATTATGGAAAGTGATCCTCTTTACCGGCGCCATTATCCTACATGCTAGTCTGTTTAATGTGGTGCCTCGAGGTGAATTTAATGTAAGTTATTCACTATGAATACTTCCATTTCAATGCCTGTGAAGCAGTTGCAACTACAGGTACAACTGTCCATGTGGACATTGTGGCGTGCAAGACTTTTGGCTTTCAAACAAATTTGAAAGCTCACTCATCCTCACATCATGAATAGGCCTCAGCCCTGAGGCAGAGCCGGGTTCTGTTCTGTCAGCCGTGATCATGTAATGGCCTCTCCGAGGAAATCTCTGAAGGCCACAGGTGCAGGAAGAGGTAAGGGTCTCTGGTAGTTCACCCCCACACATGGTGCTGTGGTCTCTGGGACTCAGGGATACGGGGTCAAAGGGCCTTGGCAGCTGTGGTTGAGGGACAGTATGAGGGTGTGATGAAGCTAGTTAAGTTCCTGTGGCTCCGCGCCGACATTGTCCAGGTGGGGTCACGCACCAGTTCACAAGGAGACACGGACTAACACAACGCTGTGCTACCACCTGCATGATCTGGGTCCACCAACTCAGTTTCTCTACTGCAGTAGGGGGAAGAAGTTGGACATACTTGCACATTTGCATATTGTGTATACAAACAGGGACTTTAGTTAAATAGCCTAGTGCAGAACTACCTACATGAATGTGGTTGGGAACCACTGATGTGCAATATAGTTGTGTTAATGCTCCAGAGAGGAAAGCAAACATTTGTGGTTTAGGCAGAGTAACTCGGGTAAAATCTGGGACACATCACAATAAGTTGTCAATTGTGTTAAATATTCATCATCTAACAAATCTGCTAACAGCATGCATCCTCTCCAAGTTGGTTCAACAGAAACAAACAAAAAAAGCATTTTGTTATGAATAGCTGCTTTTTCTGCTCAGTCTGTTATCTAGCCTGCTAGCTTATAAATATTAATTGAAAGATTTCACAGAAAATATGTTTATGATAATGACTTTGCACAGATGTATCCAGATGTTAAGCTTACATGAGGTGAACTCCACAAACCTAACTAGGTTTGTTGAACTGGACAAAGATGTCACTATTGTATATCCATCACAGACAGCTCTTAACCAGGTAGGTGAGGCAGTGCTGGACGCCTGCCATGGATCAGCTGTGATTAGAGTATAAAGGGAAAGGAAATAGGTTCTGCACGGGCCTAAAACTGAGACCCAAACCCAGCCTAAGATCAGATGCTATATTTTTTTGCGTTATTTCAGTTCATATCTTAACTTGCCACACTTAAGCAACGCAGTATACAGCCCAAACCTGAAGCTTAATACAACAAAACAGCCCAAACTTGGCCTCTAATCCGACACTTTGAGCCTACAACACTTCCCAAAATAACACAATACAGAAAATGTCTCTTTAATTATTATTTGTTTTTATTATCAGGTGATTATACACTAAAGAAAACATACTTATTAATACTATATTCAATTTCTGTCATTAGATCCCCCTAAGTGTTACAAACTGGTCCTTTAAGTCTTTCTAATAAGACAAGTCTAACTGCTTGAACTGCTCACAGCTTACGTGCACACTGATGCCATAACCTGTAACAAGGTGTCTCTAGTAGTAGTTTCAATTTAAGGGGACACAAGCCAAAAAGAGAACCGCTGTTCTAGATGATGCAACAAGCTAGTGTTAAAAAAATGCTTTCTGACAATGTTTTCACTGTCAGAAAGAAGGAACAGTATTGAGTCCAGTGAGTTTTCAGTGAGGAAGCATGGTACATACATATTTAGTTGACTAGCTACTGACAGGTTGAGAATTGTCCACCATGTTGGTTGTTTTCTGCTCTTCTTTTTGCTAACTGTGCTGCCTTCAGAGTGAAGGACTGTATTTGCAACCCCTTCTAATCCCCAACTCATCACACAGAGATGCTTGTTCAGGACCCCTTGCCGTCACTGTTTAACACACTGGGTACACCACAAAACTACTTGGTTAGGTTTAGTAAAAGATTGTGGTTTGGGTAAAAAATAAGTATGTTTTTTACGTAACTTACATACTTAAGTGTAGTGCGTAGTTGTGTAGTGCGTAGTTGTGTAGTGCGTAGTTACATTACATACTTAATGTATGTTATGTAGGTTAACTTATGTATGTAACATAAAATAAGTCATTGTTTAGTTTTGGTTTCACATGAGACATGAATAGCGGTCTCCTGGGTGAAAGTCCTGTGTGGTCAAAACAGTCCTGTGTTTGAACCCATCCATCCACCCAGACCTCCTCCCTACGTGGACATTGTCTCTCTTTATATAAGTCACCTGACTTCCTCCTTGCCTAATATTGCCACAGATGGGCTCACATTGGAGTTAGTTTAATAAACTGAAAATCTGATCTCATACAGACACTAAAGGGGGCCTTGTGCGTTGGTATCAGACGCCAAGGGGCGTCGCAAAGCGTTTTGATGACCTGGGAATGAGACTGTTGGTATTTGCAAACTAATGCCGACTTCACACTACAAGACTTTTAAAGTCATCGGATCGCTGTACTGTTCACACTACACAACTTGCTGTCTTGTAATCGGGAGTCTTTAAGACGTTGTGGTTTTCATACTACATGACTGACCGGCAACAGGAGGTCACACGCTACAAGATCTTCCCTGGGAGGAATCCCCGATGAGGTCTCCAAACTATGTTTTATCACAAAAACACATGGGAAATACACGGTAAATTACATGATATCATACGCGAGACTTATCACTGATGTTGTCGTTGGCATGTGTTCACAAAATAGCCACCAGTTTCCTCATTCTTGTCTACTATTTATTCCTCTATATGTCATGTTCACTACCGTTAGTCTAGGAGTTCCTTTTGTTTCCTATGTTTCCCTGTCCTTTTGTCTCTTGTGTGTTTTCCCCTGGTTTGTCTAGTTTGTCAGTGTGTCGGGAGGTGTGGCCTCCTCCTCCTCCTCCTCCTCCTCTGGGCGGGCTCGGCTGGAGCAGCTGCCACCAATCATCATCACCTGCAGTATATATACCCCGGTTTTCCTGCTACTCGTCGCCAGATCGTTCCGTCACCCACAGTGGTAGATACCTAATCAGGCTCCCTAGTATTTTTTGCTTTTGTTTTGATGTTGCTCTCGTTTTTGGAATTGTTTGGACTTACCTCGTGTTTTTCTTGCTCTGTGCTCAGGTCTGTCACCTCCCAGCTGTGGCTGCTCCCCACCTGCCTGCTCACTCCTGCACTCTGCTCATGGATTAATTTTGGAACCTTTTTTTGGAATAAATATTCTTTTGTTCTACCTTTAAAACTCTCGTTCGTGTGCTGCTTTTGGGTCCACGTTTTTGCAAACTAGAACATAACACTATAGGTGCAACAACAACTTTGCTCCGTGTTGAAAATGCAGCACATCCAGTAAGTTCCTGTTGTTACAGGCGACCCCTCCTCCCCCAGGTCACCCCTCAACCCGTGTCTCGCGCTCTCATTAGCTGTAGCTCGTGGCCCGAGTCCCCAACAGTTCAGATATTTAACCTGCTAGATATCTGAAATGCGTCTGCGAGGCATCGGCGAGCCTCTCGGCCAGCGCGGATCTGCCTCTGATCCGTTGCTTTTGTCTGGGAGCTCCATAAACTGTTGGGGAGCAGAAAATCAGAGCTAAAGTCGTGTAGTGTGAACTAGCTATATTGAAGCTATTTTGACTTGTATTTTTTACCATCAACAAGAGTGTTCTACTCAGACTTCAAAATATACAAAAAAATCTGATTTCACCTTTTTGTCTAAACACGGTCAAATACACATAAACACACATACATGGTCCTGGAATGATTAATGGACAAGATCCAACCTCCCATCCATCTTTCTCTCTCTCTCTCCATCTCTCTCGCTCTCTCTCTCTCTCTCTCTATCCATGGATCATCTGTGTCCTGTTGCCGACCTCTCCTCCCCTTGACCCTGTCTTCATACCCTGTCCTCATGGCTTTTCACAGTCCATAGACAGGAAGTCACAATGATCTATGTTTCTGTATGTGTGTGTGTCTACATTGTGTGTATGTTATGGAGTTTCACCATGAAGAGTTGTGTCCAGGAATAACTCTGGCTGAATTGCAGCCTCTTTCAGAAAGCCAGCATGACGGTAACTGGTGCATAGAAACCTAGGAGGAAGTTTTCTCTGGTGCACTCATTGACAAAGTGACAAATTGAATCATTACTAGCAAGAGACACTGTGTCTCTCCTGGTGGTTCGGCTGATATAAAAATAATTTTTAGGAATGACACATCGATATGTTCAATGTACCAAATAAGTGCCACTGTGGGACCTTATTTGATGACACTGCTTCAGTATAGCTGACGGTGAAGAAGACTGTTACTTTTTCAAAAAAGTCAAATTGGAGTGAATAAAAACGAACATGTAATTGTTCAAATTAATTTGAACCCAACCCACATAGCCTAATGCTGAAATACATTGTATAATTGACGTTCTGTTCTCAATCTTTTTCATGTCAAGGACCCCTAAATTGATACGCATTAGGTCACGGACCCCAATTTGATAAGATTTTGCTTGTTTATTAAGAGCAGAATTATCTAGTTGTCACCTACAGTTGAAGAGATAACCTTGGAGGAAGTGAAACCTATGATCAGAAAAGTCACTCTTATGACTCTTGCTCCCATTGGGCTCACTTCTATACTGAATTAAATAGTGAAAATGAACTATTCCCCAGGTCTCTGTGGACCCCCTGGAACACCCTCAAGGACCCTTGGGGGTCCCCAGGTTGAGAACCACTGCTGTAAGGAGATACATCTTACCAAGTCAGCCAACAGTCTTACCAAGATCCATCTTTTTCATCTATGGTATTGAATCCAAAATGCCTCCACACATTATTTCTCAGATGATTATTCATTCAGCACAGCTCGTCAGTTTTTCTCCAGTTTGCATTAGTGAAGAGAATAAATAGCTTAGTTTAGTGAAACAGCATCTGATGGGTTACACAGAGCTGGAGCAGCCCGGTCTCACCAAAATGGCGTATGAATGACACAGGAATTTGTTAAGTCATTTTGTGTGCAATAACAATGCCGTTTTTGCTATTGCCGTGTCTCTTCACGTCATTTATGGTGGGCAGGAGGGGAGGTGGATGGGTCCAACAAACACAGGACTTTCAACCAGGAGACCGCTGTTTGTGACCCAAAGTGTTGTTGACTTATTTTAAAGTTACTTTAGTGAAGTTTGTGACGTGTTTTCCATACTTCTGTTAAGTTGTTTACGTACGTATTTTACTTAGTTTATGTATTTATTTTAAGGACAACCATGATGTTTTTCCATAAAACTAACTGCAACCATTTCACGGTATCAATATGGCGTTGAATGACACGTGAAAGGCTTAAAATGACGTGCTATTTATACGCCTTCCCATGAGATCGGGTTGGCTGGATTTCAGTGCACAGGCTGTTGGGATGTGAGTTTTGTATTCAAACAGATTATAACAGTTAAAATATATGCTTATATATAATATGTTTTTTCCCATTTTCAAACGTTTGAATAAAAAAATGACATGGTCATATTGTAAAGGGCGAGGCGGAGACACTTTTCACTAGCAGGTTGCAGGTGCTTGAAGTAAGACATACATTCAGGAAATGAGACGTGTTTGACTTAAATTCCCCCCCTTTTTTTCAACATAAAGACATCACTTGTTTCCTGCTTTGGAAAAATACATGTGTCAAAGTGTGGGTCATTCTGCTTATAGGCTACATTAAACATTTTAAAAGACAAATAGCATGAACAAAAACAGCTGTCTCTATGTTTCTTCAGCCTCTGGAGCCCGGGGTAGTGAGGAGTCAACAGTTACTTCATCTGTGGCTTAGAAATTTCATTATTGTCAAAGCCTGTTAGACTTGATTTCTCCTGATGCTTAGCAGCCATTTGTACTTCAGAATAATGTCTTTTTTAATATCCCTGCCGGGAAGCATAAGAAGAAAAAGTACAACGGTAAATTAATTAAATCTGGAACATTCCAGATTTTAATCATTGACTTGAGAGGTAACAGAATGGAGAGGAAAAGCTAAACAGTGATTTTCTGCCCATGCTCACCTAAATAGAATGAGAGAACTGTGTTTCATTTACTAGAAATGTCCTTCTTCCAGAGGTTCAAAGGAAAAGCTAAGGCGTTTTAAATTAGACACGGGGCCTCGTACTTCTTGACTAGTTTTATCAGTAATTACATTACTCATCTCTAAATCACGCTCTCATCATGCTTAATCGAGCAAAAATTGGACACATGAGAAAAAATAATTAAGGCGCCCTTTTCCATCAAAGACATTCATTTATAAATACAGGAGACATCTTCCAGGGTTTTTCCCTTCACACTGAGAACACTAAGCACCGCTCATTTCAAGCAATTTTGGACATTTTTCTTCCAAGGGCACTCACTCATTAAGACCTAACTTCTGTTACCGTGTGAGAGGCTCTTTGGTGACCACCCACGTGTACTGTCAAATCAATTAGAAATACAATGCAAAAGTTATTTTCTGCTGAAGTCTTTAGTTCTTTCATGTATACACTATACATGGACATTTCAATGTACATCCACTTCATTTCAAATATTGATTTCCTACACACCCAAAGCAGCCTGATTCAGGCAGGCCCCAGCCCATTTAATAGTTCACAAATGAAGTAACCGTTTAGCATCCTGAACCCAGCTTGTGTCAATGTGTCAATAAGCTCAGGTCCCTTTGAGCTGGGCAGAGTCACAGACCTCCACTCCTGAGCACACATACAAATGTGCTGTGTGTTTTTTTATGAGCAGGAGGACAAAGCAATGGTGACACCGATAGCAAGAGGGACCTTGCAAGAGAGGTGCTATTCCATCGGAGTAGCATTAAAGCTATGGTAATGTATTTTAGAAAACTTGTTGAAATTGTCATTACATCCTGACATCAATAATTTAAATGCTCTGACAAAAAATTTTTTAAAAAATCTGGTAACTCTAATACTGTAATAAACCCGTCCAGTCATTTCATTTGGCTCGAATGAAATGAGTGGACGGGCTACCTACCTGCCTGCCTACCTGCATGCACTCATTATGCATGAGGCCTGAAGGGACGAACTATCAGTCGCTAGATTTAGGGTCTAGGGCTGCTAGCTGGCAATACTGGGCTGGGTTTTTTCGGTTGGATCACTTTTAAAATGTAGCGTCTTGCTGGTTTCTCAAATGTTAGCTACTCAACCTTGAAGATGTGTTCAGAATGCTGAAAAGCAAATGTTAGAGGCGATGCTATTGCATATAAAGTTAATGGAAAGATGCAAGTGCAACCCTGGGTGTGCAAACTAAGGCAAAAGAGATAAAAGGAGAGATACCGGAGGAAAATAACAATGAAGTAAAGTTTGTAGTAACCACCTCTACGTCACCAGCTAGCTACAGCTAATTACTTTAGCTGTTTGGGGCAAATAAATACAAATTGCAGTAGTTAAAGTTGCACAAAAAATACAGTGATATAGGTGAAAAATGTCTTTGTACATGAAAAAGTCCTGCAAATTGTCGACACTGAGTTAAATGGCCAAGAAATCTTTGACTAGAATGTTGTATCTCTAATGAACTCCACCGATAGTGTGCAGGAATTCAGCTTTTTCTTTTACATGATTTCAGTGGCGGACTGTGGACATGGCACCAGCTGCATGTGGTGAGGAACCTGCGTGTAGAAGGTTTTCTAGCATGTAGGGCAGCCTATAGGGCTCTACATCACGTTTCTTCCACTGGTAGGGCACCATAGAGGGCACATCATCATGTTTTCTCATCTATAGGGGCATCCAAGATGGCTGCGGTTTGTTCGAACATGGGGGCACCAAGGGGGGGCGGAGTCCACTAGTGCATGATATTTTTTGTTGGAGACTAATGGTGTTTTATTTATCATCAGCTGTATAATTTTGTAGTAAAGGTTACAATTTATCAGAGTTTCTTTTCAATTTACATATTTTAAAGCTACAGGATAATGATGATTCTCCTGTCTGGCACACTTGTTTGGAATATTTGCATAGGCCTATGCTATAGATCATATTTTAGTACAGTTTGAGTGATGATAATGTACAGTAAAAGTACTGCTTGCCATAAAATGGGTGCTGCAAAACCTCAAGAGCAAAGTGAAGTTCACCTTGTGTACTCAGAATATTACCAGGGGTTGGCTAACTTTGGCCCTGCAGCTGAACAGTAGAACTGTACATTATTCAAAATGCAGCATTCTCGTTGCCGCATTGCAATATGGTATATACTGTACATTCATATCTATATATAACCCACCTAGACTGATCCCTTAACCTGTTTATAAGTTTATGATCCATATGTTAACCTGATTTTGCCTTATTGTTATCTTACACTTTTTTATATTTGCACTCCTCCCACTTAATATACAACTGCTACACAGCAAATTCCCTCAGGATGAATAAAGTTTTATCTTATCACGTATTTATACATCATACTCAAACCTTCTTCCTGTGAAGCCACAATACAACCAGACCAATAACCACAGCACCAGCATGCAAATGAAAAGTGTTAAAGAACATACATCAAGCTGTAAATACGTTGACATATTGGGCCCTATATCTTACACCTGGTGCAAAGTGGCGCACGGCGCAGCACAACTGTCATTGCTAGTTTCAGACCGACGCCACGTTGTGTGCGTAGCATGTGTGCGCACGTGGGCTTGTTGGTCTTAAAATGAGATGTGGTCAGGCACTTTGTTGGTGCATTGCTATCTTGAGGCAGCAGAAAAGGACATACATTATATGTATTATTATTTAAAGGGCGCATTATTCAGATTGTAAGATGCTTCTACATTGGCAGGTTCACAATGCGTGTACACTCTGCTTGTCTCACACAGGGACGCACAGCAGCGCTTTCCTCATCAATTGAATAGGTTATTGGTGCATTTGCTCATGTGCAGTCAGATGGAGTTGTTGATGGGACAGAGGATGGGGAGACGGCAGAGGCAGAGGGTCCACCGACCAAGGACAACATAAGTGTCCCTATCTTCCCTTCACAATATGCCACAGCAACATTAATTATGCACCCCCTATCAGAGTATCCTCTTAATCAGTATATGCAGAATATGAAACTCATCAATATTATCATTGAAATTTTAAATCAGCATTTGAATGCTGCACAGCAGGGTTTTTTGCTTTTTTTGCATGTCTATTCCTTGTGCTTAAAGCCGGTGTTTCTGCACAGTTGCAGATAAAGATCAGGCTACACTAACATTATTAGTATTATACTGTTTGAAGAATTAGATTCCAGTGGGGGCTGTGTAGGGTTGTTTCAAACATTTACAATAACTCTAATGCGCTGTAAAGTCCAAGAAATTATTGAAAAAAGATAAATGTAATCATTTCTAAAATTCACAACATGTTTTAAAGTAAAGAACCATTCTGCTTCAATCCATATTTGTTGGCGTTTAGCCTTTGGTTTAATTCCTTTTATGCCCCAAACACACCTATGATTAATTAATAGACTAAACTCTGCGCCCAGATTATGCTCCACTTAACCAGCAAAAGCGGAGTTGGACACGCCCTAAATGCACTTGCACCATGCGTTTTTGGACCATATGCTATAGATTGTTTAATAGGCCCATTACCACGTGAATAATTTGATATGGAGAGTGTGCTAGCAAAAGGTTGCCTATTCACACATCTAAAATTAGCATTCATTTAGAGTCCTGTTTGTGTCCGCCTAACATGTGGGTCTTGAGCAGCTAAATACTCCACCATGTTCACCAGCTAGTCACTAACTTTGTCTGCCATTTGGTTCTAGAAATGTGCAGTACAGTGGGTTGTAAGAGCTTTTTGTTTTCGAAACAACGTTGATGGAGGCTGTAAAACCAAAATGAATAAGTTAAAAGGTGCTGTAATGCTCCGTGGAGCTGAGAGGAACTGTACAGTTGGGTGATAATTGTCTGAGTTAATTTGATCCATTTTTAATATAAAAATCATGATAGCAGCTTTATGTTTAAAGCGGTTACATTTACAGCATTCACACCGCACATCTCCCATGGAGCTACAGATCAACATACCTATTTCCATAGATTACTAATAACAGGTATCCATCCCTGTCTGTGATACAATACTAGGATTCAGCAGGCTATGTATTTAGGATTGCCCATCTGTAAATAAACCAAGAGCACAAGAGTGCAAGGCTGTTTCCATGGCGACGGGTAGCAAACTAAAGTCAGTCAAGCGACTGTTGGAGCACACTTCCTGGGCAGAGCGACAATTACAGTGGCTGTCAGAGCATCAATGGGCCATTATAAAACGTTCTCTGTAACCCTCGCATGAAGAGGAGTCATGGAAAGGGAGTTCTGGTTTGGTCTTCATTTCTACTTAAGAAAAGGTGGAAAAGGTAGGACGGAAAAGAAAATCAATGTTTCAGTTAACAGCTTGTTGTCCATCTTAGTATTGTCTTTCTTTTTACAAGCAGCATTCGTGTCTTCCATCTCACGAACACAGCCTCAATACCAGGTTTTAATCATCTTTTCTTTGGTTTGCTATTAATTAGCAGACTTTTATGCTCATACACTGAGGATGGAAGAGCACAGTAGTCTATTAATTCAACCCTGACATTAATTCTTCCACTCGCCTCTGCCCTCAAAGCCACTGAATCCACTTCATTATTCACTTCTCTCTTTGAGTAGCAGTGGGTACAGCATCGCTCTAAAGCCAGCAGAGGCCACATATCTTCTCTCAAAGATGGGGTGGGTTGGCATGTTTCATAATTTATCAGTCTCTTATATTCACATACATTTAAGTAATTTGGCTGTCAGGCGAATTTCAACTTTCTTCATGAAAATGTTGTTACTGTGATCCTCTGTCACAATTCATTTGCCTGTTTTCAGATGTAGCCTTTTATTCTATCTGGTTGTCTGGAGGCCTCACACAGATTCCAATAACCGATGTGTAAGAGACCCCAGACAGAGCAGGGCCACAACAAAAGAACAATTTGACTAGTCACCTCTCGAGGCCCCCAGGACAACAGGTAATTTCGCAGAGTATTTGCCAGATAAACCTGTGTTGTTTTACCGGGGCATATTATCAACAGACGCCCCGGCGCTGCAATCTTCTCCCTCGGTAAATTACACCTTCCTATCGTTCTGTATCTGCATTCATCTGAGTAGGGGGTGAATTTGGGGTTGTGATAGGAGCATTTATAAGCTACCTCTCCTGCCTGAAGGCATGTCATCTTTCTCAACTTTGTGTGCATGTTAAAGCCCAACTGAAAATCACATGAATCACCCAGTTTGGTTGTCAAAAATAATGTCACTGTGCTTTTTCAGGGTTTTCTTTTATCGATTAGAATATTGAATCGCGATGAATCGCATGATTGTCCATAGTTGTGTCCATCAAAATTAATCACACATTTTGTATCTGTTCAAAATGTACCTTAAAGGGAGATTTGTCAAGTATTTAATACTCTTATTAACATGGGAGTGGACAAATATGCTCAAATCATAGCATGGTAAACAGCTGTCAGTGTGTCAGTGTGCTGACCTGACTGTTACTTGCCCCAAACTGCATGTGATTATCATAAAGTGGGCATGTTTGTAAAGGGGAGACTCGTGGGTACCCATAGAACCCATTTTCATTCACATATCTTGAGGTCAGAGGTCAAGGGACCCCTTTGAAAATGGCCATGCCAGTTTTTCCTAGCCACAATTTAGGGTAATTTCATAGCATTATTTAGCCTCCTTCCCGACAAGCTAGTATGACATGATTGGTATCAGTGGATTCATTAGGTTTTCCAGATTCATATGATGTCGGTATCTTCACTCTATCTGTAAAACTGAGTCCGCTACAATCTAAAAATTGCAAGTTGTGTTAAAGAAACAAATTAGCATTAACAGGTTTTATCACATTAACTTTGACAGCCCTAACACACACACATATATATATAGTTAAAAGTATTGAAATATATATATATTATTTTAATTTCTTTACTTTATTCATATCTTTTGAAGGCAGTATGAGTTTAGGCAAACATGAATGACTAAAATCAAACACTAACAAAGCACATCAGGGGTTTATGTTTTCAATTGGATTCCAGATGATACATTACAATCTGTTTCACATGCTTCTTTTAGGCTAACATCAATGCTAGCTTCTCCAACAGGCTAACATCGCCTGCTCTTTATGTAACAACCAGGTTAATGGTGACAAGATGACCCATAGGCTGGCACACCTTTGGGTCCCCAGACGTGAGGTCCACAGTGGGACCCTTCTCCATTCTTCAGCTGTAGTCTCACCCAGCAGTGTGTCTCCTTAAGCATACTTTTAGGCTTTGTGTGTATACAGACACCAACGCTTTTTCTTCTTCTTTTATTTTACAGTATCAATATTAACTGTCAGTTTGTTGTTGTGGTTGTATCAGGGTATGCTTTGTCTGTAATGCTGTGAGTCTGAAGAAGTAAACCTATTCACCATGCTATGTTCTATAACAGTTAATCCTCAGAAACTTCAGAAAACTATATAAAAATAAAAATAGTATTTACCTGATTATTGAAGGTATTTTTTAAACCTTTTTTTCACAGTAATTTAGATTATTACATTGAGCCCCTATACATGTTTGACCCTGGTATGATGACACATATATTTCAATTGGTCTTCTAACAGATCTAACTGGTAAGGTCTTGACGTTGATAGCTCGGTGACACATGGTGGTGTGGTTCTCTTGTAGCCACACATACCGCAGCCTATCCCTGTTAACTGCAGCCTTTCGCTGATACAAGCCGTGTAAAAGCACGCAGTCTGCCAGACGTTCTCTGTCACCTGTGCTTTTCCCGTTTGTCGATGCCTGCAGCCTCCTGTCAACATCACCATTACGATGAAACTCAGTGTGGTGCTGGGGAAGCGAGTGACGAGTGAAAGATCTGGAGGCGGCCGGGAAGGAGATGACGACAAAGTCCCAAGCCACATTCTGAATCAGACCCCCCCTCCTCTGGGAACTAACTTCTTGTGGACCTCCAGAGGCCCCAGACCCTGGCGCTGACGGATATCCAGGTGGTTGACCGTGAGGGAGGAAGGCCCCATTAGCAGATGGACGACGGACCCTGAAGCCGACAGGGTTAGTGTGAGGCGCGGCACAGCTGAAGGGAGCAACAGGGGCTGTCATCATCACCATGACGGCCCAAAACGGCCCCCCATCCCCATGCTAATTACTATGAAACCATAGGCAGAAATACAATGACAAGATGTTGATGCCATGCTGTCCCATTGTGTACCGGCCATTTGTCTGTGTCAAGTTGTATTTCACCATGTAGTTTAATGAAGTGTATTTACACACATAAATATGATACTCAAAATATGGATACTGTCTCTCTTTAGGCCTTTACTTTAAATAGCATTCACAGGGTTTCTCTTGCATCAATGCTCCCTGTGCCTGTGTGATACCATGTCACAATATGCTATGCACTAGCCAGCATGGTCTCATCAGTGCACCCTAGCTACACAAAGTTAGCTCAACAAACTTCTCTTCTATTTAGCAGCTTTATGCATGAAAATGCATAACACAATCTCTAAAAATATATAAACACATTCACATAAACTTGCTTAAGTAACTTAACCTCACATATAAAGCAGAAACAAGTAAATAGAGCAAACAAAATTGCATACTTTCCCAGGAAAAATCCCAGAACAACGAGGAAGTAAAGCTAGTAAAGTACAACAAACACAGTCTGTAACATGTATTTTGAAAAAGAAACTTTGAAAATGACAAATTTTCATGGGAAAGTGCACGAATTTGACAGGAAACATGTTCACTCACCAACATATAGCAACAGTTTAGGAAATGTAAAAAAGTCTCCGTTACATCCACATATGATTTTCATTGACTGTATATAAGAAGTGGACGTCGTCACCATGACGTCACCGATTGGTTTGTGGACTGCTGTTTTGAAGCCTTGAGTTCGGCATTGACTGGCCACCGCCAAGTTGTTTTTTTGCAACAAGAAGTGACACGAGAGGGTGGATCTGAGTACAACCGAATGCTTAATAATACATTTTCAGGCGACCATAAAGGTATTAATTAACATTCATGAAATTAAAACACACTGTGAAAGGGTTTAAATGCCCTAGATGAAAACACCGGACAACGCTGTGGTAGCGACCTGTCAATCACAAGGTAGCCATGCCCTAAAGCATCCCCTGCTTTATGGTCTATTTGACTCTAAATGGGACCATAATTTACTAAATGAACATCATGCTGTATTGAAGAAGACTTGAAACTAGTGATCGAGACCATAAACTCATGTTTACAATGTTTACTGAGGTAATAAATCAAGTGAGAAGTAGACTCATTTTCTCGTAGAATTCTATATAATTAGACCTATTTTTGCCACCAGAGGAGTCGCCCCCTGCTGGCTGTTAGAAAGAATGCAAGTTTAAGCCACTTCAGCATTGGCTTCACTTTTCAGAATCGGAGGTTGCCCCCTGATGATTTTACAGTAATTTATATAGTTCATAAATTATCGCAACACAAGCACAAATGTTCCTCAGTGTCATCGCCATGCTGATGTCTCACCAGAAATACTTTGTAAAAGCAGATAAAGAGTCGCGAATATGTCAATTTTTTAATGTCTCACATCAATGTGCTCCACATTGCTTTTGAATATAGAGTTTAAATCTTTTTCAAAGGTTTTTCTTAAATAAATTGTTTTGTAATTACATTTTTCCAGATATTTCCTTAGGCAGACCCACACGCAGCTGGAGTACTGCAGTATTTCTCTTTGTACTGACTCCTAAGTGCTGTTTAGCAGTTACAGGTCACAGAGTCTTGACTTGAAGGTAAACATGTTTGACAGCAGCACCTCCCGTCAGTAACACGATACCAGCAACAAGGAGCGTCCCCAAAGCCCCTAAATCCCTCTATGGAGGACGTCTTTTCGCACCTGCAGGCCATGAGCACCAACACCATGGCCGCAATCCATCCACTCGTCTGCCAGGCCAAGGTCGACGATCTGAGGGGGGCAAGGGAAGCCATCACTCAGCCCCGGTCAGGTCTCCTGGGACGGGATAACTTGGGCTACTTGGTTCTCAAAGGATGTTGGGCTCCTCCAGTTTGGCTAATGCTTTAAACACCTGCCTCTATACTGTGGAGAGGGATGAGTCACAAGGTTGCTATGACGCAGACCTGTGTCAGCCAGCGTTTGCCAACCACTCTTAGTGTGTTAGCTATAACCGGCTTGCTGAAGATTTTCTGCCTATGGATGATTCAGACATGGTTTAATAAAAAGCCTGTTGTTCAACCCTCAGAGGTCTAATGGCATTGTTCACGTCTTCTTAAATTCACCTTTTAAAGGTACTTGCAATTTGCAGAACCCTCTCAGCTCTCTTCTTCCTGAGGCTTTCATTTGCCCTAGAACACTGTGTAAAGACATAATGTGGCTCCTAAAGCTGACAAGTTGTAGTCACTTTTTAAAATTCTTTGTTTATCTTGTGAAAACACACCTTTACTCATGAGGACCAATTGTTTTGGTGCTTGAAATTGGTTTACTAAAGTTGCAGGTTCACAAAACTATTGTAATATATGAATAAAATAGTATATAAATGTATAATAAATGTCTAAAATGAAATTTTGTAATATCGCTTTTTGAGTAGAAGTGTTGTCTGTCACTGTATTTTCACCAGAGATCAAATGAGACTGAATAATGGCTTCATACTAGGCATATCAAGCTTCATGGGATGTGTGCTAATGAAAAGATAAGCATTACAACTCTTCTCTTTTTCTTCAAACCAAATATTTACTATGTATAAAACACAGAAAACACACTATTTACAATACTGACATAATGTGTATGCTTTCATGTGACCTGGTGGCAGGCGGAGAGGGAGGAGGTGGCTGCTTGAGGGATGCTGGATGAACCGTAGGGCTGCTTATTTTCAAATACTGTACAGCTCTGTTTGATTATTGTCATGAAAAAAATAGAATTACCGCCTTGCGCTTGTATTCCTGTGCCAACCGATCAAGTTGCAGTTTACATCCATGCCTGTAATCACTACATAGTTTTATCCTGGTAGACATTTGTGTGAAATTGTCATAATTAGCATATTAATTCTCGAGTTATGGCCGAAAACAAGTTTTGTGAGGTCACAGTGACCTTGACCTTTGACCTTTGAGCACCAAATTCTAATCAGTTCATGCTTGAGTCCAAGTGGACATTTGAAGAAATTCCAGGTGTTCCTGAGATTTGTGTTCATGCAAATGGAACGGACAGACGGACGGACGGACAATCCGAAAACATGATTCTTCTGGCCGCGAAGACATAAAAGCTCATAAATTACGTCCTGAGATGCAATTCGAGCAAATGTAATGCTTCATCTCTTACTGTATCTGGATACCTGATTTACCATGCCAGTGTTAACATCACTTATTTTAGCCCTGATGGTTGGAGGTTTTAACACTGTTGCACAGCTACACAATGGACAACCTGTTGCTTTGCTGATGAAGTCTTTGTTTTAGAAAAAAACAATCCATTTATGGCTCCGTCTGACAGCAAATATATTCTGATACACTCTGATACAAGTGTTTTGTCTCAGCTCAGGTGGTTTTAGTAAAACACACACATTTCTATCCAAGCTAAGCCCTGCATCTTATTCCCAAAGCGGTTTAGAGGCTTCATGTGAAATAGCCGGGAGTTTCATTTGACTGTTTGTAGAAAAAAAAGCTGGTGTTAAGGTGCAGGGCATTTTTAAGATAATAATCTTCCCCTCACAAATTACCCCCTGGGCTAGTTGCCATGGCAATACGATTAACTTATTTTCTTTTAGCATCAACACAAAAAGAAAACAAACAGTAAAAAGAGCCTTCATCAGATATGGCTCCCCCTGTCTTGGCTATGTTTCATTATCACCCAAGTGCTCAGCAAAAGCTAAAAGAATCCAGAGGTCCCTCTATCGCGTAAAAAGGACAGACAAAAAACCTTCCAAACAACTTAGTACAGATACAGAACAAAACTGCACTTCATTTTGCCTCTAATTACACTAATGGAAGTCCCTTTGTAGGCCTCAGTGCTTCCAAACCGTGGAGCTAAAAGAGGATAGGCACTCTGCTAAAGGCCCCATTGTGCTGGGTAAGCCCCTGGCTTAGACAGGGAGGGAGACAGGACCAGCTGTAATTAGTTTAGCTCCCTCGCTGCTTCACATCTTGCCAGGAGAGGGCTTTGCCCAATGAAAGGTGTCTCCGCAGGGCTCTCTGTCTAAAGCGAGGGTGGATCATCAACCAGAGGTCCTATGGAAGGAGTAGGGGGATCCCTAACCTACGATCTGACATGCTGTGACTAAATTGGACGAGGGTTGAGTCACACAGTATAGATGGTTAGGTGAGTGAAGGGACCTAATTATGAAGTAGTAAAGGAGGATAGTGAGGTATTCACTCAGCCGCTGAGACCAGCAACCAACTCGTAAAACTCTTCAAATAAAGGTCACGCATCCATTAAATAGAAACCTGGCTGTACTCAGGACTCAGGCATATGGCATTTGAAAATAATTCTTAACATAATGAGCACAGCGGAACAGATGAATGGGATTACCCACATTAAGACAATTCAGTGTCTTTCTCAATCAAGAATGGTACTGTACACAAAATCACCTTTAAATACTTCAATGTGATTTTGGGAGCCATGTGACACACACTGCATTATTCCACGAGGGAAATCCCACTCATCTGGCGCTTAAATGGGCTCACACAAACCATAAACATATTTGTAATTACTGCTACAATATACAATGCTGACTGCAGTCCAGACGGAATGGACACAAGGCATTCATGGAAAACCAAAAAAAAAAAAACCTGCATATCATGGGAAATATATTAAATCCTGCCACAGTTTTCCTGGAAAGGCTGGTATGTCCCAATGTTTGTCTTAACCCCCCCTACCAGAGTTGTTTTCCATTTTCATTTAGTTTTTTTTTTTGTTTTTTTTTTCTCCCCACTGTGGATGTTGTCTTTGGGAGGTGGGTCGTTCACACCTCAGTGAGCAGCCTCAATGGTACCCAACCCAAAGTCGGCCATTTTTCCCAGCCCTTTGCCCTGTTTGAATGGATGCCCTCTCCCCCCATTTACCCTCTCCGTGAAAGAAAAGGGCCTAAATAATCTCCCCTTGCTTTAATCAGGGGAGCTCAGAAGGATTGTACAGAACCAGGGGGTTTGTGCCTTTGTGCTGGCCTTGACCGTCTTGATTCCGTTGGCGTTTTCTGGCAAGGTCCACCACCCGGGGCCTTTTTAATTTGCTCTCTATTGACTCTGTGTTAATTGGGTTGCAGAGAGATGCATCCAGATTTCAACCCCAAGTTCAGTCATCTTAAACCTTCATTGTGTTTTTCACACATTTCACAAAAGATGCACAGCCTGCTGCGATGTGAGCGGTGTGAGGGAAGGGGGAGGAGTGGGAGAGCGGAGGAGGGGGAGACTTTGGAAGAAAAGGATTCCGGATTTGAACTGTGTGTTTGAGAAAGGGTGAGATAACAGCCCGCTGGATTTCTAAGCCGTTAATCAACACGGTCTTGCTCTTGGTATTATTGTGGCTGGGTGATCTCATAGGTTAACAGGACCACAAGTAACTATCTATCTATCTGACCCCATTTCCACCTGGTATTAACATGCAATCTGAATCTGCATGTCTTATCTGGATATGGAAAAAGGTAATGAAAGGTGTAGCCTAAATGCATTGCAATCGGAATACCATCGGATTGGCCAGATCTTATCTGGACGTCGTCTTGCTAACATTGTGATTGGATCTCAAGCTGGCAATCAAAAAACTTAGCAATCCTCCTTAGCAAAGGTAAGTAGAGCCCATACAGCAGCATTCCTTTGAGAGACTTTCCAGGCGCCACTAGGACGTGTAAGACGAGGGCCACGTGACTGACGGGTGTAGCCAAGCAAGCACTATTGTTAGCGAGCTTCTCCACCGGCTTGGATTCATTAAATCTCTTACAGTGTTCCATATTGACCCAAAGATTAGATTACCATGATTATATAACATCCCTCCCACCTTCCTACACCTCTACAGGTAGCCGGAGAATAATGAAGTCCCTTTTCTCTAATAAAACTGAAACATGAAATACTATTGAGGCATAATGTAAATTCTCTGTGTAGCTGGTTGAGGTATGTTTTTAATCATCAGTCGCATACTTAAACACTCTCAAGCTCCTGGAAGTGGTTGGAATTAGCATTTCCCAGACCTTTTTAAAGGTGCTCTATACGATATCCAGAGTATTAATATAGCAGCAAACAACTATGTACTATGTGAAGATATAGAGGAGTAATGTCTACATGAGCAGAGAATGAAGTCTCTCTCTCTCTGTCTGTGTTGTAATCAGAGATTCTCTGTGCTTTGTTGACATAGCCGGGCTGGCCCGCGCATACTTTAAGTGCATGTTAGTGAATGTGAGCGTGCCCCACTGACTATCCTATCTATCCATCCATCCATCCATCCATGTATAGACAGTCAAGAGTATGCTGGCCTTGGCTGCCTATTACTGCCTTTGTCTCTACGCAGGTGGTGGTGGTGTAAGGTTAGGGGGGCGGTTGGGGTTTGGTGGCTGACGGATACAAATGAAGTGTCCTGTTAAGAGCACCAGGGTGTTTAAGTGTGTAATCATCTGTTGCCTCCCTGTAGACCCACTAGCCAGATGGAAAGAAGTCAACGCAAAGAGAATCGTGAAAATCCCAGCAAATTCCAGAATGCCAGCAAGGAATCTCATTAAGGAGCTCCACACATCGATGGTGCAGCCTCACACTGCTGTTTTTTTCTCACAGAGCCGGAGCAGTCCATGGAGGATTTAACTGGATAATGGTATTGGTTTCACATCAGCGAGGGAGCAGGAAGACCACAGTGGATGAGCTGTAAGGACAGCCTCTCTCTCTCTCTCTCCTGTTTCCTGCTTCTTGACTGAGTAATTATTCCTTAAGCCCACCTACCCAGGCAACAAAAATAGAATTGATTTCCCATTATGTGAAGCATCACTCCTGCTGGGGAGGTCCTGTCAGGGTGACCAGGCAGCGAGCAGACACGTCTAACCCGAGAGCCTGGGACTGGCTGTGAGCTGCTGCACAGTACTATCGATGTGATCCTGTGCTTCATTTCCTAAAACAAAGCAGACACGCTGTTGTTACACCTTTCTGCCCAAGACGAGTCGCCTGACCACGGTCAGAAAGGCTGAGAGAGAAGGAGCCAGGCCCACACAGCCACACACTGCTGGGTTTAAAAGGTCTCTGCACTGATACAATGTCAAAATTATGTTGGAATGCGGTGGGGTTAAATCAAAATCATTCAGTCTTATGTCAAAGGTTAAAGCTGCTCTATACTATATCCAGAGCATTAATATATCATCAACAACCATTGTCTATGTAAAGATATAGAGGAGTAATGTCTACCTGAGCAGAGAATGAAGTCTCTCTCACTCTGTGTGTGTTACAATCAGAACTTCTCTGTGCTTCGTTGACATAGCCAGCGGCGCTCTGCACTGTTCTCATTCGGCGGTTACAGCTGATAATGGTGTCCCGATTGACAGCACCATTGCGGAAGCGTAGCACCCACCCTCCGGTTCCCTCCCAGGTTAGCACTGTTAGCTCTGTCAGCACTGTTGCCTTGTTTTCACATTTAGCGCTGTTAACACCGTTAGCTACGAGCCGCCGACTCAGGCGCCGTCAGGTTGAGAGCCATGCGGAGGCAATAGAAATGCATTTAGCACTTTTAAGGATGATACCACGTTGCTATTGTTAGTAATACTTGAAGTTTTAAAGAAATGGGAGTGCATTATGAGGGTTTAAACCACATAGTAATAAAGTTGTTGTTTTTCAAGCATGTTTATAGTGATAGGTAAGCTTCTGCTGCATACATACAGTATACTGTATGTGGAACCTTTTTTATGCCATTGCGACAGCCTTGGCCGGAGGCATTATGTTTTCAGTTTGTCCATCTGTCCGTCTGACCGTCCATACGACCCATTCTCGTGAACCCGGTAGCTCAGGAACGCCTGGAGCATGGATGTATTAGGAGAGGAGAGTCACAGGGTCCCAACATCACGCTGTCGTCACGGCTTGCGCTCCAGCCTCAGTCTGGGTCTCATTTACATAAACGGAGGAAGGGAAATAACTCTGGATTCAGCGTTTTACAGCTTTTAAAACCTAATGATTTGAATAAGGGCTATTAGAGTGTTCGTACTGGGGAGTTTATTTACCTAAAAAAAATGATCCGCTGAGTTACAGACGTCTCTTTCCCAATGTAAGTCTATGGGAAAAAGTATTTTTGGGCCCGATGGCATCACGTGACGACACGGAGGTTGCAGTACCTCCGTTTGGCCACTACGATAGTTGGGATCAACGACCGGCGCTCTTCCTGGGGGCTTGACCTGGAGGGAGTTTCTTCAAATTTGACACAAACATCCACTTGGACTCTCTCATCCACTCTATAGGATGAACTGATTACATTTTGGTAGTCAAAGGTCAAGGTCACTGTGACCTAACAAAACATGTTTTGGGCCTTTGCTCATTAATCCATATTCTAATTAGGCTATGGCAATATCACACAAATATCTAACAGGATAAAATGATGAAGTGATGATATTTTGAACAGACATAGATGTGACATGGATGGAACTTGACTTGCTGGCGAAGGCATACAACCGCGAGGCGGTTTATTTTTCCATGGGCCCAGTATAGGCTGCTTACACCGCACCATGCTGTGCCAAGTCCTATGAATTTCCACAGTGACCTCACAACTGTGTTAACCCATGCCGCTGTGGTCCTGCTTGGTACAGTAGCATGTTCAACTGGTGCCAAACCAAAGCCACATCTTGCACTAAACACGTGTGCCTGTCGCAGCAAATAGAATGAAAGCTCTGTAGTGTCTCACTGTGCTCAGCTCTCAAAATTGACCTACACAACAAGGTCAGCAGATTTGTTTTTAATATTGCAGGGAGGTATAACACAAGCACACACAGCTACAGTGAGCTGTCAACAGGCTCAACCAGCACATCTCCAACCAACATGTCATCAAGGTAAACGCCTTTTACCTTGCTGCGGTGTCCTGTGGAAAACCTCTAATGCTGTTCCAGCCCGACTTGAATGATCACGTTTGGTCAAGGCTCAGCACCAATGGAACAATGGCATTATCATGTGCAAAGTTATCCAGCATGCCAAGGTAAAGGGCTTGTCACTGCTGTTGAAAAAGAGAACACAAAGAATGGAAAACATTGGAATACATTTGCTACTGTTGGTCGTCTTGTCTTTTTTGTTTTTTGTGCAACTTCATCACCGGCTTAGCCCAGATAATGGAAGGTATTGAAAAAATATATCTGCCCCCAAACCTCCAGTCAGTCTGATTCAACTGAAGAAGCCTTTTGGGTGAGATGCGAAATGTCAAAGAATCTCCAGCAAGTCCAGCTGCCTATGACTTAGCCCTTCTACGTATAACCAACTGGACGATTTCTTGATTTGTACAACAATGACTTTGTCACCTTAGATAGCATAGAAACTGTAAATCATAAAACAAAGGCTATGCAGTGCATTTTTTTTGAGTAATGCCAGCTCACTTTGTGAATCACAAGCTCCTTAATCTGGCGTGAATACCTGGAATCAAACAGATGTGGAGTTGCAACACGTGTACTGGCGTGGGCCAGTGCTAGAAGTGGGCCGGTACTCACCGGTTCGCGGTACCGGCACGTCTTCATTTTCAGAGCATTTTGGCAAATTTTTCTTGGGCGCTACCCACATGATCAGATGTGCTGCTCATCCCACAAATGCATGATCCTTACAAGTTGGACATCATTGTAAAGGGAAATAAACAGGCTTTCCAACGATGTCAAATACAATGCCAATTAGCATTGTAACAACAGAGAAATAATCCACCAAACACAAGTTTCCAAACTTTTTTTCCCAGTATATAATAAATGAAACATTTAAAAGTTTTCTGAATCTGCTCTTTTGATTTTACAGGGCAAACTGCAATGTTCAGACAAAGGCTGTGATAAATAATATAAATAATAATTTAACTAGTAATAATAATGGTGCAAAATTATAGTTTTAAGACAAAAACCTTCAAATTTTCCACCACCTCAACCCAATAATGATACAGTTGGAATAGTATTGCCCCGAGTATAATAATATAGCAATAAAATCACAGCTGATTATGACTGACACAGTTTAACATGCTGAAAGAAATAATGAATAAATAGGAATAAGTTGCATGAGATTGCTGATACACGCCAACATGAATAAGGGGTTTACTGGCACTTATTTTTTTCCAATTCATTCACTGGTATGGGTTCAAAATGACAATAGAAAATAGCAGAATGACAAACTTTAGCTTTACTGCCATTTTAAAAGCATATAGATGTGGCGTGGTGTTTATATGGCTATGTGCAGCCCCTCTTGAGCCTATGGCCCCTTGCCGCTGTGAATCGCCGCTCAACTCCTATACACAAGTGTTGATATCCAAATGTAATAGGCTACAGACAGTTGATAGCAAAAAGTATTGCCATCACGCATTAGGAATGCAACATGTACAGGCCAAAGAACCGTCCTCCTGTCGTCAGCCTTCGGGGCACTGAGAGGGAGTAGCTGTGTGAGTTTATAATCAATAACTGCCCGTCTCGCCTGCATCATGTTATTCGGCTGATGGAAAAGCTGAAGGCTGCGGCTTTCATTCCAGAAAGAAGGACTGCTTTTGAAGCAAAGAACAACTCTCTACATTTTTATTAGTATATGATAATGGAGACACCATCCACAAGCATGCCTCTTCTCAACACCCACGCATTTCAGAGCCTGTTTACCATGATGCTCTGAGGTTTATCACTAAAAGCACTGTCGGTACCCATCATTGTGTTCTGTATATGGTAGAGTTGGCTGGCTCTTTAAACTCACTCTTAGGTACACACTCTTCTACAAAGCTATTCCTGGCATATTACATGGCAATTCTATTCTCCCAAACAAGGCTATAGGAGCTAACTCTTTGTGCTTGTGGAACTTACATCCTGTCTCCGTTTCTAAGGTGCACTATATGGGAGAAGAGCCATCACGTCCTTGCACTCTTTTAAAATGATTCCTTATGATTTGGAGGCAGGCAGAACTAGTTATAAATTGGCTGTTGTTATTTTATTAGTTTTATCATATCTTTCTGATCCTTTGTTCATTACTTTCTTTATGTTTAATTAAGTTTAAGTCTGTGTTTATTAACCTACATTTTCTATGTTCTGCTGTTATCTTGGCCAGAACAATCCTGTAAAATATCAGCAATACTTGTTAAATAGAATTATGTAAGTCAAATAAAGGTCTGATTTAAAAAAAAAAAATAACAACATAAAAAGGTACTGTGTCTATGCATACAGCAGCCCACTAAATAGGATAGGATAATGTTCGTATTATTCTATTGTAATTATTTTTCTCACTGTACAAATCCCACGATAACACTGAAACCACTAACACTGTTTTTTTCACCCATTTCAAGTGTTATCAGCCCATTAAATGGCCGTTATCAGCTATTATCATTACCATTATAATGCTTCAGACGGGGCAAACTGCACCTACCGACAAGTTGTGAAATGGTTGCAGTTCTAAACACGTGTACGTTGTGAATTGAAACAACTTGGGTGTTTGGAACTATTTTCACCCAGTGCAACAGCATGGCTCATTGATATGTTTTTAGAGCTCTATAGAGGAATAAGATATCAGGCTTTGGATACAATAATTGTTAGAAGAATCAATTCATTGTTGGTTTTGGTCTTTTCATTTGATGACATCAAGAAACATAACAACAGCCTGTTTATTGTTCTTTATAGTGAATGATACCAAATACCGGGCAAACCAGTGGACACAGAATGCTGGTAAACTACAAATGGCTACCTCCAATACCACGTCTACATCAAGCACCTTTAAATACTGAAACAATTGTAACATTAAAGTTTGCCATAATTTAATTGAGTCAAATACGACCTCGCTGTCTCATTGCTGATTGCTGCAGGATGGACTCAGTGTTCCCCTCAGCTAAACTCTGCTTTCATCCCATTTCACAGCAACACTGTCCTAAGCAGGTGCCAATCACAGCAGGCTAACTCGCCCAGAGCCCTGAGCGGCTGGAACTCATTAGAAAAAGCTGGGCATGTTTTGGTGCCGGCACAGCCCGTATTCATCCAGAACCCAATGTGAGACATTCCTTGGGGCGGGGAGAGGTTAATCAGCAGGGCAAAAACAATGAGCTCAAGTCCTGCAGGTAGGGAGGGAGGAGGAGGAGGAGGAGGAGGAGGAAGAGGAGGGCGGATGATAGTCAGTGTCCGAGGGTGTACGAAGGACGGTGCGGTGGGTCGACTGTGAAATGAGGAAATGCATCAGGAAATGCACAAGGACATCCAGGATGCTACACAGCATATTTCTGTAATGCATACTAAGTCACAGCACATCAAGTTTGTTATAGACATGGAAGTGGTTGAAATTTAACATCTGTTACAAGTGAGAGGGCTCCTGTTTTAGTAAGACGGAACAGTTCTACACTGGTCCTTGATCACTTGGCACTTGGTGAGCCACTACTCCGTTTTATACATCCCTTTGTGTTGCAAGGCTATCGCTGGGCAAGGGAATGCATCTGTTCAGAGCAGCACGCTCCTGCATGTTTGGCTGCTGATTTACAATAGCATTAAACAGAAATGCACAAACTACACCATCTTTGCAGGTAGAAATCAATATAACCCCAGAAAAAAATAAATCAGAAATGAAATTGACTGGAAACCCAAGGAAATTGAGGCAACGTGTTTTTAGTTACGCTTTGCTTTCTTGTTTGCTTTTAGATTGTTTTTACTTCACCCCATTTCTAACGGGAGGCTCCATCTATGTAATGTGGGAGCAGATCTAAAATATAATGGATTGTGGCTAGCTTGCACAGTTGGATGTGTACGCCACGGCTCATTTTAACCACTAATGGTGCGGGCCTAGTGTCGATTCGAGGCCAGTCCGGCAGTGAAACTCACTGCGGTTAGCTTTTTATGAGACACTCAGTGGACAAGCCATTGGCCCCCGAGCCATGCCAGACTCACCACATGTTCCTAGCACTGCCACACATAGGGCCTATGGGACTAAAATACTGACCAGCAGACATGGATGGATTACTGAACGGGCCCACTGGGGACACAGGCACAGGGGTCCAAAGTGTCAGGCCTTCACCTACAAAACGTCACTCAAAGAGACACGTACCAACCAGGAAGAGACTCCAAATGACCAAAACCATAAAACAACTACAAGAAAGACACGAAAAGACTAGAGACACTAAACAACTACAAAGAGATGCAAAACAGCTGCAGAGATATAAAGCAACTACAGACAAAAATAACTACAGAAAGACCAAACTAATTACAAAGTGACACAAAACAACTACAAAGACACAAAATGACTACAAAGAGACACAAAATGACCACAAAGAGACAAAAAGAAACTACAAAGAGACACAAAACTACCACAAAGAGACACAAAACAACTACAAAGACACAAAATGACTATACAGAGACACAAAATGACCACAAAGAGACAAAAAGAAACTACAAAGAGACACAAAACTACCACAAAGAGACACAAAACAACTACAAAGACACAAAATGACTATACAGAGACACAAAACATCTACAAAGAGACAGAAAACGACTAAAGGGGACACAAAACAACTACAAAGACAAACAAAACAACTAATAAGAGACACAAAATTAATACAAAGAGACATAAACCAACTACAAAGACACATAAACCAACAACAAAGAGACACATAATGACTACAAAGAGACACAAAACAACTACAAAGAGAAACAAAACAACTACTAAGAGACACAAAATGACCACAACGAGACAAAACAACTACATAGACACAAATGACTACAAAGAGACAGAAAACAACTACAAAGATACACAAAATGACTACAAAGAGACACAAAATGACCATAAAGAGACGCAAAACCACAACAAAAAGAGGCTAAACATCTATAAAGTCTGTGTGTCTTGCTCCTGTGTGGTTGGGCCTTTTGCATGTCTGTGTCCAGGGGCCTAGTGTCTCATAATCTACTCATGCCAGCAAACATAGTTATGAAAATGAATGATTCAAATGACACCAGGGACTAATCTACACATTCTCCTGGATGACTCTAGGGAAGATAATTTAAATAGATAACGTCGGCTGAGGAAATTAGAGATAAATCAAATGTCAGAACAATCGTTGCTCACTCTCCACCCTCGAGGATTTTGAAAACTTGTTGATAGCACCCACCTACCCTTTCCCCACTCCTCTGTCTTCACATGCTGCTGCCGCTGCTGCAGCTACTGGACACATTCATTAGCATATCTGGTCATTTCCCCTTGTTAACATGCACCAGTCTTCTTCGTTTGTGCCTCAGTTATCAGCCTGCACCATATGCTGTGTAGGTGGTAGCAAAGAGTCTAGACAGATCCTTTGGCAACTCTATCTGCTGGCCCCTTTGAGACGTTGCTCTTAGTTTGACTGCTTCACGACATGAGTTTATTCATCCCGCTCTATGTTTGATAACCTTCCCCTCCTGGGCTCATTGCGTGTGTGTGTGTGTGTGTGTGTGTATGAAGGTGCCTGCAAAGGCCAATGATGCAAATTCTGCTCTGCAGGCATTAGGCAGAAGTGTGTAGCCTATGTGCTATGTCTGCACTACATTAACTTGTGTTCAGGGTTTCTTTTATCTCACCTCTTGTAAGGCTGAATGTGTTCTTGTCCACCGCTCCACCTGTACAACTCTGTCTTTGTTGCTCTGTGGTTTCAAGTTAAATTGACATAGGGACACACATAAGCTCTATTTCTCTGACTGTGTCTCCTTCTGGCTCAACTTCTTTATTATGTTCATCTACACTACAGTGCAGGCAGAGGCGTATTTCTCCCACCCCCGTAGCTACTGACGCTATGCCTGTTGAACTTTCCAGTCTAATGTGCAGTTTACAAAGATAATAGTGGCAGATTTAGGCAATGGATCCTTTACTTCAGACAGACAGAACTAGAAAAATGCAGGCTTAACCGGCTGAAATGACGGTTGCTATGGAGATTTTATCAGCTGTGGATGAGCTAACTAACTGCAAGCTCAGTGTTTTGAATGTTTCTGGCTAACTATGAAAATAAGAAGCCGGCAAAAGTGTCCTCAATAGTCTGTGCATTTAATGGCTTCATCAAAGACTGTATAAAATATGGACGTAGTCTCAGTGACGAATGTGAAAAATGGGCAAAGAGGTGGATCATCAGTGCAGCAGAGCAGACAGCTAGCAGCTAGCAACCTGGTGCGGCACCCACCTGTCAATCAAAGCAGCCACGCCCTCAATTAGGCATAAAAAAGAATTAAATAAGACAGAACCTCCAAACTCCACAGTGCCATGCACACTGCAATAGGCATGTTGAGAAATACAAAGCATGGCCTGCTGTGCCTATAGTTACAGCTGCTTTAGGAATGGTCAGTTAGCAAATGTCAGTTATGTCATCACAGTTTGAATTGACTGTTTTGGCCAGAGAGAAAATGAGACATCCAAATAGGGCCTCAGAGGCCTTTTTTCTTATTTATAGCATGTTTTAGTGGAATAGTTTGGCCCAAAAGAGAAGTTCTGTCACTCAAACCAGTGTCAGTTGGCTCAGAGTTCCATTGTAACCCCCCTCATAAATCCTTGAATTTAACACAGTCATCATTTTACAGCTAATACATATGGATCCAATGACAATTGGATTTCTCCAAAAGTTCATCCCGCAAAAGGGCTTTTGATGACCGCCCTGTCCTGTGGGTTCCCACACTGACCTCATTATGTTCTGTATTTATCGATTTGGATCCTTTCCTTAAAAACCTCAATGGAGCTTTGACTAACATGGGAATCAATAGTTAATGACTGAATGACAGAGCTATTCCTTTGAAAGCATATGTCAAAAAAACACACCAGATGGAGCATGGAGGCTTTAATAAGCACTTGTGGTTGGATCCATGTTCCCATTAATTTGTCAAAACGTTGTCCTGCAGCTAGTGCAAGACTGATTACTTTATTGCAAAGAGTTGATGGGATTGTCTTCAACGTAAGTAATTATGACCACCCCTCCTAGTCTGTAGGGGGGAGCAGTTGGACCTCGCCCACCAGCAGCAGAGAAGTTACCAACGTGACATCGGATCTCACCTGCAGGGGCTCCGTGATCTCGGCCGAAGCCAGATTTCAGATAGAGGGGACGGGTTGCCCAGACAGGCTGCTTGGACGTGGGCCAGCCGCACAAGCTGTGAAAAGGTCCTGCGGCCTCCCGCACATTTCGCCAGCATTACATTTGTTCTAGATCCTCTTCACTTCCCCCGCCATCTGTGGTCTTAATGAAGCTGTCAAGAAGCTGTCATTCACTCATGAGTGGCTGTGCCTCACAGCACGATGGCTAACATTTAGCCAACGGGGACTCAGCAAAGCCTTGAGCTGTGGCATGAAGTTCCAGAATTGCTGTGTAAACCACTTTCAACGCACCAGACTATCATCACACGTCAGCAACTTTTTTACCTTTGATGATACAAGCTGGTTGAATTAAACACCAAAGACGGGCATTCGCTTGTACTCGTTCTTGGGCGGATAAAGTCACAGGATGTATTAACTGAATGAGTAATGACAAATCACAGCATGCCATAAAGTCTTGGACCAGAGTGAGATGGATAGTCGTGAGGAACAAAAGAGAAAGTACTGTTGGTGGCGGAGGAGTCATGGCAACGGCAGACCGCTGGGAAGTTTGTGAATGACAGAAGGGATCTTGATTCTTGTTCACATGGTGTCACACATGGCTACAACGGAACCGGAGGCTTTGTGGCGCTCTGTGTATCCACGCCCTCCTGTTTATCGACTGCCAATGTCCATTGTTTGACAGGAGAAGTGGTCCGTCCCTCTGTATGAAGGTAATTCACCAGACAATCTGGAGCTAGTGGGTAAGGGGAGGGTATGGGATCTGGGTTCATTAGATGTAAATTTGCTTCTTTAGTGGGTTTTTTTTTAAACAACCACAATTCTGCAGGTTTATTAATGCACCGTAATGCAGTGAGCTAAAAGAAAACCGTAATTTCACTGAGCTAACAGGATTACAGTGATTTTCAATCTTTATAATTGACTGTGAAGAAGACGTCAAAATCTTGGACCTGGTTCAAAGCCAACCTGTGGAAAACCCACCTGAGCAAGATGTGTTTTTTTTTCCTTTTTTTTTTTAAGAGAGACCCAATCCGAGAGAGGCCCGAGGACAGACTGACCCTATCCGTAAAGACCCGAGGATAATTACTGTAGATGCCATCCAAAATGCTTTCGACCCAAACGGCAGTTTGAGTATAACAGCCTGCATTGTATGTCTGTGCGTGTCCTTGGTAAAAACCTTCACTCTTAATTCTCTCTTAATTACTGTTCTAATTCAGTTTTATCTCTCATGACCATAATTTCCACACTAATGTCATAATCACCTTCAGGCTGTAGCTCTTCTGTGATGGTGAGTTGAGGATTGGAAAAGACAAACAGATTTGGAGTTCAATGTCTTTTGAGTGGAGACTACTAACCATGAGAAAGTGTTGCGGGTGTCACTTTTTTTTCCATCAGAGCCTGTTGGGCTTGTGAGAGTTGGAGGGGTTGGAGGCTTTTCGGGGAGATGTGCGGTTGCCAAATGGGGATGAGTAAGCAGTCCCAAGAGCCAGAGGTTGTTCTGGGCTATGAAGAGTGTGGCCGCGCTGACGTTAGCCAGCGCTCTCCTTTTATAGAGGAGGAGGGTGGCGGCCAAGCCAAAAGAGGCCGAGTGAGCCGGCCAAAGCTAGCAGCACATCTTAGCAGGCTGTGGCCCATTCTCATCCGCGGGCTGCTAAGCCTGGACAAACACCCGCAACCGCAGAGCTTGGAGCGGGACCGCATGCTCGGTCCCTTTCATTTAACCAATCACTCTTTCATTTCTCCAACTCCAGCTTCTCTCTTTCACTCAGACACATCTGTCTCTGTCACTTTCTCTCTCCACCTTTGGCTCCCTCTCTATCTGTCTTTTTCCTTCACGCTTTTTTTTTTTTTGGCTCCCCCACTTGTCAATCTGCTAAACCTATTCAGTATTACTAAGAGGGGCAAAAAATGTGGCATAATGAAATAACACGGGGAATAACATTCTGTCGTGGGTAAAGATGAAACCGGTCTATTTATGAGTGCAGAACAAATAAACACAGCATCGGGGTGCGCCTGGACTATGTCTGTGCCACAGAGTAGAGACGGGGCCCCTGAAAGCAGCACTTTTCTGTTCAATAAAGCTAGAGGAGAATCCGTCTCACTCCCATAACTGAGGTCTTTATGAACAAAGAACATTACGGTTGGCTTTAGCTTAGCGATGTTTCTGCCGACTGTGCCTGAGGCACTAATGTTTTTAAATTGTAGGTCTATATATCCAGGGTAGACTTAGCTTTATAATTTACACTTTATAGGTTTGAGCTGCTGAGTGCAAAAATAATCATCCACTGTCGGCCATTAAAGAAAACATCCAACCTCAAAGCCTTTTATTTATCACTATCTATTCTACTGATATTCTATCACTGGTAAAGATAAACTGCTATGTACCATATCTTGCGTTTCCAGTCACAGTTTGACGGTGTATATATGTGACTTATTCTATCAAAATTAGTTGGAAGTTTCGGCAGCGCATTCTTTTAAAAACACGTTTTTACATGAAAAAGTTAATTTTTGTGCTGTGTTTCTGAATAAATAGACTCTCAGCTTTAATACACTGTAAAAATCTATGTAAAATTCAAATGGTATGTATAGTTTTGATGCTCTTAAACGTAACATTAACAGACAGTTATTTATTGACATGGTTGAATCAAGTTTATTGACAGATGACAGATTGTGGTTGTCAGAGGAAGATAGCTGGCTTGACGAGATGAATTCACGTGAGGAAAACATCGCTCGACTTTTAAATTAAATTCCCGTTAGAGGTGCTACATCTGACGACGATCTGAACCGACTTCATTTCGGATGATTTCACCGCACCGGGTGATGAGGAGAGAGATGAGGACACGGACAGCGGTTAAATATAACATGTATTTATAATATACTGTATACCATGTATTTAAATATATCATATATACAGTATATTTGTTAATATTTTATCAATTTTATTCCGTGCAGGTGTAGGCTACACTATGAAATGTTGGGTGTAAATTTTGCGGAAAATATTGTGTTCATTTTGACTTGAGTCTTAATATATGTGTTTTAATCCATGTAAAAAAAAAGGTTTCCTCTTTACAGGCATATAGAAAACTCAAAATGTGTTTCTGACTCAAAGGGACTCAAAAGATGGAGCAAAATGATGTATACATTTTTCATTTTATACAGATAGCTGGCAAACTGGAGGTTGTCCTCAACAGTAGGCTAAATGTCAGGTTTTACATCTAGAATCAAAGAACTAGGGCTTCTTTCTAGACCTTGTAGAGGCAGCGATAACAATTTCTCCCCAGTCAGAATGCCTTCAAAAGACCAGAATGCAATGCAGCCAGAAGAAATGCTGCTGCTCTTTCCACCTTAAAGCAAAGCCAGGCATGTTCTCTGAAGATTGTTGAAAGGCATAATAAGAATAACCGGTAATGTAGCATGAAGTACAAGTAGTGTTGCCATGGTTACCTGTAAACACTGGTTCAGAGCAGTGGTTCTCCTGATGTACTGGACACAGCAGGGAGGGGCTCAAAGTCATTGGCCATGAGTCAGTGGATGGCTGGAAAAAAGACTATCCTAAAACATATGTAGGTCATGTCATAACCACTGAGCCATCTCCATGATTGCTGAGGGAGACTATGAGATGTGAAAGTGGACCTTGAGATGCAATTCTTTTGAGAAGCTATTATTTCCAACGTCAAGAATAAACGTTCATGCTCAATCTAATTTTAATGGACACCTACCAGCCAATCATAAACGAGCATTTTCCCTCTATTACTCTATTTGAAATGAATCTCAGTAAGTATAGTTTTCTTTTCTAGAGTGGGATGAGAATATTGATATCAGTCTTATGTTTGTAAATTTAGTCTGGTGCTGGAGTCACCATATGTTTAGCCTAGCTTAGCATGCTTACATGCCCACAAGGTGCTCACAGTGGCAATGCTAAAAGGGTGATGATTATCAGGTAATGGTTTTCCACATTCACCAGTGTCTAATTAGCACTGAAGCAATAAGCCCTGAGGCTGATGGGACTGTCATTAGTTCGGCAGGTTTTGGACAAACTGAAACTGAACACCTGCTGAAAAGGATCATCATCAAAGTGTGATTCATCCTCCGGGGATCAGGAATGTCTGAAAAATGTCATGGCAATCATCCAATAGTTGTTCAGATATTTAAATGTGGACCAAAGTGTGGTGGACCAACCAACGTTGCCATCACAAGAGCTACGCTGCTAGTGTGGCTAAGAATACACCAACACCTCCAAAGCTGCTGCATTCACACCATGTGTCAGTTAAATTAACTTGCACATGAACAGACATGTAAAATGGAAAATGAATTTTTGGAGCTATTTCTTGATGAACAGCAATTAATCCATCCACCCAGAGCTAATGTGCAGTCTCTCCAGCTATACAGTCGTATCCAGCAGATACAGTCAGGGAGGAGAGGTTTTAGTTTGAGTCTCACCAAAGTATCAAATTTTGCAACTTCACTGTGACCGCAAGACTTAAGGATGCTGAGCAGTCATTGCGCCCAGCTGTTGTTCGCCAAAAGTAGTTCCAGTATGTAATTCCACCTAACACCACAAATACGTGCTTTTCTACTGTGAGGAACGTTTAACTGGCTACGAAACAGTCTCAGTGTAATACCGATGCGTCTATATGACCTACATAAGTAAACGAGACCACCAGCGAGATGATTGCCCCTCGACCTGCAGTGGGAGCTCCGGCGGGAGGTGGAGAGTTCCGCGCTCGGCAGCAGCTCCTCCTCTGGCCAGGAGCAGAGTTTCACACACACAAAAAAAAAAAAATCAACACAAAATGAAAGTTCCTCCTAGTAACTTTAAAGATGCAGTGGGTAGAAATGGAGCAAATATGATTCAAAAAAATATTTTTATAAAAAGTTAGAAAAATCATGTGCCTCTGTGTCCTCTGGTGCTCCTAATGGCATCTGCAAGATTTCACAGACCGGAGGAAAACAACCAATCAGAGCTGATCTGGAATCCGCCATCCAGCTGCCGTCTATGAGAACCACGAGTCAGTCGCTCGCGAACTCCGACCAAACGGTCAAACTAGGAAGCGCTGATCAAATATGAATCAATATTCTGTTACTGTAATGCCTATTTCTCTCCTCAAATACTTTCAGAAACATCTTGTAGTGCACGGTTTAGCTGTAAAATGAGAAAGTTTGTGACCCCATGTTGTGATCTCCTGAGGAAATACCAATCACCGCCCACCAGCTGGAGCACAGCCAATAGGAACGCTCTCTCTCTAAAGTGAAAATGATTTTCTAAAGTCTAAAAACAGAGCCATGAGGAGGAGCAGAAGTCTAGTTTTCTCTCAGAACACTTAAATTACAATATGCTGAAAGGTTATTATTGAGTTTTTGCCCAATGATACCAACAACTTGTTACCTACTGAAGCTTTAAACAAATGAGATCAAACATCAAGAGGCCTATTTTTCCACTTTGGATAGGGCAAGGCTAGCTGTGTCCCCCTGCCTCCAGTCTTTATGCTAAATTAGGCTAAACATGTCCTGACTCAAGCTCTGTACTTACACATGAGATTAGTATCAATCCTCTCCGTTACTTCTAGAAACAAAAATGTTGCTATTTCTTTACCAGATTTCAATCCTATTCAGTTTACCCTCCCATTCCTCCACCCTTTCCTCTACCTTTCAGTCTCTTCTCTCCCGTCTGCATGGCATCGTCCCCGCCTGAGCTGTAGCTCAGTATGTCAGCACAGGTCTCAGGAGGTAATGCTTACAGCTACAGGACAGATTTATTCCAACATGGCTGGCCGTGTACAGGGCCAAAAGGATCCTCATCACCTCCCGGAGCACCGCTGTCCTCTGGAGCGATGAGGACAAAAGAAGGGGAACGAGCGGCCGGGGCCCTCAGCAGCAACCAACATGTGCACTCAGCGGCACGCCGAGAGAGATCAGACCTCTTCCACCAGCTCCTTCTTTCTCATTATACACCTCCCTCACTTTGCTCTGAGGATTCTCTTTCTCTGTTGCTTTCTGTCTCTCTCGCACGCACACACTTATAGAGATCAGTCATCCATACAGATTACAACACCCACTCAGGGGGTTATGGATGGGTTCTCGCCTGACACTGAAAAGAGCTCTCACTATTACAATGTTATTTTTGGAGCACCTTTGTCTGATCATCAGAGTATCTGCTTGTAATGCTCTCCACTGTAGCCTACAGACTAGCTAGAGCAGGGGTCGGCAACCTTTTTTCATATGAAGTGCCATTTTTAAATGTTTAATTATGACACCACATTAAAATTTAAATCTACAACGGATCTGTAATTTTATTGCATCGAAATAGTCATAGGAAAATTGAAAAAAAAAAATGTTATTCTCTCATAATCAGGACATTGTATTATAAATATATGAGAGCACTATTAATACAAGAAAGCTGCCATCCTTATTACATCTGAGTGGGAATCATTAACCCCACCAACCTTCCACCAATCTTGTTCATCAGCAATAAAATCTGAAGCGAAGAAGGCAACGGGTAGCCAATCAGAGGCAGAGTGGGGCGGGTCTTCGCAAAATGTTAGTTGGGGAAAAAGTCAATCAAATTACCATAAATAACCAGCTGCACACCTGCCGATGGCTGTGAAAGAGGTCATTTTGCAGGCACTTCAAAATTTTCCAAAAACTCTCCTGCACACTTATTGCTAGTGTGCCACTGGTTAAGCTACGGCGTGCCAATGGTGGCATGCATGACTAAGGTTGTCAAACAGTTGCTAGAGGCTTGCCTGTGTACAGCTAATTGTGACATGATGAACAGAATGTAAATTTACTAGAACTACTACAAGCTCTGATCTTTGTAATCAAGAAAGCCTGTAGTCATTTTCTTTGAGGTACAAATATACAGTATTTCAGTATTGTCAGCAGTTGATATGGATGTGTAGAAGCACAGAAGAGATTTCCAAAGTCAGAATTTTAACGCACAATCTTCTTATTACGGAACAATCTTTCCCTTGGTACTAAATTTCCCTTTAAACTTTTTTTTTTGCCTTAACTTTTTTGACCAAAACATTTTTCCCCCAGTACCTTTTTTAGGTTCATGTTACAGCATAATAGTGTAGGCTACGCTGACGTTTTGTATTTGTATCAGTGCAGGTATCAGTGAAACAAACCAAAACTGTCTGCAGCTTTGTTGACTCATCCATACAACTTTGTAACAGAAATGAGCCAGTAAATTACCTGCAACGTCCGAATTGGAAGTCTAATAGTTTTATTTTGGTGGGAACTTGTTCTTTTTCAAAGCAGTAACTTGCACTTGGATTTGTATCCCTCATAGGTTAAGAATATGTGAAGTATCTCCGCTGACAGATCTGAAGAATCCCTGTTCAGGAAATAGGTCAACATTAATCCCAGATCTTTACAACCATTTTTGGCAGGCAACGACAAATTGAGGTCAGAAAACTCTCGTGGACGCTGCATTTGATATACATTAACAATGTTGTTTAACCCTGTCCTGTAGTTCCTGCTACTGTATTTTATTTTAAAAGTATTTTTCAGGTGAGAGACCAAGCTGCATTTGCTCCAGCAGCTTCCCAAAACCGATCCGTTGGCTTTCTTTTTTTGCATTGGCTTGAATACAACCAATAAGCTGTTGATTCTGGAGTTTTTTTCATTTGAAAATAATGCTAAGCTAAGCTATCATTAAAATCAATTTTGCGTGGTGGAGTTTTTTTTTTTTTCTTTTTTCAAGTGCCTTTTATTTTATCCCCACTTTTCTCTTGACCCAAATGTTGGAAATGCGTGCAAACCTCAACCTGCCTCGGGCTCTGTAATTCAAACTGATTTAAAAAAGTGACCAGGAAAACATTGGCTGGGAACTGTGGAGATAAAAAATGAAAGAAATAAAAAAAAGTGGGATGAGCCTGAGTAACAAGCATTAGGTCTATACCTCCCGTGTCTGGCATCTCCCAGGAACTCTTGCAGAGCAACAGATGGTAAACTCTGAATGACTCAGCCTACAGCTCGTCCATGCATGGTCCTCTACTGCCACCTGCTGGTGTCACGCAGGAAGGGTAATACAAATACAAATAGAAAATAAAAGTTGCCTTATTTGCCATCATGTGAAATACTTAATGAAAACTACTATTATGATGCATCCATCTACCCTGTAACAGCTTCAGGAATGACTTAATGAATCAATTCAGTTCAATAATTGAAGTGTGGACACCCATTGTGAGTGATGATGAAGAGATCTCCACACAGACTCACAGACTCTAATCATAAACACATGTGAGTCTTCCCACTATCTGGGCCAATTATAGACAGCAGACACTAAACAATCTATCATGGACATATAGAAAAATGACCCCCCTGATACAAAAGGAGGATGAAAAATGACATGGAATGTGAAGAGGTGAGAGCAGATGGATTATGAACTATAAATGTATAACAAATGAACCGAGCAGGGGGCTCAGGACTGCCAGACCCGCTCAATCAATCAGCGCTCTAACAAGACAGTGGGCAGCATGTCGTCGATTCAGAGAGAGAACGGCTCGCAGGCGGCAAACTCCACGCTCAGTTCCCTCTGTGGGTTGATTGTTGTTGGCTTTGTGAGGCGATAACCTCATCATGAACCAGATCCTCTAATGGGTTCTCCGTCTCATGTCTCTCTCCTTTTCGTGTCTGTCTCTCCTGTCCCCTTCAGTAGCCACACTAGCATGACTTGTCCATGTCCAACACATCTGATTTTTCTTCTGGCACCAGCAGCAGGTTGATATTTTTGGTTGAGAGATGAAATGTCTTCATAACTCTTGAATTGATTTCCATGAAATTAGGTACAGACATTAATGTTCCTCACAGGACAAATTGTAATGGTTTGGTGATCTCCGGACTTTTCCTCTAGCGTCAGGTGTCAAAGTGTGATCCATTACTTTGGTTTATGACAAAAATACCTGATGAACTAATTCTGTTCTAGTTTTAGCTCCAGGTCATTTTTGTGTCTCGGATCGTCTGCCTTCGAATAAGATTTTACATTTAGGGGGTTATAATTATGTATTTAACCTCACAGACACCTTCTTCTTCTTACCATGAAGCTATAATAGGAATTTATAACAATTTCAGATTTTGATAAGATAATAATACTAATATTATTAATAGTATTAATTCAAATAATGTTGATTTTCTCATGGAATATTGATTACAGAACCAGTTCCTGTAACTACACAATGGGTCAAATGCCATCTGGAGTGATGAATTTAGTGAGGGAAGTATAGGGAACCTGAATGAGGCTTTCCTCTTGTCCTGTATTTACCTTCCCATACCTCTCCTCACCTCTCCCTCTCTGAACACACCTCTCATCCTCATCCTCTGTTCTCCTTCTTCCGTTTATCTCAATGTCCAAATACAGACAAAGTCTTTTAGGCCTGTATCCTCCCCCACCGTACCGCCGTCATCGTCCCCACATCGATGACCTCACCGTCCAGCCGGGGCCCCCACCTGCCATCGGCACCACACAGACGGAGCTCAGAGACCCGGGGGACTCAGGGGGGGGTGAAGCGTCACAAGCAGCCGTGTCCAATAAACACATTGTGAGTGCAGGCTGTGCTGTCAGAGTCCAGCGAGTCACAATGAGCCAACAGCGTGTATACTGGTCACAGTGGGAGAGGGGTGTCCCGTTGTCATGGCCCTGAGACTCTCTTTAGGGCCAGAGGGAACAGAGGGAGTGAGACAGAGAGAGGGAGGAGGATGAGGAGGGGTGATGATGGCACCCCCTCTTCACCCCCACCATGCACCCTACTGTCCTCTCAGAGAGTCACAAAGGTGTGGAGGAGTGAACAATGAGCCTGGAAGACACAAGCCCACACAGTCAGACACAGAAAACTTGTTCTGTATTTTTCTCTTCTTTTCTTTCCTTCTTTGCTTTTTTGAAGCATGATACCAATACTTATGTTTTTTAAAAATGGATAATCACAGAGAAGTGCTTTGGTTTTGAGAGTGGAAAAGCTGTCAGGGACACCAACTCTCCACTGAAACCTAATAGTGAGTGTCATTATGAGCTGGACGCTTTTTAAAACCTGGTGACCGAGGTTACAGCTACTGAATAGAAGAACGGCTGGTCTGTAAAAGATATATCGTGACAGTAGTACATGAAACAGGTAACCTGAAAAAAATCATGTGCCTCTGTGTCCTCTGGTGCTCCTAACGGCATCTGCAAGATTTCACAGACCGGAGGAAAACAAGCAGTAAGAGCTCATCTGAGATCTGCTATCCATTTGCTGTCTATGAGAGCCGGCTGTCAATCACTCGCGAACTCCGACCAAATGGTCAAACTAGCCAGCGCTGATCAAATATTAATCAATGCTCTGTTACGTTAATGCATGTTTCCCTCCTCAAATGTTTTCAGAATATTCTTGTAGTGTACTGTGTAGCTGTAAAATGAGAAAGTTTGTGTCGCGGTAGCCACTGAGAATTCTCTTGAAGGAACGCCAAACTACTGGTCATATGACCGGAGCACAGCCAATAGGAACGCTCTCTCTCTGAAATGACCTGTGATTGGTCAAAGTCACCCGTCAAGGGCTAGATTTTCTAAAGCCTGAAAACAGAGCCATGAGGAGAAGCAGGCGTCTAGTTTTCTCTCAGAACACTTGAATTACAATATGCTGAAAGGTTACTATGGATTTTTTGCCAAATGATGCCAAAAATATACTGCCTACTGCCACTTTAACTGTAGTGCTATTTATTAATCTAGATTGTTTTGGTGTGAGTTGCCGTGTGTTGGAGGTATCGGCCGCCGTATATAGATGTCTGCCTTCTCTCCAATATAATAGAACTAGATGACACTCGGCTTGTCGTGCTCAAAGCGCCAAAAAAAAAATACATTTGAAAAACTCAACAAAAAGATATTTGCTGAGTATAGAACTTTCCACTCTCCGTGTGGCTTTTCCCACGCTTTGTTGACAGTAAACCTATTTATGCTTTTATACTACAAAGAAAATGATGCACCTCAATTCAGAATGTCAAGATCAGTACACAAAACTGTACATTATAGCAATAGATGGAGCTAAACCTAATGCAAACACAAGCACTCAAGCGTATATGCAGACCTGCATGGACAGACACTCGCGTGCACACGCACACACATGCACTTGCATTCCCTGTTCCCTCTCAGCTTCCTCCTGGCTCAGCTTTTATGAGGAGAGCAATGGGAAACTGACACAGCCATTATCTGTCTGTCTTGTAGCTGCCCCCCCCCCCCTCAACACCACCACCACCACTTCTCACTCTCACTCAACAGGGACAGGAGTCTCCTATCAGAATGAAAGGACTGCAGCCGCTTTGTTAAAGATCCTGGTTTAAGGTCACTGGTTGGGTTGTGAAGTCATGCAAATACCAGCATGAGTTCATAGCGGAACTGGTCTCGGATCAGTGGTTAGGCATGCTGTTCTGAGTTCTTGTGAATATGACCTCCAGAGTCTATTCAATGCCGGTATTTTTTTCTTATTTTTTACATTCTTTATAATAAGATCCCTTGGACTTTCCGTCTCCATTAACCATAATACCCCATCCTCCCTGCACTCTGGAGCCAGAGCTGACAATGACCTCCTATAGGAGAAAGAGCCATTATTTTTGGTTATGTGAAAATTGAACCTCAGGTTTCATTATTTTTATGTTCTGCTACTTATATTTTAGTCTGGGGTCAACCATGTATCTTCCTTAGACAATTGCAGCCAAGTGGAACCCTTCCCGCCTGCAGTCGTGTCACCTCCCAAGGCTCCAGTGTTATAACTCAGAGAGCCTCTGCAGAGGGCCTTGCTTTGCTGCATCACCTTCATTAACCACCGCGCTGGAAGCTTCTCTGTCATCCCTGGTTCGATGACTCGCCTCTCAACTCCGGCTTAGCTCCCCCAAGTTTATTTTTCCACTTATCTGCTGCGAGGACAGAGGGAGGCAGAGACAGACAGAGAGAAAAGGGGAGACACTCGGAGCTCGGGCTCTGTTTTTTAATCTGTTATTCTCCTGTATTGGCACGGGCGTCTCCAGTGTGGGGATTAAGAATCCAGACAGTGATGGAGCTCGGCGCTGACCCCGAGGGCGGCTGCGGACTGGAGGAGGAGAGGGGAGAAACAAAATAAATCATCTCTGTGGAATGAAAGAGAGGAAGACACAAAGAGGCGGGTGGAGGATTGTGAGTTTATGTGTGTGCTTGTGTGTGTGTGTGAGAGACAGACAAAGAGAAGCGATAGAGAGCAGAGGATGAAGCGAAATATCCGATACAAGGAAGAGAAAGTGAGGTGCTGGCAGGGGTAATGGTCTAGTTGAGGTTGGAGGCAGTCTAAATCCTGAAGCATGACCTAAGAAATCTAAAGGTTACCTCACACAGTTGCACAATACAGCTCCGTGCTGATAACCAGCCGAGTGTTTGCCGTGTAGGAGTATACCTTCGGTGCTTTCACACCTCATTTCCACATGGATGAATTCATCAGATTAATAAACAAGTTCAAGGCTTCAGGCCTATCAGCTCAGAGGCAACACTGGCATGCACTTCTATCTTTCTCTACAGCAGCAGAGAGGCTATACAGTGTTGCTTCTGAAGGAATGGTGTCCTGTGGTTTTTAATTGGTCTCGGATGCATTTTCATATGACCCAGTAAGAGAAAGATCATGTGTGCGCTTGTTGTTTCAGGTGTTATTTATTGTTGGAGCATGTCAACATCAGTTAGACTCCATTTCCCCTTGACCCGTAATAGACCGTAGCTACGAAACACAGGGTCAACTAAGACAGCAATTATTAAAGAAAAGAAGTTCTAGCTTTTATGATACTGTCTCACCCTGAAAGGATAGCTTTGAATTTTTCCAAGCGTCTCCCAACGAGGTCGGACAACATGTCGTACGAACTAGTTCTTTTCAAGCAGAACCCGACCCTTAGTGTTGGTATTTCACTCCAGCAACAAACCTACATGTGACTACCAGGGCATACAGTATCAAGGTAGTCTGTAGTGATCAGTGTCGTGCCTAGATGGTAACCTTAGTTTTGCCCAAACTCTCGCAAGACTCGCTGCCCGATGACCTATCCTAACCTTTACCATTCCAGGTCAATGCCTAACCTCAACCATCTCACAAGAGTTTCACAAATCGAGGGTTACCAACTAGACTTGACCAGTCATCAGTGTCGACTTATGCGTATCCATGCCAACAAATTGGCTTTGCCGGGGTTTTAAGAGTGTTGCGATGTGTTGAGACCTCCAACAAACCAAGTTGCGAAACTTTTGCGTGATGGTTATGTGGCCCGGGCCCAACAGCCAATGGCAAGGCCGCAACTTAAAGTACCAGTTTGATTTTTACAATTAATGTTTTTTGCTTAGAGCCGACAACGCCACCTAGGAAATACTTGGAGCCTAGGACTCTGATAAATTCAGGTTCTTTTACATCAGGTGAGCAGAGTTAAAAACACAGGCAGAAGTTTAAATCAAATTAAAACCAGATTTATTGCAATTAAAATAGCATGGGTCTAAAAATGAATGATTAATCTAAAAGCTAAAAGGAATAAAATGTTACTAGCAACAAGGTTAAAAACTCTATAAAAAGTCTAGTCCAATTTAGTCCAATCCAGCTCTTTAATCCAGTTCAGTCCAATCTAGTCCAATCCAATCCAGCGATCCTCCTCGTGTACGCGTCTTAGCTCCTCCCGTACTCCAACAGCCGTCTGCCCGTCTCGGCCGTCTCTCCAGCACCGTCCGAAAGTTTTTTGAGTGAATCTGCGTTGGCGGACCCGGTCTGCTGCATGTAGTCTCACAGGACTCTCAGGTCACTGGGCTGGTAGGTAGTAGCAGGAGGGCTTTTCTGCTGCACTGCTGTCTCTGGACTGTCTCTGACTGAAGATCTCCTCCTCTGCTGCGAGCCGTTCTCTCCTTTTGTGTCCTCTCCACCTGTGCTGCATCCTGCTAATTGCAGGCTCTCCGCCACACCTGCCGCTCCTCTCCTAATCAGTCTTTGATTGGGGGTGTGGTTGTCCATGGGTCTCATTCCAGTTCATGACTTAAAAACACTTCAATTTACGTTAAAAGCAATCCAAACAACCAACATGCAGGGATAAAACACACACACACACACACAATAGAATAAAAACCATAAAACATGCAAAATAGAATAAAATCAACCATAAAACATAAAACATGCATAAGTCATTTTTGACCCTGTCACAGTTAAGGTCAGGATAGGTCGTCAGGCAGCGAGTCTTGGGGGTTACCTTCTAGATGCGACCATGAACTCCGACCAAATGCTCAAACTAAGCAGTACTGATCAAATATGAATCAATATTCTGTTACTGTAATGTCTATTTCTCTCCTCAATGTTTTCAGAATCATCTTGTAGTGTAGTGTTTAGCTGTAAAATGAGAAAGTTTGTGACCCAGCAGCCATGTTGAGATCAGTTGAGGAAATACCAAGCACCGCCCACCAGCCGGAGCACATCCAATAGGAACGCTCTCTGTCTCTCTCTCTGAAATTACCTGTGATGGGTCAAAGTCTTCCGTCACGGGCTAGATTTTCGAAAGCCTGAAAACAGAGCCATGAGGAGGTGCAGAAGTCAAGTTTTCTCTCAGAACACTTGAATTACAATATGCTGAAAGATAATTATGGAATTTTGCCCAATGATGCCCAAAACTTGTTGCTTACTGAAGCTTTAAACCAATGCAGAGAATAGATAACGTGATTAAAAGAGTCAAACTTAAAAAAAACAGTGCAGTAAACAAAATGGAAAATATAATATTCGGTGTTTCCAATCTGTTTTTTTTTATACTAAATCAATTGGAAGAAAAAGTGATTGCTTTAAACACCAAATACTCTGAATTCTTGATCTGTGTCATTCCCCTCATTGTTTTCCTGCAGACCTCACAGTGTCACCCCCGAGTCTCTGCACTCTGACATCCTCAGTGTTTAGTTTCCCTGCATTTCCTTCCCGGGGCTTTATTTGTCAAGATTGTTTCCTGGCCCAAGGTCACTCCTCCTCATTCAACCTCCTCTCCTCGCCGTATCGATGCCAGTAGAGCCATGGTTCTTGGCCGCTAAAGCTCAATCGATATCCCTGAGCGCTCAGCGCTTGTGCTCTAATATCCTCCAAACACCACCTGCCAAAATATTTATGCTGTATTCATGGGAGATGCTTAGAGAGAGACACGCAGAAGAACAAGGACTGACACAGCTGGGGGCTTGGGTGGGGATCTTAAATAGAAGACTGGGGCAGCTTGTGGTGATTTATAGTTTAATGCAATTCTTATTAAATGTTGCAGAGTCAGTAGAGCTAACGGCTCACATTTCCAGTCTCAGCTCAAGTTTGTTGAGGAGTGTGAATATTATTGATATGCCTGTGAATCACTTGGAACAGGGCCTTTGTTTCACAGCCATTCCTCTGATTGTCCTGTTTACTTAACGGAGACAGAGAGAGTAATGAGAGTGGAAACGCAGGAGGGAGCGAGCTCGGCCGTGATTAAATGATACAGCCTTCTGTTCTAGGAGCAAAGTTGTCCACTTGTCCACACACTGACCACTGCTAGATGGAGGATGTCTGGCTCGACAGCTCTCAGCGCGGGCCAGATGGGCAGACAGAACAAATACAGCCCGTGTTAATCTCTAGTTGTCTTTTTGCCCTTGAGGCGAGTGTATGTGACAGCTGTGTGAGGTGTATTGATGGTTTGACCTCTTGACTTGATAAACTCCTCCGTACTTCATCCTTCCCGGACAAACAAAAAGCTTTGGTATTTGGCTTTGGTATTCTGGCGGCGCACGTCCCATTGTGCCCCTGTCAGGGCCGCGGCGGGAGGTATCGGAGGCCGTGCAGGGGAGGCGGCTGGGCCGGGCCTCGGTGGTTAACATGCAAATGAATGGTTTAATGGGTCTGAAAAGGTCACTCAGGTCAAACCGTGTGATAAGTCAGTGTCAGATTAAAGCGCCATCAGTGTTACTGTGGGTGTTTGTGGGTGGCTGATCTGCAGCGTTGCAGCTGGACTCTTTTGCCTCACGCTACATTGTGAAAAAGACCACAAGGCCTCTTAGTGGCTGCTGCACGCTGCCTCCAAACCCTGCAAACGCTGCCTGTTGTGCATCAATCAAGCACAATGGAAGGATTGCAACTGACAGAGAGGCAGAAAAAAGCCGAAGGATGGGAAAGAGAGACAGACAGAAGATGGGGACAAACAGCGAATGAGGAGCCAAAGAAGAAATGATGATGATGATGATGGTGAGAGGCTGGCCTGCTGGTGCAGGTGGGCGGGCTGTTTGGGGACAATCAATTTTGTATGATATCTTTTTTTTTTATTTTATTGATATGCACCCTGGGGAGGTAAATGCCATCATGGCCCGCGCTATAGATGTCTGCTTGGTGGACGATTGATTGGTCTGGCATTTGATCCTCTGGCTCACGGTGAAGGATGGGGTGATGGAGCCATGAGAGCACCCATGGCCGCCCCACCCCTGCCTATCCCTCTTATCTCCTCTCCTCTCCGCTCCCCTCCATCAATTACCCGTCCCCCTTCTGCCGCTATATATCCCTCACTGTCTCGTTTACCACACAAGTGCCTCTTAAAAAACCCCAGTGAGGTGTGGCTTTGTGAGGTTTAAAGGTTTGGTCCAGGGTTCTGTTGTGCTAAAAGCCATATAAACGTCTGACAGCGAGAAACGTCCACCTATTAAGCACCCCATCAGCTGTCCTCGGCGGCGATTCCTTCATCTCCCTGTGTATTAATGAAATGTTAAAGTAATGCAAGCTACCAGCCTTTAATTTGCTAAGTAATCCAAGGAGCACAGTATACTCTTCCTTTTGTTCTGATTTCAGATGAAGCTGTTTAATTAACCGCCAAACACGTGTGTAGCGCTCACTTAACGATGCACAAGACACACATGCAATAAAGGGACGAGAGAGAGACGGACAGAGACGGAGAGAATGAATCAATTAGATATTTAATTTTCTCGTTTAATAAGGCACTCGATTCATATGAAATCTATATTCTCTTAAATGGGTGATGAATGGAAGAGGCGCGGGCATTACCACATGGCAGAGGAGAATAAAAGACTCCACTGCAAAAGGACAGGATGAATATGAGAGCTGTAATTGGATATCGTGTGAATTAATTTGTCCGTTGAACTTACTATGAATCACATCAGGTCATAAAACCCAGATGGAGCAGAGGGAGGATTGGCACAAGGTGGTGAAGGAAAGATATTTAACATACCAGCGTGAGTGCAGAGGGATGCTTTCACCACAGTCTGCACTGCCACCACGTGGAGAGAAAAGGGTCCACACACACTGTGGGAGAGCCGTGAGTGACTCATTTTGAAGTGCTTATATTTAAAGATTCCAAAGTGTGCCAAATATTCGATACCTTTCAAATAAAAAAATTGCTTTTCAAACTATTAATCAAAGCTTGATATATATTAGAACTGATCTCTTCTCCCCACAGGAAGGAATGTAGAGAGTAACTACTGTGAGAGGAGGGCTAACCGCTTTGTGTTCATGAACCTGTGAAACCTGACCACTACTTGACTATTGATGAAAGTCCATTTCCTACTGGGAGACTCAGTGCAAAAGAATGCAGAGTGGGAGAGAAGCCCGGAGTCGCTCTTATCACTGCCACCTCCTATAACCAAATTTATGAAGACATTTCTTTGGCGTGCTCTACATAAACGTCAGTATTATAATCCTCAATAATCCCCACAGAGAGGGTGATGGAGGATGTATGTGACAGCTAGAACTGTATACCTTTCCCTGTGGGGAGGAGAGAAGGAATGTTTCTGCATGTTTCAAATGCAGCCGTGCATCAATGTGAAGAATGTAGCCGAATCTAAAAGAGGATTCATGCTCATTAATTATGTCCCAATGTCCTATGCATTATTAGAATAGCACAGGGGATAGAGATGTAATTGCAATGCCCTTGTTTAAGCCTCCTCAGGGTCTCATTTCATCGTCTGTTACTCGAGTCTCAAGCTCCCACATTTTTGTATTATGACATATCTTCTGAGAAAACAGGATGTCGGGATGTAATAAATGTGTTTGGGTAATTGTTTGCATCTCATATCTAGAGCTGTCCCAAATTTGACTGCAAAAACTGCAAGTGAAAATTGGGTTTTAGGAGTGAACATCTAAAAAGTGCACTGCTTTCCCTTGTTATTGCTGTGATCCTCTTTTAAATATGTGAGTTTTAAATGTAAGCAGAGGCTAAGGGGGGATTCTATGAATCTGTAATAGTGTTATTAGCTGAAATTATTGTCCAAACCATAGAAATAGAATATAGGAGATCCAAACGCACAAGTTTTTTTTTATACACACAATACTAAAACATAAAAGAATACTGCTGCTGCTGCTGCTGCTACTACTACTTATATAATAATAATAATAATAATAATAATAATAATAATAATAATAATAATAATAATAATTATTATTATTATTATTATTATTATTATTATTATTATTATTATTATTATTATTATTACTATTATAATAACAAATAAGCCTTATAAAAACATGTATTTTTTTCTGGCCAGTTTTGACGAAGTGTATATTGCATAGTAATTTACTTTTACTTTGTTTCAGTTGGTTTATTAAAGTAAGTCGATTAAGTATCTGAATATTTAATATTAAATAAAATAATTAAAACAGCGGAACCTTTAGCAAATGTAAATTGTCTTCGTCGGACTTATTTGAGCGCTGCACGCAACATGGAGGAAAGTAAATACAGTTTGTAGCAGAGCAGTCCTGTTATAGTGAATACCGCTCTGCTGGAGCCAAACCAGGCTTTATTATTCAGTTATTAAGCGATGGGAATATTGTAATTCAGGTGAGTCGTGAAATGAACCGGCATTGTGACGTGTTGTTGTTTTAAACGTATGTTAAAGGTCACGCAGCCTCACCGGCTCTACAGACACATCTCACTCAGTTAGTATCAGACAGGCACCAGGCAGACTACTTCATTTAGACCTGTGTGGTGTGTTTTTAAGACAGAACTTAAAGTCGGCGTGGTGTTTTTAAATGTAACATTAGCTGGTTCTGCAGTTTGTCTCGTGTTAAAGTTCTCTGAGGGATGACAGCAGATCATCAACTCAAAGTAAAGCTGAAGAATGTGTTGAATAAGATAAGATCAGATATTCCTCTGTTAGTCCCGCAGTGGGGACATTTGCAGTGTACAGCAGCAAAGGGGAGAGTGCAAAAAACAAGATGCATCAGCTAACACAGTGAAAAAGAGCTAAACAAAGTGTAACAAAATATGAAGCATTTAAATAGAAGGAAGTATAAAAATAGGAGCAGTATATACAGAACTGACAATAAACAGACTATTAACAAAATTGCACAAGTGGAAAATGATATTGTACAATGAGGATGAATGAATGAATGAATGAAATTCCACCTGAAAATATCAGGTTATTGTCAGTTTTTGGTGTGTAAGTGGTCCACTGGGATGAGTACTGGTTGTGGTCTACTGGGATGAGTACTGGTTGTGGTCTACTGGGAGCAGTGCTGGTTGTGGAGTCTGACAGCTGCAGGAAGGAAGGACCTGCGATAGCTCCTTCACACACTTTGGGTGGAGCAGCCTGTCGCAGAAGGAGCTCTCCAGTGCTGAGATGGTGTCCTGCATGGGGTGGGAGTCATTCTCCATCAGTGATGACAGCTTAGCCATCATCCTCCTCTCTCCCACCACCTCCATTGGGTCCAGGGGGCATCCCAGGACAGAGCTGGCCTTCCTGATCACTCTCTCTAGTCTCTTCTTCTCCGCAGCCGAGATGCTGCTGCCCCAGCAGACCACTCCATAAAAAATGGCTGATGCCACCACCAAATGAGACTGCACATAGATGGAAGTGGAGTGATAATCACACTGTCCTTTTTTTCTCAGCTGCAGGCAGGTCTGAAATCTGCAGAGGAAGATGTTTTGTCTCCGGCTGTCCCTGTGGCTTCAGCCTGGGACACAACTTTGCTCTGTGTCCCGCCGGCAGACTGTCCATAAACTGGCCTCGCTTCAGAAAGCCACAAAGCTTCCCTCAAAGAAAGTCCAAAGCTTACTTTACCCCTTTAGTGGGCTGGAAGCTTACCTGGACAGGTACTGGATTTACTTTCTATAGGCACATGTATTCTTTTATAGCCTGAAGTGGATTTATTTAGTTGATTCATTGGAATGACATTTTTCAGGTCAGTGGACAGGACTCCGTTCCAGCTCTTTCATCCCAGTGTGGAGGACATGGTTAAAGCAGAAAAGCTCTTCTACGCTTCTCCGTCTCATAAGATTGATTACTACATCTCTGCAGAGAGGATGGACCATGTACCTGCACTGAAAGCACCAGAGGTTAGTGGGCCGCCTCGGTCAAACTGTTAACAACTGAGTCATGTTCAGAGCTACCGTAATGTTATCTCTTAAAGTTACCTCATGTGTTTTTACTCTTCATCAAATACAGACCAACGAGTGTATTTAAAAGGCGTATTGCTCTCATGGCTCTCCTTAACAATATTATCTGCTCCTGACTAAGTTCAGACTGGCTTCAGCTCTGCGTGAAAAATCGCAGCTCTCTTCATTCATTTGAATGAGGTCAGTGTATACAACAGAGTATTAGGGCCACGTTGAGGGAAATAAATTGAGAATAAAGTCATAATATTGCGAGAAATAAAGTTGTAATATTATGAGAAATAAAGTCGTAATATTACGACAATAAAGTCATAACTTTACGAGAAAAATATTGTAATATTACAAGAATAAAGTCATAACTTTACGAGAAATAAAGTCGTAATATTACGACAAAGTCATACCCTTACGAGAAAAAAAGTCGTAATATTACGAGAATAAAGTCATAATTTTACGAGAAAAAAAGTAATTTCTTCCTACACAAAAGAGGCAGTTTCCCCAGCAGGTCCGTGTGGTTCTTTCTCGGAATAAATGCAGTTTCTTGCACAATCTTTTCAAGGTCCTGATGATATTGTGGTGCTGATGAGCCAAAAGATGAAGTATTTGGTTATTAGTGAAACCTAAACTAAAGAATAACTTCACAAGATGCTCCACGTTCCTCATTTTCACACTATTTTCCCTCTAAATAACAATTCAAATTACTACTTTATGATATGATGACTTTATTCTCATAAACTTATGACTTTTTTTCTCATAAACTTGTGACTTTATTCTCGAAATCTCAGATTTTTTTTTTCCCTCAATGTGGCCCTAATACTCCGTCGTAAATGTGACGGTGCCGTGACACAATCTGGCAAGATGCTGCATTGACTGAACACGTGCATGCAATGGCAGATTCCTGGTAGACTACTTTGTAACATGAACACGTATTTCTACTGTTTACCTCGCAAACATCCCAAGAATAATTGTTGCTAGTATTATAAACTGCTGTGCTGTGTTTTGGCATCTGATATACTTTGAAACTTGTGGATCTGTTCCTTCAACTGGACTCCTGTCTCACCAGGAGCAACATGCCCCCATCAACCCTTGCGTTGTTTTGATGCAGGGCAGTTTTCTGTCTGAATGCCCGCTAAAGGCTACAGATAATTAGAGAGAGCACAAATTGGTGAAAGCTACAATGTAGCAGGTGTGGTAATACGCTGGCGGTTTGCCACAGATGGTGGAGGGAACTTTTTGTGCTAGGGCACAGAGGAACACAGTGAAGAACACAGTTTAGTGATAAACTAGGCTCTGTCAGTCAATTAAAATATTCAATCGCGATTAAATGCAAGTTAATCACACATTTTTTATCTGTTCAAAATGTACCTTAAAGGGAGATTAGTCAAGTACTTAATACTCTTATCAACATGGAAGTGAACAAATATGCTGCTTTATGCAAATGTATGTATATATTTAGTATTGGAAATCAATATACAACACAAAACAATGACAAATATTGTTCAGAAACCCTCACTGGTACTGCATTTAGCATACAAAATATGCTCAAATCATAACATGGCAAACTGCAGCCCAACAGGCAACAACAGCTGTCAGTGTGTCAGTGTGCTGACTTGACTATGACTTGCCCCAAACTGCATGTGATTATCATAAAGTGGGCATGTATGTAAAGGGGAGACTCGTGAGTACACATAGAACCCATTTTCATTCACATATCTTGAGGTCAGAGGTTGCAGGATTCATTTGAATAATGGCCATGACAGTTTTTCCTCTCCAAAATTTAGCATAACTTTGTAGTGTCAAAAATCAAATTGTGCTGTGTTTCTGTGAAGGAAATGGAATTGATAATCTCTGTTTATGTAAAAAATTATGAGTGGAGGTTCTTATTTTCTCTGCGTTCCACCGTGAGCAGAACTCCTTGTGGATGTTGTGTCACTGTCAGATTGGCAAGTCTGGAACTTTTTCACGCTGCAGTAGTCCAGCCAGATTGGACCGACCGCATCAAACAAAAATACAGTTTATTCTTTAATGACCTAGTGATGTTAAGAGGGACAAAGTCTCCACCCTTAAAGCTTTAGCAGGCAGAACGTTTTTGGCATCATTGGGCAAAACGTCCATAATAACCTTTCAACATATTGTAATTCAAGTGTTCTGAGAGAAAACTAGACTTCTGCACCTCATCATGGCTCTGTTTTCAGGCTTTAAAAAATCTAGACCCTTACAGGAGACTTTGACCAATCACAGTAACAGAATATGGATTGATATTTGATCAGAGCTGCCTAGTTTGACCGTTTGACCAGAGGTCGCGAGTGATTGACAGCTGCTCAGAGATGGCAAGGCTCCAGCTCGGCTCTGATTGGTTGTTTTCCTCCGGTCTCTGAAATCTTGCAGATGCCATTAGGAGCACCGGAGGACACAGAGGCACATGATTTTTTTAGATTACCTGTCTCATGCACTACTGTCAGGATATAGTGACCGTTTTATTAAAATAACTTTTTGTAATCATATTTGTTCCATTCCTACCCACTGCAGCTTTACAAAGTAATTTAACCGACCCGTGTTATCTTTTAAACCCGTGGTTGTCCACATTGCCCTTCCTCGACCCAAAACGTGGACAGTCAGTCTGTGAAAAATGGAGCGTAATGTCTCTTTACCCTTCTGCAGCCTCATACATAATTATGCAGAAGTTGACATCTGATAATAAATGAGCAGATTTATAACCTCTTAGACAGAGGTGTTCACCGGAGGGCTCAGAATGGAACACTGTGTTGATGGGACAACGGGGTCTCTTTGGCATGCCGACTTAGTTACCACTCTGCCTCTCTGCTCTGACATGAGGATGATGTATTTGTAGCTTACTGGCAGCAGCGTGAGCCTCCATCCATCTGTCTCGTGTCTGAGAGATGGAGGAGCCGGAGTCGTGTCCTGTGGGACTGCCGCTCGTTGGTACTGCAGTGGCAAAGTGGCGGCAGCCAATCGGAACAGCCTGTAACAGTCAGAGCAAGGCTGCGGTCGAGAAGTCTTTTTTTTGCTGAGGAAGGATCCTAACGGAGTGAAACGAACTGGAAGTATCTCAGTAGCAGCCATGATAAGAGCTGGTCGAATTCTCTAAATGCTGAGGAAAGGTGCTTCACTGTTTCCTTTCTTATCTCCTTTAGCATAGGATACACTGGAGCATCCTTTATGAAAGGAAAAGAGATAATGCTGTCCCACAATTCCTTGCGGCTGCAACCTATCAAGCTTCAGTAGGCAGAACGTTTTTGGCATCGTTGGGCAAAAAATTCCATAATAACCTTTCAGCATATTGTAATTCAAGTTTTCTGAGAGAAAACTAGACTTCTGCTCCTCCTCATGGCTCTGTTTTCAGGCCGTGACGGAAGACTTCAGGTCAATCACAGGTCATTTCAGAAAGAGAGAGTTCCTATTGAGCGTTCCTATTGGCTGTGCTCCGGTCTGGTGGGCGGTGCTTGGTATTTCCTCAACAGATCTTAACATGGCTGCCTGGTCACAAACTCTCTCATTTTACAGCTAAACCGTACACTACAAGATGTTTCTGAAAACATCAGAGGAGGGAAATAGGCATTACAGTAACAGAATATTGATTCATATTCGATCTGTGCTGCCTAGTTTGACCGTTTGGTCAGAGTTTGCGAGTGATTGACAGCTGTTCAGAGACGGCAAGCTGGACAGCGGACTTCAGATCAGCACTTACTGCTTGTTTTCCTCCGGTCTGTGAAATCATGCAGATGCCATTAGGAGCACCGGAGGACACCGGAGGAAAATAATTTTTCTCAGATGACCTGTCTCATGTACTACTGTTAGGATATAGTGACAATTTTGTAAAAATAACTTTTTTAATCATATTTGCCTCCTTTCTACCCACTGCTGCTTTAAAGCAACGCACCATTCTGCCGTTCATGAAAACAGAATATTCTTATCTTGCATATTATCATCATGCAGTCATACACTGATTGTTATTCATGTTAATAAATATGAGCGGACACGACAACCATTTTGTTTCACTTTATTTTTAATTATTTATTTATTTCAAACATGTAACAAATAAGTAAAAATCAAAACAAGAAAAAAAAAATTAACAATAAACATGCAGCAAACTGTCAATAAACAAATAATCAACATAAATAAATATGACATGTCCTAAAAAGGAGCAGGAAGAAGTAGAACCTACACATGGCCCTACCCCTTCTCCATAACTCCAACAATTATCTCAATATTTATCATATAAACTGTTGTGATTGGTAGTCTCTATATTCCTTTGTTATTTCAGTTCCAACCACGGGAATGAAATATTATTTTTCACCGGTTGTCCACGTTAGGTCAGATAATCCTTTATTATATGTTGATGTAAAGTGTTCCAGCAGCAGAAGGACCTGTGGTATCTCTCTTTCACTGTCACTGAAAGACCTATTTAAGAACACACGGGAAGAGCGTGCACCTTTTGTAGTCCATCTTTGGAACATTGTAGTTTCACCTCGGCAGGCCCGCGTCTCTAACATCCGCCACAGTCGCATCATAATTACAGAGCCTAGTGAAGTGCAGTCAGATTCTCTGAACACCACTGTTGTCTTTTCCTAATTCCTCATGGATTCTCCTTCTCATCTTTCCTTGACGTCATGACTTTTTCCACCGAGGTCAAGGAAAAGATGTTAGGACGTAATTTTTTTTACTTTTCAACACTTCACAGAATAAGGAAAACCTGAAAGACATTTAAGGGAAATATGACAGCACAAACTATCAAGAGCTTTTCATCATTAGCACAGTAACAGTAACACAATATTTCGAGAATAAAGCAACTTGTGTGTATTCCCAGGTGTGTTTCATCGGCAGAAGCAACGTGGGCAAGTCGTCTCTCATCAAAGGTCTGTTCTCCCTGACTCCTGAGGTGGAAGTTCGAGTATCCAAAACTCCAGTGAGTAGTCTCGTCTCACATACTGACTGTCTGTTTCAGTTTCAAGGTCTCGTTTGTATGAGATAACATTATGTGGACTCAGACTTATGATGTTTTACCCTTTTATTTTGAAGTTAAACCTGTTGTTATACACATGGGTAGAGCTGGGTGTCGAACCTCAGTCCCTGAGAAATGAGTCTCAGCATCAAGTCTCAAAAACTGTTTAATAATAATAATAATAATAATAATTTTAGACTATATCATGTAGTAGTTTTATGTATTATGTAGTAGTATTTTGAAGACAACTTAAAAAACTGACATATTGAAAAATTTGGCATATTTACTTAAATGACAAAAAAATGGTTTTGTGGAAAAAAGAGAGAATTTAAAAAGTATATTGAAAGTTCATACTTGAACTTTAGTTGGACGAAATAATTTTGACTCTACTTACGGTCTACTTTTTAGCTTTTCCCCAGCACTTTCAAACCACATTTAATGGCCTTCATCAGCGTATTGTGTAAGTAGACCTTGAGTCAAGAGTCAAGATTTTTGTCCCTGTCGATGTCCATTTTGCGGTTACCTCTTGGTATATGCTGTGTACAAATCATCTTCTTATTTTTCACATCATTATTAACAATTTTGACCCATTTTTACCCTTGTTAACTATTTATTGTTACCCTCGAAATGTGTCTTCTTCGCAGTGTTAAATATTTTGGGACTCCTTTAAGAATAATGATATTAGAGACAGTAAAATCATAACATTGTATTATATTGAATTCAGGTCAAGGGCTTCACACACACCACCAGTGTAGCAGTGAGCAGGTATTTAGTCTATATGTAAATTAAAGAAGCAAAGTGTGAGATATCAGCGTATGAATTGTCTTGTTCAGAGTTGAACTCCTCTCCTCACTCGTCTTCCCTGACACCTCCTGTCTTTCTCTCTTTGTATTTCCTCCTCAGGGTCACACAAAGAAGATGAACTTCTTCCGAGTGGGCAAAGCGTTCACCGTCGTTGACATGCCGGGCTATGGACACAAAGCCCCCAACGACTTTGTGGATATGGTGGAGCCGTACCTCTACACAAGAGAAAAGTAAGACATTTACCTAACGAGACATTTACTTAATCAGAGGTTGGGAGGAGACCATGACAGAACTCCCTTCATTATTATGGGAGATGAAATTTGTTCATATCTGATTTTCAGGTCCGCTGTGCTGATGGGAACGTCTCAAAAGCCTTTCAGTAATAAGAGGACACACAGTTTGTCTCACCTCAGGCAGAATAAATAGTATTCAGAGACACAGACATGTTCTGCTAAAGCTTCTTAAACAAAAGACATTAGTGTCTTCTTTTTACTCAAGCACTCTACACAGAGTACTGATGAAGCCGACATCAACATGGCTTCTCAGAGTGTTTAGTCATCTACATTGGGCCTCCTCAGGCACAAGTTTGATTAAGTTCTCAGAACTACGACCTAAAAGAAGGCAAATATTAACTCATTTGTAGGATCACTGTGATGAGGTTGACCCTTTTGTGTTAATAATATCATCTATCATCCAGCTGGGGGGAAAGATTTTGGCCGTAAAAGCCCAAATCTGGTTCCCTCTGGCTCGTTCTAATGCCACTGTTCCATCATATCACTGATCTTAATTATTGCATATTTTAATGAGTTTGCTCACCTGATTTTAAACATGTAGTGAATTATTGTAAAGGAGAATGATGTGTTTTAGCCCACACCGTCTGTAAACAGCAACCACGCCTATTTCTGACTGATCAGAACTGTTGTAATTGAGACTCATTAGACCTTATTTGAGAGCTTATTTGTTATTTTTTATGTATTCATTGACAACTTCACTGAAGGTTTCTCAAGACACGCCACAATGATGGTTAAAGGTGCTATTGGTAACATTCAGCCACTAGATGTCGCATTCTCCCTCTCCCTATTCCATGGCATTCACTTCAAAACAAATGGTTGCAGTGCACTTACTGTCACACTAAGACAGTTTTTTTCCGCTCTAACTGGCAACTTGATCACTGATGACACAGATACCTCATAGTCATAATAACTCGACGTAAGGGTTTATTTTATAAATAATTTCATTTAAAACAATACATAGGCTAGATAAGACATTAAAAGCATGTTTCCCCCATAAAATAACCATGTTTATATCCATTGAATAAGAGTGCATTTATGTTTATGATAAAACAATACATTAAAGGTCTTATTGATAACATTTTTATTTAGACGAATATTTAAAAAAAAATAATAATACATTCACAGAGCTTTTAGAAAGGTGCCGAATGAAAGTATGACTTTTCATCAAACCCTAACCCAATGGGGACAGTTAGAAAAAGCCATTAAAACACAGAAACTATTTCCTTCCAAATGTATGTCAGTCAGTGAGATTTTATGGTGATTTGCATATTTTTACAATCATTTCTAGAGGTTTAACTTGATGGAGTCAAATTGACCCCGAGGATAAAAGATGTGAGTAAATTTGAGGATAACAGGATGGTTACGAAACTGAACGATCTTTTATCCAAGGTGACCTGAGAGAGGTGAAATAATTACCAATTTGTTTTTAGTCGTCCTGGACCTGAAGATCCGTGTTGGTAAACGTCTGTGTCCTTATTACTATGGCTGTGGAAGACCATGAAAACTCTTCATCATCAGTCACATCCATTGACCGGCTCTTTTGGCTAACGTATGTTTATGTTCCCTCAGTCTGGTGAGGACGTTCCTGTTGGTGGATGGCAGTGTTGGTCTTCAGAAGGCTGACCTGATCGCCCTGGAGATGTGTGAGGAGATCAGACGGCCATATGTGGTAGGAGGTCACACTCTGTTTCTTCATAGATAGTAAGCAGATGATGAAGTGTGGGAGCGGTGGAGAAAACAAACACATTAAATGATTTGGTCAATGTGCAGTTTGTGTAAAGGTGCAGTGTGTAACATGTAAGGCCACCTGCTCCAAACAAATAGGGGGCAGCATTTCACCTCTATAGTGAGTCCATACAATCCAAATACAGGACTGTCTCAGAGAATTAGAATATTGTGATAAAGTTCTTTATTTTCTGTAATGCAATTAAAAAAAACAAAAATGTCATGCATTCTGGATTCATTACAAATCAACTGAAATATTGCAAGCCTTTTATTCTTTTAATATTGCTGATTATGGCTTACAGCTTAAGAAAACACAAATATCCTATCTCTAAATATTAGAATATTTCCTCAGACCAAGTAAAAAAAAAGATTGATAACAGTAAAACAAAATCAAACATTTGAAAATGTCCATTAATGCACTCAGTACTTGGTTGGGAATCCTTTTGCACGGATTACAGCATCAATGCGGCGTGGCATGGAGGCAATCAGCCTGTGGCATTGCTGAGGTGTTATGGATGCCCATGATGCTTCAATAGCGGCCTTTAGCTCATTTGCATTGTTGGGTCTGGTGTCTTTCAGCTTCCTCTTCACAATACCCCACAAATTCTCTATGGGGTTCAGGTCAGGGGAATTGGCAGGCCAATCGAGGACAGTAATGCCATGGGCAGTACACCAGTTACTGGTGGTTCTGGCACTGTGGGCAGGTGCCAGATCATGCTGGAAAATGAAATCCTCATCTCCATAGAGCTTTTCAGCAGACGGAAGCATGTAGTGCTCTAAAATCTCTTGGTACACAGCTGCATTTACTCTGGACTTGATGAAACACAGTGGACCAACACCAGCAGCTGACATTGCTCAAGGATTCCCAACCAAGTACTGAGTGCATTAATGGACATTTTCAAATGTTTGATTTTGTTTTACTGTTATCAATCTTTTTTTTTACTTGGTCTGAGGAAATATTCTAATATTTAGAGATAGGATATTTGTGTTTTCTTAAGCTGTAAGCCATAATCAGCAATATTAAAAGAATAAAAGGCTTGCAATATTTCAGTTGATTTGTAATGAATCCAGAATGCATGACATTTTTGTTTTTTTAATTGCATTACAGAAAATAAAGAACTTTATCACAATATTCTAATTCTCTGAGACAGTCCTGTATACAGTCATCAGTTGTAAGAAAAAAACTAAAAAACAACATCAACTACTAACAGCAGGGCAAGAATATGCAAAATTCAACCAAACTGCTGAAACTCTGAGAGTCAAAATAACACTGCTAACTTATAATCTTCACGTGTGACTACATGTTTTTTTGCCCCAAACTGCATGCGATTATCATAAGATTATCAAGTGGGCATGTCTGTAAAGGGGAGACTCGTGGGTACCCATAGAACCCATTTTCATTCACATATCTGGAGGTCAGAGGTTAAGGGACCCCTTTGAAAATGACCATTACAGTTTTCCTCGCCAAAATTAAGCTCAACTTTGGAGCGTTATTTCGCCCCCTTCCCGACAAGCGATGGATCCCTTAGGTTTTTCTAGTTTCATGTTAGTGACTTCACTCTAGCTTTAAAACGGAGTCCGCTACAAACTCCGAAAGATCTAATCGCGGTCGGGCCCGGCGGCGGGTCGTCGAAATTTTTAAGAGGTTAATAAAAAAAATCGATACAGTGATACCTTGATACTCATTTGTATGGATATTTTCTTACTTCCCTAATGAGACCACCCCGCCGGGAGGAGAACGGTCGGCACTCAGCAGCTCCGGGAGATACACGCCCAGTCAGCGGCCGCTGGGTTTAACCCGTGTAACGGCAGCCCCCTGGAATCAGACCCCCGGTGCTGGGGATTGTACTGGCTGAATTTGAGCTAACTGCTAACTGGGGGTACGTCTCCTGGAGCTGCCGCACACTTTACTCCTGGCGAACCCGGGGAGGATGAGGCTTGGTCCTCTCGTGTTGGACTGAGGGCAGACTGGACGCTACAGTGACTCACTATCGCCTCTCGAGGTACAAGTGGTTTTACAAGACAAGACAGGACGGGCCGGGGCTACTGGTTAGCATGCTCATTTCACTAGATATCTCTGCAACACTGTGAGGCCCGGGCCACAGAGGGAACGCGAGCAGCGCGTGGCGATTGCGGAACCTGTTGTTTTTTATTTCCGCGTCCACGTTAACAGGTTAGAGCAGACACACTGCCCGCGTGAGCAGCGCTGCTCGGCTGTGTCTCTTCTAAAGATCGAGGTCTAGCCTATTTTTAGCGCGAGCCGTTCACAGCAACAACAGACGGTGAGAGTGATCTTTTGACCTTATATTGACATCATAACAACAACATTACTACAGTTTCAATGTCTATATCTGTAGAATATGTCACAGACATGAAAAAAGGAAAGATTATTTTTAAATCAACACTTCTTGCTTTCATTTCAAAATAATTCTGTGGACAGAATTCCTTCATTTAACACAAGGCTTTTATTCTGAAATATTTACAGGACAGTGTTGTAGAAGATGCAGTGACTTTCAGGGCGTTATGAATGAATAAAGTACCGGCTTCTAATTGTGGATTATTATTATTTACCAATTAGATCACGCTTCTTAACCTTTCTCTGTGTAAAATAAATATAAATGACCTTTATAACGAAATGAAATGCCATTATGAAAGTCAAACTCAATGTAGAAAGAAATTGCTGGCAGCTGCAGCAACAGAAACACAGCTGGTGTGGACAACCCATGCGTGAGATACGCAGCACTTCAGCGAGGCAGCCGCCACACGCTGCTGACGTTCCCTGTCTGGCCCGGGCGTAACCTCTTCACATTCTGTTGATTATGTTAGTTCCTTTTTTTTAAGTTTTTAAACTAAAACTCTGGCCAGATCTTACACATTAAACCTTTTAAATCTTTGCTTGAGAAACAGCAGGTAGCACGCAGCATTGTTCATGCTGGAAACAGGATTTATGCTATTAGATGGAGGTGGTACCGTCAGCATTAGCCAGCTTTCACCCCTCCTTTTCACATTTAACTTCTTCTTCTTACCAGTCCTCATCATTATGTCCACACTGCATTAATGCTGAACGCTCTCACTCAGCTATTTAAAAACTGCAGTCCCCTCTGAAATGCCACCGCTGAGGCGTTATAATGAAGCACCCCTCCACTCTCTACGCACTCCACAGTCAATTATTCATGCTCTCAGGTTATTAAACACTTTGACCATTATTAAGATTGTGACAGTACCGCTTTTAACAAAGATGAACTCTCACTGCTGAAAGGCAAAGGAAGCATGAAGGAATGAAGTGACAGGGTCACTTTCCAACCTGAAGCAGACTTTAAAGTTGTTGCTTTGCTGTCATGCTGTTGATTGATATGGAGTAAGATACAGGACAAGATTAACAGCATGTAGGGAACCAGTTAAATCTATTCACTTTTTTTCAGCATTCAGTTATATCCTCTGACAGAAGAATTTAGAGTTCCTACACTGCAACTTTTAAAATATGTGGGAATGGAAATGATGAATTTGCAGCTGCTCTATGCAAACAGAGACTGCACAGTGCAGTCTGAATATGCATATTGTACATTAAGGTAAAATTGTAATGTGTCAAACATTTTGTTGTGCAGATAGTGGTGACTAAGATGGACAAATGTGGGTACGGAACACTGCTGAAAAACTTAATGGATCTTCAGGATGTTGTTAAAACACATACTACAAGCTGCTTCCCCCAGCCATTCCTGGTCAGGTGAGAGTCATGACTTCTATTTGACTGCTTAAAGAATGAGGCTGATGATATTTTTAATGTTTCTTACCATCAACAAAGCTCATAAAAAGATCAGCCTTGAATTGATCCTACCAACAAGTATGTCTATGTATCCAAAGCCTGATATATCTGATTCCTCTGTGCCACAGAGCTCCACTGTTTTCCAAAAACTATTAAAAACACATCGATGAGTCACACTGTTGCACTGGGCGACATGTTCCTTCATTATCATGAATACACACACGTCAAAAAACTCCCCAGGAAACCTTGAATACAACTAGGGCTGTACAATTGTACAACATTTTATTGAAATCTCAATATGGCCTACTGCAGGAGGGCTGAATATGTGTGAAAATACCATTTTAAATTAAATATTGTGGTGCTGCAGAGATTTTCCTGGCCAACACATCATACTCTACAGACTTAAGAAAAACATCTCTTTTTGATACAGATCGCTGCAAAAATCACACCATGATGTAAAAGTCATCATTCTCTGTAATCAGTTTAAATTATCACAATTAGGTTGTTGTTTTTTTCAAATCTGTTCAGGCCTAAATAAAACTCTATACTTCTGCTGACTTTGGGTAATGTCACAGTTCTAACAGCAGCAATCATACATGGTATATGTGTGCAGTTTGTATAAATGCCATCGACGTAGTATTTAGGAAGAGCATTTGTTAAAATGACACCAGTCAGGTTTATATAGGACATTTAAGATGAAGATAAAACTATTAATATAATCACAAAATGCTGAACAAAATATATAAATAATTGAAAATAAACCAAAAAAGTCCAGTTAGGACTTGGAAGTGTTAATAAAACTTGAAAGTTTATTTCCTCTCTGCGTAGGAAAACGACAAGATTAGAATTAAGGAGAGAACTACATGTAAAAGAAAAATGGCATTGGACTTTGGATGCAGAGATCAACCAAAGGGTTCATCAGTTGCTCAACTGTTTACAGTAATAACTGAGAATTGTCTTTGCTGGTTGTAATTGTACCTAATTGAAAAGTGTCTTTGTCTCTCTTTCTTTGCAACAGCTCCCTCCAGTTTTGGGGGATCTACCTGCTGAGATGCTTCATTACTCACGTAACAGGGAGCATCAGGTTAACGAACACCTCTCAAAGCTGACAAGAGGCCAGCTCAGCCTAACTGGGTGGAGCTGGGACTTGCTAAGACCTGAATACATCCACATTGCAACTGCTCACTTTGTTGGTTCGGCTGGTTGTCCTTTTACTTTCTAGTTATGCATTACATCACTCTCTCCAGAATGCAGACAGATGCACACAAGAACACAAGTTTAGCATCTTATTCGTGGGCATTAAAGCAGCAGCAGTGGATAGAAATGGAAATATGGTTAAAAAAAAGTTATTTTTGTAAAAAGGTCACTATATCCTGACAGTAGTGCATGAGACAGGTAATCTGAAAGTATCATGTTCCTCTGTGTCCTCCGGTGCTCCTAATGGCATCTGCAGGATTTCACAGACCGGAGGAAAAAAAACAGTCAGAGCTGATCTGGAGTCTGCCGTCCAGCTGCCGTCTATGAGAGCCATCTGTCAATCACTCACGAACTCCGATCAAAAGGTCAAATTAGGCAGCGCTGATCAAATAGTATGAGTATGAATAGGTGGTTAGACTGGACCTTCACGCATTCCTAACATATTGGTTGAATGACTAATTAACGATGGCTGGGTAATTGATAAACTACACTAACTACACACTCACTGAGTATCAGTGGACAACAGGCTAAACATACATTTGTGTCAGAATTACGTTTATGAAGACTGAAGTCTCTTAAGTTTATTGGTACAATAGTTAGCACTGGACAGGTGATTACTACTGACAACTCTAAGTGTGCTTCAAACAAAGGTCTTTACACCTGTTCCACGTGGCCACACTTTAAGATGGGACAAATTGTACAAATGGAAATAAGAGCACACACAAACAAACTAGTTCGTAAGACCAAAGCCATCAGACTATGTCTGAAGGCAAAACTGTGTTACAGCAGCTCTGGAGAGCCATGCTGCCTGCATAGAGAGGGACGAGACACAGCACTCGGTCAAAAGAGGATAAGGGCATAAATCTGTGGACAATCTTTCCATTTATAGTATCACACGTACACAAACAGAGTTAAAGAGAAAAGTTACAATTCTACATACCTGTACATACTTCTGCACAGCTGGCCAATCACTGCGTGAAGTGGGCGCATTGTTGTTCTGGAAAGTTACAAAAAAAATGTTTTATCTGTTATCTGTTGGATGAATAAAAACATGAATAACACAATTATTATTAGTTAAACCAATACGCACCAAAAACACATTCATATCATACAGGAGAAGAGAGCAACTGTGTGTGACTGGAGGCACTCAGCATCAAATGCAGTTTAAAATATCACATATTTTCCCCAATAACACAGTCGGACACAGTGTCTATCAAGAAGTGCATTAAATGAGTACCAATACATTATTTTTTTACTATTAATTCGTAAAACACACTTTCACAGGGCTTCATACAGTATATTGTTTAACTGGAATATCATTTGCCAAACAGGGAAACCTTTTTCTTTTAAATTTAATGTGTTTTTTTTAATGGCTTTAACTCTTACTGTTTTATTATGTTGTATAATCCCGTACTTACAGTACTAAGGTTTATTGAACAAGATAATAGAGAGCATGCGTACCAGTCACTGTGGCATTACGAAACCCATCACATAGTTGAACACTGCATGTACATTAGAAACAGTCTCTTTTAGCTCTATGGAGCATTTTAGTGTCGTTCAGCTCATCGTTTTGGTTCTACAGTCCAAAACTTTAAATACAAAGTACCAAAGATTTGTTTTTTAATCTTGTGTGCTCCAGCCCTCACGTGACCCTGAATAGGGTAAGCGGTTACAGATAATGGATGGATGGATTTTCCCTAAAATATATAAATATTATATACTTTTAAATGGCACCATTCAAATTCACATTGTCACTTTTTACATTTATTGATCACAGTATTAAAGTTAAAATCCCCTATTTTTCATGCTGTCAACAAATTCCATGAAAAGAGCTTGATAAAACATTCATGTTATTCCAAAGTGTGACGAACAGTAGATGACAGGAAAGGCCTGTTCACCTTTCTTTTTAAAAGGTTTAAAAGATAAATGAGACGTCAAATGAGTGTTTTTGATTCCATGCTTTCCACTCCACGGACTACCAGTTTCCAACGGAGACTGACGGCCCTGAACATGCTAAAAAAAAAAAAAAGGACTATGTTGTGGAGAACTGTGGCCTTGAGGGTGATGCCAACGACAACAGGGAAGTGTAAGAGCATGAACAAGAACACTCAGCTCAGCTGTGAGATTGCATTCCTGCAAGTCACCTAATCAATCTAATTCAGCTGTGAACACACGCTGCATTTTGTTGGTGAGAGGTGTGCCAGACAGATTCTGACCTGCTCTCAACTTGGAGAGGGTGCAGCAAAGACCAGACAGTTAAAAGTTAACTTGAGGGATGGTTGCTCATCGATCACAATTAAGATAAGATACAAGGATCCTGCTTCACCATAATGTATTGGTATGACCTGACTCAAAGCTATTTTATTATGTATATTCCTTAATAAATGCTTTTTATTTGACTCTTTACATATCAAGTCAATTTTTCATCATCAAAATGAATGTTGAGAATGAGAACGGGTTACACCCCCATGTGGGGCCCAAAGGCTGCTTGCTGATGCCTAGAAATGTCCCGAACACATCAAAATAAGAAGAGAAAGTACAGTTAGTAGATACAGACAACCCCGCACACTTTTGGGTCAGAAGTGATGATTGAGAGGGATTATTTTTCAATCAATCTATACGTTGTTTTTTGGAAAATGCTGCATATTATACCTTAAAGTTATTTCACCATAAAAAAAAACATTTGTCTTGTTTTTTTCTTGTGTAGCATAAAGGGACTACAACATTTCATTGTTTCCTTGAATCTCAAAAAATGCAGATGTTTATGCTCAGAAGAAATGACATGTAAATCAGTAGGCTAACGGTGGGTTCACATAGGCCACAAGAGCCGCTGCCCAATATTAGGCTGTTCACATTGGATGCGCAGCACAACGGAGCTCCGCGGCCGGCTTGCAGACTTCAGCAATAGTTCCGGCATCTGGTCTAGTTTATACGAATTGTTATATGTATTCTGTATGTCTTATCTATAAGATTGCCTTGGCCTCCAGCACCACCATAAAGAACCTTGGAGTTATCTTTGATCAGGATATGTTCTTTAACTCCCACATAAAACAAACTTCAAGGACTTCCTTCTTTCACCTACGTAACATTACACAAATCAGGCACATCCTGTCTAAAAACGATGCAGAAAAATGAGTCCACACATCTGTTACTTCTAGATTTTGATTACTGCAACTCCTTATTATCAGGCTGCTCCAATAAGTCTCTAAAGACCCTCCAGTTGATCCAGAATGCAGGATGCGCATACCCGAATACGTGCAGAACCCCACAGTATATAAGGCAGCACACAGTACTCTCTGTCATCCTCTTCAGTGAAAGTAACGTAACTCTTTAACGTAAGGTTAAATAAGTCAACGTTGACTTTTGCTTTCACACAGGACACGAACAGCAGCCTCCTGGGTGAAAGTCCTGTGTTTGTTTGATCTATCCATCCACCCCGACCTACGTCTCTTGACTTCCTTAGAGGCAGCCCTGCACGTCCTGGCTCACTATTACGTGGATTATTACAGTGCATTCCTTTTCGTAGGTGTGCGTAAAACAACCTTTTTCTTACTGGCCTCTTTTATTTATTTATTTATTGTTTCAGCAAAAGCCGTTGTTGGACTCTGAATTATGACAGAAATAATGATCTTACGTATCAAGATGAGTTCCAACAGAACCTGTTAGATACAACCTGGGGGATAGGGGTAAGAGATGTTTATATAGCACCAGCAGGAGTAGCAGCCGCAGTAAAACTAACCCCAGCACAAGAACAATGGTATCGCATGTCAGAAGAAGCTGTTCCCCATGTGTCCCTAGCCATAGCTCCAAAACATCAGGCTAAAGACTTAGGCCCCATGGTTAAAGCAGCAGTCGCTCTGACAGACTGGGTTCCCACTTCCCTTTTGGGGGTTTCAATCTCACCATCCTCTAACATATATAGACTCTCTTTTTACAATGCAGTGTCAGGTATTTGCAAACATGAGTTACTAACACGCCACCACGGTAGGGAGATGTTAGATGGTGAAGGAGCCACTTCCATGTTGGCAGCTCTCCCTTCCTCACTGTGGTCTACGGGCCCCTTTGATGTTGGCAGGTGCAGCATGGAACCGGTAACTTTCGAGATGAAGACTTACTGCCCTATCTGGAGACCTCAGTATAAGCATAAAGTGGAAGCAGCCCAGGGTATCTCTCCTACGATTGAAGGACTGATAAAGGCGGGAGTATTAAGAAAATCTTACTCTCAGTGGAACACTCCCATTTTGCCAGTAATCAAACCCTCCGGCTCATACAGAATGGCTCATGATTTAAGAGCCATCAATGACCTGGTTTTGACTCCTGTTACACCAGTACCGAACCCCCACTCTGCTCTCTCGATGCTCACCCCAGCCCATACATCTTTCACATGTATAGATTTGGCTAACGCCTTCTTTTGCCTGCCCTTAGCAGATCATTTACAGGACATTTTCTCATTTACATATGAAGGCCAAAGGCTGACATATAATGTGTTACCTCTTGATGGGAAACAATCTGCTCAGGCAGCAGAACTTACGGCTGTAGTTTGTGCTCTGCGGTTAGCGGAAGGGAAGGCAGTGAATATTTTCACAGACTCTGCGTATGTGTGCAATGCAATTCACAGAGATATGTCTGGCTGGGTGCAAGCGGGTTTTAAGACTAGTCAGAATAAACCTATGGCTCATGAGGAGTTGATGAAAGAGTTGTTGGAAGCAATCCAGTTACCACAGAGGGTAGCTGTGATCAAAGTGAAAGGACACAGTCAGGGCACTGATTTAGAGAGTATAGGAAACGAAGCAGCTGATGCAGCCGCTAAAAAGGCGGCAGGGTATTTACCTACTATGATGGTCATGACCACAGCAGATCTCGGTTCTGAGATAACTGATTTCTCCATCATACAAGCTCAGGAATCTGCCACAGCAGCAGAACGAACCATCTGGGAAGATAAGGGAGCTATAGAACAGTTTGATGGTATATGGTATAACGGAGATCAAATAGTTATGCCCCCCTGTTGGATGTCCTCAATATTGACTCAGACTCATGGACTTGACCATAAAAGCCACAAACAGATGTTACGAGATCTCCGCCACTGGTGGATTCCCCGGAAACATGCTACTATAACTGACTTCTTGAATAAGTGTGACGTATGTAGTACATGTAACATCAGACCGACCATCACTCCTAGGGCAGGAAAACATCCTTCTCCCACTGCCCCGGGACAGGAAATCTTTATGGATTTTACAGATATGGGAGTAAGGGCTGGGGGGAAAAGATTCCTCCTAGTAATTGTGGACGCATTTTCACGTTGGGTTGAGGCCTACCCTACGGGAAAAGAGGACGCAAAATCAGTCATTAAATGTCTGGTGAATGAGTACATTCCGAAACATGGGTTTCCTAAATTGATCAGGTCAGATAATGGTTCACATTTCAAAAATAAAGACCTGCAATCTGTTGAAAAGGCTCTGGGACTAAAACACAAATTTGGCACTGTGTATCATCCACAATAACAGGACTCACACCATTTGAGCTTACGTGTGGCCGACCTTTCCCAGGGCCGTCCCAAAACCCCTCTCCCCTTCCTGACCTCGGTTACAGACCATACTATTTGAAGGCTAATGCTCTTGTGTCAGCTCTCTCCTATACAGGTGACAAACCTGTCACCCCTGTCACAGAGGACGTTCCAGGACCTGACTCCGGACCCCCGGAACACCTTTGGTTGAAGGTGTTAAAGAGGAAGTGGTCGGAGCCACGTTGGACAGGTCCACACAAGGTTCTGGCCAGAACTGCAACAGCTGTGCAGCTTGCAGGAAAAGGACTCAACTGGTGGCACCTAACACAGTGCTCCAGCAGCAGGACAGGACCTGAAGCAGAGGAGGCAGCCCCACAAGGAGCCCAGGCTACGTGAAAAGAGGGTCACGTATAATTTTTTATTTTTCATATACTGTATAAACTGTGACTGTGATGAGATACACATAAGGGAAAGAAGGTTACAAGGTCTTGCCTGTATTTACAGTTAAATCAGGCTAACATGGTTGTTTAGGTGGACTCATCTAGGTGGTTTTTGAAAAACATTATATATCACATTGTATTAAAAATTGTTGCTTAGAATAAATGCTAAAATAGACAAAAATAGACAAAAATAAATAAAAATAGATAAAAAAGAGAAACCAGGGGTGGGGAGAATCCACCAGAGAGAAATTTCACTTCCTTTCCCAAACCAGTATAAAATAGGATCACCCAGATAAAAGTTTTTCAGTTGCGCGCAGGAAAACAAACTAGAAGCATCATGCAGTACGGCAAACTGCTAGTAGCGTTTGCTGTAGCATTTGTGTTTACCTCTCTTGTCCTCGTTCTTCTGTACAAACTTTCTTCATGTGATTTGTCATGTATTTTAAATGTTTTAGGGAATGTGAGAGAAAATACCATGACCCTTGCGTAGAGTTTGTGTACTCAGATAAATCTGAATAACCTGGGAAAGCACAGACTGTACTAGTTTAGATACATTACTTATCATCCTCGCCTCTGCACTCTGCTAAAACTGGCTAATCACAAGTAACTCTTTAACAATAGACAATGCTTTCACTCAGAAGCAGGGTGGAAGGTGTGGGCTACAAGGGGGGGAAGGCTAAACCAAGATTATAAAGAATGATGTAGTGAGGTAGCTCCCCTAATGAATATAAACTAGCTGACCAAATAGCTGCAGGTTTTGAAAACATACCTATAATGAGCGCTCTGATCCCTATCACTCCTAACAAAAATGTTGACCGCATTAACTACATCCACTATAATGTTCTCCGTTTGACTAATCTAACTCGTGATGCAATTGCCGGACTAGCTGAACAAATGGCTCCTACGTCACTGATGGTGATCCAAAATAGAATGGCATTAGATATGCTGCTGGCAGAGAAAGGCGGTGTATGCTCAATGTTCCAAGACTCATGTTGTATTTTCATCCCTAATAATACAGCGCCGGACGGGACTGTAACTAAGGCGCTAGAGGGGCTCCGGACGCTGTCTGAATCCATGCACGATGACTCAGGTATCAACAGCCCCATTAACGACTGGTTAGACCGTACCTTTGGGAAATGGAAGTCCATGGTGGTATCTCTATTCTCCTCAATCCTTGCTGTGTGTGGATGCTTAGTACTATGTGGTTGTTGTTGTATTCCATGCATTCGCCACCTCACTGAGCGTGTGATCATTTCAGCTGTGCAACGAAAGCATCCGGATGCACCTCCTCCTTATCAGATGGCCATGTTCCAAGCGGAGAGACAGGGTCTCCTGGAAATGGTGGGGGATAGTGAAGATGTTGATCCTGAAGAGGTTGTGTGAAGATGCTTATAATTAAAACATCTGTACGTAACATGATGATGCTTATAATTAAAACATCTGTACGTAACATTATCTATGCGTATAATAAATATATCTGTATGTAACATTATCTGTAGGTGAACTTAGTTAAGTTCAAAAGAGGGTCTGTTGGATTTATTATACTCTAAAATATCTGTTGGATTTATTATACTCTAAAAATGCATACAAAGGCCTCACTATTGGATGTTTTATGAATAGAGTCAAGGGTGAGAAAAGAGGGGAGTGTGGCAGATGATGTTTTATGTTCCAAGGTCATGAGGACGGAGCCAGAAGGTGATAACGAGGAAGGAGGAATGCAGCAGAGGCATCACGCGTCACACCTCATGACTATTGATATTGTGTAAACCATAAAAGACTGGATCAGGGAGAGCTCGGGGTTCAGACTTCACGAACTGACCCATGCACTGTATGTTGTCAGGGACATGTAGGTTGGATCCAGATATCTGTAAACTCTTTTATTTTACTTATGCAACATTAATTGTTCGGAATAAATTGTATTATTATGCTTTAACCCGTCTGTTTGGAAAATCTCTTTGTCACACAAGATTAACCAACACGTAACTGGGCCTTGACCTCTTGGAGGTAGAAGGCCAGTTCCTTCACCGTTTAATCATGTATTCTATAATTAAAAAAAAATGTTCTATATGTTAGTTCCCATTGTTGATGTCTAGATCAGCCACTTTAAATGCTGTGCCTATAAAAACGGTTCACATCCAATGAACCTTTTTCCCTGTTTTATTGGTTTACATGAGGATTTTTTTGACACAAACAGAAAATTATTCATTTTAAATTAATTTTTCTTTAAGTAAATATTCTCAATTATTCAGACAACTGTTTTTATAAGCCAAGGAAATGTGTTGTTCGTAATTGAGCGGATAATAACAGAGTAAAAGTAAAAGTTTAACAATAGCTTACAACTCAAAATGTACACCCCTACCCAGAATTCTGCTGAGCAGCAAACTGTTAGAATCTGGGTTTTTAGCAGAGCGGTAAAACAACGCGTACGTATGAATATGATAGGAAACATCTGGTCTGCAAAGAACGGTGGCAGTAGAAGACTCAGAGTACGTAGAAGATCAGCAGACAGTCATAATGTTTTTTATAGAGGCTATCAACAAGGGGCGAAGGTCACATGCTGAAAGTGTCATTGTATCCTTTTTTTTTCTTCTTTTTTTTAGCCATTGGGACAGTTTCCCAAAGGTGTCATTTCATTTCTTTATTTTACAGTGGAGCAGGTTCATGAAGTACAGCATGCAGCTATCGGATCAGATTGTGATCTGCAATCTGATCGCCTAAGATAATGGCCTTGACGTGACACACACCTTCACACACTCATTCACACTCCAGGAGCAAGAAAGATACTTAAAATTTACTGCGTCCTGAACGAAGGACAAGTCAGATGGGGAGAAAAAGATAAAAGCTTATGGGACAGATAAAGATAAAGACATGATAAGACTCCCTCTGAAGGGCTTCCATAAGTATTTCACTGATCTTTCCTCATTCCACAGTACGGGTTTAGACATACAGGAAGAGCAATACTGCACACACTTTTACAGTTTATGACACAGGAACAGGAATGTGAATCAGATAATGGATGGATGGATATCAGTTCTGATATCTAATGAAAAACTGTAATTTGTAATATGCAGTAAAGCCATGTTTAACTCCTCTGGCAACCAATAGACCCCCAATAGTAGATGTTCAGAAGGTGCAGCAGTTTAACCAAAAGCATCCCCTCACCAGCCCATGCATTGATCACATGCACGGACCAATAGTCTGTGGCTTGGCGCATGGTCTTCACATGATCAGAGAGTGCTGTTATTCCAATCACCTTCTGCGCAGATCGCAAGCCTCATTTGTCCTCCAACTCAGCTCAGCATCAGTGTTGCACCTTTCTGGACTCTTTTCTATTTATTATTGATATGGTCTTTCCTGTGCGTCCATGAGAAAGTGAGTATTTGTTATAGTTGTCTATTGTTTAGTAACTGCATCGTTATAATAATTCTAAAGTCACCTGTATCATGTTATAATACTCATACTCGTTTGTCTATAAGAGTTTGAATGATAAGTTGTGTGTTTCTGTGTCAACATCATTTAAGTTAGAACAGCGCAGTGAACGGGCATACGCGGCCGTCATTAAGGGACCGTCGCACAATTACTCATATCACCCTCTGTGTGCATTCTGCTCATTGTACTGCCTGAGAGCCCGAGTCTGCTATTTGTTGACGCTCCCTTAAAGTTCAGAAGGCTGCGTTCTCTTCCTTTTATTCCTGTTTTAAACTGTTTAGCTTACATTTAATTACATACAATACTGTTTGTTTATTATTACTTCATGTTACTAATACCTGCTCATGTTTTCTATTTTATTTTCTGTATTTAGTAACCACTAACCACACTATCCACACTATTCACAAAAGGATTTAAAAACCATCTTCAATCAATAAATGAGTGGTATCTCAAAGAGAGTGTGTGTGACCTGGACTAATTGATACATCGTCATCATATTCATGTTCTTACCGGACAACCTGTGGAGATTGTAAATGACATTCATAGAACCATCATCTAAGGGTTCATTCACTCAGCATCACTAAGGTCACAAGTTTGGTATCCATTACACCAACGCCTATTTTACAGTAGACCTGTGATTGTTGGAGAGCGAAAAAAGAAAATCTGAATTAGAATAAAAAGATTTTCCTCTCCTGCAAACTGCTAGCAAATGTTTTATAGTTATTTGTAACTCTTTCCTTGACTTTGTGGGCACACTGAAATACTTTAAAGCCACAGGGAATGAGCAGCTGTAGAACATTAATGTGATTTTTATAACACTTCAACTTTTTTCTTGTATCCACGAAAGTGCCTATAAATTATATTTATTCCCAGTTAGATCTTTTTATGTTTTATTGCTTTACAACACTGAATCAGGGTGGATATCAGATTTAGAGATATACAAATTTCGACACTTAAAAACCAAAACTACTTTAAATGTCTCAATGGAAGCAAATCTCCACCAACTGATCTAAATTAAAAGTAAATACTTTATAAAATACAAAATAACTGACTGCATAAGTGCTCACCCCCCCCCTTTAGCAGAAGCACCTTCATCAGTAATTACAGCTGTTAGACTGTGGAGGTACAGTAGATCTACCCTGTATCAGTTTTACACATTTGGACACTTTTTACCTATTATTCTTCCACAAAACAGCAAATTTTAACACAAATTCTGGATTGAACTGAAATCTGGATTCCAGGATATAAGCATTGGTTTTCAGTAAGACTTGTGATTTTTTAGATAAAATTTCATATATACAGTATATATATATAGGTTGTAGGAGGTTGTAGCGGGCTCAGTTTTAAAGGTAGAGTGAAGATCCATCATATGAAACTAAAAAACCTAAAGAATCCATTGGTACCAACCATGTCATAATAGCTTGTCGGGAAGGAGGCTAAATAACGCTCCAAACTTGCGCTAAATTTTGGCGAGGAAAAACTGTCATGACCATCTTCAAAGGGGTCCCTTGACCTCTGACCTCAAGATATGTGAATGAAAATGGGTTCTATGGGTACCCACGAGTCTCCCCTTTACAGACATGCCCACTTTATGATAATCACATGCAGTTTGGGGCAAGTCATAGTCAAGTCAGCACACTGACACACTGACAGCTGTTGTTGCCTGTTGGTCTGAAGTTTGCCATGTTATGATTTGACCACATTTTTTATGCTAAATGCAGTACCTGTGAGGGTTTCTGGACAATATTTGTCATTGTTTCTGTGTTGTTCATTGATTTCCAATAATAAATATATGCATACATATGCACAAAGCCAACATATGTGTCCATTCCCATGTTGATACGAGTATTAAATACTTGACAAATCTCCCTTTAGGACATCTTGAACAGATAAAAAATGTGTGATAAATTTGCAACACACTGAAGTTTGTAAGTAGTGGGTTGATTAATGAAACAGGTTGCTGCATGAGGTATAATATAGTGTGCGTATATTTGTATTTGATAGATGTATGCAGTTGTAATTGAACTATAAAAATATATAATTCACTTGGATTTAATAAAAAAAGCAAATAAGCAGCGACTGGTGAGTCACCTGGGCAACAGTTGCTATGTAGAGTCTACCATCTCAGCCATTGAGCCCAGTGACTCAGTCAGTGCCTGATTGCCTCAGTGCCTTGGGAATTTTCATGTATTCTTCCCATACTTCTATAACCATGTTGCTAAATTTATTTTGTGTTCCATATTTATCGGTTACTGGTTTTACTTTTAAAGGAACGGTGTGTAACAATTAGGGGGATCTATTGACAGAAATATAATATAATATTTATAAGTATGTTTTCTTTAGTGTATGATCACCTGAAAAGGAGAATCGTTGTGTTTTCGTTACCTTAGAATGAGCCGTTTATATCTACGTAGGGAGCGGGTCCTCTTCACGGAGTCCACCATGTAGCCCAGAACGGACAAACCAAACTCTGTTAACTTTTCCTGTTTGGGCCCGAGTCGATCACCGCTCTCTCTCTCTTGCTTCACCACTCACTTCCCACATACGCACACACTCTACGCACTGGCTCTGCTCCAAATGACCAACAACTGGCTCTTGAGAGGGTCATTCACATTGCGTAGGCCACCATAGTTCTTCTACACACTTGGCACACGGGAGAGGTTTCAGTTGGTTGCAATCTGTCCCCTCACCGCTAGATACTTTTAAGACTTTTTTTTTCTATTAAACAATGTCAGAAAATATTTTATTACATCCCCTGTGTGATATAATGTTTTACAGGCACTGTGCAAATAATACCTACAGGGTGTGCCCTGTCTTTGAGAACTGCTAGCATCTTCCCTCCTTACTGGCATTGTAGGATGATGATGCTGCATAGCAGAGCTGTCCAATAAAATTTTAAGAGGCCAAAGGGCAGTAAAAGTTGGGAATCATTGCGCAACGACATTTCACATTTCAGAATGATTCTCCTTTCTTTACGCATGTGCCTCTGAACACCGCCCCCATAAAAACATTAAGTATTGGTTAATTTTTGATTTTTTTTCCAGCTGATTTTCCCTCCCAACTATATTTGGCTGTAGCAGGGCAGGCATAAAGAGCCGTGAGCTGGACGCTTCTTGTCACTGTCGCTGTTATCTTCGTGGATATCGGAGGAGGAGAAACAGGAGTAGTATCGTGGACTCTAAGAATTACATCTAGTCTTCTCTTTTCAAATCAGGAGCCACTGATTATCCTTATCTCCTCCTATTACATTCTCCACGATGTACATATCCAAGGCGGTGACGACCGCGGTGCCTACCGGCTGCGACCCTCTAGCCACAGTGTGTTCAGGCGGAAACTGCCTTGTTCCTCCCAGTAACTTCAATGACATTCTGAGCCAGGCGATGAGCGTGACGCTCACATTAATGCTCGGTATGGTCATGTTCTCTATGGGCTGCACTGTGGATACCAAAAAGCTGTTGGGCCACATCAGAAGACCCTGGGGCATCATCATCGGCTTCCTGTGCCAGTTCGGCATCATGCCTTTCACAGGCTTTGCCTTGTCGCTGGCCTTCAATGTGCTGCCTGTACAGGCTATTGTCATCATCATCATGGGCTGCTGTCCTGGAGGCACCGGCTCTAACATTATCTGCTACTGGCTGGACGGAGACATGGATCTAAGGTAAGAATTGTTTTGGGGTTATTAGGGGTGTAAGTAAATACCGATATGCTTGAGGATCGCAACATTATGTTTTATGATACTGTATTAATTGTAAAAAAAAAACACTTTATCAATTTTTAATCAGTAAGTGCAGTAAGCACTGCATGCAAATATTTGTGAAAATAAATACAAATGCAGATCCCACTGTTGTGATTGCATAAAACAAGTTTTTTTTTTAAATACTGTGATTTTATGCAGATGATGGTGTGTTCTTTATACTATGACAGTTTTCCTGAAATTGGAATAAAAAATCACAATATATTGCCTTGCTTACAGTATCGCAATACATCGCAATATATTGAATCGTAACCCCTGTATCATGATACGTATCGTATCGCCAGATTCTTGCCAATACACAACCCTACTTATTATATATCTTGACTTTATACACCACAAAAAAAACAAATTAATACATCTGATTATTAGAAAACACAGATAGCTGCCCAGGCAATGTGGCCCTGTAGGCCCAAAATAGTGATAGGATCACATTTAGGTCCCATTTAGACAACCCAGGTGATACGTTTGCTGTTTGCTAATGAGGCTACCATGGAGTACAAGTGGGAACCATCATTCTCAGGGCCTCATAAGGTAGCGTACTGCGTAGGCTAATGATCGAGCAAATCCCCAAGTGGGATATCAGTTGATTGGAGACTGACACAGCATCAGTCGCAGGCCCCCTCCTTATTTTTAGGACATACACTGCTTGAAAAATATAATGTTATTAAAGAATTTTGTTTGACAAAAACACTGTTCATATACTCCCCTCCTCAGTATCAGTATGACAGTCTGTTCCTCTGTCTTGGCCTTGGGGATGATGCCTCTCTGTCTGATCATTTACACCTCCGTCTGGACTTCCTCCAGCACCATCCAGATCCCATACGAAAGTATTGGTAAGTAGGAAAATGCTGTATGATTACTAGCCCATAAAGCTAAACTTTCTAAGGACGTCCACATCTACCGTTTTATTGTGTTGTTCACTCACTTTGTAGTTTTGTACCAAAAGCACTGTACAGGATTATTATAATCCTATAATTATGTCACGCTATGAATTCTGTGTATCCTCAGGTATCACTCTAGTGTCCATTATTGTTCCAATTGCTCTGGGAATGTATGTTAAACGCAGATGGCCCAACGGGGCGAAAAAGATCCTCAAGGTAGGAATCCATGTGACTGTTTTATGCAAAGAGTGACATCTAAGTATTACTCCAATATGTTTTTTATGAATCTGATATTTGATCAAGGGATTCGTTGTGACATTCATGGATTTATCTAATGGAAATTCCGGGACTGCCTGTGTGTCTGCTTTGCACAGTTTGGGTCCATTGCAGGATTTATTCTCATTATCTGCATAGCTGTGGTTGGAGGAATTCTCTACCAGTCCTCCTGGACCATTGCTCCCTCCCTATGGATTATTGGAATCATCTACCCCTTTATTGGTTATAGCCTGGGATTCTTATTGGCCCGCTTTGCAGGTCAACCCTGGTTCAGGTAAGGTGACAGCGTTGTAGTGATGTTGGCATATACAGTATATGTATAAAGCCTGTATCTTGATTCCTTGATTTAAATTTAACTTTGCCGCCAAAGGTATATTATACTTGAATTCAGTTGTATAAATCATGAAACCACTACTGCATCAACAAACCCATATACTAATAAATGTACTTACTTAATGAGGCTGTTTATCGCTCCTTACTTTGTTCAGAGCTCGAACCATCGCATTGGAGACAGGTTTCCAGAACTCCCAGCTGTGCAGCACCATTGTCCAGCTGTCCTTCAGCCAAGCTGAGTTGGATGTCATGTTCTCATTCCCCCTCATCTACAGCATCTTCCAGCTAGTGACAGCAAGCATAACTGTGGGAGGTGAGAGTTTAGCAGGCAGATACTGTACGTACACAGAACCCATCAGCTATCGGTCTGACGACAGATAAGCCTCTGGGGGAAAGGGGCTTTATTTCTGGGGTTCCGGTGTAGCCAGCGGGTATCTGGGCCAAGACTTCCTTCTCTGTGCGCTGCTCATTGTATACAGTCCGATTAGCAACTTGAGACATGATACCGTAGTTGAAGTTGAGAGACAACATGTACGACTGCATTGTTTCACAAGCAGCCAGTTTACAAGCTAATTTCAAACCAATAAAAAGAGAAATCATCGTCAGACAATAGCTGCATTTCGGCCAATGCGTTCCGCCTCTTTTGCTCTCCACACCTACTGTTTATCCTGCGTTCAACCAAAGCCCTCTCGAACGTGATTGGTCGATACTACTCGGAATACAAACGGAAACCCGCACGCTTCTGATACCAAACTCTTATGCCATTGCCATATTAATGCAAAATATGTTTGTAGAGATAAGGTACACAGTTAAAGCTGAAGTAGGTGAGATTGGAGCAAATATGATTGAAAAAAGTTATTTTTATAAAATGTTCACTATATCGTGACAGTAGTACATGAAACAGGTAACCTGAAAAAAAATCATGTGCCTCTTTGTCCTCCGGTGTCCCCCGGTGCTCCTAATGGCATCTGCAAGATTTCACAGACCGGAGGAAAACAAGCAGTAAGAGCTGATCTGAGGTCTTCTATCCATCTGCTGTCTATGAGAGCCGGCGGTCAATCACTCGCGAACTCCAACCAAACGGTTAAACTAGGCAGCGCTGATCAAATATGAATCAATATTATGTTACGTTAATGCCTATTTCTCTCCTCAAATGTTTTCCGAATCATCTTGTAGTGTACTGTTTAGCTGTAAAATGAGAACGTTTGTGACGCCGCCACCATTGTGAAATCTGGTGAAGGAACGCCAAGCTCCGGTCACATCCAATAGGAACGCTCTCTCAATGAAATGACCTGTGATTGGTCAAAGTCTCCCGTCACGGGCTAGATTTTTTAAAGCCTGAAAACAGAGCCATGAGGAGGAGCAGAAGTCTAGTTTTCTCTCAGAACACTTGAATTACAATATGCTGAAAGGTTATTATGGAATTTTTGCCCAATGATGCAAAAATATACTTCTTACTGCCACTTTAAGGATGGCAGTTTTTCAAAGAAAAAGTTGCACTTTAGTGAAAACTAGGTGTTGGCCAGTCATCTACCATCAAAAGAATGAAGGGGGAACATACGGCTGAAGCTGTCTCATCCTCCACAAGGCTTCTGACACAGCTGAACAAAGTCTCTGTGGGTTTAACTGGGCCGGATTATACTAGAAAAAGAAGTGGTTCGTGCGTGTTGTTCAACCACATGCAAAATAAAAATGGGTTTGGTGATCGAAATGGACACTTCCTACATACCCCACTATTATCTCGTCAGCCATTTCCTACTGCGATTCTGTTTCTGCTGACATGACCATTTTCAGTCATCCACTGCTAAAATGCTTCTTGCGGACAGGCTGCATGATGGCATGTTGTTTGTTGTCTTCTTCCATAACTACTCGTTGCACTGGGTCAGTGCTCAGTTCTGGCACACTTAAGGAATATTTAGAGCATCAGATGTTCTGTTTTATCCCATCGTGAAAACACTGCTTCCCTGCCTTTTCACTTAGCACCGCTGCTTCCAAGCATTATCAGGTTTCTTAAATCATCAAATTGAGCCCAGTGTGCCATTTAATACATTTATTTATCACTTAACTTTAGCAAGTAACAGAAGTCAGGGATGTTTCATATTCATAGATCTGTTTCTGTTCAGGCCCAGTCACACAGCAGTCTGTGAAATAGTCACGAAATTGAATGTAATGATTTGTCTACATAGACAAAATCAATTTGTATGTATTCCTCGTAATTGTGAACTGGTAAGTTTAAAAAGGGTCAAAGTTTATTTATTTGTCACGTAACTTCCGTACTTAAGTTACGACACTTCTGGAGTTATTTTAAACCAAACGGCGATCTTTCCTAAACCTATCTTAGTAGTTTTTGTCACGTAACTTCCGTGCTTAAGTGACACCACTCCGGTGTTATTTAAACTCAGACCGCGATATTTTCCTAAACCTAACTAAGTCGTTTTGTTGCCTAAGCCTAACCAAGGACATTCGTAGGAAAATGCACTAAAAATACGTTGTTGAAAGGGAAATTTGTGTCTATGTACACAAATCAAATACATTAAATATGGTGACTATTTCACGAACTGCAGTGAGACTGTTTTGTTCTGCTACATAAAGTTATGATCCAAGGGTCACAATGACTATAGTGACAAGCCGATGTATGTCTGCTTGATGGTGTCATGTGTTGCAGAACATCTACACTTCTAGTGAAAATGTGTGTGTCATTGCACAGGTGTGGTCAGATCAACATCTGTTCCACTTTCATTTCAGTGAAAAAAGAGGTGCGACGTATTTGCCCTTGGTTGGAAATTGTTCCTACTTGGTTCACCTCTGAGTCGGATTTTGACGAAATTGTGACGCTCCAATGTCTAGGCAACTTGAGAGTTATAGGATGGGGGTTACCTCCCATTCCTGAAATATTGATTCTCTGAATCTATGTTGATATAACTGCAAGGGAAAATTAATGTCCACATATCTGAACCAAAAATACGTTCCATAAATACGTTTCATATCAGCCTCGAAACGCACTATGTCACTTGGTTAACGTTGTGAAACGATTGGTTAGTTGAAAGTCTTGTGTTTATTTGACCCATCCATCCACCACCACTCCCACCGGCCCGTAGTCGACTTTCTTGCTTCTTATACTAGTTATTATACCACATAACTTTCATACCACTTCACTTTCAGTAGCGGTGGCTCGATATACTTCGTCACTTGCTCTGACAGAATGCAAAAACAGACACATTCAATGTGTGGTTTGCAGGAATGTACAATGCAGACATTGTGGTTTGCAGGAATGTACAATGCGGACATTCATTTCTGGCGACTGGGCTTACAAAAATCCACCTTTTCTGCATGATGGACCTCTGCCTTCAATCATTGCATTATCAACCCTTATAATAACTGGCAGAACAAGAACAACACAAGCACTAGATGACAGAAAATTGTCAAGAGAAAAGGATCATTCACTGAAGCCCAGGTTAATTTCAATGCTGTTTTAAAAGATACATGTCAGGATGACTAATCAGTATTACTGAATCCATGTTTTTTTTTCCTCTACAGCCTACCAGATATATAAAAAGACATGTGGCCGTCGCCCAGCTGATGCAGACTTCGAGGATCCATCCCTGGAAGCTGGTGATGGTGAATCAGCAAAAAAGAAGGAACAAGCTGTGGAAAATAGTGCCTTTGAATTTGATGACAACGGCGAAGAGAAGGATAGGGACGTCAGAAAGATCACCCAGCTGTGAAATTACACACTTGCAAATCACAGACTTTGGATTACAGGGCCACGGCACTACTGAAGACATCAGCCATAACTCAACACTGTGAACACACACTGCTCTCTGCAGGCCGGAGGTGTGCACTACAGGTCCTGTTCAAATCAACTTTGGGAAACGTTTTGCAAGAACGGGGGTGCCCTAATGTCTTCTCCAGTACGGCCAACGATTAACTTCAACTAATTTATTCATATATTATCATTCGAGAAAACTTTACTCTGTACGTTCTGTGAGAAAGCCCGTTGTGCCGATTTTTCTTGATCAACGCATGTACTTGTGTCTTCTATACATATCTTATCAATAATTCAAACAGAATATTTAATGCTGTTTATGTGGCTAAACCATATGTCCATATGCAGTTGTTTACTTTAGTTTGCGCTGAACGGTGGAATATACAACTGAATACAAATATATCATGTTTATGTGACATTCATCATTTCTCTGATAAGACACAGAGTTGTGTCAAATGAAGAGAAGTGTGTGCACTTTTGAGAGCCACTGTTTCACAGTCGTCAAACCCACTATACAATACGTAACATACAAAAAAATAACCCTTTGTTATTCTCTATTCTGATGTAGCAGGTGAAATATGTGGTTACAACAGACCAGCTTTGGGCCCTGATGCAAACTTCTGTTTCCGTTCCTTTCAGTTCTTCTATGCCTCATTTATGCCAGTAGATGAATCGAGGTCAGGGTATGGTAGGGTGACAGCTGATTCTGGGGCATTTTGAAATAAGTAAGCTTGTGGTTTTACACATCTATTTATGAAACATATTCACAGTTCATTTATTAGTCTTCTGTGCAAATGGGAAAAACGCAGAATCCAGAATTTCATGGATGCACATTAATAAAAGATTTTACAAACCCTCGTTGCTTTCTGAAATGATGCATTGTTATCAAACAATTTTTACATTTTTGTTGTATATTTTGTTGTGAATATTAATACTCGTATTCAACTCAATAAAGATATTACAGTTTTTCTCAATTTATTTGGCTTATTTTGTGAAACAGTCTTAACATTCTCTAAACTGTTCTAACTGTTTAATGGGACATTACATCTATTTCATGTCTGCAAAAGGTAGTAACTCACCCAAACACTTCATTCATGCTTTCCAACCTAGTTATTGTGTCAGTAAACTGGACAATGTCAATCGTGTGAGCCGTTCTGGTCAAAATATTCTTTATATTATTAATTAATTAATTAATTAAAATAAATGTGTTTTTTTCAGCATGGCAGGGTTCCTACTCTTTTTAAAAATATTTTTCCAGGACCTTTCAGGACATTTTCCAGGAGTTTTTATTGACTATACAGGACAGCACTTGCTCGTATTGACACATTTACACCTTTTACTCATTCGCTTTGGCTCAATTCCTGAATGAGAATTATTTTTTTTCCAAAACAATGAGTTCCAATCTCTGAACAATTAGTTTGTTGTTCACAACAGATTTGAATGTATCATTTATTCAAGCAAATTGCATATGTTTTGCTTCATGTGTGTGGAAGAGTAAGTACAATTTGCGAGAATTCAAATCTGTTGTGAACAACAAACTATAATTTTCAGAGCTTGGAAAGAAATAATTATCATTTAAGAATTGAGCCAAAGAGAATGAGAAAAACAGTAATATTTGTTAACTTTCCCTTCATGTTGTATGTGTTTCTTTAATGTAGAAGTGATAATTAGTGATCATTTTTTATGAATATATGAGAATATTTGAATCATTCAAATGACGATGACCCTTAAGCCCTTCTGAAAAACCGGCACATGCAGAATTTCGTTTTGTACCGTAATAATGTTGTAAAATGTTAACATTTACGGGCCACATATTCCCAGTACAAGGTCAGAAACATATTTGCTTTCCAACCATAAAATAATCACATTTAATTCTTATAGTTGTCCAAAGTCCAAGATGTGACAGCAAAAGCTGTCCACAGTCACATAATTACATACAAAAGAAGTGCTGTCATGTGATAATAAACGTGTTCAGCTGTCCCTGACATTTGCTTCAGTGCTGAGTGAGCCTGAGATGTACGGGAGCTCAACCAACACCCTTCATACCACATATAATGCCTCCTCCTCCTCCTCCTGATGAGTGCACTACAGCTGCTTTCACTTACTGATGGAAATAATGGGAGTTCTCACACTTCCAAAAAAATATGTATCTCCCAGTTTTCATTCGACATTGAATGTAGTAAACATTGCATGCATGTATTTATTTTATATGTTTAATAAACTAGTCCATTGGGTTGTCTCATTATGAACACATACGTGAACATGTTTTACCTTATCTCTTAACAGCCCTGTACGCCCACCATGGCTCTCCCACACAGGTGTTTTATTTTGCCTAATTCGACTCTTCGCTCTCTCTGTGTGGGTGTGTAAACACAGTGATTGGTTTAAATCACTGGAGTGCTGCAGTAATGAGTCCTAAAACTCGGAAATGAGTTAGCATTTTAGCACTTTCTGTTCCCTCGTCTGGAAGTCAAATGGGTTTCTTTGAATGGGTGCCTGGATGCCTGATATAAGGTCTGAGCTGAAGAGATTTTAACATTTTGTTCTACGATAAAAACAAACAAAAAAAAAAACATCAGTAAATATCCCACTTGTGAATTTTGAAGCTTTTATATGTCTTGAAAAAAGGCGGTTGCTAACAAGTGGCTAAATGAGACTACTAAACGTCATCATGCCGACATTAGCTTTTCACTTTTGGCGATTTCATTCACCCTTCATGAATCATAAAAGTGGTGTTTATGTGAAGATTATCTTGCTGAACAGAATGTGTAAGTATCATAAACGTGTGTTTGCCACAAAGCTTAGTTTCTGCAATAATCCAAAACCCAATGGAACAATCTCTTTACTCTACGCCATCCCTGTAGCGCTCTATTAGTTTTTGTTGCAAGTGGATCAAGTTCTTATTGGTTCGTGAAGTTTGGTGACCTCACTGTAATGTTTGTTTTATTGACGAACACCATGGTAAACATAAAGCAAATACATAAGCAGATAATGCCAGGGGATCAGAGCACTGACATAAATCATAAATCAGTTTATAAAAATGTTATACAGTTGTAGATACAGCTGTATAGATATAAGGTTTTAGTAGCTTTTCTGTTTTTAGACTAAAGGATCGATGCAAAGTATTGTTTGAATTCATTTTCCCAAAAAATATGAGATTTTGCAAGAAATAAAATCAAATTAAATAATATAATATTTAATTTGCTTTAGTAGAAGAGTAAGTACAGAAGCCAAACATTGCATTTTCATGGGAGAGGGGAAATTCATGATCAATATATTGGGAAATAAATATATAGACATCTTTCCAAATAATACAAGAGTGGGGACAAGATCAAAATAGATGATATAAATCTTCTTGAACCAGTTGACAAAATGAATGTGTCCCAGTTTATTTATATTATTTATATTGTCTATATTCATGTTGTTTATTTGTTTTATTGATGAACACCATGGTAAACATATAGCAAATACATAAGCAGATAATGCCAGGGGATCAGAGCACAGTTTGGAATTCAGTTTGGAATTTTATTCCAAATGATTTGTCCTCAAAACTTGGAGGCCTTAAATTTGTTTTACCTTGCAGCTACAATGTTGAAAAAAAAATTTAAATTGTCAAATTTTCACAAATGAATTGCTCCTTTCCAGGTACTTAATTTATAAACTTAATTCTTCCTCTCACAGATATTACATTATCTGGAACAGTAAATAAAATTCATTATTACCACTGTAATAAGTACGTTGATGTGAACTTCAAACTTCTGAACAAGTATGGTATTCATATACCACAAAGGGAACATGATTTAGATTTTGATGTAATCCCTTCTGGCTATGTTATGCTATTCAGTCCTATCTGAATTGACTTTACTACCGCTGGAACCTATTCTTACTGGCATTTGTCGGATCTGTTTCTCCTCTAAAAAGAACAATAATAACTGTGATGAATAAATGCTTTATTTCAAAAAGAAATAGTCTCTGTTCCAAAAGCTGTTTCCTCCTAGAATAACTTTACTTCACACTGGACTGGAAGAAAATGTGGTGCCTATACCTTCTAAATATCTGATAATAAATATGGTTTCTAAATATCTGATAATAAATAAGGTTAAGGAAGTGACTTTTAAAATAATCCATCGTTTTTATCCCTCCAAGGTATTTCTACAAAGATATAACAAGGACTGCTCATTTTGTCAACTGGTTCCAGAAGATTTATATCATCTATTTTGATCTTGTCCCCACTCTTGTATTTTTTGGCAATATGTATATACATTTATTTCCCAATATATTGATTGTGAAATTTTCCCTTTCCTATGAAAATGTAATGTTTGGCCTCTGTACTTACTCTTCTACTAAAGCAAATTAAATATTATATCGTTTCATTTGATTTTATTCCTTGCAAAATCTCATATTTATTGGAAAATGAATTCAAACAATACTTTGCACAGATCCTTTAGTCTAAAAACAGAAAAGCTACTAAATCCTTATGTAAGCTGTATAACATTTTTATAAACTGATTTATGATTTATGTCAGTGCTCTGATCCCCTGGCATTATCTGCTTATGTATTTGCTATATGTTTACCATGGTGTTCATCACTAAAACAAACAAACAACATGAATATAGACAATATAAATAATTTAAATAATATAAATAAACTGGGACACATTCATTTTGTCAACTGGTTCAAGAAGATTTATATCATCTATTTTGATCTTGTCCCCACTCTTGTATTATTTGGAAAGATGTCTATACATTTATTTCCCAATATATTGATCGTGAATTTTCCCTCTCCTTAAAAAATGCAATGTTTGGCTTCTGTACTTACTCTTATACTAAAGCAAATTAAATATTATATAATTTTATTTTATTTTATTTCTTGCAAAATCTCATATTTTTGGGGAAATTGAATTCAAACAATACTTTGCATCGATCCTTTTGTCTAAAAACAGAAAAGCTACTAAAACCATATATCTATACAACTGTATAACATTTTTATAAACTGATTTATGATTTATGTCAGTGCTCTGATCCCCTGGCATTATGTGCTTATGTATTTGCTTTATGTTTACCATGGTGTTCGTCAATGAAGCAAACAAACAACATGAATATAAATAATACAAATAAATTAAGTAATATAAATAAACTGGGACACATTTGGAGTGTTTACGTTTTCAGGAGAAGTCGCAGTTTACGAGGAGACCCTGAACGCAGCACCAGTCCGTTCACTGGAGGACATCATAGAGACCGTCAGACCGTCAGACCGGGAGGAGCAGCCCAGACCTCGTAAGTAACACATTATTCTTCACAGCAACTTGTTTTTCAAACATGAAATGCCTGTCACACTATTTTGTAAGTGTAAAAACAAATTTAGCACTGACACAGGACTGTCTCATGTCTTATTTGCATCGAATAACGTCACTTACTATCTTCAAAGAAGCTCTAAAGAAAGTTCATCTCCTCGTTTCCTCTTCTTCTTCTTCTACTTCTTCTACTTTACCGTTATTACCGTCCCCCTGTTTGCGCTTTAGTTCTTTACTTTGTCAGAATGAGACTCTGACAGATGAAGTTATAACTTAGGTACATTACTTTTATCAAGTTGAACCCCTAAATATAGGTCGTTGATGTTGCCCTGGAGACTGAGCCGTAAATTAACGGGTCGCATTCCTCCTGAAGTGGTTGCTATGCTATTGACTCACGTTAGTAACGGCTAGTTAGCGTAATGTCAACGTAAAACGATAACTATGCCGTAGATTCCTCGTACAGACTTTTACTACGCAAGAAAGATGCTCAGATATGTGTTGGCAGCTAGCTGATATATTAAACTCATATAGTTCAGTAAGTTGTATCTTAGATAGGAGAAAGTTGGCCCAACTTGGTCACTATACTGCTAGATAACGAAAAGGAACAATTTAAACGTTATAAAGTTCACTTTAAAGGTCCCATATCATGCTCATTTTCAGGTTCATACTTGTATTTTGTGTTTTTACTAGAACATGTTTACATGCTGTAATGTTAAAAAAAAAACTTTATTTTCGTCATACTGTCTACTTGAATATATCTGTATTTCCCCTCTGCCTGAAACGCTCCGTTTTAGTGCATTTCAACGGAATTGCGTTGTTAGGCAACAGTTTGGGTCCATGTTTACTTCCTGTCAGCTGATGTCATTCACATACACTGCAACAGGAACTAAACTGGGACACATTTGGAATGTTACGTTTAAAACCGTGTAATGGTCTAAATATTGTATATTTGTGACATCACAAATTGACAGAAATCCTAACGGTTTGTTTCAAACGCACAATTTCTGAATACGGGCTGTGTGTGTTTCTCTGTATATTGAGCGTTTTGATAGTTTAACAGTATTTATATTGCACTTAAACCTGCTTTATAATATAAAAGACATGAAAATCTCACGTTTTACAATATGGGATCTTTAAGTTAGCTGTAATGTTTCTGTTAGGAAAGCTCTTCAGGTTGAAAGGTCACACTATTTTGTAAAGGTGCTCTAATATCACAGCAAATGTGAAAATGCGTTGGATATTTTAGGAATAATAAGAGTAAAGTAACTGTGAATATCTTGTGTGAGTAGAAAAGGCCCTTTTATTTTGTATAGCCTCCTTTTCCCACACTAGCTACAAACTAGCTACTTCCTGCTGGTGTGCTAAATTGAAATGAACTTGCCACTGGAATCCTCGTTCACATTGTGTTGTTGCTGCAAGTATCAGCTCAAACTAACATGATGACACATCCTTTTCCAGTCACTGACACTTCCAACATTTCTTCATCATTTACAGCATTCAGAAGCAGTCTTGACTGCACTGAAACAAGGAAACAACTCATTCTGTGAAGATTCTGCAACAGGAGATCCATGAAGCAAGTTTTAGTGAGTACCACAGATGAATTATAAGTCCCAAAGAGCTTTGTTGCAGGCAGGGCACATACGTGAATATTGTAATGTTGTAGCTAAATGAAACAGCCTAATTTACAAATTAATCTAGCCTCTCTTCCCCAATCATAATTTAATCTGTAGGCCTGTTATCTAAATGAACCAACATGTGTCACATATAAACTTCTCAGTGACATGTCAGGGCATAACAAAAGCTTCTCCTACATTAATATTGTTGTAATATTGTTAGTATAGTTGATTGCCAGGTTTTACTCACAGCCATTTACTGAAAATACCACTGCATCTCTCTTGTCTTGCCAGTATTTATTTTCAGTTGGATATTTAAAAAATTGCTGACCACATCGCTCTTTATGCAAGTAACAGTCAGGTGTTAATACAAGGCCGACTAGGTGTGTTACAACAATGTCATGACCCCAGAGCTGTTTGCTCATGTGACAGTTTGATAAGATGTAGTAGAGTGGCCACAAACTTTGCAGCAGCTCATGTGTCATGTGTCACTGTGGAAAAACTCAAAGTACCTCCTCGGTCATAGATAGTTCAGCGTGGAAAATTACTGTGTTGATAACCAAACACAATGTATCTTCATGAATATTGTAAAAGGTTGTTGAAGTGAGTCATCGGTTTCCTCAGAGAAGGTTTCCTTCTCTTTTTCTGACAGCTGAGTCAACCCTCGTAAATCGGTTATGGCTTTTTATTTTTTTAAGGTCAAATGCCATAACACAGCAACTGCCTGGATTGCATTTAGAATGAGCTGTTTATATCTACATAGGGAGCGGATCCTCTGCATGGAGCCGGCCGCCATGTTTCTACAGTAGCCCAGAACGGACAAACCAAACACTGGCTCTAGGGAGGGCCATTCGCATTTTCATGTTTTAGCGCCGGCCACCGTAGTTCTCCAACACGCTTGGCACAAGGGAGAAGTTTTAGTTGGTTGCAATCTGGAACCTCACCTCGACCTTTTTTCTCTTGCCCGTCGGGCAAATGGGTCAGAAATCTACTTGCCCAAAGTCAATTTTGACTTGTCCCTATACAATTTGTTTTAGGTTTTTAGTTGTTATCAAATAACAACAAAGACTAAAGTTAATTGTCATGTTTAATCTTTATTTAAGTAAATTAACTTCTTGAAGCTACTTCCATGATCAGCTCCGGAAAATAAAACGTGTTTAATTCTTTTAGTGAGTTGCTAGATTTACTAGCCTGACGTGGCAATTTACTTGCATCACCAGCATTTTTCACTTTTTTCATAGTCACATTTTATACTGTAGAAAACCTCAATTTGCTTAATGAAAATGAAGTGACTTTGGAGCATATCATGTGTGCATGTGATGGCATGCACCCGTTTGCCCTTGTCAGTGCAATGGATCAAATAGCATATCTACAGTGTTTGATTTTTCATATTTTTTCCAAGAAATAAACTTATTTCCATAAGATTTAATGAATTAAAAAAATGTGGTAATTTATCTCTATGTAATCTAGTTTGTTATTAATTCCAACTACATTTTTATCATTGTTTCTCCCAAAATGGCCATTAATTAAAGACATGCTACAGTGAAAAACAGAAAGTAATGTTGTTATAAGTACTGCACAATCAATTATACAAAGTAACTTTTCTTCAAGAATATTGTATCCACGACTAATTGTATCCCGTCATTATTTTTATTTATTACACGGCTTTGTTGAATACTCAATTCTGATTGGTCAATCACGGCGTTGTATGGTCTTTAATTTCTGTATAACAGACCGTTGCTATGTATAACAGACCGTTGCTATGGGCGCAGTCCTGATGTCGGACTCTGGCGGACCGTTTTTGGTGTCAAATTATTGATTTCCTAAGTGGGTATCCGTGTAATACGCAGGATAATGTACAGCTAGCGGGTCATTGTTGTTGTCCACTTCCTGTCGGGGTTTATTTCACAACAATGACCGGCCAGCTGTACATTATCTCTTACTTAATCTGGAAAGTCCACTGTAGTTGATATCAGTCTCTGTTTGGATCTAAATTACTGCCAAAAGTCTTGTAAATAAATTCTGTCACCAAAGTGATCGAAAAAAACAAACAAAAAAAGAATAATCATGGCTGTAGCTCGAGCCAACTGTACAAGAACATTCAGCAACTAGAGAGCTTCTCCCCAGAGCCGAGCCTCACAGTCTATCTACGGCAAGGTGTTGCTCCCCTGAGCAGCAGTCAGGTGCTCTGTGAGTCAGTCCCAGCTGAACACCTGTAGCAGCCAAGCTCTCTACAACCATAACAACTAACACTGGCCTGCTAACACACAATAGCTCGTCATGCCATATGGCAGTCTTGTCACTGTAAGAGGCTACAGCAGTTGGAGAGAGGATATTATATCAGGTATCACAGATCATCCATTTCCTTCTATTCCTCTTCTCAGAGCCGTAATGTCGCAAGGCACCTGACTGTCATGTTCTCAGCATGATCTTACCTCGGAGTGCTGAACTGAAGGGGTTTCCCTCTGCACGTTGTTTGGTGGTATACACGATGGATTTTTGGAGGAGCAGACAGAGAGGCAGAGCTGTGGTTTTGTGCTCTTCTTTAAAGTAACACTCTGATCAATCAAAGTCATCGATGCAAACCATAGACTGTATATAAGAAGTGGACGTAGTCACCGTTACGTCACCCATTGGTTTGTGGACTGCTGTTTTAAAGCCATCTTAGTTTTTTGCAACCAGAAGTGACATGAGAGGGTGGAGCTAAGTACAATCAAACACTGAATAAGTCATTTTTAGGCGACCAAAAAAGGTTATAATTACCTTTAATGAACTGAAAACACACAGTGAAAAGGTTAAAGTTCTAAGATGAAAACATGGACAACTCCCAGACCTGTCAACGCCGTGGTAGCGACCTGTCAATCACAGGTTGTCAAAAGCAGGTTCTGCTTCTGTGTCATGATTGTCTGACCAGCGCGGCTCTGTTCGTTATTGTCCTCTATTTCTATTCATTAGCTTGGTTTAGAAAAGGTCAAGCAGATTGTGAATTTTAAGAGCGTCCACTGTTGGACCACAAGGCGAACCAATTCAAACACTCTGTTGCACTTAGAGAATACAATTTGAATTCAATCAGGTCAGTACAGTTGCAATGTTACATTTTTTCCGACGTTCTGATGTGTGTGTGACAGCACAGTGTGAGTATTTCCCATAGTACCACACAGTGTTTTCTCTAACCATTGGGGGGGGTGGGATGGGAAACTCATTTCTCTATGTGTGCTCTGCCCTTGGTGAAACACCAAAGGAGAGGAGAGAAACTAGCGCGACAATAAATGAGAGCAAAACGCAGTAAAGACTGTCACACTGAGCTGAAATGAAACGAGTGCACATAAATTAAGTAAATAAATATTTAGTTTAATTCTGTCAGGGGGCGGGGGGATCCTGTGGCAGGGTAAACACTGCTATAAGACTCACCACTGCATAGTGGAAGTAAAAAGAAGACCTAGTTGAGAAAGAGTTATGGGTACTTTTTATATACAATATGAACTAACTTTCCTAAACACTTAAATGTTGCTTCTTTTAGAAAATGGTCCGGTGCTAGCTATGAGTCAAAGTAGTCCTTGCCTGTGGACTCGGCTCCCCCAGAGCAGCCAGTCCCCATGTGACCGCTACAAGCACGCCTGCTGCAGCTATGATGGGAATGTCTACATCCTGGGTGGACGAGGCAGCAGCTGTCTGGGGGACTTCTGGAGGTACAGCGTCGGTAAGGGCTGGATACACAACTATTGTTCACTTAACTTTAATGCTAATAGGACTTTTACTACCGCATGACAAAAACTAAGGATTTGTTGAATTTGGATTTGTTTGCATTATTATTACATTGTTTCAGATGATGCATGATGTATTTAGAAGACTGCTCAATAGGATATGCTTGTTTAAAAGCCAGAAAGACAAGGAAGGTGAGCTGTGTTACATGATCCCCGGCTAATCAAACATATCATTATTTTAGTTTGTAACGAATGGACAGAGTTGAACTGCACCAGTGAAGCTGCACCAGAAGCGCTAGAGGAACATGCTATGGTGACTCATGAGGTACAAAAACATTTCTACTTTAAATGGCATAACAATCATTTGAAATTATCTCATGGTTCTTCTATCTCTGCTGATATCCTACTGCTTGGAGTGTCAGTGTGTCAACAAAATGTTTAAGGGCTCTGATCTCTTCAGGGCTTCCTGTACGTGTTTGGAGGCATGCTGGATTCTGCATACACCAGGTGGAGATGTCCCCTCTGGGTATTTGACATGGGTGAGTTTCACTAAGGAGGTGCATGTGTGATGCAAATTACATTGGCTATTGTCTGCATATGCTCAGGCTTGATAGACAAAACGTGTTGCTGCATGTCTATTCCAGTCCCACGCCTCAAAGCCCCAGTGAAAATATATCAGTGATGAGCTGTTAGCTCAACAAAAAGGAGGAAGTCCCAAATGATATGTTAAAGTTAAAAAAACGTAACAACATCAACAATTCAATTTATGCTGATAAATACTAATGCTTATCAGCATAAGATAAAAAAGTAAAAAAGAGTTAATATTACTATTAATTAGCACTCAGCTGTTACACACTAAAGCCCGCGCCACACAGGGAATGTCAGCAGTGCGTGGCAGCTGAAGAACCTGTTGTTTTTTATTTTGGCGTCCATGTTAACAGGTCAGAGCAGCCACACAGAGCTCGGCTGCATGTCAGCCGCGTCTCTTCCAGAGATTCGAGGTCTCACCTATTTGTACCGCGAGTCGCACGCGGTTCACAGCAACAACAGACAGTGAAAATTATCTTTTGACTATATATTGACATCATACCAGCAACATTACTACAGTTTCGATGTCTGTATCTGTAGAATATATCATGGACATGAAAAAAAGGAAAGATTTATTTCAACTCAACACTTCTACCGTTTCAAAATAAAAGCCCTCGAGCATTTTTTTCTGTGGACAGAATTCCTTCATTTGTTAACACAAGGCTTTTATTCTGAAATATTTGCAGGACAGTGTTGTAGAACATGCAGTGACTTGCAGAGCTCCATATATGAAAAAAATACGGGGTTTTAATTGTGGATTATTACTATTATTTACAAATAAGCACAGACATCTTAACCTTTCTCTGTCTAAAATAAATATAAATGACATTTATAATGAAATGAAATGGACATTATGAAAGGCAAACTCTATGTAGAAAGAAAGGGCTGGCAGCAGCAGCAGAAACGCTGCTGGTGTGGACGCCATACACAGGAGAGACGCAGAAGTTCAGCGAGGCAGCCGCCACACGCTGCTGACGTGCCCCGTCTGGTCCGGGCGTAACAGGACATGCTTCCTGCGCTACAAATACCACAACTTGTTGGTTCCTGTGTGTGTGTCTGAGAGTATATATTTTTTTCATCTAACAGTGTATGTCTTGTACTTGCTTTGTGCAGTTAATATTCCCACTGTGTGTGCTTGTTAAATGAAATGATGATCATGCTCACCACCTCATTTATATATTTGAAATCACCCATACATGCATGCATGTCCACTTCAGCTTTTAGAATACAATATTTTAGTCATATTTCAACTTTGGTCCAGGAGAGTGCCACTGTACCAAAATATGGAAGCTAATGATTCAGTGTCGTCATTACAAAATCTGCATATAGGAGACTGTTCATGTATATGTAGCAATTGTGTACAGCAATTTAAATTGAAATGCTCAAATATGAGAGTGTAAAGGTGTTTCTAGGTATGTCCCGATCCTATTTCAGAGATCAAGGCATTTTTTAACTGATCAGTATCGGCTATATTGAGCTATGGAGTCCGATCCCATCCTTCGTTTTATGTCAGCTGTCACACGGGTGTTTTTACTCGCGAAGCTTTCATGCGCAGAAACCTAACGATCGCAGCTGCAATCAACTCTCCAACTCTCCGCTGTCGGTCTCTCCAACATTCTGCTGAGTTCCATAAACGACAGCATAACACCGTATGAGACTGTTTATTTATGTTATTTACCTAACGTATGTGCACTCGTTTCATTTCTGCTCAGCTCTTGCGTTTTGATGTCATGCATAGTTTCACTGCACAGACAGACAGAAAAACCACACTCACCACACCACTGCAAATGCAACAAAATAAAACCCCATTAAGGAACAGCTTAGATGCAGGCATTGTTTTCTGAATGTAATGCAGAGCTATTTAATTGTCAAGCATATGCATTGGATTGATTTCAATACGTCAGTGTACTTGAAGTGTGCACTGTGCAGTTATTATCTAGGGGCATAGAAGTATCGGATCAGGAGTTGTTTCTTATATTATTTTGTATATTGAAGGGGCAGATTTGTTCCCATTTTTTATGACCTTTCCAACAGACCTGTATTCTTTCCTTTGTTTGTGTTTCAGCACAGCAGAAATGGGTGCACTGCCAGGGAAAGACGAGCTCCTCTCAGGTACAGAGCGCCTTTCATGTGAACGGGATAACAGATTATATGATATGAAACCAAGTTTCTTTGTCAGTGTTACTGACATCAACTGTAAAGGACTAGATCCTATTTTAAATTGATAATACACAACATTTTAATAATAGAAAAGAAAAGAAAAGAATGACATGTTTTGCACAAGTAGAACTTTACAACACACTGTACTGATCAACTGTTAGTTGATGAAGGAAAGCAACACACGCCTGCCCTCGGGTACAGTAGGTCTTTACTGGAAGTCTGTTTTGCATTTCAGTAGCAGTTTCTTTGGAATCAGTAGCAGATAAGCTGCCTTGTTATCATCAGTAGAGATAACACCGTCAAGAAAGGCATCACAGTATTGAACAAAAAATCAAGATTCATTCATTTCATTGATGAATGCTTTCATGTATATCTTCACCAATGTCACAGACGTGTTTGTATGACCTTTAAATGCTCAATGCATGACTGAAAAATATCACTGATGTACATTTTTACAAAGATATAATCATTGCAGGGCAAATGTGTTAGATTAGAACAGATTTCCAGAATGGTGGATGCTACATTTATACGCAGGCATTGAATGTCATATTGTTCGACACAAAGAGAAACTAGAGCTCTGAGAATGAGTTTCTGAAAAGGAATTACAAGTTTGGAGGCCATTCAAGTGGGTTTTCTCTTCAACATGTAGTCAGAGACTTCACAGCTCCCACTTGTCTTGAATAACAGAAGGACCTGTTCAGGTGTACTCTGCGCACGCTGACGGCCCCCCCCCAAATCAAGGCTCACATCAGATCTGGAATTCTGTAGGCTCCATGGAACCTAAACCAGAGAAATATTATAAGACTGTTAATAAAATATGAAACCGAAAAGATCCCGGGGCTTGTTAGTAAATAGCCTGCCAACTCTTATAGATGTGTGTATGTGTCCATGTGTGTGTGTGTGTGTGTGTGTGTGTGTTCAGACCCAAATGCCAACCAACAGAAAGGGACACAGTGCTGTGGTTGTTGGCTCTGCCATGCTGGTGTACGGAGGTTTTGTTGACATGAAAGGATCCTCGCAGGACTTTTGGAGTTTGGACTTTGGTGAGTTTAAAGTTGCTTTTACTCCCATGTAAAAAAAATAAAGCTCCTCGTGGGTGCACTCAGGCCAATTCACAAAAAGGATTGTGTGGCTTTTGCGGCCGCTAAACCTGCACAAATAAGACAAAAAGAAAAACCCTGTAAGTCTCAAAGCACATCAAACAAAGGGTGAAATGCATCCCTAATAGTGTCTCTGTGCTATTTGCACATATTTAAATTCATATGCAGACAGTTAGCGTAAAATTACCCACTTTCTATGCAAATGAGCCTCGTTGCAAAAACAGTCCAATTCACAAAGATCAGTTCTAATAGCCACGCACAGTTACAGTGAAATTATTAGCTTCTTCAGATAGTTGTCGGTAACTGAAGTGTATTTATAAGGGGAGTCACACCCAGACTTTCCACTGATTATAGCAGCATTCAATCCAAAATAGGGTTTCTCTCTGTCGCCTTTAAATTCCTTGCCTGACGTTTTGAGGAATGCCTCTGCACCTCGTCGGTCAGGACCTGGAGCTCGCAGTCTGAATTCATTTTTCTTTTTCTTCGCTGCTATTGTTCTGCCTACAAAGGCAACGTTTATAGTTTGCCACATGGATAATTGCAATCAGATGCAGAAAAGGGGGCAAATTGCCCTCAGCTGTAAAACTTCATGGGCGTGTTTTTACGCTGTAATATATATTATATCTTTTGTGAATTGGACCTTGAGACAGCAGCAAATGATACTCAATTGCCCTCAGCTGTAAAACTTCATGGGCGTGTTTTTACGCTGTAATATATATTATATCTTTTGTGAATTGGACCTTGAGACAGCAGCAAATGATACTCAATTCATGTAATAGTGCTATCCTCCATTCTTTGTGAATTCGCCCTTCAGTGTATTGTTCTTACTTGTACATATTGTATTATTCATGTTATCAGCCATTTGTGCAGTGTAAAGTTAACTTGGCAGATAAATCGAGAGAGCAAAAGCGACCAATCCGCCCTAAAACACTTGCAGCCTCTCTCAATTCTTTACTACTTCTTCTTCTGTTTTCTGAGACTATGTCAGGTATCAACCCACTGATACTGAGGTTTCATACATTGTACTGTACCAGTAATGCATTTCTACTGAGAACACCACGCAGCAGTTGCTGAGAAATACAGCAGGCTGGGTGTTCAATACCATGATAGTACCGTGTTGTGACTAACTAACACAGTGGAAGCTCCAGTATGTGCATTCATTGTGTGTGTTTATATTCATGGCAGATACCATGGTTTGGTCCCTGCTGAATGGTTCTCAGCAGGGCTCATTAGGCCCAGGCCCCAGACACAGCCACTCAGCCGTGGCCAACCAAAGCTGCATGTACCTGTTCGGGGGCTTGAAAGGCTTGCGGGAGCAGAGAGACTTCTGGAAGTGGAATTCTACCAGCCACGTGTGGAGTTCCCTCAGAAACAAGTGAGAAGTGATTGCATGTGTCAGTCTGTCCTTCATGGTGTTGCCTATATTAATACAATGTTGATATTGCAAAAGAACCCTAGAATGCTTTTTCTTTAATGCAAGATGATGAGGAAACCACACCCTTCTCTATCACAAGACTTTTCACAAGGAGTTAGGAGTTATAAAAATGACTTTTTCAACATAGGAATATGAATGCTTAAAGAGGACAGACAGGCGGGGTCCACCCTGAAACAGACTCAGTGGAGCCAGCAGCAGCGTTACATTTGCTTTCAGCCGTGTGTGTTTTGCTGCTGTACATAGTCATAAAGTAAATACATTTTTTTGTCTGTTTCGTATTGCTCTCTTGGTTTGTGCTCTTGTTTCTTAACATGAGTCAGTGATGTGTATAAAATTTGCCGAATAATTTTTAATTGTACGTTCTTTTACGGCGCTATAAAGTTGTTATTGTAAGAAAGGGGGAAGAATAAGATCGATTTTTTTTGTACCAATGTAGCAACCTGCAATAAAAATATTATTTAAAAAAAAAGAATATAGGTAACACTTTATAAGGATATTAGGGCTGTCAATCGATTCAAATATTTTGCGATTAATGGCATGATTGTCTATGATTAATCGCAAATTAATCACAAATTTTTTATCTGTTCATAATGTACCTTAAAGGGAGATTTGTCAAGTATTTAATACTCTTATCAACATGGGAGTGGACAAATATGCTGCTTTATGCAAATGCATATATATATTTATTATTGGAAATCAATTAACAACAGAAAACAATGACAGATATTGTCCAGAAACCCTCACAGGTACTGCATTTAGCATAAATAATATGCTCAAATCATAACATGGCAAACAACAGCTGTCAGTGTGTCAGTGTGCTGACTTGACTATGATTTGCCCCAAGCTGCATGTGATTATCATAAAGTGGGCATGTCTGTAAAGGGGAGACTCGTGGGTACCCATAGAACCCATTTACATTCACATATCTGGAGGTCAGAGGTCAAGGGACCCCTTTGAAAATGGACATGACAGTTTTTCCTCACCAAAATTTAGTGTAAGTTTGGAGTATTATTTAGCCTCCTTCCCGACAAGCTAGTGATTGTTACCAATGGATTCCTCAGGCTAGCTTTAAAACAGAGTCAACAAACTCCGAAAGATTGATTACATTAATGCGTTAAAGAAATTAGTGGCGTTAAAACAAATTTGCGTTATTATCGCTTTGACAGCGCTAAAGGACATAAATCATATACTTAAGTAATGCTTAACTAAAGCATGACTCATGATGATTCAATGCATGAATTAATACAGGGTGTATCATGAATTCCTGTTGCTCACCATTAGCAAATGATCAAGTCACTCTGACATTTTGTGATTTGTTCACACTTAATAGATCATCAGTGAAGGAATGTTAATTCACATCAGACCCATGCATTCGCTCGGCCTCTCTGAAAGCAGAACAGTACCCACCCTCATAGAAATGTGAAGCTATTGTTTTCCATAGTATTTGTTGTATGTGTTTAGTATAATTTGAGGATTTCCACCCCATCACTGTCACAGCTGGAGGTTGCCTACAATGCACACAATAGATATTGTTTTGTGTGTTCCTTCCTGCTAACACCACCTCTGGTTGTTCTCCTCAGGTCCGGCCCTTCCAGACTCATGGGCCACTCGGCTGTGGCCTACAAAGACAGCATGCTTATTTTTGGAGGAGGTGAGAGCCAGAACTCTCCAATGAACTGCCTGTGGAGGTACAACTTCACCTCTCAGACCTGGGGGCAGGTCTCCACCCTCCCAGGCTCGACCCCACCGGACAAGATTCACCACTGCTGCGCCGGGCTGGGTCCCAGCTACAAGTCCAACACCGGCAGCCCCTGCTCCAGCTCAGGACTCCAACCCAGGCTGCTGGCTGGGAAACTAAGGCCTTTCAAGAACAAGTGCTTCCCCGCCCAGCTCAAGTTTCTAGGATCAGAGGGAGCTATAGAGCTGGAGACGTTCAGCCCGGACAGATGCTACGGCAGCAGAACACTCACAGAATCTTCCGAACTGGACAACAGCAAAGAGGGCTTGATGGGGAAAGATACGCAGCGGATCGGAAACTGTTTGACCTTTGAAAACAGGGCTTTCAAGAAGCAGTGGAGCTGCACAGAAGAGGACCTGCTGGACGAGGAGGATGAAGACGTAGCCCAGCATCTGCCCGATCTGCTGCTGGTGCTGGGGGGAAGACCTTGCACCAGACACAGTCCTATCTCCATATGGCAAATGACTCTGACCGACTCATGACAGCATGGGAAGAACAAACTTTACAAACATGTTCTCTATATGAGAAATTTGAAAAAACAACAAACATCAGTGTTATATTATCACTTCATCTTTGTTCTTATGTGTTTAAATGGTCATTTTGTGAACAAGAAATTATCTGTGAACTATTTTTATAACGCTTTTTTTTTGTTGTTGGATATAATGTTATGAATGCATACATTTCCTTTTTACAGTACTACAATAAATTATCAGAAAATTACATTAAGAAAAACTATAAAATGATTACCGTCGTAATGAACAATGATCTAAGTAGTAGTGTAATTGTGAAAAATATACAGCCCACACATGAACATAAAAATGGCAAAATCAGAATCACCAACCCCAGACCTCTAAAGTACAATACATTCCCTTATATTAGCCGTACTGCTGTGACAGTTTGGTCTTAATTTGTACTAAAAGTCTGAGACATATTTCAGCCCGACAAAACTGTGTCAGCCACATTACACTTACCATTTACAACAAACTTGACAACATGGAGCTGATAATAATGCCTGTAATATACCCTGAATTACACACGATGGCGCCAGAGCTCAACGTGGTCTTTCTGTTTAAGCTATAACTGAAGGAATAAGGCTCAGTTATTGGCCTAGGGTATATACTGTATGAGGCTTCTGGTAAATCAAGTGAAAATCCCACCGCTAGCCAACTAGTCAACTTACTGTTATCAGATGTACCTCTGAATAGAAATCTGATTTCTCTGAATTGGGAAAAAATTAATGTCAGCACAGAATAATTTGTGATTTCATTTCAAAATGATAAATTCACAATTACACAATTCAAAAGTAATTCTAAGTTAAAGTCATAATCTTTAAATAAATATCTATTAAGTCACTATCTATCGCCGAATGAGGTAACACAGTGGTGCCTGAGCCTACGGCCCGCTGATGAAAGCCATTGCATTTACCGTATTATGAGCTGGGTGTCTGTGGAGACATTCCCAGGAAAAGACGACACTGTTGATGCCGGTGAAAGTGACTAGCGTGGCTAGCTAACGTTAGCTTGAGTGTGAGGCTGCTGCAGTAATACAGTCATACATTAACGTCATAGCAGCATCAGACTGTCGTCTCCAACTAAATCTCAGCCTACAGATCAAGCAGTTGGCTATTAACACGTTGGTTATTTACAGATAACACTTAGCCTAAGGGGATTCAATCAGATATGTAGAGATGTCTGGATAAGCAATATCCAGCCACTGTGTTGGACGGGGGAAGACTGAAGGGACATGACAGCGATCAACCTTCATTTATTAAGGTATCGCCAACGCTCAGGTTCAAGCGAGATCGCAAAATAATTATTAGACGTGTATAAAATAAACGTTTGCATAACGAGATGAATGCAGACTGATTTGTCAAAATTACCGTTCAAACATACATCTAATAGCATTGAAGGCTATGGGATCTTTTGTTTTCTTTCCCCAAAAAGGGGGCGTGGCCTTGACTTTTAGCGAAGTACCTGTATGTGCCGGTCTGATGTATGATAAGGCGGGTGACCATGTGCTTTCTCTTTTGTTTTTTGACTCAACCCCACATACACTGTCCTGCTGCCACAAATACTCACAAATAATACGGCCACAACTGCTAGCAGCCAATGGAGGCTTTGAACACGGCCCACTCAGATTCCATGTCCCCAGCCTCCCCCGGGATGCGCGAAAAATTCTACCGGAGGTGGGAGTTGATGACCTCGCGGACAGGGGCCTCAGCCAGACATTCCCAGTTCACCCTCACTACACGTTTGGGTTTACCAGGTCTGTCCGGCAGCCTCCCCCGCCACGTGATCCCACTCACCACCAGGTGGTGATCAGTTGACAGCTCCGCTGCTCTCTTCAATTGAGTGTCCAAGACATACGGCCGCAGATCTGATGATACAACCACAAAGTCGATCATCGATCGTTGGCCCAGGGTGTTCTGGTACCATGTACACTTATGAACAGCCCTATGCTCGAACATTGTGTTTGTTATGGCCAATCCATGACTAGCACAGAAGTCAACAAACAACAAAACACCACTCGGGTTCAGATCAGGCAGGCCGCTCCTCCTAATCACCCCCCTAGGGTCCCCAGTTGGCGCCCTTTCCAGGACGCCAGCCAGAGACTACAAGAAGGCCGCATACTCGGAGCTGCTGTTTGGCATACGCAGACACAACAATCAGAGATTTCCTCCCTGCGACTCGAAGCCACAGAGAGGCGACCCTCTCGTTCACTGGGGAGAACTCAAACACAGCGGCGCTCAGCCGGGGCAACTCCGGAAAAGGCAAGAGTCCAGCCCCTCTCCAGGAGTGTGGTTCCAGAACCAGAGCTATGCGTGGAGGTGAGCCCAACTATATCTATTTGGTACCGCTCCAGCGCTGCCATTGCACCCGACCCCAATGCCTATCCCTGAGGGAGGTGGGCCCAAAGGCATACTTCATGATGCCTTTTCGGGCTGTGGCCGGCCAGGCCCCATGGGCCAAGTCCCGGCCACCAGACGCTCGCCGGCGAGCTCTCCTCCTGGGTCTGGCTCCAGGAGGGGGCCCCGTTCTCCCTTGTCCGATTCATTGAGGTCTGTGAATCGCTCTTGGTCTGGCCCCTCCCCTGAGACCACTTTGCCTTGGGAGACCCTACCAGGAGCTAATGCCCCCCCCGACAACACAGCTCCCAGGATCACTGGGGCACACAAACCCCTCCACCACGATAAGGTGGCGATTCATTGGAGGGGGAAAAGTAAACTAATCAGCTCAAATGCAGCAGGCCAGGCTGCTCTAATCCATCACTGCTGCTGGGCCTCATTCCGTTTGGCCCATTGACCTACATTACTGCTCCCACTCATGACACAGACCTGCTCCTGAAAACCACCACAGCTAGGTTCTCCTAGTGGGGCTTTGGAAAGTAAATGAATGACTGTATGATAAGGTCATACATCACATAATATGAACATCATGTACCACAGTCACATCATGTGTTCTCTGTGTCCCATATTGTTGAATTATATTCTATGTATAATACAAGTGTCATAAATATTCCAATAATGTATCTGGTTGGTTGTTACTATGAGGGCTATAGCAGTGACTCCCAACATGTTTGACCCCTTATAATAGCTTCTAATGACCCTTATCACAGGTTGAGGCCTCAGTGTTGACATGAGTTCAGAGTCGTTCAACAAGTGATTTTTACTTCTAATTTTAATTTAATTTCAATTGTTTTAATAGACCGAACAGACTACACATTAAGTGTTTTATAAATAATAACATCATTTAGTGTAACAGAAGTTATAATGTCTTCTCTTAGTCAGACAGTAATAGGGTTTTTTTTCTGTTTCAGTAGATCCCTTGAGCTTACTATGCTTAATGATGAACCAGTTTAAACTGCCACTTCAATTGTGCCTGGATTACATTTGTAAATGTTCTCAAGTACTATTTACTACTCTTATCACAATGGCCTCTGAATGGGGGGTTGCATCAGGAAGGACATCCAGCGTGAAACTTTTACCAAACCTTAATGCGGATCATAAAAAACATATCTCAGACGATCCGCTGGGGGCGACCCCTAACGGGAGCAGCTGAAAGACCAAGAACAACATCACAATGGGCTCTCTATCTATATTGCTACCTCTTATGCAATATCATTACAGAACATACAGTACGTCTACCTCTGTATAATACATATAGTCCATTTGAATATGCACGTATAATCCTGCACCTTGCTGTACTGCCTTTCTATGACACCCATGTCTATAATGCATTACAATCATATTCATAATGCATTGTAATCTGCTTATAGCACTGTATAATTATAAGCACTCATAAATATTCATAATGCTTTATAACAATAATCCTAACACATTATAAAGCTTTTCATAATGACTTATATAAGTATCATAATACTTCTTAATTGCTGGTCACTCACTGGCTTTTTTTTGCAATGATCATAGTGTATTATAATTAATATTGTTGTAATACATTAGAATCTTTTTTTATAATCTCTGTTATAATGCATGGTCATTGTTTGATATAAGTAGAGTAGAAATGTATTTTACAACATTTTGTGAGCTGTTCTTGCATAGATTTAATGATTACTTAAAGGGACAGTTTAGGTGTTTTGAAATGGGGTTGTATGAGGTACTTATCCATAGTAGGTGTATTACCTACTTGATGGTTGGCCCCAGTTTGGAGAAATAAACAGGAGCACCGACACCGGAGCAAAGCAATACAGTGCTGTGAACGGGGGGCCGGCAGCAAAAAAAACTTTAGCCACCTAAAAGAAAGGCTCGCATAAAAAAAATCGCTATCCATTTAAGTGGACACTATATTTAGAATATTTTCACCGCTTTATCTTGCCGTCAGACGGCCCTTTCCGACAGGGAACTAAAGCCGTTATCTATGCTTTCTCCGAAGCCAGCAGGCTCAGATGACAAAGACAGTGTAGATATGTTTCACTTTCAGTTCAGTTCGCCGTCGGAAGATATTCTAAATATAGTGTACACTTAAATGGATATCAATTTTCATGGTGAGCCTTTCTTTTTATGTGGCTAAAATAAGTTTTTCTGCCATCCCCGTTCACAGCACTGTATTGCTTTGCTCCGGTGTCGGTACACCTGTCTGTTTCTCCAAGCTCGGGGCACGCCGACGTTCATCTACTGTAAGTAATACACCTACTATGGATAAGTTCCTCATCCAACACCCAAACTGTCCCTTTACAGCAAACAATGACCACTTAGAGTAACTTATAATAACATTATAATACATCATAACTGTGATAATAGTGCATTATAAAAATATTATAATGTATTACAACAATGGGAATTTAATACACTATGATCCTCGCAAAAGAAATATGGCTGACCAGCAATTATTATGAGTATTATATGCTTTATAATGTGTTATGATTATTAGTATAAATCATTATGAATAGTGCTTATAACTATAATTATACAGTGATGTAAGTAGATTATACAAGTAAGTATGTTTATAATGCATTATAAACATGGGCATCAAAGTGTTACCACATAGGGTATTATCTTTTCAACTTGCGCTTCTTCTTTTCTTTCTTTATTTCTTTTTATAATATATACTGGAAAAACAAAGTTTGGAAACTTGTGTTTGGTGGATTATTTCTCTGTTGTTACAATGCTAATGGTCATTGTATTTTACATCGTTGGAAAGCCTGTTTATTTACCTTCGCAATGATGTCCAACTTGTAGGGATCATGCATTTGTGGGATGAGCAGCACAGCTGACTATGTGGGTAGCGCCCAAGAAAAATTTGCCAAAATGCTCTACCAATGGTAAACAGTGTATTCTCATAAGACTACCAGGAAGCCTGCAATGACTGCCCTTCACCTTCAGGCCCATTTGCGCTGGTGTCGACAACGCAGACAATGGAACCTGAACATGTGGGGGAATGTCATGTTCAGTGATGAGTCCTGGTTTTGTCTGCGAAAGTTGGACGGCAGGATCAAAGTATGGAGACGACGGGGAGAACGCTATGCTGATTGTTGAACCGATGGAGTAACAGCTTTTGGTGGGGGCAGTGTCATGGTGTGGGGGGGGGCATCTCCCTCACTGGCAAAACAAGGCTTGTCATCATTGAAGGCCATCTCAATGCAGGGAGATATCGGGATGAGATTCTGCAGCCAGTGGCGATCCCATATCTCCACAATCTGGGACCTAACTCTCGCTCGCCCCCACAGAGCCAGGGTTAACACAGACGACCTCCACAATGTGGGAATAGAGACAATGGAACGGCCTGCCAAGAGTCTACACCTCAACCCAATTCAACACTTTTAGGATCAGCTTGTACGTGTTAGAGTGACAGACACAACCACCCTGGCTGACCTGCAACGAATCCTGGTTGAGGAACGGAACGCCATCCCACAGCAACGTGTGACCAGGTTGCTGACCAGCATGAGGAGGAGGTGCAAGGCTGTTGTGGCTGCGTATGGATCTTCCACCGCTACTGAGGCTCCTGACGGTGTATTAAATGAATAAAGTGTAAAATTGACAATATGTCTTGTTTGTTCCTTGTTAATGATGGAGAGTTCAATCATCCAATCCACCAAACAACTCAAAACAAGAGTCAATACCAACAGGAGAATACACTGTTTACCATTGACGGAGCATTTTGGCAAATTTTTCTTGGGCGTTACCCTCATAATCAGCTGTGCTGCTCATCCCACAAATGCATGATCCTTACAAGTTGGACATCATTGCGAAGGTAAATAAACAGGCTTTCCAACGATATAAAATATAATGACCATTAGCATTGTAACAACAGAGAAATAATCCACCAAACACAAGTTTCCAAACATTGTTTTTCCAGTTTATTAATGGGCACTATCATTGTACAGTATATATTCAAGACATATTAGAATTAAATAAGACTATCTATCTATATTCAATTCAGAAGTTATCTCTATATATGCAGCTGCAGTGTGTAATGAGAGCTGTATATTGGTAGATGGCGCTATTTATTTGTTAATCAGCATTATAACCGGCCATGAACTCACTTGACTATAAAGTTCCAACTTGTATTTATTCGTTCACCCAGACCTTTTTTTATGTTTTATTATATTATATTTATTTTTAAATATTATATTTATACACTTCATTTAAATAATTCTCTTTATAATTTTGAAACTTTTTCACAAAGTCAGTTTTCACACACTGATTCAAAGAGACTGTGAGGGCTCCTGTATGTGTTTTTAATATTATTTATCTAGATCACGTTTTATATGGCGATGGAAAAGAGACTTTGAAGATGAGAAACTGGAAACTGTGACCTACACATCAACCACAGTGACACAGCCTTTTACGCACAAACTAAACCTGTGCTTCTTCCAAGACTGTGATGTGTTAAAGTTGGATGATATCACATTATGATTCACTCTATAAGTCTTTGACGGAGAGGGGTGGTGTGTAGGTGGTGGTGTGTGTGTGTGGGGGGGGGGGGGGGGTGTTACCATAATAAAACCTTGTTCCATCAGTGGAGTCGTGGCCCTTGGAGACTACTACTATAATCCCTTGCGTCCAGTTGGTGGAAATCCCCACGTGGTTTCGACTCCTGTATAAAAACTTTGGGTGCGCGGAGCCCCTGTTGTCGTGATTGCAAAGCGAGAGAACAGAACAGAACAGGGTCTCAGTTGAGCAGCAGCAGCATCTCACACCAGGACGCACACCGGAGCTGAGCCATCCAATCCACACAGCTGCGCGCACCGGACACCTACGGTACCCATCAGGCGCATCTATACACACAGAAGACACAGGACGCGTCCTCTCTCTCTCTCTCTCTCTCTCTCTCTCTCTCTCTGGGACTTGCAGCTGGAGAAGAAGAAGAAGAGGAGTCTCTCTGCTCTGCATGTCTAGTTTGAATGGGACAGAGTGGACCGAACACCCGTGGACACCCACCGAGAGTTAAGACTTCTCTGCGAGGCGCTGGACTTTGTTTTGGTATCTAGTTCCTCACTCAGTGTGTGAAGTGAACGTGGTGTGACAGAAGCGCGTCAACAAATCCAAAACTTGTGAGTTGCGCGCTTGGACAATCAGAGAGATGAACTTTTATTAGTGCAGAGAGAAAAAAAAAAAGACGCATTGCTGGATAACCTGAATGCATAATGACTACTGGAGTTCATTAGCTTTGCAGTTTCAGCAGCAGCACTCTTGTATGTTTTGGGAATACAAACATTTCATTGGCCTCTGTGGATATCTCGAGTTTGGAGCACAAGTGGATGTCCTCCAGGAACTTTCCAATTTGTAAATCAAACTTTAAAAGCCCAGGGTGTGTGTCTAACATACTCGCCCTTCTCTCCCATAGCATCTGGACTGTGATCTTAAGTTTAGAAAGATGAGCATCATCTCCTCCAGCGTGGCTTTGTGTGTCTGTCTAGTGTTGTGCGTCCTCTCCGTGCGCTCTGATCAGACGGAGCAGACGGATCAGAGCTCTCCTCCCCAGGAGTCGTGCGCGTCCTGCGGCCTCAGGTCGCCCGATCAGTCGGAGCGGGTGAACATCGACTTCTTGGAGGCGGTGAAGAGGCACATCCTGAACCGGCTGCAGATGAGAGACAGACCCAACATCACCCATCCCATCCCCAAGGCTGCGATGGTGACGGCGCTGCGGAGGCTGCACGCCGGCAAGGTGCGAGAGGACGGCCGGGTGGAGATCCCCAGCTTCGACGGACAGGCTGCTTACAACAACGAGGTTCAGGCGGAGAACTCCGAGATCATCTGCTTCGCAGAATCAGGTAAATAATCAATAATTCATGGCGCGCATCTAAACCGACCCCTGGATGAACCCCAACCCATTCACCTTTTGACTTGGTGTAACAGGTATATAGCCCAGCACAGGTGAGTTAATCACTCATTCATAGATGGAATTTCATCACGTAAAGCTTCTCATGTTGATATGAGTAAGAGAGACTCAGAGAGAGAGACACATCAGCTGTTTAAATAAATTGGATCCAGTGTAGTCATCGTTTCCATCATCTTATTGCATTGCAGTTATTCTCTCTCCTGCCTTGAAGCCAGTGGTTGCTGCTCAATCCTCCTGTTTTCAACAAGAAATGAAACCAAAGAGGAGTCCTTAAATTACCCCCATGTGTTGTCTAGGGGATAAAAAGAAACCTCTGAATCCAATTTCATCACTAAAGCTGAGCTCACACTCAATACTCCAATGTATAAAGCCCTCTTTTAAATACGGACAAAGTCCCTCAATTGGCCATTTATCCCTTCCTCTAAGAATGTGTATCTAACTAATTCTCAGGAGTCCAAAGAGAACACCCTTTCCTCTCTCTCTCTCTCTCTCTTTCTCTCTCTCTCTCTCTCTCTCTCTTACACACACACACACCCTTCTCTACACACACACCTAAAATCATCTGCGCTTGACAGAATCCAATAATTGTCAGTTAGCACTGTGAGAACCACGTCTTTGACACAAGCTGTTAGTTTAACAAAAAGAAAACATACAATTAAAGACACCAAAATAGAATATGTTAACCACACACACACACACACACCATCCTGTCTGTTTCTCCATTGGCCCTGCCGCTACAATTAGCCCCAAATGGGTACTGCCATAGGTCCCGCCTTCCAATGGGAATGATCTGAGCGCCCTCATGACAAGGGAACAAAAGCCAGGCAATTATTATAAGAGCACTATGTGTTCCTGCTGAACCCAACATGTCAACGTCGAGCAGGAGAGGGGAGAAAAAAAAAACAGGGAAAACAAAAGAAATTGCTCCGAATAATGCATGAGACATTTGAGTTTGTTGGGGTTGGATTGGGGGGAGTGTGGGTTGGGTGGAGGGTGGAGGGGGGGACGGTGTTGGTGATGCTGGAGTGGGGTGGGAGGGTGATATTGTGTGTGTGTGTGTGTTTGTGTGTGTGTGTGTGCCCATATTGCAGTGTTGTAAAGAATGCTTTTGTCGTTCTAAAGGTTCGCTGGGCTCCTTTTGCTTCTTCTTCTTCTTCTACTTCTGTTTTTTTTTTTTCTCTAGTTCTATTCTTCCTCACACCTTTGAGCCTTTGTGTGGCATTGTACCATGGAGCTGGCTTGGGTCCCTGCTCCCTAGACCCCGTCTGCCTCCTGGCCAGCTGGCTCACGCCCCCCCAGATCGGATGCTGCCAGCCGGGGCATGGCTCAGAGGCAAGGTCTCCAGAAAGCTCTGAAGCCAGGGGAGCTTGTCCCCCAAGCATGAGGGAGCCTGAATTGTTGTTGTCACAGTTTAGGAGAAGGCGGGTTTTGGTGGTGGTGGGTGGAGGGGGTGAGGTTGGCATATGTTTAGCCAACAGTAGCCAGCAAATAGATGTGGATAGGTGTTTATGTGTGGAGGTCAGCTCGCGTCCTCTTGCCTATCCTCGGCACAGGGTTAACTGCCAGCGAGCCGGCCCTCTTATCTCCAGTTGCGGTAGCACAGAGGTAAGAGGTCTGCCAAGCTGGCCCCGGGCAGGTGAGGGAGACGATGCCAATCTCCTTTCTCTCCTGACATGGTCCCGCGGGTCCTTCGCTGAGGGATTCGGTGTCCCGTATCCACGGGAGCGGAGCGGGGAACTCAGGCAGGGCAGGAGGGGAGGGAGGGCGAAATAGAGAGAAGGGTTCGATGGAGAAGTTTAGATCGCCGCTTCTTGATTGCTCACTATAGCCGTTCGGACCCAGTGAACCCGCGGCGAGTGGTCCAAGACACGGAATTAAGACTTCATTATGGGAGGTCATTAACTCCAGCCCGGTTCCTCCCGAGGATCGGGTTGGCAGGTTTACTTCAGGACACAACTCTTTCATGAGGAGCTGTCAGTCATGGCCCTCCTGGACCGGGTCCAGACATTTTCCACATTCACCCCCGCAAGTGTGTGTTTCAGTCCTCAATGGGCCTGGCTGCCTCTCTATAGCTCGTGGTCCTATAAATGATGTATGCAATGTTATTAAAAAATGCCCCTGTAGTAAAGCTTTGACAACAACAGAGCCAGCGGTTTTAACCTCTCGCCAAACGTCCAGCGCATCAAACCCCTACCTCTCCATCTCCCTCCCTCACCTCCTCACCCTCCCTATGCGGAATTCCTGGAGTGCTGAGACTCGGGGCCCGAGGGACGGCTGCTGCTATACGCACGCCTCTGCTCATCTCAGAGCCGCGAATGCTCCTATGCCGCGCCCTTGTCGTTCCACGGTCTTGTCGACAGCAGCTTTGAGTAATGAGCTCGGGGGCTGCCTGCCTGCCTCCATTGGCCTCTCCCCTGACTTGGTGGCGCAGGTGGGGACACGCTGAAGCAGCTCTCCTTATCCACACAAGCCCACCCAGGTGTCCCGCCCGCTGATTCTCACTGGTAACTTCTCAACTACGGGGGTCAGGCGAGGCGTGTCGGGGCCAGCTCCAAATTGTTTATAACACTGGATGAAAAGAACAATTTGTTCCTTAAAAGGACCTCGGTGGAGATAAGCGGTGGTGTTTACCCACCTCTCTTTCTGGCAGTTTACAGTATCTATCAGTCAGAAAGCAACCGGAATATAAAGTATAGTATACCCACTTCTACGTAGTAGTACACCCACCTCATTAACGCCACTACACCACTAGACTATACTGTAAGTCATATGGTATGTTGGTGTATGCTCTCTCTATGGAGTGCTACAGGAATGAGTCCTAAAACCCTGAAATGAGTTAGCATTTTGGCACTTCCGGTTCCCTCATCTGGAAGTCAATGGGTTTTCAGTTAGACGCCTGAAATAAGGTCTGTGGTTAACATAAGCTGAAGAGATTTTAACATTTTGTTCTACGACATAAAATACGTCAATAAATATCCCACTGATGAATTTTGAAGCTTTTATGTGTCTTACAAAAGGCGGTTTCTAACAAGTGTTTAAATGAGACTACTAAACGTCATCACGCCGACTCGTCCTCCTTCACAGCCTCGTTGTGTATACTCATGCTGGCGTAGTTCGTTTATAGTCTAACGCTAGCTTTGTACTCCCGGCAATTGCATTCACGCTTCAAAATCATAAAAGTGGTGTTCATTTATAGAGATTATTTTACGTAACAAAACGTGAAAGCATCAAAAAGCCAATGGAAAAAATCCCATTGGCTTTTTGTCGAGGGAACCCGTGCAATTCTAACTTCTTGGTTGGCCTACAAAAATATGCCGCCCCTGGAGCACTCTATGCTAAGGAAGCCCAAAGATCAAACCTGTATGTGATGCTGAGGGTGATCCTTAGTGCACTGCTCAGTGAGGGCTTCATATTCCTCAAATCCCCCAAAAGTAACAGCTGGGTAAAGTGTTGCAGTTTTTCATTTATTTACTCATTCAAATACACTGCAGACAGTAGGTTGATAGTTCATTTTTGACCTTTGGAAGAGTTGTCGACACCTCAAGGTCCATTTAGTAGCTTTCGGCCATATCACATGTTTTTATTTTTCTGATTGAAGCTATCACAGATGAGAGGTTGTTAATGTGCTCAGGAAAACAGAGAATTGGACAACTGATGAGAATCATGTGATGTGACTGAAAGCTCCAGAGCGGCTACTAAAGTGACCCGATAGGAGTTTATGTAATTGTAATTGTTGTGGTAGTCTCATCCTAAGTCTCAGCACTATAATCATATTTTTTTTAAATTTAAAGATGGACTCCTCTGTTGTTGTGGCAGTGATGCTTTCATAAGCTGATTCATAGTTTCTGTCACAAAGCGTTAGCACTGTGACTTGTACTCCTGTGTGATTCATAAAAAGCTCAGTCAGGCAGAACAAGCAATTTGATATACAGCCTGGCCTTGAGGACATAGTGATTAATAATGAATTGATTAATCGGGAGATATAAATGACAGATTAATTGACAATGACATTCAGAGTTGGCTGAAGTCCTGCTACAAAAAGGTGCGTAACTATAAGAGCATCACCGGTGTCACTGACATGTTAACCAAATGCCAAAACTTGTCAACGCTGCATCAGTTTTTTTTGCACTTGATGTGGAGATCCGATCCTGCCGGGTAATGCAGATATCCTGAATGGGAACCGATCACCTTATGAAACAAACAAACGTCTTAACCAAGTTATCTGAACAAACAGCAGCTGAGCTATTAGTTTTATTGTCTGTTTACCACGCTGTCACTGTTGCTGTGCGATCCCCCCTCTCGCTGAGCTCGGCGCTGTCGAGGCAAGTAGGAACGCACGGTGCTAAATGAGGTGAGGTTAGTTACTTGTAGCCCTGAGGGGCCTTTACAGCAGCCTGCTGATCGCTGATGCCTTTATACCGTTCACTTCAGATGGATTTCAATATGTTCTCACTGTGCACTTGATACTTTACCCACAGGCTTTGGTATTGAGAAGGCTGATAGTTGATGTATTGCTTACCATGGGGATGGGTGTGTGTATGCATGCATGGCTGGGTGAAAATGTGTGTGTGAAGTGCTTGAGCTCCCAGCTGACATGCAACAGAGTGGAGAGCTGGTCTGAACAGGTCCCCGTGTGAATGTAAAGCCGCGGTTTACAGGAGGAAGAGGCGTGAGGCGCCTTAAAGAGGGGGGCCCCGTCTTTGGTGGCCACCTGTTGACACTGACACACACTAATCAGTCGGCAAACAAAGTCATTTAGCCGCTTTCAAAGGCGCTGCTCCGCTCGAGCACATTGTGGCGAATTTCCTGAAATAGAAACCTTTCAAGTTACCTTGGGGGTAATTTGGAAGACATCATTAGGCTTAGAGAAGAAGCCCATCGCCACCTTTAGACTCCCGGGGATCTCTTCATTGTGCCGCTGTAGAAAGTGGCCAGTGTCATGTAAATGGCTTTTATTTTTGCCACATCATGCTTTTCGCTGGAAAGCCACGCGCTTCAATGGCGGGGGCTGCAGCGCGGCTGTCTCCCAGTGCCTCGCAGCGGGCTTTGTGCTGTCACTCTCAGGGGTGCTCACACTGGAAGGAGGGTGGGGGGGAAGGGGTGGGGTACGGTGGGGGCGAACTCAATGAACCCCCCGGGGGTTTTGGCCGTGTCCGCCACCCTCCCACCTTTTCCACTTCGCGTCCTTCCTCCTTTTTCCTTCGTCTTCCTCTTCTCTGTTCTCCTCCCTGTCCCTCCCTCTCTCCTTTTTTTTTTTTGGCCCTGTCACTTACAAAGCTGGACCTGGGGCCAACTGGGCCTGATCCCAGAACTGGCCCGTCACAGCTGGCCTATCAGGAGCTGCCACAGAGGTCACCTGACACAGTGATTGAGGGCGAACAGAGAAAACAAGGGGAAAACAGCCCTTAAAAGACAGAGCTGTGCCCTTTTTGGGAGGCTTTCTGCTTTCTATGTGGGTACATGTGTGTGTGAAGAAGGGAAACAGTCTTTAGCCCTTTCTTTTGAAATAATAACAATGTATTTGGCAAAAAAAAATGATTGGCACAAGGTCCACTTAGTAGAAATGCTCCCAAGCTTTCAGCCTCATCTCATGGCCCTCATCAGCAGATAGAAGTTTGCTCAGTTGTCATGGAGATGTCATGGAAGTATGGAATTTCAGTAATGGAGCAGAGATCATCCTCTCCCACCATAAGACTGACTGTTATTGTTATTGTTGATAACTGAACCAATCTTTGAATAAGAATTCTTTGTCAAACTACTTTTTCCAAAGTCGATAATGACACATCCAGCTCTACAGAAGCACCACCTGACTGTTATGCATACATTGTTTTCATCTATCAAGCTATCTATTCAAATGACTGATGTGTCATGTTTTTCTCCATTGAACCGTTAATGTTGTATAGATGGCAGATTGAGAATAAACCATTCCTGTTTTTTTTTGTCTCCAACAGATGATCACACATCTTCCAAGTCTGGTTTGTTCTTCCTGGTTTCCAACGAGGGCAACCAGAACCTGTACGTGTCCCAGGCGAACCTGTGGCTCTTCTTCCGTGTCCTGCCAGGCGGTCCTGAGAAGGGCCTCCGGAGGAAGGTGACGGTCAAGATCCACTACCAGGAGGCTGGGGTTGCCACCAGTGCAGAGGGAGGCCCAGGAGGTGGCGGTGGCGGCGGCGGTGTAGGAGGAGGGGGGGCAACAGGCCGCTGGATCCTGGTGGAGAAGCGGGTGGATCTGAAACGCAGCGGCTGGCATACTTTCCCCCTCTCGGAGGCGGTGCGGGCCGTGTTCGGGAAAGGCAACCGGCGGCAGGACCTGGAGGTCCACTGCGACGGCTGCGAGACGTCCGGCGTGGTTCCGATTCTGGTGGACCCGGGCGACCCGTCCCACCGGCCCTTCCTGGTGGTGCGCGCGCGACAGGTGGACGGAAAGCACCGCATTCGCAAGCGGGGGCTCGAGTGCGACGGCAGCAGCGGGGGCCTTTGCTGCCGGCAGCAGTTTTACATAGACTTCCGCCTTATCGGCTGGAACGACTGGATCATTGCGCCGGCCGGTTATTACGGCAACTACTGCGAGGGCAGCTGCCCGGCCTACATGGCGGGTGTGCCGGGCTCGGCTTCGTCCTTCCACACTGCAGTAGTGAACCAGTACCGCATGAGAGGGATGAGCCCGGGCTCGGTCAACTCCTGCTGCATCCCCACCAAGCTCAGTACTATGTCCATGCTCTACTTCGACGATGAATACAACATCGTCAAGAGGGATGTGCCCAACATGATCGTGGAGGAGTGTGGCTGTGCTTGAGTCCACACACCGACCCCTTCATTATCTTTGAACTTGGAACAGTCAGAAAGGCCTTTTTGTACAAACAGGACGTTATTGTACGGTACACATATACAATATATCTATACCTACTGTATGTGCAAGCGACGCGCACACTGGTGCATCCGGTACGTCTAGCAAGTACCAATGTTGCGTCCATGTGTGCGTTTGCACGTGTTTGTGCGAGTGTGTGTATTTATCAGACTGAGTGACATGCTTGCTGTCCGAGTTTAGTCCGTTTCGGCGACGACTGGTCAGTGACGGGACGAGAAGGGAATGATTATCACCAAATGATACTTTGCTCTAGTTTGCCATTTCTAGTCAAAAAATAATGGCTCATCATCTCCTCTTGAATGAAGATAACAAGCGCTTAAGGAAAGTGACAGGATCAGCCGATGACATTATTGGCTTCGCCCCAACGCTCCCAACCCCGCTCCTCCAGCCCTCTTTTAAGTACTTTAAGCACATGACAGACTTTTGTTTTTATAAAGCACTGACAATTCATCAGCTTATACAATTCAGAACAGCAGCACTTCCCTACTATGCCGACAGACACAGTCTGACTGTCCTCTCTGGTGGAATTAGACCGGCAGCGCTTAATGCCTGGCAGGATTATACCCCTCCACAGAAAAGGCGAAAGAAAGTCCTCCACAGAGCTGCTGCTGCCGTTGACTACGGGCCGCAACCTCGGCTTTCTGCCTGTCAAGAGAGCTGCAGGCCCTGCTACCATGACAACCAGGTGAAGATAGATCTCATAAGTGCACTTCACTTGTGCAACGGAGAGAGAGAGAGAGAACTGCTTCCTCCTGCCCCCCCCTTTAAGGCTCAGTAGAAGTGGGCCTGCGGATGTGGAGACTCTAGTTTGGACCCAGTGGGTCGCCACAGTGCAGTGCAGCACTTGCAGAAACTGAAATGCACACCCTGAATAGCACTTGTATAAAGAAATGCCTTCCAAGGGGTACTGAGTGTCCTGTCCTATCGCTAAATAAGTGCCACATGAGCTATGCAATGTATAGTAACCTATACCCCATACTCAACATGCTCTATTAGACTGATTCCTCTTTCCACCTTTTCTCTTCCTCTCTCCTTTCTTTTCTCGCTCCAGTCCTCCTGCTCTTTATCAATACTTGAAATGTAATCTTTCGCTTCCTTTCCAAAGCGAATGATTGTTGTGACGTTTGCACTGAAAAGTTGCGGGATTAGTGAAACAAAAACTGCCATTGAAAAGTTATTTTTATAGAAGTAAATTGAATTTTGTTTCAAATGTATTTTACCTAATTAATGGAACCAAAGAGGCCAAGAATTTTAGCTATTGTACTAAGATGGCAAGGCCATTGAGTTACTGTGTACAATACTGTTTCTGATCATTTTGCAATAGGCCTACCACTGTATCAGGGTACGATATATGATTTCATTTTCTTAGCTCTATTTTCATTCTCTGTTTTGTACAATAAGCAACACTTTTCATTGTTTTTCATCTTTAATTCTATTTTTGTTTCAGTTTTCTATTTAATAAGAACGTTATTTTTAGTTCCTGTCTAAGAATCATTTAGTCAAAATAAATGTCATCTGTACAGTTTATGTCAAATAAAAAATGTTTTCTTAAATGTTTCGTAACTTTTAATTCTTTTTTCTGCGTCACGTTGTCGAGACTTTTTTCTCCCGATGAAGAACTGATATCTGGTGCTTGGGTTTGACACCTCAATAAACAAAAAAGGTGAGGCTGAAATAGCTGGCTGCTACAACACACGCGTGCCTCGTCCATACTGGTTGAAACATAAAACATCTCTCCTGCTGTCTGTCGGGACTGAGTGTCGCCCATAATCTGGAGCTGTAGAACAGTAATTACAACCATGATTAACAGCTTCAATGGCATCCACGCTGGCTGCCAGCACACAGACCTTCACGTACCTGCTTGATTCCTCTTTTGGCTGCAGCATCTGTTGATGTGTGTTTGTGCGTGTGCATGCAGATAATTGTGCATCTGTATTCGGTGCACATGTTGTGTGTTAGGAAACTGGCAGCGTTCCTGTGGCGCATGTGTGCACGTATGTTGCATCAGAGCGGTTTCCCCCCTCCCCTGCAACACTGCACACAATGTTTTCTGTTTCTCAAGGTAGGTTTACTGTTGCCATCATGTCAGGAGCAGCGTGTCAACACTTTGTGCAACAGCGCTAAGGCTTGCCCGACTGAATGTCTGGCCTGTGCCAACACCTACCAACGGCTAGAACGCACATAATGTTTCTGCAAGGCTCCATCAAAACACATCACGTGTCTCTGTCAAATATCAGTCAGATAATTGCACTAAATATATCTATTAGGAACGCGCAAAGGGAGTGCGGTTAGATTTGTTTGCCTGCGGGGCGAAATAGCATGTTGGGGAGGGATTCAGCGTAAATAGCTCAACCATGTCGCTGGATGGATGAGTCAGTAGGAGCAGGAGCAGAACGTCCTTCTAAGAAGAAGTAAAAAAAAATGGGAAAACAAATCAATATCACAGTGCGTGTGACTGACAGGCAGGCGGACAAGAAGATAAATGATCTGTCAGATGCGACCGGGGTTTAATCTCCTCGGTGTGGAGCCTGCACCTCTCTTGACAAATGACAGTGTGTGCTGAGAGCAAGGGGAGAGATGCGTATAGCTGTCTCGTCACGCTTCCTAATGCACGTCAAAATCTCCACAGCTGGAATGTTAATGACGCTGAGCAAAAAAGCTGTAGGCCATTAAGCATGCCGCTGTTCCACTCTTGGGCCACACACTCGCATTCGCACTCTTTGTATCAATGATCACTGCAGCATACGGATCCATCGCTCAGCATTGCGCTCCTGCAGACTTGCATAAGTGCAGACAAAGTCACGCTCACGCTTAAACAAGGCACTAAACACAAACATGTACGCACACACAACCTCCACAACCCCTAGTTATCAGCTTAAACAAATATTGTCCCTCGGCCCTGCCTCGTCTAATACTTCTCAGGTTGAGGTCATGACAGCTGCCAAGTTGATGGGGTCAACTGGTTTATCACCGCTACAGCATTCATTCCTCCAAATCAGCCCGGTTTGCGTTCACTGATGAATTTATGACTATTCATCGCCCGAGGCCAGGCATTCTTGTGCTTCAACTCGTTGCTTTTTTGGCTCCGTGGTCTGCAGAACTGCACCGCACGTGTCGTTGATGATTTTTCCAATCGTTCACGTGATCACTCCACCAATGGAATTCTAGAGATTTTTTTGTTTGTTTTTTAATAGTATCCAACTCCCATCAAAGATGTTTGTGATCGCAGTCCTCTGCTAATAGCTGGGTTCACTGGGCTAACACAACAGGATTTCCATTACCGCCGATTAAAGCCTGACCCTTTGTTTCAGTTTCCAGAGACCTACGTAGAGGCACTCTTATTCTAAGGATTTATGGTGTGGGCCCCTTAAGACAGGAGGCTTATTCCACCCTTGTTTACTTCTCCCTACAACCCAAAGTGACATTTTGACCTTTGGAGCAACGTGGACTGAGGTCCCTGCAAGCTCTCTCTCACGGGCGGATTACTGCTGGAGTAAAAAAGGCTTTGCAAACCTCAAAGCATATTTGTGAGCACTAATGAGCAAAAAAATGTGATTAATCCAATAATTCTTATTGGCTGCGTTCAGTATCTCTGCATTTTTTTTCCCTCTCTTTTTCTATATATTTTTTTTTTTTCGTTTAAAAAGACGGCAAGAAGTTGGGTTTCACCAGTAACACAACCTCCCAATCAGTACCAAGATAACAGCTTTATTATTGACTTCTCAACATTTACTAATCCTTTGTCAGCATGTGCAATTCCACTCAAAAACACGGGGAAGCAGTGGACATGATTTTATAAATCGGTTGACTGACACCGGACCAGACTGACTCAAGCGTTGAGAAAATACCATTAACACTGCCTCTAAATGCTCACATCAGTAATTCTATTTTCTGTCTCCTGAACGTTGTGTCTGAGGAGGTGACGGGGTCAACATGCCACAGTGCATGGTGTGTGCGTGTATTTTTGTGAGTCCACAATGTCATAATGTCAGGGTTGTTCCTCCCGCTTTTAGCAAAACAACTGAAGCCTTGTCACCAAACTCAGCCTCCCCCCCTACACCCTGCTCTCCCCCCAAAACCATGTCTCCCCATCAGCCCCCTGAACCTTCCCACCTCCTCACCCCACCTTCCACCACCCTGACCTCCTGGCTCCCAAAGTACTGAAGGCACACTCAAGGCCACAAAGCCCTCATTTGTGTTGTCTACGGTGGCTGGTGCTGGCATAAGGATCACCTCCAGTCAGTGAGTGGAGCAATGTAATCCTGAGAATGGAAGGAGGCATGGTTAGAGAGTAATGGTCTTTACACACCAGGGGTCGTGACGAATAAACGACACAAAAATGCAAAATATCGCCTGCGAATATTAGATGTCTATAGGGCTTTTATTGTGAAAGGTAAGTACAGACGGAGTGGATCTGGTCTGCGCTGCCTTTGTCTACGTTGAAAGAAGTAGCAAAGTTTAGCGACTTGGTTCAAACTCCATCCAACGAGGAGGACTGGGAGGTGCAGCTCTGGAAAAAGTTCACTTTTTTTGGTCAACAATATTCATCTCATTTGCACCCTGAACACCTTGTACTGCAGGTAAGACATAGCTGCAACTAATACAGTGGTGGAAGACCCTGCACTTAAGTAAAAGTACCAATAAATCAATGTAGAAATATTCCATTACAAGTACTTCATATCAAAAGTAAACATACAGAAGTATGATCAGCTAAACGTACTTCCTATCAAAAGTAAAAGAACTCGTTCTGCAGAAGGATGTCTCTGCTGACTGATAAATTATTATATATGACATTATTAGATTGTTACTACTAATGCTTCATCTGTAATTATATACTGTAGGTATTTTAGCCCAGTGGTTCCCAACCTAGGGGTCGGGCCCCTCCAAATGGTCACAAGATAAAACTGAGGGGTCATTAGATGATTAACGGGGCGGGAAAGCAGAAAGAAATAAGATTTGTAAAGTTCTTCATTTTTTTTACTTTAATAATATCTTTACCTTTTTTGTGTAGTATTGGATAATTTGAATACTCAATTCTGATTGGTCAATCAGGGCATTCTGCGGTCTGTAATTTCTGTATAACAGACCGTTGCTATGGGCGCAGCTCTGATGTCGGACTCTGGCGGACCATTTTTGTGTCAAAATATTGATTTCTTCAGTAAGTAGCCGTGTAATAATAATGTACAGCTAGCGGGTCATTGTTGTGTAAGAATCCCCTTCAGGGCGATGAGAGCAGCAACGGAAATACTCCAGTTAAGTACAAGTACCTCAAAATTTGACTTAAGTCCAGTACTTAGTGTATGTAATGTATTTACGTTCCACCACTGAACTTATTTTATATATCAATGAATTTGTCGAATAATTCATTGATTCGTCATAAGGTCTATTAAAGGGACTGTATGTACATGTTTTAATATTTTTTTATTGCCAATGTGTAAACAGGTTGTAACTTAACCCCAAAAAATTAGACCTTCCACTACTTTCTAGGTTTCCTTTATCAGCCCGTAGACTGCTTTTAATGTGAAGAATCCGGGCTGTTTTTCCAGGAAAATCCAACGGATGTGACGATATGTACGCTTGCGAGTGGCTTTATTTCCAGCTCCACTTACAACACACTTAACAGTGTGCAACCACAGCTAATGTTCGGTTAGAAATGGAGTCTGCTAACGCCAACAATACTCGCTCACGTCTACGTAGTAGGAGCAACAGGATGCTGACTATTATTGACTTAACGGCCACAGATGTCACTGTTAACAAGCAATTTCTGATTCTTACATAAGAGTCCCTTTAAATGTCAGAATATAGTGAAACATGTCCATGAGAATTTCACCGAGACCAAAGATTAAAAATGACGTAAGCAGAGTTTAGCACCAGAAGCTGGAACCAGAGAATGTTTGGAATTTTTGCTCGATAAATGACTTCATGATTAAAGCTGATCAATCGATGAAATGACTCTAATAAATAATACCCGTAATAAAACAGTCTACTGTATATCTTCACATTGGTTCACCATGGTTATTCCTTGCAGCCCGAATGGGAAAAGCTCTTTGCTCATCTCCCCAAAAGAAGTTACGGGTCCAAGAAACTGCTCCAAACGTGCTTGGCGTGAAAACACCATGTGGCTCTATAATCAGCATCCTCCTCAGTCTCTGTCTGTACCCACATTATTCATGCCATCGGACAGCTTGCTGTTGTTACCCCCCCCCCCCCCCCCAAGTCTTGGACCTGTTGACCAGCTAAATTTAGCTCACTGATGGTATTCTGGACTGATGAGGGATTTTTTTTTTTTTTTTACAACCTTTAAAAGGGAAAGGAATCCTGGTGACTAATGTCATGTGCTGTCGGGAGGTAAATGTAGAACCAGTATGTAAACAGTCTGGCTTTTGTTTCCGAGGAGCATAGTTTCTGTCCACGTTCAAGTGACGTAGCGCATGTGATAGTCGGCTAACTGATAGGCCTGGCAGGGATGGTGGCAGCGTGTGTGACTCACACTCAGACAAACACTGATACCTTTGTGACATAAACACAGCACAAGGAAGAAAATATTTATCTCCGACATGTGTGCACCTTGGGTATGTGTGTGTGTGTGTGTGCTTGAGCATGACTGCTTTGTGTGTGTGTGTGTGTCAGAGGGGAAATTCCAGCCAGGGGGATATAAGGTGTGGCTAGGAGATCATCTCTGACCACTTTAAAGCGGGGCCATCATCAGCGTTCCTGTATGACTCTCGGCCCCAGCTGCATTTCTCTCTGAGGGCTCATTATTCTGGCAGGTGCCCTATTGTCCCGTCTTTTGCGGGCCTTTTCATGAGCATACCAAAAACACAACACCAAAATATGCAGGGAGGAGGAGGAGGAGTGGGGGCTGAGTCAAAGTGAAGAAGACTCAGAAAAACTGTGGCATCAAAAGAAGACAAGAACCTTTGTTCAGAGAGAGAGAGAGAGAGAGCATATCTGAAGAAGAATAGGATGTTTGGTGGTTAGAGCAGTGGGATGTGGTGATAGTGGCCACTATAAAGGAGGCAGAATCAGAGACACCGATGTGAGGATGACTGTTTTTTTTTGTGAATGAAAACACGGAGCGGACACACTGCAGTGGTTCATGAAGCAGAAGTGTCCCCCAGTTGGCCTTAACTTGACTTTTTTGTTCTCTTTCGGATGAATTTCACCTTGTATTGTGAGAGGGTTGCGGTTGCAGAAATGACTATGTTGTCAGGGCGCTAACATCCCCTGCTGTGTGAGAGACTGTGCGTGTCTGTGTGTATGACCTCATGGGAAAGTCCATTTGGTCTGGATGGAATAAATACAACAAAGGAGCTGTTGACAGATGTTTCAATAATAGAAGAACAACTGATGCTGTTCTGGCAAAGCTTGTTTGTGGGTCTTACTGACTTATGCCTCACAAAGCAGCATCTTAAAAGATATAGAAGAAAGTTGTAATGTTTTGAGAGAAAAAGAGGTATGTTATGAAAGTAAAGTTGTAATTTTGAGAAGAAAAGTTGTATTGTATGAGAAAAATGTCATAATGCTATAAGGAAAAAGTGGTCATATTTTGAGAAAAAAGTCAATGTCGTAAATAAAGTCATAGTTTTGAATAGTGAATACTTTTTTTTCAGAAAAAGTCTTGTATAAGTACGGTGGACTTGAAAGCTCAGCGCACTACAACTTAAGAAAATGTTGCAAAGTTAGAAGACACATCCAAATACAATAATATATATATCATATAAATAAATCTATAGAAGAAAAGAAAATCTGTAATGCTATGTAAGCAAGGTTGGAATATTGAAAAAAAGGTAATATTTTGAGAAAAAAAAAAAGATTTATGAAAATAAAGTCGTGATTTCGATCAAAAAAGTTGTATGAGGAAAAAAAGTGGCAATGCTATGAGACTAAATTTGCAATTTTGAGGAAATAATGTCGTAGTAATCTAGGGAAATAATTATACGTTAAAGTTAAAAATTAATTAAATAAATAAAATTGAGTTGTAATTGTTGTCATGATGTTATGAGAAGACAGTTGAAGAATGTTCGAGAATGTTATTGAAATATTACAACTCTTTTATTACAATTTTTTATTTTCTAAATATTGCAAATTTTCTCATAATATTATAACTTTTTTTTCTCAAGTTACCTTCTCTCATAACATTATGATTTTTTTCTTAATATATTTCAACTTTATTCTCTAAATCTGTGATTTTTTTTTTTTTGCCATAATATTGTTCATTCAGCACAATCTAGAATGATCGGTCTTGTATAGGGGTCAGGTTTAAGGGAACTGGTTGGGGAGAGGATTAGTTTTAAGGATATGAAAGTGAGTCCTCAAAAGTGAAATAAATATGTTTCCGTGTGTGTGTGTGTGTGTGTGTGTGTGTGTGTGTGTGTGTACGTGTGTACATTCGTAACAGTGAGAGACTTCAGGTTTAAACAGCCTCCCTGACAGTGTGAAGGAAAACAATGCTCCACTCTTCTAAACACATGCCTGGCGCCAGCTGCCAAGGCAGATAAAAAACAAGAGGTGAGGAAGAAACAGAAAATGAAAACAGCAAATCTCTGGTATCTGTGTGTGATGAACAATGACAGAGAAACGTTTACTTTTGCTCGTTATCAGATGGGACAAGTTCACATAGCTTCGCAGCGCATTAGACAGAGAGAGTTTGATATATTGACATTCCTGTAGATTTAGCCGTCGTGTGAGCGAACCACTGCAGAGGGCACAAAGTCAAACACATCAGAGGCAAAGGGAACTCGGATGGTTGTGGGCGGGGGGGTCCTCTCTCTGGGCGTGGACGCATGGCTTGAGCTTGTGGATATCGCTTGGATCAAAATTAATTTTGCGGCGCCTTGGCTCAGGATCAGGGTGAGTGAGTGTGCCACACACAGTCTTTGATTGTCTCTGATGGCTCAGATGATGCAGAAGAGGAGATACCATCTGAAGTTACCCACCCTCTAAAGTATTTTTTCCCCTGCTTCTTTTTTTTTTTTTTTAATCTCAAATTACAGCGGTGGAACAGGATCCCTGCCCGTGCTGTACCTTCTGTGGTGAGCTGAGAGTACACACAACAAAGGCATCTGTTGTACTAGACAGTCATTGTGTGCAATTTAATGTCTGCTAAATACTTTTATTGTTGACTTTTTCAGGTGCATTCTGAACATTCCTTGTGGCCGTGCCAGGAAGCAGCATAGGTTGCTGTTAAAGACCTAAAAGATTATTGCTTTTGAGGATATAACAAGATGAGACAAGGGCTCAGAAAGAAACTATAACTCTGACTACTTATCATGTCTCCCAGTCTGTAACACATCTCCCCAAACAAATCTGCTACTTATTTCAGCTTCTAGGAGAGCTACGTGTGAAATCACTTAACAAATTGACATGCTCCATGCTTGAACAAGAGCAGGCAAGGCCTTTAATTACACGCAAACCCCAGCCAACCCTCGTAACGTGAAATTATGAGTCATGGTGTTTTCTCCTACCACAGCAGACGATCATAATGACGACGAACGAGGGACCGGGCCCTTAAAATAGGTACCACCTCCGGGGTGTGTTTTTTTCATGTCTTTTTTGTTTTTTTCCTAGACACCACAACAGCCGCTTGTAGGCCTGCAGACTGAGGTAATGCCCTGTGAGAGATTCCTGATGCCTTACCTCATGCCTGTCTGACTGAGAAACGCCTCAGTTATCTCAGCCACTTCCTTCTCTTGACCACATGCATATCAGCTGAGGTAAGGATGGAGTGGCCTGGTCCTGGAGCAGCAAGCTGGCTGTATAGTGAACTGATTAGATTGGGCCTCTAGTGTCAGGTGGCACATGGGGTAAAGTGGATCACATTCTATTTTAATAAGAATATGCTCATTTGGTCCTTATCTCAAAGGCCTTATATAAGATTGGAAAGGTTAGGAGTGCCATCATGTCATAACTATCCCTGTGTGTTTGTGTGTGAAGAACAAATTGATTGCGTTTGGCTAATATTGCACGCCTGTATGTCTAATCCTTCAGCTTGACAACACGTATCTGTTGTTTGTCACAAGGTTAAAACTAGAAGTGCGCTCGGAGAGCGCAGACCTCCACCAAGACAGGTTTCATGTACGTCACATCCCCCCCCCCCCTCGCCGTTCAGCTTGCGCCATCATCCACATGTGTTTTTGTTTATGTTGAGATGAGTACGTCGCTTTATGAACGCGTCATTGGTTACACTGCGCATGTCTTAAAGCCTGTGGTGTTAATGCACAGGCTGAACGGAGTTGTTAAAAAAAATTCCAAAGCCGGATCATGATCCGGATCGCCACCAAAATCTAATGGATTGTTTATTGTGCCACACCCCACCTGTCCAAAAAATGTCCTTCAAATCCATCAGAGACTTTTGGAGTAATCCTTCAAATGGACAAACCAACAAACAAACCAACCAACGCAGGTGAAAACATAACCTCCTTCCTAGGCCTTCGGCCTTGGCGGAGGTAATAACACAGAGTAAACTTTCCTCTCGAGTGAACACCCGGGACAGGTTCACACCTAAAGGTCCGGTTCCTGAATCGTACCAATGCGAGGATGATACTGTTTCAATTTTCCAAATTCACAATGGCAAAACTCAAACGGTCATGTGGAGGAAATGTTGTTTGATTATTGGTCATACAGTTAGTTCCTCGTACTCAACAGTTGCCTCGACGCCTGTGATGTGTTACGCTGTGACAAGAGTGTGTGGATGAAGCAAAGTTGTTACTCATTTAGCGTCTGGCTAGCTAGCTAGCTAATTCCACCATGCTGTCATGCTACACTGGTTACAGAATATGAGCCGAACAGCGGGTTGGTAGCCAGCGGCAGACACTGGGTCTAAACAGACCATCCGTCACTCCCCGCTGCTAGGAGACTACGCAGTTGCCGACCACTCTCCTACCGGCGAACTAGTCCCCTAGCGGCGGGGACGGAGACGGAGGGACAGTGGGGTGTGCTAGGTAGCTAATTATTGTAAAACAATAAACAGAAAATTCATCAAATTCAATGGTAGCAAACGCACCAATAGGCTACTAGTTCACCTGTCACCAAACCAGGAAAAGCAAATGTTTTGAAGCAATGAAATGACACAAAAATGGCACGCTTCCAGAGTTCACTTGACAGCGGTCTGAGACCACACCTTTGAGACGGACCAGAAAGCGGTTGTTTGGTCCGCACCAGAGTTCCAGTCCGGCGTTCACACCAACCCAAATGTACCGCACCGCGGGGGTAACTGCTCCAGGGTTCGGTTCAACCGGACTAAACAAGACTAGTGTGAAATTGCCCTCTGAAATCACAGAACAAAAACACAGAGAGGGCCAAGTACTCCATCTTATCAGAGCTCACCGCCTTCTCTCTTTTATTTTTTTCTTTATCCCTACTGTCTTTCATCTCCCGTCCTTGTCCCTCACTTGTTGTCCTTTCCGGCCTTCCCTTTGCACCTCCTTCCTTATGTCTTCCAGTGTCCTTTCCTGTGCCCTCTTTCTCTCTCTCGTTTCCTCTCTTCTGTTTTCTGGGTGCGTTTCATCTGACCCAGCAGGACCAGCAGGATTAGTGACCATGAGTAATAGGGTTCTCGCCGGGACAGACCCAGATGCTTTGCATGCTTTCCCAACACCAGTGGGATCAGTGGTAACTGTAGCTCTATCTGGGCTGGCTTCACTGAGAATCCCTTGCAATAACAGGGAAGGGTTGTGTTTAAGTCTAACCAAGCGGTAGTAAAGCCACAGGGATTTAACAGAAAATCCACATAAGGGGTATCATCAACATATTAAGCAGCAGCGGTAAGTTAACACCCTCTCCCTCGCAAATCATCTGTTCGTAGACCTGTTTGGAATGTGCTGTCTTGGTACCGAGGGTTTCCTATCAGTCCCAGCAGAATGCCAGCGTATCTCACTGTCAATCAACATATCAACAGCCCTTGCGTGTTATTATGGCGATCTAATGAGCATCAAAGTTTGGGTGTGCCCTATTCTAACTAATGGGAAATGAGGCTTTAAGGAGTTCACTAAATAGCTGTTTGTGCGTTATGATTTCTTAGTGAACTATCCACATTCTAGGTGTTGACCCTCGACCCTATGAAGTCAGAAACATTTATTTCCAGGCGAACCCAAATTCTGCAATTATATTTAATCCATTATAATCTTGAATGCATCAAATAAATCAAACATCCCTGGTTATACTGAGGACGAAAATGCACATTACATCCATTTTTGAAGCTAATAAGAGACTTTGAGAGGCTGATAAAAGGCTGGAAGTGGCCTGGGACTCTCTCTCTCTCTCTCTCTCTGTCTCTCTCTCTCTCTCTCTCTCGCTCAGGCAAGCACATGTCCAGTAAAGCAACACTTTGGGCCACATCTTCCTCAAGGACTGATATCATCTTCAATCACAAGCTTGCAGTTTAACACAGAGCTGTTTACAGTATTTTAAGGTCAGTCTCATGCCTGTTTGCCCAAGTCTCAAATCAAATATAAAGTCATTGAGGGCATGTCCAAGTCAAGTCCCAAGTTATTTAAGCTTGAAGTCATCTAAGTCAAGTCTCAGGTCAACTGAATCACAAGACATTCAAGTCATGTCTGAAGTTATTTGAGACAAGTGCGAGTCTCCAGTCTCTCAGACCTAGTCTCAAGTCAAATCTGAAATCCATGAGGGCATGTCCAAGTCAAGTCCACTCCCAAGTCATTAGAGTCTCAAGTCATCCAAGTCAAGTCTCTAGTCATTTGGAGTCATCAGGCATCTTAGTCAAGTCATGTCTCAAGTCATTCTAGACAAGTCCAAGTCAAGTTTTAAGTCTGTTAGATCAGGTCTTAAGTACATTCTGAAGTCCTTAAGGGCAAAGCCAAGTCATTTCAAGTCAAAAGTTATTTTAAGTCACCCTAGTCACAAGTCATCTGAATCACAAGTCATCCAAGTTAAGTCTCAAGTTATTTAAGTCACAAGTCATCCAAGTCAAGTCACAAATCATGTAAAGCAGAAGTCATCCAAGTCAAGTCACAAATCATGTAAAGCAGAAGTCATCCAAGTCAAGTCTCAAATCATCTGAATCACAAGTCAACCAACTTAAATTGCAAGTCATCTGAGTCACAAGTCATCCAAGGCAAGGCTCAAGTCACTGAGGAACAAGTCATCCAAGTCAAGTTGCAAGTAATCTGAAGCACAAGTCATCCAAGTCAAGTCTCAAGTCATTGAGGCACAAGTCATCCAAGTCAAGTCTCCAGTTATCTAACTCACAAGTCATCCAAGTCAAGTCGCAAGTAGTAATTGACAACTTCTGTCATAAGCAAATTACAAGTCAAGATGCAAGTCTCACTGAATGATGACCATGACAATGACATGAGATTTGGGTATTTATCTGTCAAAGCTGGGTTTATATACAGTTTATAGTGTTCTTTACGTAGCTGAGGCCAGGTCCTTAAAATGCATAGGCCAGAAAATTATATTGTCATTTTCCTGTTGATTTTCTATTGTATTGATTTCACCAAATCTGCTTGACAAGTGAGGTTAATAATGCAGGCTGACGGAGTGGGTGTACTTGAGGTTGTCTCCAACAGGATGTAAAAGTGATTTTGTTAATGATGTTCGTCTCAAACACCCAGTGTGACTCAGATGATTAAAACAAGTCAGTCAGTTGTAATCCCGAGGCTAGACAATCTAGAATGTGTGTATATATAAACAAGTCCTTGTGTGTGTGAATGAGTAAGTCAGTGTGCAGGTGCTCCACCTCATCGCTGGGAGCAGCTGGCTGAGGCAAGGCCTCAGACATTTGTCTGACTGCACACACACACACACACACACACACACTCACAGACAAAGCGTATGAGGTTGAATGTGGAAACTACTGACTTACTTGAGCAAAAAGTAAGCAGAGGGGAAAGGGAGGGGTTTGAAACGATTAAACCCATGCTGACAACTCACAGACAGTCATTTCATAACTCATACATGCAGGGGGTCGGCTGGAACTTGCGTCTCATAACGGCAAGTCTGCATTGGAAGCAGCCCTTATAAGGTTGTACTATGAAACACACACAGGACTGACACACGCATGGCACAAGACACAGGTGTGCCCCATTCGGCATTAGCCGACGTTCTGAACCCAGACAGCTGTGGCTTAATCACACCTGTAGGTGTAATAGGAAATAGCTTCATCAATGGTTTTTCATCGCAGTGACTGTTCTCTTTGCATGCGAGCTGATTTCACTCACTATAATAACCCTCTGATGTCATTTTCCGTGAGCGGTGGAAACTAAAGTTGGTCAGAATGGGCACATCTGTTGCCATTGTGGCCAAAGTCCAGAACATACTTAAATATCTATTCTGGTAATATAACTTCCCTTACCTTACAATTAAATGATGAAGAATTGATAAGCAGGGAGGGACTTGAGAGAGACCAATCCTTTACTGGAGGACCAGGATTCAACAGCCACACATGAGCCTTGCTAAAGTGTCCTTGACCAAGGCAGCAATGCCAACCATCTCCTTGGGGCTGTTGGGTAGTTGTCTTAATACTTCAACTTGTGGGAGGACAGGATAGAGGAAAATGTTCACTTTGGATCGAAAAAAAATTAAGAGCTGCATGGAACAACTTCTCATCCACACAGTACACTCAGCAACCCATCTGTTGAAAGTAATTGGAAACCACAAGGAGAAAGACTAAAGACCAACTTCAACCATGATGATTGGTTATAGGAAATAGTATTTTACTCTCAACTAAACATTTTAGTTAGTCATGTTTCTGGTACCAACTGAATCCATTTTTTGCCATTTGGGCCAATCAACAATTCCTTTTTTTTAATGAAACTAGGATTCTACACCTCTTTGAGATTTAGACTGACAACACAGGTCGATTTTTACATAAAGATTAACACAAATAAACAAGAATTTCCTATTGTTGACAGAAGTTCCTTTAGGTACCTAATGGCTAACATGTTAGCATCCTATATTCACATCCAGCAAATACATTAGCACTCATTTTGGGGTCATTTTTCAGGCCATCTGGCAAAAGTACCTCTAATATTCACTCTAATTTTAGCTCTGTTTTGGTCCAGATCACCTTTGAAATTAACATTAAAGTACAGGCTTTGAATAGGAAAGAATCCAAGATGCAATGATTGATGCCTGTCCTGACTTTGATGTCTTGAAATCATCATGCCTGATTTATACTCCTATGGCAGTATGCCTATGCCTTCTGTAGAGGCATATATAGCACTGCATCGGACTATGTGTAACATTTAAAAAAGGCCAGAGCACCGACAACGTCGGGCCACGAGGACCCTATCAAAACTGAAGGATTTATTATTATTATTTTTCACCCAAATTAATCACATTTTTGAGGGCCTTAAGGTGCTCAAAAAGCTGTTAAGGGTCTCGAGCTTGGGTGTTGCAAATTGGCTCGCTAGCGCCCCTACAAAGTCAAAAGAAAATTTAGCCCCTCGTTCCGGTTTCATCTACATGTATGAAATTTGGTAGGTAGATGTAGCATGTGGAGCCGCACAAAAAAGCCTCTTGGGGGTATGCCCAAAACCCAAGAGGAAGTTAGCCATTTTGAAATCGATGTACCATTTTCACCCCTTTTTTAGCGTTTTACAGGCTGTGTTCTTTAACGAACCATGATGACGGTCCAGGCCTGGGGTCATTTACATGCCAATACAGACTCATAGTCCCGCCCCTACATATTAGCCCCTACCCCTTTCATAACTCATTAACCATTTGTCATAGAGTCTTGTGGTAGGAATCATTGGACTCAGCTGGGAGATCCTCTTTCATTAGCGATGTTCCTTGCCCCCTACACTTTAGTTTTGCCAGTACCCACAATGTGCACAAAGGTGCAAGGGCCTGTTCATCGCTACATGCAGCTTTGATTTATTTTATTTTTTTGTACCCACGGTTTTAAATCCTTTGTCAGGCGGAAATCCAACCTCCCGGATCTGATGCCCAGTCAGAACTCTGTGGCGTCCGCGGTGCCTGACGCATAGTAACATTTTTCAGGAGTTGTGTGGCTCAGCGGAAGCTCTGAGCAAGCTTTTCCGCAGAAGTATAAATCAGGCATCATCACATAGTAGCTGAAATAAGTAGCCCCATGAATTGACCATCACCACCAAAGTGAAATTGACTGTAAACTGAAACATGATGAAAAAAATCTAGCCCTCCACACTCTCAGCATCTGGCGTTCCATTTCATAGGAATAATTACACCCGTACCCATCTTGCTTTTGTTCAGGGGACCGGTCAAAGCAAGGCTGGAGGCTGTGAAACAAGGACAAGTGTTAACTGGGCAAAGCCTAACTTCTGTGTTTATATGCAGTTGGAATGCATGTAAGCAGCAGGACTTGTTTGTTCCTTCACAGCGGGGTGCACTAAAAAGCCGGCGAGGTTTCGAAGGGTAGCATTGTTTCCTCGGGGGCTGTGTTTTCTTAGCCTTTGCATGTATTAGCCGGAGAGGTCAGCAATCAGCCCTGGGAGTAAGCCGGTGTGTGTACCAGCCACCTGAAGATTATCTTGACATTCTTGTTGCTGCAGGGGGAGGACAGGCCTCCCACCTGATGCATACTACTCAACACAGATGTAGCAACCAGGTAAGGGAGGGAGGTGAAGAATGGAAAAAAGAGAGGGATGGTAGGAGGCATGAAAGGGACAGAGAGGTGGAGGGTGGCGGAGCTCTGGAACTAGCTGCTACATGTCGCAGCACGTCCATCATGGGTACATTACAGACAACCTCTGCCATTTAAAAGGTGGAGGGCCCCTGTGCAGCCGGCTAATCCGCTGGTATGAGTGACTTTGTCAGTCAAGGAGGCAAGCATGGGCAGACTGTATGGCGCATTATCAGTAAGGGGCTTATACAAACCCGTGGTGGTGGGAATGGGAATGCCGTTGTAAGGCTTACAATGACCCCCTTCCATTCTCTGATCCTCCTCCAGCTTGTTTTAATGTGTGTTTTTAAAACTTCCTGTAAGTCACTCGCTAAAGCCAGGCACTTAAGAGACCTTTTAGATAAGGCTGTCAAGGTCCGCTCCTCAGAAAAGCCCACTGCCACATCTTGTAAAAAGTGAGCAGAGAGACTAACATGTCCTGACACCCGTGGCTTTAACGGAGCTGGTGGAGAATGCGGTGAATGCCAAGTTTGCGTTGTGGCCTAAAAGAGAGTGTGCTTTAAGTTTCCTCGCCAGAAGCTTCCTCGAAGTTTCTGGGCTTAAGATTGCCAAGCACGATATCTGGGCCTGGATTCTGTTGTCCTTTTACACTGGCATGTCAGACTGGATGTGATATATATAATTCTAAACTATAATGCATGAAAAACATCCTTTTCAAAGTATATTGAATTAGATGAAGTTGCACCTCAGACCCCGGACAGAAGGACTTTTGATTTTAATCTAATTTACAAATTTGTTTAAACACTTCAGCTTTGATGTTGTACTGTGATCCATCAAGCTAACTGAAAATGATTTGTCTCTGCAGTCATCACTTTCAGGAGGCTAATTTATCTCAGCTCTCCTGCTTTGAACTGGAGTTTTTGGACTCTGACAATCAGCAGAATTGATTCTCAAGGCCACGGTGCAGCTGAGGGAGACCTGCAGCTCTAAAGAGAGAATCTCCTTGGAATAAGCTCAGACAGACAAATCCATGTAGCCTGAGCAGGACTGGCTGCCACAGAGGAAGTGAAACAATTAAACGTGTCTCCTGTAATCTGTGGTGTGGCTGGTCTCATTAGAGGAAGCCAGCCGGTGAAAGTCAGCGGACCGGGACATGGACATGTTTTGTTGAGGCTCCTGCTGACGCAAACCAGCTTCAGCCACTGAACACAATGCCAAATAAACAAACACTTGAACTGAACTGATGTCATCTAAGACAAGAAGTTCTTAGATGACATGATCTGCATGATTAAAAAACCTACATACAATAAGTTCTCAAGAGGTACAGGTTCATGCTATCCTCATGCTATCCCCCCTCCGGCCATTGGTGGCCCATCAGAAATGAACTTTTACCTTTACTGATTATGATGATGCATATTTCCGGACAATTCTGGCCCTTTACATGTGAGAACCGTCTCCATGGACAGTGTCTCATTCTGTTGGTCCTGACTCAAAGTTTATTAGACTTTGACATGAAAGTAACTTTTACTCAAGTAATGTTGACTTGACTACAACAGTGGTTAATCAACCTGATCTCGTGAGAAGGCGTATTAATAGCACGCCATTTTAAGGACATTCCGTGTGTCATGATAATGCATTTTAGGCTTTTCGCCTCTCACTTTATACGCCACGGGGTTAACGCTGTGAAACGGCTTGTTGCGCGTCATTTAACGGCACATTGTTACGAGGAAATGTCCGCGGTTAGGTTTAGGCAACAAAACTATGGTAGCGGCCACAGTCTAAAACAAACAACCACTGATTCTGAAAAGTGAAGCCAATGCAGAAGTGCCTTAAACTTGCATTCTCATAGCCAGCAGGGGGCGACTCCTCTGGTTGCAAAAAGAAGTCTGTTTGTATAGAAGTTTATGGTTTAGGCAACAAAACCACATAGTTAGGTTTAGGAAAAATGTAAACAAAGATAAAATAAGTACGTAAACAACGTAACATAAGTACGGACAACCCATCACAAACATCACAAACGTAACTTCAAAATAACTCAACAACAATTTTGGACACAAACACTGGTCTCCTGATTTAAAGTCCTCACAGTTCGGTGTGCAACTTGTGTTCACTTTATCTAGCAAACACACCAGCTGAATTAGGGGCTGTACAAATGCTGCGTCTAAAACGTGTGGAAAACATTAGCTGTGCGGCTTTTTTTTCCTTTCCAATGTGCTTGGGAGGTTGCGTTCCTGTCACGCCTGCCGTCACTAAGCAACTGAAGTTGCGGTAATTAGCAGGAAGTCTCACTGACTAAACTAAACACATTCAAAACAAAGATAAATTGATTCCTAGCACTGTAAATCCCTCACAGTAGCTTTACTGCTCGATTTCTCTGTATCAGTTTGGCCGACCTTTCAACCGGATGTTGTGACGTTCTCGGACAGAGAGGGTGAAGCAAGTAAAATAGTCCATGGGACAGACCTTAAAGCTCTGGTTCAGCCCTGCACTAAAATGATTAAACTCTCCTCCATATATTTACCATAGACTGATATTTACGGAAGAAAGAAAATATACCTGCAGGCAGTGATTGGTTATTCCTCGTCACATGACATGCGGTACGTACTGCAGTGTTCCAAAAATTGAACAATTTTAATTTTTATCACTCTCACTTTTGAGAATGCCTTCCGGTGTCTACATCGAGAACAATGTATTTGAAGGCGCAAAAAACGTGGCATGTGTACAGTCCCTCAATCTGCTTTACAACAACGGTACCAACCGTCCACCCATCCAATCTAACCTCCTCCTCAAGAGGTTTTGCAGCATTACAACGTCATGACTCTGCAAGGTTGAGAGCCAGATATTTCATTCCATTTCAACCGAACAAATGACCAATTCTGGCGCTTTTCATGTGATAGCACCCATTCTGCTTTAGTTTGGATTTGACTCGGCTACATCTCCCCTTGCACTTGGTCCTGACTCAAAGGCCCTGTTTTGACCTGGTATTAACGTGTCCTGGGTGATTGGATCACAAGTGGAGAGCTCTAAGTACAGGTGTGAACGCACTCAAGACGCACTGAGATCCGATCACTCAGACCACATTCTGAGGTGGTCTGGGACACATATGGCCACATTCTTTTAGCAGTGTGTACGTAAATTAGTCCTGGGCCACATTAAGGACCGCCTACTCAACTGATGTCCCGCTGGGATCCGTGAGGCATCACTGCACTCCTCGTGAATAGACAGGCAGACGCAAGAGCTTGTCTGCCTTGTGACATGGAAACGTCTTCTGTGCTCTACTGTATCCTGTTAGTACAACTGTATTTCATTAAAATATATCTTATTTATAGGCTACATATCTAGAGATGATCAGACTTGGCACGGGAAGTGAATTATTATCACACTGTCAGAGATGTGTTGGTGTTTTTTGTTCCGGTGCTCTGCACAGAGCTGACATCCACTCGCTCTCATCCGGCTGTTGCCTGGCAAAGGTGTCAGCGGCACGGAGGTCGACAAGCCTGCCTAACTTTATATTTTGATGTTCATAAAAATTCACAAATATGCAGGATATGTAGGTTTACTGCGTGTTTATCTGCATATACAGCGGGGAAGTGAAATCACGCAGTGAAATGTGAGTTTATCGTACCGGCCCTTACTGCTGCAGGACACTAGAAAGTTTTCTGGCAGTATGTGTTTGTGTGTGTATGTGTGTTTGTGTGTGGTCATCTGGACATAAAGAACAGCTCTATTGTCTCCATTCAAAGGTGAGGGGGACGGGGACCTGAAAAGCACCTCTCATCCAAACCCTTCCTTCTAATGGCTACACTTGACATGCAGGGGACAATTCCCTAGGCAAAGAGTGAAAAGGTGCTGGCCAGCTGAACGGGACACTCAGCAAAAAGGAAGGAGAGGCAGAGAGAGAGAGAGAGAGGCCTGAGAGAGGAAAGGATGAAAGAAAGAGGGGAAGAGTAGAGGGATATATGGAGAAGGTGGATGTGGAGGGTGGGATTAAAAGACATATAATAATGTGGGAGGAATTTTGTTTTAATTTTTTCTCGCCAAATTATTTCTGTGAATAAACTCACCTTGTGTTTCGGAGGTGAAAGATAAAGAAATGAATTTCAAGGGGTGTGTTTGTTGCAAAAAAGTGTGAGTTGGGGAGGTGAGTGGGGCCATTAGGAGGGCCTGGGATCTTTAAAAGCATATCCTCTAGAGCCCGGGGCATGCTATGAGAGGAATACCAAGCTCTGGGAACAATGAGGAGAGGGCCGAGTCACGCCTGCCCACCAGCCTTTCACCGCACTGGCCACTCAAAGGGCAACTACCAACACTGCACTGCAAGCTACTGCTCGCCGTCTTTCTCACTCTCCCAACAACTCATATCCTCAGTTAAAGCTGCAATATGCAACTTTTGTCACATTAGGAGAAAAAAAAAAACATGAAGCTAATATAAAAAAATATATTTTTGATGTTTACACTCTGAGTGGTATTACTTTTAATTCTGTCAGTTTATTACAATCTCTCTCCGACTTACTTGTTCATTATCATTCTTTTTCCGGCCTGCCCTTCCTCCTTTTCCCTTCATTCTAAACCAAAGACACCAACTGTTTAAATTCCATCAATCCCATGCTGCCGGGAACGATAAGAAACATCGCAGACGAGCTCTGGTGCTCTGCTCACACCAGTACAAAGGGGCTCATATTTACATACAACCCTCTTTATCTCCGCTATGGGCTTGTTTTTTTTTATTTGTGGTTAACTCCTCAAAGCCTCCGTCAAGATCCAAGGCTTGTACAGCTTGTACAGCTTGTACTTAATGAGCGTAATTTCCAACATTAAAAGCTTATGGGTTGCCACTGCAATAATAAAAAGCGTGCTTTGTCAGTCAAGCCTTTTGATCTTGACACTTTTAAAAACCAGTCCCCGAGGATGTTGACAATGAAGCCAATTGACAGGCCCGTTTGTAGGCCGCGGAGAAAAGAAGATTATTGCTCTTTGTAGACATGACCCCATTCGTCTTTTGGAGAGGTTTGAGCCGTCTTAGAGGAATTTGGGGATGTGAAGTTCTACCCATGTTTCAGATGAAAAGGAACAAGCTTTTAAGAGGGGAGTAAAGCCACACAAAACAACGTGGTTTCTTTCTTCTGACATGATAAAACGAGGGGCTCGAAACACGAGAATCAAAGTGGAACGAAGCACAAATGTCATATACATTTCACAAGCACTGATGAAGATCTAAAAAAAAAAAACCCCACAAGCTTCTTAACACATTTGAACTACATTGTCTAGATTTATGAGTTAACAAATTGTACACTTATCGGAATTGTTTTTTCGACACATCTCCTCTGGCACCGCACGAGAAGAAGAGCAGCACTTGTGAAGCCTCCAGCATGGAATTTGTGGACTGGGCAGCTGTCATTTTGCTCATTGACATTATGCATGCTCGATATTTGCCATGCTGTTTTTCCCCCTCTCCACGGGGGTAATTTGGGGCACAATAAAGCACTCTAGTGGGTAACAGAGCTCTCTTTGTGGCACAGGCCCCTGGGGGCCGCTAATCTCTGCCAAGGAAAACAATGGCTCACTGCTGCACCAGGGCCCGCTCCTGTCAGTAATGCATCAGGTTCAAACGCACGCATACACACACATACACAGCTGACGTGGTTGCCGCCCATCCTTGTCCTGACAACCACAAGAAGCGAGCACCTGGCTCACAACCGGACTCTTTGGCAGATAATCAAGACTTTGTAAAAAAACAAAAAAAAAAGCAACAGATATGACAATCTATTTTCCCTAACTACCTGCTCCCATGTGCAAACATGGTGGGTGTTTCCCTGTCACAGCAAATTAATTATCACGCTTGTTACCCAGCAAATCCTACTGTTGACACATCAGCCTGCAATTTGTAGTTTGTGGAGAGATCAATCAGACAATGCTGAAAAAACAGTTGACAGTGAAAAACTCAAAGTCAGTGCAACATAAATAGTTAGCATTGCTTTCTGAATTGAGACCTAAATAAATATCTGTTTAGAAATATGACTTGCAATAATAATGTATCATTAATTAATGGGGGAAATGATTCACCGAACCGTTTGCCTTTCAAGCCCATAAAAGAATCTCAAGTGTGACTGAGCATGTGTTTAAAAGCATCCAGACAATTATTTAGAGTAGAAAGCTAATGAGTCAGTAATAGAGGAAAGCAACAGCATGCTACAGCAGCTGAGTCATGACTGCAGAGGTCTTCATCAGCAGACGGACAATTCCAAACTTGTGACCATCACAGAAACATTATAACATTAGGTTTGGGCAACAAAACTACTTGGTTAGGTTTAGGAAATAAAATATCAAGGTTTGGGATAAAAGAAACTACGTTTGTTATGTAACTTCTTATGTAGCCCAAAAAAAACTAAAAAAATCAACGTTGACTTTTGGTGTCACACGAGGCACGAACACCGGTCTCCTGGGTGAAAGTCTGTGTTTGACCCACCCATTCACCGGCAAAACCTATTTCTGTTGAACCTGGGAATCTGTGTGTCAACTACGAAAAAGGATCCTAATCAACATTCCGTTGGCATTGCTTCTGTGGTGCCGCCACGTAATTTTAACACATTCCATGCAACCACCACGGAATGCTGTTAAGAGGTCATGGTCATTTTTGTGACAGCAGTTTTTCTATCATCCTCATAATTGCTATATATGCATTCTGCAACATTTCTCAAACCTCTGCAATGTCCTCTCTCTAGGTTCCATGGTGGAGAGGAGGTTATGTTGCTCTGGCTCTATCTGTTTGGCGACGCCTGGAAGCTGCTTGACATCCTCCTGGATCCATCCCTTCATATATGTTCACATTATATCTATATCTATCTATCTATATATATAGATAGATAGATATATACAGTATATATCTATCTATCTATATAGATAGATATATATATATATTTACTGTATATATATAGGACAGAGGGTGTAGTAACCTGCACAGATTATGGAGCCCCCTGAGGCAAATTTGTGATTTGTGATATTGGGCTATACATAAATTATAAAATTGACTTGACTTGACTTGACTCAGCCACATCTGTGATGTTTTTGAGCGATTCAAATAGGTTTGGTGTTCGATTGCAGCTGTTTCCTGTATTGCAAGGTTCCATGCCATTGTTGCGAAGACCCATTTTTCCGAAACCCAATAGTCCGAAAAATGTCTCAACAGCCTGTTATCCAGAACAGAAGCACATGGCCAATTATAATGCAAAATCAAGTCATCGGACCTTCCTGGTTGTGATATTTTCTTCCTACCATGGCAAAGGCATGACCCGCCCTACTCTGCCTCTGGTTGGCTTACCCTGATATTCTGACCCTAAACCAAACTAATCTCATTCCTCCTGCCTACACCTAACCAACCCAACCAAAAAAGGCAACGAGTAATAAGACGCAGAGTGGTGGGTCATGTCTTCGCCAGTAGGAAGACAAATTGATGACATAATTTTGCCTAATAATTAGCTACGTGCTTCTGTTGTTGCACGAACAGTGTGTATTTTTGGAGCAATGAGCTTTCGGAATAATGGCCCATCGCAACAATGGGCAGACCCCAATTGCAAGAACAACAAATCTTAGCTTTGTCAGCAGGGTTTAGAATGGAAACTTCCCTGTGCAAGAGCCAAAAAATGGTGCCAGAAATAAGCCATGAAAATGGCAACAAGCGTGTATGATTCTTATTTAAAATTGCCCTGTTTCATTGACTGATGTGAAATATACCGATCCTAATAAATACCACTACAGCTTCCGCGTGGACTGAAAATGATGTCACTTTCTACTAATTGGTTTGGGCACACATAGCTAATATGACTGAATAATGAAGTAGAAACCAAAACGCCAGCAAAGCAAAGCCTGAGCCACATTAGGAAGTGACAAACTGGATCAAAGCCGACTGACTGGCCTGTGTCAGCACAGGTTAATGAACACTAACTTCCCACTTTAAGCTGAAAACCTACATGCCGTGGTCGCTTTTAGCAGAAGGAAACTGTTTCATCATTATGGAGACAGACGTGTGTGGAAGATTATTATTCGGTCTGACCCATTAAATGACCTGCCTCTAAACAAGTAGCAGTGTCGTTGAGTCAAGACCCTTGTTTAATATAGCAAGTTCGAAGTAAAGTGAGAAAATCTGGAAGGAACCCCCCCCAAAACAAGGTCGCTAAGACAGATATCAGACAGGTATACCGGATTCTCCACCCTCTCCTACAACTGTTTGTGGCATTGTATTATGTGATCACTATTAGTGCTGTCATAGCTAAGTTTTTGCTTCTAATTTCTCTTGGAGCGATGTGTGAATAGAGACTTTAAGTTTAGGATAACTGCGTCTCTGTTCATTGCACAATTAGATTGCAATGGTCAATGATGCAGTGCACTCATGGATACAGATACAAGTGGTCCTCAACAACACAAAGGCTTCTCTTTTACGTTCTAGATGTCAGTTAAGTGCAAGTGTTTAGCCATCAAATATGACAGAACAAGACAAAGCTCTACTAATTAGTGGAATTCCATTGGTTTGCATATCTGTAAAAAGGTCAACCCCTAAATAGTTTTCACTGCTAGTAAAGAAAAGCAGCATCTAGAGGACGTGGTGTCACCTCAGGTTATAGCCGAATAGTGTTTTAGTCTCGTTTTCCCTCTCTTGTGTGTTCTATTTTCCTCTATTTATTACAACTTGAGTGATTATTATTTTTTTTGTAGTTTCGGTAGTAATTTCCATCCGTTTTGATAACCCACCAAAGTAACTGATAAGATCTGGGAACACGGCAACATTACTAGAATGAAGAAACATGAGCAGTCGGACAATCATGCAGGTTGTAAACACACCAACAGTTTAGCCAGATTATCTACACTACTTTATTTGGAGGTATAACTGAAAGTGAGAGCATGTGAGTATGTGTGCATACGACAACAATAAGTACAGTAGGTCAAACTAGGTAATTGGTTTATAAACTTGAGGCAATTTTGGCATCGTGGCATAGACTGTATATAAGAAGTGGAGAAGTCCCCCATTGGTTTGTGGACTGCTGTTTTGAAGCCTTGAGTTCGGCATTTAGGCCGTCTCCATCCTGGTATTTGGCTGTCGCCATGTTGTTTCTTTGCAACCGGCAGTGACATCAGAGGGTGGAGCTGAGTACAACCGAACACTGAATAAGACATTTTCAATCCACCAAAAAGGTTATAATTAACTTTCTTGAACTGAAAACACACTGTGAAAGGATTAAAGTTCTAAGACGAAAACACGGACAACAAACCCTGTCAATCACAAGGTAGCCCCTCCCTAAAGCATACCCTGCTTTATGGTCTATTTGACTCTAAATGGGACCATAATTTACTAAATGAACATCATGCTGTATTGAAGAAGACTTGAAACTAGCCATTGAGACCATAAACTCATGTTTACAATGTTTACTGAGGTAATAAATCAAGTGAGAAGTAGGCTCATTTTCTCATAGACTTCTATACAATCAGACTTCTTTTTGCAACCAGAGGAGTCGCCCCATGCTGGCTATTAGAAAGAATGTAAGTTTAAGGCACTTCTGCATTGGCTTCACTTCTCAGACCCGGAGTTAGCCCACTGCATGGTGGCCACAATCGGTATATCATGACATGACACGCACTCGCCCAAAAAATACTTTTTTCCCATTCACATTGTAAGGCAAGGAATCTAACATTTCACATTCTACGGTTCGTGTATTGCTGGGGACCCAAGGATGTGCAGTGTTGAAGTTGATGCAAGTTGGACATGCAACACATTCAATATTAATAGACTTGAAATAAACAAGGGGGGGCTTCAGGGCTTTGCAGACTGAGTCGAGTGTTGTCCACAGTGGGTCTTTACAGGCCGCAGCTCATTGACTTCAGTTCATTCTTGCTGCTGGATGCTGGATCTATTAACAAAAAACTCTTCTACCCTTCCCTGGAGTCAGCAGTTCTTGAGAACACTGCAAGCAGCAATACTGGGAGACCAAGCAATCGGCCCGCTCCGAACTGGCACATTAAAAAGGAAGTCATTAAAAGGAAGACTGTAAAATGATGTATAAGTTGTACCGAGCATCACAAAAAGACGCAAAACGACCACAAAGAGACACAAAACGACCACAAAGAGAAACAAAACGACCATAAAGAGACACAAAACAAACCACAAAGAGAAAGAAAACGACCACCAACAGACACAAAACGACCACAAAGAGAAGCAAAACAACCACAAAGAGAAGCAAAACGACAACAAAAAGACGCAAAACGACCACAAAGAGACCCAAACGACCACAAAGAGACCCAAACGACCACAAAGAGAAGCAAAATTACCACGAAGAGACGCAAAACGACCACAAAGAGAAGCAAAATGACCACAAAGACAAGCAAAATGAACACAAACACCCAAAAATGACCTTGTATTATTGGAATTTTACCCATTAGGTTCAGTAAAATTTGAAAACTCTCAAAGAGCCATATCAATAAATCATATTCATGCAAGCGAGGCATTGGCAGTAAGTCAGCTGGCTCAGCCAAAGACGGCCTCTAGATACATGCTCTATTGACCCACAAATGCAGAAGCCCAAAAAAAACATTTTTAGCATATGTACTTTACATTGAGCAATTTTCATTGAAATGAATGGGGCGTCCATTTTGGAATATGGCATCCAGTTCTTTTAATACATGCATGGCAATTTGCGATTACAGTTTGAGTTTATAATTGAAATGCAATTTGTCTTCCGTTTGTTGCTTTTAAAAAAAAAAAAAAGAAGCTGTCTGAGCATGTGACTGCTCGTGTTTCTTGCCCCGTCTGACTTCATTTAACAATGCTGCTGCGGTCCCAGATCTCAGCAATGGAACTTTTCTTTTTCACAGCAGATATTTTGACTTGCTATAGCAAGAAAAGCACAGGTGGAATTGATAACATTAACAATGGCTCAGTTCCATTTTAGTGTCCCAGTACACTATCCCAGGGAGCAAGCACGCACAACACCAGGAACTCCCTTAAGTGGAATGCAGCCATCATAAATGTTATTAAATACACCTGTGCTTTTCCTGCAATGACATGGCAAATTATCTACTGTGAAAAATATGTAATAAACTAAAGATTTCCTTTAACAAAATCAAATTTCTTGCTCCTTGCGTACGCTTGCTGTATCCCATGAGAAAACACACTTTTGGGAACATGAAGCATGACAGAAAACCTATTTAAAAACCTCTGAGTAACAATAATGACAGGTTGAAAAATATAACTGTCCATTGGAGTCATTTTACCAGCCAATGACAATGTAGCGAGTTGATTTAGAACAGGAACCAAAGCCTGTAATCTACATGTCCTCTTTGCATCAAACCTAGATATGTTCTTTATTGGTTAACCACATGTGCTACAATGGCCAAACCACATGTGAGGGATTGTATCAATAAGAACAGGTCATCAATCAAGCTGGAGCTCTCAGCATCGTGTTTGCTGAGGTTTCCCTGCCTTTCGAATGAAAGGCGGGATCACTGCCTGTCGAGCCAGTGACGGCTTGAAAAAGGGCTTTCTCTGCCAAGCCTGAGAAGGGTGGATGCGCAGCCAACTTTGAAATCCTACACCAAAAATATGATTAATATTTAGGCTCATGTTTTGACTCATTTCTCAAGTGTCAGAAAGAAATCTTCCAAGCTGAAAAACCAAATTAGGTGCTCTTGAATTTCAATGCAAGCTTTCTTTTTCATATCTGTTGACAAGACATGTGGAATCCCACACCCAAAGGGGATCTGAAGTGAGGACAGCTGTGAACGGTAGAGGAAGTGAGACAGTGAGAAATGAAGGGAGAGAAAGAGAGAAACTATTTTGTGTAAAAGCCTTACTCTCAAAGCACTTTCATAAAGTTCTCATCATCAGGGCCGGGGCCAGAGGGTGGCACAGCTGATTGGCTCCCCTTGATGCCCCCCCATCAGAGTACGAAGGTGATAGTTAGTTGTCTTATTAATAACATAGATGGTTTACTGAACAGGCCTGCCAGTACAGGCCCAGGGCCCCTGGAACAGATCCTCTGTATAAAGTGACTTATAGCATGTCTTGGGAAAGTGAATCAAATGACTACATAGAAACATAAAATGACCACAAAGAAATGTAAAACAACCACAAAGAGAAGCAAAACAACCACAAGGAGACGCAAAACGACCACTAAGAGAAGCAAAACAACCACAAAGAGACGCAAAACGACCACAAAGAGGTGCAAAACAACCACAAACACAAGCCAAGGAACCACAAAGAGACGCAAAACGACCACAAAGACAAGCAAAACAACCACAAAGAGACGCAAAACGACCACAAAAAAAGATGCAAAACAACCACAAAAAGATGCAAAACGACCACAAAGAGAAGCAAAACAACCACAAAGACAAGCAAAACAACCACAAAGAGACGCAAAACAACCACAAAGACAAGCAAAACAACCACAAAGAGACGCAAAATGACCACAAAAACAAGCAAAACGACCACAAAAAGATGCAAAACAACCATAAAAAAGATGCAAAACAACCACAAAAAGATGCAAAACGACCACAAAGACAAGCAAAACAACCACAAAGAGACGCAAAACAACCACAAAGAGATGCAAAACGACCACAAAGACAAGCAAAACAACAACAAAGAGACGCAAAATGACCACAAAACGCGTTTGTTGTCTGGGGGTCTTGCTCCTGTGTGGGGGGCCTTTTCATGTCCAAGAACCCATTGTCTCATAATCTGTCTTTGGCTGTAAAGTTACAAATAGCAGCTATTCATTGATATTTCATATTAGAATATACTGTATAAAGTTGCTCATCTGGCATTCATTTATTACACTGAATAAACTGTGTAATGTAATGTATGGCTTCAAATGTGAGTCTTAATTTCAATTGAAAATGTGTTGTATTCTTTTTGTAATGAACAATATTTTCAATCTTACAGTAAAATTTGTTATGAATGTCTCCAATGAGAATTGAACCCCGTCCACTGAGCTACACAAGTCTTTCATACCCGTATCCTCTCTGTCCATTGCTATTCTGATCCAAACGGAGAGCTCTGAAGTGTTTGGACAACGAAGAACAACCCAGGTCGGGGGCAACATTACAACCTACCCTCATTACCCACATCTAACGCACACTTTAGACCCTCGTATGTGTTGTCAACGCACATTCAATGGAAGGGATTAAACTCCTCTTTCATCCCCTTCTTACAGGTTTTGTGTTGATTCTACGGGTCGTCAGATCCAGCTGGGAGTCTTCACTTTGCCCACAACGCCTCCCCGTGTTGTGACACAGGCAAAGAGCAGACTGAGGAATCAAACCGTTGAGCTACTTTGAAGATCAGTGGCTATTATTCCTCAAGTACCCTCATTGTTCTACGCTTGAATTAGTGCACCTGAATCCACTAATCGATGGTTGTTAGTTCTGTGTGCACATGAATGGCATGTGAGGGCTGTTAAGTGATAGTTCACTGTTTCACGAGGAACGGCTGCCTGTGGTTCAGTGGACCAGGAGGCCTGTATGAGGTCGTCAGTCCATCATGAGCTCATTTGCCATCCCTTCTCACTCAATGTCCAAAACTAGTCTGGAAAAATACGCTATATTATGTTTGAAAAGTAGGGGTCACATTATATTTGAGGCTTACGTACTGTTCTCTTTGAATAGAAGTCTTCGGGAGCACAAGTAAGACTGTCTGTGCAATGCCAACAGCAAGAGAAAATCATTCTGACCGCTTCCAAGAGCTTGATAGGAGAGTCTGACTCACAAACAGAATGAAATTTATTACTTGTCCTTGAGAACACAAGTGGACAAACTACACAAATGTTGTACTATTAGATGTATTTCGGGGAAATGTTCCCAACAAGACTTGTCTGACAAAGTGTTTCTCGCATTCAAAAAGTACTTTTCCCAAAACAAATGTTAGAAAAGGGAAGATGATCTTATAATCAGGCCAGTACAGTACTTAACGCTGCTCAGTTTACACATCCCTCAAGTATGAACAAAACTCAGCTGATTTGTAAATGTAGGATTACCAGTGGCTGGCAGCTAAGAAGACAAAACATGTAACTTAGGCAACTTTGGAGTTACCAGTTCTTCCTTTTCTGGCAGAGGCTAACCGAGGCTTCAATTTGTAGTCTGAGTAGTGTTGACCAACCACATTTGAGTGGGTTTTCTTTGCTTACAGGCAACCCAACCCGATGAAAATGCATTTTAGCCTTTTTTCGTGACGTTTTTACGCCACGCAAAAAAAATTCCCATAATGTTTTTCCTAAATTTAAGTGAGTGGCTTTGTTCCCTAAACCTAAGTTAGTGGTAACTACGGACGTTACGATAGTTTTGTTGCGTGGCGTAGAAATGACACAAGAAAAGCCGAAAATTCGTCCTCATGACACGTGGAATGACGTAATGTCGTAGTGCCAGTGTTGCAGGTTCAAACCCAGCTTGGGGCCCTTCTGTGTGGAGTTTGTATGTTCTCCCCGTGTTAGTATGGGTTTTCTCCGGGTTCTCAGGTTTCCTCCCACAGTCCAAAGACATGCAGGTTAGGGTCAGTGTTGACTCTAAATGTCCCGTAGGTGTGAATGTGAGCGTGAATGGTCGTCTGTCTCTATATGTCAGCATTGTGATAGGCTGGCAACCTGTCCAGGGTGTACTCCGCCTTCACCCAATGTCAGCTGGGATCGGCTCCAGCCCCTCCGCCACCATGAATAGGATAAGCGGTTACAGATAATGATGAATGGAAGGATGGATGTTCTGCTGTTGCATGTTCATGTCTCCTTGAATTGTCAGATTAGAAAGTTAACTCTATTCTTTAAATAAAATAATAAACCATGTTCCATGTGGTGAATTTTTGCTGGCAAAGACATCCCTGGATGTTCAGAAGTACAAAAGTGCACGCTTTTATGAACTAAAAACTGATAAATAGTGCATCATAATATGTCAGAATTTACAACTTTAAATTTTGAAATATACACAATGTTTTGTTATTTTGATAGCACAAATCTGCACAGGCCACCAGCTCACATGCTGTACGTTGCTCCATACATCCCATTAAGAGCAGTAAATCATCCACCTTCATGCTAATAGGCCTACAGTATATGGCTGAAATCTAATCAGCATGGGAGGTTGGAATGACACAATTCCCTGAGCTGTTGATGAATGTTGTGACAGCTGTCCCCTCGACGCAACATACCGAGGTGTCCGCAGCCTGACAGTGGGCAGCGGCCAGTAAAGTCTTTACGGGGATCAGCAGGCAGGACCCTGCGGTCTCGCTGAGTAATGGACAGATACAAATCTGTACCACGGGGATCTGATGAGGAAGGCAGGGAGACAGACATAGATCGGGGGGGAGCGTGGAGGAATGACGTGTACGATGTCAGACGCAGGAGATTCGGTCGCACACCTGCACCGGGGCTGGATTGTGGTTAAGTGAGGGGGGCTGCGTTTGTGTGATCCCTCCTGAGGGGACGATGAATTAACCCCAGCTATGGAGAGACACACTCCGTCCATGGCTGGTCCCAGTGGGAGGTCTGAAGTGGTGGCATTAGTGATGAACTGTGTCATGCTATTATACAATGACACGGGGAGTTATGAGGTGTCAGCAGCGCAGCGTGAGAAAGGTCAGACAAGCTACCTTACGTTCCTGGCTATTTCTGATCACTCTACTGTCACATTTACTGTAAATGACTCTTTGATGCATCGAAATATTTGTCTTATTACTCATGTCAAGCAGAAGCAGCAGATTTAATTTTTGCTGAGCCTAGGAGGTAGTATGCGCATGTTGAATCATGTTGCACCTCTTGGTTAAATCAGTCACTAATTAATTTAATTAATGGATAAATGAATCATCCCTTTAACGGAATAGTTCAACATTTATTTTTTTTCATTCCAAAGGTGAGATGAGAAGATCCAAAACAAATTGTGTGTTTGTAAGTATGGAGCTCAACACATGTTTAGCCTAGCTTTGTCAGAAAGACTTAAGATCAGGGGAAAAAGCTAACGTGGCTCTGTCCAGAGTAAAAACATATGCCCACTAACAACTCTAAAGCATATTTATTAGGGCTGTCAATTGATTCAAATATTTAATCTTGTTTAATCACTTGATTGTCCATAGTTAATCGCAATTAATTACACAATTTTTAGTTGAGGGAGATTTGTCAAGTATTTAATACTCTTGTCAACATGGGAGTGGACAAATATGCTGCTTTATGTAAATGTATGTATATATTTATTAATGGAAATCAATTAACAACACAAAACAATGACAAATATTGTCCAGAAACCCTCACAGGTATTGCATTTAGCATAAAAAATATGCTCAAATCATAACATGACAAACTGCAGCCCAACAGGCAACAACAGCTGTCAGTGTGTCAGTGTGCTGACTTGACTATGACTTGCCCCAAACTGCATGTGATTATCATAAAGTGGGCATGTCTGTAAAGGGGAGACTCGTGGGTACCCATAGAACCCATTTTCATTCACATGACGCATACACATGGTTGGATTCCTTAGGTTTTCTAGTTTCATATGGTGTCAGTATCTTCACTCCAGCTTTAAAACCGAGCCGGATACAACCTCCGGAAGATCAATTGTGTTAATGCATTAAAGAAATGAGTGGTGTCAAAACATATTAGTATTATCACATAACTCTAAAGCATATTTATACAATGTAGTGTGTTTTGTCTGTGGTTCAAGTGGAGGAGTATTTGGCCTGTCACATCAAAACTCCACATTACATCATACCTCTATATTTTGTCAAAATCAGAGTATTGTTGTCTGAGCTCTCACAATGGACAATAATAGATCAACTGACCAACCCCAGAGCCCCACCCCCCACCCCCATCTGATGTCATTGTGTAACAGACAAAAAAAATTAGGAGCCTAAAGATGATTAGTCAAAGAGTGCCAGTTTAATCAATAAAATGTGAATGTGACATGTGTGTGTGTGTGTGTGTGTTTGAAGTGTTTCCTCCAGACAAGGCGATGACTGATTGTTTTCTAACTTCCTGGAATAATCCTCCAAAACTAATAAAACAATTAAATAAGCCATCTCTTCACAAAGTAAAAGGCTGAATCATTTTTCCAGTCTGGTGATGACATTACGTAAATAAGCTCATGTTTTGGATCATCGACTGTTTCCCCCTTGGAAGGAAACCTGAGACACAATCATCTCTTCTCTAAATACAGCTGCCTTGATTATGTCTGACAAAACAACCATTGTGAGCTCTGCTTTTCTTCAAATAAACAGATAGAAGAATAGATTGTTTATTCATTTCTTGTGGGACGATGTGGCACAGCGAGAACTGTATGGCACGATCCTTGAAAGGGTAATCTCATGAAATAACATTTAGGGATTAGCTCTAATTTCAGGTTGTGCCCAGCACACAGCAGCGTCTGTCATCAGAGGCTCGTCTAATGCTGGCCTGAGAGCGGCTTCTCAGGATCTACACTGTCATTAGACGATGATAACATGTCTGATTTTAGATACTCCTGAACTGACCATGGCGCTTTAATACGAGATGGAGAAAAAAAATTGCTGACAGCCTTTTCGTTTTTGGAAACATTTTTTTGTGGTTGTTTTCATTTTAGATGGAGCAAATATGAGTAAAAGAAGTTATTTTTAAAAAACAGTCACTATATCCTGACAGTAGTGCATGAGACAGGTAATCTGAAAAAAAATCATGTGCCTCTGTGCTCCTAATGGCATCTGCAAGATTTCACAGACCGGAGGAAAACAACCAATCAGAGCCGAGCTGGAGCCTTGCCGTCTCTGAATAGCTGTCAATCACTCACTAACTCCGATCAAACGGTCAAACTAGGCAGCGCTGATCAAATATAAATCAATATATCAATATCTGTATCTACCCGATTTATATATAAAATACAGTCATTTTCAGTCTGATAATATTAATAACCATAATTATTTCTTCACGAGCTCTTTATGGCACCAGAGAACATAAATATACACATAAGAAGCATTAAAGTGCAATATGATCTGCTGTCAGTGAATTGGATTTCCCCACCTGATAATCACCAAAACCTTCCAATCAATGAAATGCCTGTCCATCTGTATCTTGGTTTATTCATAAAAAAGCCATTTTGAACACAAACTAGACCAGACGTAAAATCTGGTTTCCCAGGTCTGGACCAAATGAACCATACTACAGGTGTGAAAATGTCCTAAAACTAAAAGAAGAGAAGAGGATACATGAGGATACAGCATGTACATGGTGTCATGGTCAAAATCTGTCCTGGGACTGGAACATAATTATTTTCTGTCTTGTTAGTTAAGGTCCATTGTTTGAGAAAAGTCAATTTCACGGCACGTTTATCTCCACATGAAATGTGAGAACCATTGTGACACACTGCGGGCAAAACAGAGGAAAATCTCTGAAGGGAAAAATGCTACTTTTTCCAAAGATGTCCAAAAGTAACAGCAATTTACAATATCAGCACAAACACTTCACAAACTTGATTTGTTGAATGTATAGATGAGAGTGTGTGTGCACTGTTCCATGCAGCTAAAGGACAGTGTGTGAGGGTGTGCCAACCCTAAAGCTCTGTAAACAGCCATTACAACATTACAATCTCTAACCCAAACAGCAGGGCCTGTGATTTAAACAGAGAAGCTTTCTTTCGTGATGACGTGATGTATCGACCAATGGCTGAGAATGGGAATTGTTTTTCCTGCATAACACAAACATTGTAATAGATGAGCGTGTTCATACATAAGTCATGTTGCAATAGGAAAACAAAAGCTTGTGTCTCATCCATGAGAAATGTCAGGCTTTGAACGTTGCTACCTGGTGTATTATTGGGTGTCAAATGGCAATCAACAATGGACTCTGCTTTACTCTAAAATGGTTATGGGGCAAAGATATGACAGATGATACCTGCGTTATCTGCAGTATCATTTTACAAACTGCTTTACATTTCGACATCAAGTTTCATCACACAAAATTCTGTTGAATTCTGTTTGCATCATCACATGAAAAACAATGAAGCTGGCACAAAGACAAAGCAGACTATTCTTCTCTATACTCAAACATCTTTACAGTCCAATTACGATCAAACGAGACAGGACGCTAGAAGGCGAGCGACGTTCAAGTTTGTCACATTCCTGAACCCGATTATGCCCTGCGGTGGAGCTCATTTGTTTTCTGTAAATATATTTCATTTCATTTGACTCTGCTTCTTTTGTGCGCGGTGAAACTTGAGCTCAATCCCGGCGTCATCGGTAGATCGCATGCTGAGAACGTTTCCTCTGCTTTAGCCTTAAATTTGCACAGGGACTGCTGAGCAAGGCGGATGGAAGCAGCGGAAATGAGGAGTTAAACAAACTTTGAATTAACAGTTTGATGGCTATTTCCTGTTTGTCGCACCCCCCCCAGACCCACACCCATCTCCTACCGAACCATCCTACAACTCTACCCTTAAACTTAACCCCTCACACACTCATTCACACAACTCTGTTTAACATCTGCAGAGGTTATGACATGGAAAGTACTGTAATCTACTGTATGGTACGGTACTCTGTACAGGTCACATGAAGTCAGAAACATTCAGATGACGGCATGCTCACACATGTATTTGACAGTGTAGTACAGTAGCTCCAAAGGTACTTCTGCAGTATTTTCTTGCATTTTTACGTTTCAAAGATATACTAACGATAGCAAATTTAAATTCTACTCAAGTTGGGCTGTAATTTGATAATAATTCATTGAGGAATAATGTTGTATTTCACTGGAAGTCAATGGTAACTGACCAGTTTTTTTTTACAATTTATATTTATAGTGTTAAAGGAGCAATATGTAGAACTGACAGCTAGCGTTTAAAATGGGTAGCAGCAGCCAAAATGCAAAACATTGGAGCCGTGGCTCGTCTGCCAGCAGCAGTAGTCTGAATCCCTTCAGCGGCTGCTGTGTGTCTCAAATACTGGCTGCCTTCATAACCAGCTGCACACGAACCACAGAGAGATGTACAGAGACTTTTCAGGTCGGGTAGAATCTAACGTTAGCGTTATCTCTGTTGATCCAGTTCGTTAGCTTGCTTCCATGGCTGCAGAAGGCTGTTTAGTGTTTATGTGCCATTTGTTACGTTATGTTTTCACCGGCATTGGTTTGTTTGTTTTTCTGTTAGCAGGATTACTCCAAAGGTTCGCGATGGATTTGAATGACATTTTTTGGAGAGGTGAGGTGTAGCACAATGGACAATCCATTAGATTTTGGTGGTGATCCGGATCATGATCCGGATTCAGGAATTTCTTTACGGACTCCGATCAGCCAGAACATTATGACCACAGGATATAACACATGCACAGTGTAACTGATGATGCATTGATGACACATGACCCCGCCTTCTTCCTTCTGAGAGCAGAGAGATACGTATGTGGATGTGTGGAGCTGCTGGCCGGCCGCGGTGAGAAAGAAAAAAGCGGTAGCTGACGGGATGAGAGACAACGTAATGTAACGTTATGCAGACATAACAAGGCTGCTGAATGAAAGAGGCATACGCCGATACATTATACGAAAATACACCATGTTATTAATAAGCTGACCACCTCACGGTACCGCCAGCTGTGATCTGTTTTTAAAGTCATGCGTTGGCGGAGGTATGCGCTCTCCGTGTTCAATTGTAGTTTCATATGTGGCAATACAGTGTCGAAATTGGCAGCGGACTGGATCACACAGACCAAAACAAAAACAGACGTTCTGGACCGGAGTGGAAATTTCAAAGGAGAACATACTGGCAGTAGCTTTGTTGTCAGAGAAGCCAGTATCTCAATTCACTATGTTTCCTTAATCTCTGATGACATATCATGGTCATTTTATGATTTATTATAGTAAATATATTACATATTGGTCCTTTAAGGCTATAGAGTATAGGTGTATATGGGAAACAAAGAGCTTTCGTTTCACAGCTCACAGCTAACTTAAACTGACAGCAGTTAAACATCACTCACTTTACACACACACAAAATGATTTTAGTAAAATCACATGACCAAGCTGGGATCGGCTCCAGCCTCCTGCCGCCCTGTAAATGATGAGCGGGTACAGATAATGGATGGATGGGATTCACATGACCAGTAAATGTTGCTTCCTAAATTCAATAATGTGTGGTGGACATCCTGATAGTCACAGGTGGTGGCCTAAAGGTTAGAGAGAAGCTCTCAAACAGCCATTTCTGAGATTTATAGTGACTTTCAGCTCATTGTTTAGATCTCCGGCCCATAACTTTACTGCGTTGGTTCACTCTCACAGTGTCATTATCAGCCGCACCAGACAGCTGTTTTCACCAAAAAAAGCTCTAAAAAGCCACTGTCCACTACCTGCTCAGCAGCAAACAGCAGTTAGAGACTGGCTGGTGAACATAGTGGAGCATTTAGCAGCTAAGATATTTGGTAGAGACCAAAAACAGAGCTACAAGAGAGAATACCAGACGTACCTTCGTCAGGTGGACACAAACACGACTCCAAATGAATGGGTAATTGCTAGATGTGTAAGATTTGCCACCTGTTACTTCAACATATCAACTTAAAAGGTGATGATATATCGTCTGCTGCCCAGAGTGGCCAAAAAATAGTTATTGCAGGTTCAATCATCCAGCCAGTTCGTGCAGCTTATTTTGCCTTAACCAAGTGACATACAGTATTTGTCCTCAAAGTGTCATTTCCAGTTGACAGAGGGTAGTGACTAGAAGGGAACCAGCAAACTGGGGAAACTGGGGAAACTCCTGCGAGATGGTTAAGGTTAGTCATTGACCTCGAATAGTTAAGGTTAGGCATTGACCTTGAATAGTTAAGGTTAGGCAATGACCTCGAATAGTTAAGGTTAGTCATTGACCTCGAATAGTTAAGGTTAGTCATTAACCTTGAATAGTTAAGGTTAGGCATTGACCTTGAATAGTTAAGGTTAGTCATTGACCTTGAATAGTTAAGGTTAGGCAATGACCTCGAATAGTTAAGGTTAGGCATTGACCTTGAATAGTTAAGGTTAGTCATTGACCTCGAATAGTTAAGGTTAGTCATTGACCTCGAATAGTTAAGGTTAGGCATTGACCTTGAATAGTTAAGGTTAGGCAATGATCTTAAATAGTTAAGGTTAGGCATTGACCTTGAATAGTTAAGGTTAGTCATTGACCTCGAATAGTTAAGGTTAGTCATTGACCTCGAATAGTTAAGGTTAGGCATTGACCTTGAATAGTTAAGGTTAGGCATTGACCTTGAATAGTTAAGGTTAGTCATTAACCTTGAATAGTTAAGGTTAGGCATTGACCTTGAATAGTTAAGGTTAGTCATTGACCTTGAATAGTTAAGGTTAGGCAATGACCTCGAATAGTTAAGGTTAGGCATTGACCTTGAATAGTTAAGGTTAGTCATTGACCTCGAATAGTTAAGGTTAGTCATTGACCTCGAATAGTTAAGGTTAGGCATTGACCTTGAATAGTTAAGGTTAGGCAATGATCTTAAATAGTTAAGGTTAGGCATTGACCTTGAATAGTTAAGGTTAGTCATTGACCTCGAATAGTTAAGGTTAGTCATTGACCTCGAATAGTTAAGGTTAGGCATTGACCTTGAATAGTTAAGGTTAGGCATTGACCTTGAATAGTTAAGGTTAGTCATTGACCTTGAATAGTTAAGATTAGGCAATGACCTCGAATAGTTAAGGTTAGGCATTGATCTCGAATAGTTAAGGTTAGTCATTGACCTCGAATAGTTAAGGTTAGGCATTGACCTCGAATAGTTAAGGTTAGGCATTGACCTTGAATAGTTAAGGTTAGGCATTGACCTTGAATAGTTATGGTTAGTCTTTTTTGTTGAAATTCTCCTGCTCTGGTACAGAAAGTCCCCATTCTTAATCCCACCTCCCCTTGGCCCAACACCAGACCTATTTGAATGGCTGCCCCTACTATCATTATAAAAATAAGCATCTTAATGAATTAAAAGTAACTTATATGTATTGGTAACTGAATAGATATTGTGTATGTATTCCCCCCTTTTTGTCTGGGGTATTTGTGTGTTTATATACCGACCAGTGCTTGTGGAAAGATGTGACTTTTATTTTGGTTTTATTTATTCATTGATTGGCAGAATGTGATTATGTCATTCTTATTATTATCATCATGATAATCATGTCATTATTTATTTTTGCAATGTGACAGCTGTTGATGCACTTGGTTGCAGAAGGATTTTCTATGAGGTGGGAACACACCTAAAGAGGCGTTTTCAGAGGAGTTTTCAAGTATCCCTGATTCAAAATCACCCAAAAGGACGTGAGTCAGTCTCCAGCAGAGCCCTGATGGAAGATCCAGCCAAACACACACAGCAGCTAATTAACAAAGGGGAGGTCTACAGTCAACATAAAGTACACTATCATTAATCCTGCACTGTGACGTAATCAGGGTAATCAAGGCCCTTTTAATAGTTTATTTCATTAAGGTGTGGTGATGTGGTTTTAGTTTTTTTTTATACTACAGACCCAGATGAGGTGATACTATAGGGGTTTCAAGGTTTTTAGTGTAGAGCTGTATTCTAATTGCACTGCTTTTTTATGAACTTTGACATCCTTTTTTCCCTCTCTTTCTCCCGTGTGCATGAGAGCACAATTTCTGTCTCTCACAATTTTCTCACTTGACTGCAGCACTCGGTGTAGTTGCTCCAGCTGCTTTGAGAAACATGTTCTGTTGTGTAAAACATTCTAAAATTGGTATTCAGCGTACGTAATAGTTGTTAGAACTATCATAGCAATTAAAATGAACATTGTTCAGCATTTACAGTGGTATTACATTATTATATACAAGAACTTTCTCTCAGTATCCCCAATTTAGCCATGTTCCCACTGCGTGGCTCGACTTGACTCACTTTTTGGTACCAGGTCCTTTTCTCTTTTTGTTTTCCACTGCGGAAAGTAGGGATGCACCGATCCAACTTTTTCAGTCCCCATGCCAATACAGATTCCTGGGATTTGGGTATCGGCCGATACTGAGTACCGATCCAATACTAGTGTACCATACCATATGCCTCACTGTGTGAAAGTGACTGGGATCTATTTTTTTTATGTGTAAGGCAACATCAGGTTTGACTTAAACATTGCTTTCCTAACTTTGTAAAACAAAATGTAACAAACAAATATAAATGCAGTGAATTGTTATTTAGTATAAAATAATAAATTGTACACCAACAACAAAAGAATCTTCAAAATGAACAGGAACTACAATTCAGGTGTAAACCTGGTGGGTTTTAATTCAGCAAGAAATTGGTCAAAACTTAAACAGGAGTTAAAATTCCAGTATATAATGTATATAGTATATAAACATAGAATTGAACTGAATAGATCGGCCCCATTGTCCTCGATACCCGATCCAGCTATTCGAGTCAGTATCAGACCGATATTTAATCCGGTATTGGTATCGGTGCATCCCTAGCGGATAGTACCCTCTCAATGTAGGCACGATTCTCAGCTGATCGCCACAGCATCAGCACCCAGAAAGAGGAACTTCTGCACTTCGTCATAGTGTACGGTGTAGCGTACGGCGTAGCATACGCAGTGTATGCCGTAGCGTACGTAGTTTACCGCGTAGTGTATGTTGTAGAGTAAGTAGTGTTCAGCGTAGTGCATGTTGTAGCGTACATAGTGTACATCGTAGCGTACGGCGTAATGTATGTCATAACGTACGTAGTGTACGACGTAGTGTATGTCGTAGCGTTTGTAATGTACGGCGTAGATTTGCAGGCAGACATTTTTTTAAATCTGGGTTGAGTGAATAAAAGAATTGCGGTCACTATTGACTGTAGCTTTTTAAAAATGGCGGGTTTGTGCAGCATGTCCTGTGTCGCACTGGTGACAATTCTCTCTGATCAATCAGTGGTCTGCAGTGTTTTAACTCCACCTTCTAGTATTGGTTCAGCTCGCTTTGAACCTGGACCGAGGTGGTACTAAAAAAGGTCCAGGTACCAACCACAACTTTTGCTAATGGAAACGCAAAAATAACTGTCCAAAAGTGTAACGAACTGAACTGGACCACTTGGTGGAAATGCTGCGTTTGATTGCCTTCCTGGTGTGTCTTTTGGCAATTTTTGTGTTCTATGATACCTTCTTAACATGTTGTTCATATCATGGCATAGCATCAGTAAATACCTTCAGGCAGCCGCTGGCTTGTGCTAAAGCTTGATGGCTGGTCAGAACCTGTTTGAAGCACATTGCTGTTTCGCCTAAGTGCAAATAATGCTAATCTTTCAGTACTGTTATAAGCACAGTGGGGCATTTTCTGCTGTAAACACTGAGCAAAAGAAAAAGCAGTGGTGAGCGGACATTCAGCCTGAGGGATTCCCCTCATTTGGCAGGAGCAGCGCTGCCTGGGAGATTGTCCACAGGGAAACATAAACCACAGCGAGGAGAACAAAGGTCACGACTCAGAGACCAAGGTCTAAGCCCCCCACACTATTCAGCCATGGTCATCGTCTTGCTCACTCTTTGGCACCCACTGATCCCAACAAGCTCCCAGCTACAAGGTCGACAAGCCAGGAGCTGCGCTCGGCCCCGTTGTGCTGTTCCTGCCTTCCTCCTCCTCCCTAACGTAGGCCTCACCCTTCACATGTCACTGCCTGGTCTCTAAGTGGTGTAACAATGCCAAATGTATGCCAAATGTTCCTCTTTAATGGCGGGTAATTTATAGACACTGGCAGGAGCAAATTTGGACTTGCGGCCGGAGGTGTTGATTACCCTTTTTATCTGGCCGTTTGTTTGGGAGCATGATCAAAGCCATCACCCGTTAGCGATCATGTGCTTACCCCCCCCCCCCCCCCTTACCTCCTCCCGCACCCTGCTAAAACTTTGGCACACCGCCATGCATCGGACTACTTTTCTTTGTTTTATTACTTCAAAAGGTTGCGCCTCACTCCATTCATCACAGAACACTGCTCCCGTCAAAGCTGTAACAGAGTCAAATTGTTCAGGCATTTGGGCATCCAACAAAGCACGGTGAGCATCTCCCAAATCTGATGTAACTCAAGGAGAGATAATTCGACACTCTCGGAGTCGTCTTTGATCTGCACCATATCTGCACCCGCACTCAACCCGTGGCTCATTCTATCACGCTTTGTTAACGCTTTTGATATTCCATTTCATCCAGCACATTTGAACACATCACCGCAAATTAGCATTGCGATGTGGAATATCCCTCGATCATGCCTTTGATTTTTCGTAACCTTGATATACTTGTTTACTGTTTGTGCTCCTCTCATATCACAGAAAGGACAAAGAATGGAAAGCATCCAGAAGAGCTCGGGGCTGGGTGGAGAGTTCAATTATAATGTGTGTAATCCAAAATAACTGCCGGGTGTCTAAACTTTTAAAGACATGCCCCATCCCCCCCAACCTTCAGATGACTCTGTTTTTGACATATCATGAAGCAGCGTGTCCTATATCCTTGAGGGCTTTTTTCACGCGACTGGATGCATTTGAGCTTATTTAGCTTCCTGTTCTGCCTGGCTTTGTTCAAAATGTTGGCTGTGAAGGAAAAGAAGGAAAAAGGCACATGAGGCAGAGGAAGCTACACCGGCTCTCTCTGAGGCACCCTGCCCCTATCTGGAAGCCTAATCCGATGAGCTCACACTCAGCATGTTCCTCTCGTGAGTTCTGCATGACTTGCGCTGCCCCCAGAGATAAAGGACGGATGGGGTGCTGCTGTCCTGATGGAGGGGCGGGTGGCGTGGGGTGGGGAGGAGTGTGTGTGTGTGTGGGGGGGGGGTTGTTACAAGGAGGTGGGAGGGAACGGGTGGAGACTTGGGGTATGGTTGTGGGGAAAAGGGGCGGAGAGGGGACATACTAAGGCCTCTGTGTGCATGTGTGGGGGAGTCTCATCATCCACCACCTCTCCCGCCCTTGGACACTGACCTCTTTGTAGGATTCATATTAAAAACTCTGGCCCTGTGAAGATGACCCCCCGAGACTAATCCTGTGACCTCCAGCGCATTAAAGTGACCGTTAGTGGACATGGCAAGGACAGTCTGTCATTTTGGACTCACAGTGGAAGGATGGTGGTGTGTGTGCGTGTGGTCAATGTTTTTGTATGTGAGCGAGTGCAGTGTGGGGTGCGGGGTGTGTTTTGTCATGGAAGTGGGGTATTGCGTGCAGCACGGGACCCACAGCAGGACAAATGTTGTTGAAGCTTGATGTTAGTGAAGAAGGGGAAGGTTTTGGACACGTTGCCCGCGTGATAAATGTGTCAGATTTTGTGTTTTTAGCCTCATCTCTGTTGAGTTTGTTGGTCTTGGGTTCCTATTTAGTGTTTTTAGCCTTATCTCTGTTGAGTTTGTTGGTCTTGGGTTCCGGTTTAGTGTTTTTAGCCTCCTCTCTGTTGAGTTTGTTGGTCTTGGGTTCCGGTTTAGTATTTTTAGCCTCCTCTCTGTTGAGTTTGTTGGTCTTGGGTTCCTATTTAGTGTTTTTAGCCTTATCTCTGTTGAGTTTGTTGGTCTTGGGTTCCGGTTTAGTGTTTTTAGCCTTATCTCTGTTGAGTTTGTTGGTCTTGGGTTCCGGTTTAGAGTTTTTAGCCTTATCTCTGTTGAGTTTGTTGGTCTTGGGTTCCGGTTTATCCACCATTTTGTCACTTTTTTTGCTTTTTGATTTCAGCTTTCACGCAAGCATTTGTGAGATATCAAATAAAAGGAACTATTCTACCAACTTAGAAGAGAACTATGGGTGCACTTAAATGTTTCAACTCAGTTCATCAAAGCTAGTTTTAAGAACTTCCTACATACTCATCCATAAAAGTGACTTTACTTTTTAAGCATGCAAGATAAGCCATGAGTATCTGGAGAAGCATACATTCTTAGTAGGTTGATTACAGGCTTTTTGAAAAGTGCTCAGACCTGAGAGAATCCTTTATAGCTTCCGAAGTCTGTAACCAGCCGGCCATTTGGTCGGTAATGTTCAATGACAGCTCAAAGCACCGACTTGTTGTCACTGGGACCTGTGGACATCTTCTGAAGCTCTTGAAGGCCACTTTATGTGGTGATAAAAAAAGGGCCCAATAAAGCCTGCTCACCAGTGGCAGATCCTCCCAGCGCAGCAGTCCTTGTTAATCACAGCAAACAGTTGGAGATCCTTTCAAAGGGGATTATATCAGGGTCAGGAGCATTTGGACCTTAATTACCCTTGACATAATGTTTGACCATTCTGTTACCACCGGGGAGGGCAACACTTATTAAGGGGACATGGGCCTAGGGGTCACCAGGGTTACCCAGGTCAACAGTGCAAGCACAGCCCACCCCAACCCCCTACCCAACTTCTTCCACAATTCGTCAAAGCGGTGGATCTCTGAGCCTATACCTCCCAACAGCAGCGATGCGCCATGAGCCCAAAGAAAGAATTCAGTTTAGGGAGCTGAAGGATTCAGGCGGCAATGTTGTTGGTTGTTGTCATCACATTGAAGACCATCAGCTGGGACATGCTTTGGACAGCAGGGCTGAGCCGTGACGTGCAGACACATGATTTGGGGGCAACTGCAGCCAAAGGGTTAGAGGTCATGCGATTCTAATCCTCAGACTAGCAGGATACATCTGCACTTGAGAGCAATGCATATTTGTTTCATTTGCTTGAACCCAAGTAACCTAAGCTTTAATGTCACTTCAGTGTACAGTGACAAAAAAAATAGGTTTCTCCATTTACAATTGGAGAATCACCTTCTCATGTCACACATTTGCCTCACTTTTTACATTTACAGCAGACTCAATGTACTGCTATAGTGTTAAGTGAATCTGCTATTGGTGCAATGTTAGAGAAAACCCTCCACTTCACTGTCACCTGACATCATCCTCCATGTAGCTGTACATCAGTGCAACACCGTTTATTAGGAGGCATGGGAAAGTAGTACAATCAGAATCAGTGGACAACATTTACTTTTAATATTTACCATCAACATTTTCTGTCCAGAAAATATTTATTTAGATATTCATGGACCTGACATGTTGACGTCTTTCTCCGTAAAAGGAAGTGGCAGAACAGATGATAAAAATCCCCATGAAAAGCACTAAATCTCAAAGCGAGACATGAAGTTCAAACTCACTAAGGGCAAATTGATACTCTCTGTGTCCACTGTCCATTGCACAAGTCTGCGATAAAAATGTTTGACGGACTCTACGGACTGACAAGCGTGCTAACTGCTTCTTCTACTCATCTCAGGGGCCTTATTTGTTTCAGCCGGCGGCTGGCACTGGCTCCTCCCTGTGAAGGAAGTCAAACAATGAGACGGTTTCCATCATTAATCAGTTTTTTTTTAGGATGTGTTCAGTGCACAGTATGCGTGCAGTGAGAGGTGGACAAAGTGGGATGCAATCAACAGATGGGAATGAAGTCGACCAGTTGAAAGCATTAGCCCCCCTCCACACCCGGAAAACATGTTTCCTCTCTAATCACTGTTCTGTAGAACTATATAACAACTTAAAGAGCTGCTCTGTTCTGATATTCTCATATCTTTCCTAGCAAACCCCCCAGAAGTCTGTAGAATACTACTACGTCTAATCCCCGATGACGCAAAACACCAGCTCTCAGTCTATTATCTCCAGACATTCAACAGATAACAAAAAACAGAATTAAGCTAATACAAATGCAATCTTGTATCTCTCAGGGTGTGAGTTTACAGCATGTACACATGGACAGATGCAGCCAAAATGTGAAGCAGATAATATACAACAGGAGGATACATGGTATGCAGTCAAAACATCCAATCCCTGGGTGGTTACAAACTGTATATATTCTGTCAAGGCCGTCTACAGAACAGAGCACATTCTCATGTAAACACACAATGCGGTGCTGTGTATCATGGGAGTTTTTTTTAGCTGTTCTGTTTCAGTTTGGGGGGGGATGTCTGTGGTCCTCTGAAATGACAGGAAAATCTTTGCCCGCTGCAGTCCTATCTGCACTATAAGCCACCTGCATGCTACAACCTGAAGTCATAACCTTATAGAGGACATAAAACTATGCGCTTAAGATGTCCTGCTGTTTGCCTCCCAAGGTAAAGTGTCTTCATTGATCTTATGGGGCCAAATAGCATTTGCACATGCTCAATAATTTACCCAGGGTAAACAGTCTTTTGTTCAGCGGCCATGCTTGACTAGGCATGCACAATATCTCCCATCAACACATGCACATAACAGTAAATCCCCCAGTACCCCCAACATGTTGTCCTCCTGTCAACGTCATACACTCGTGTTGTCAAACTAAGAGTGTGTGACAATGTGTATCGCTGAATGCAAAATAAAAAACAGCCCCCCATCTTAGTTGACATGAGTGGGAGCACATAATTGGAGGAGTTACTGTAGCTGTAGGGGAGGATTGAGAAAGGATTATGGAAAGGTAGGCAGGGTTGGGAGGAGGAGAAGGCAGGGAGCGGGTAATCTGTAATTAGTTTGTAATTGCATCTTAAATGGTTCAGATTGCCATTATGCGATGATCCACGCCTGACAGAGGACATGAAGCACCTTTATGTGATATGGTTTTTAAATATACATGGAAGAAAAGCATGACATATGATTTAAGACCCATTAAGACCCATCATTTTACAAGTGCTTTTGAGTATACAATTATTTACATGACTACATGGTTGCCTTTTAAATTGTTCTGCTACGTCTACAGGCTTCCTCTTAATCCATCAAGGCCTTCAAACTGAACAACAAATTACATTTTTCCTTGTTGCCTTCAAAATCGACCCGTTAGAGTGTTATAGAGGACAATAGTGGTCATGATTAATGGAAAACTGCAGTTTATTGCAACATGGATTTTATTTCCAATGGTGCTATCAGTTATGAGAACATTGGACTCAAAGTAATTGCTAGGATCATAATGCAATGATTTTGTTAAACATGAGTTCCACGGGAAAACAAATAATAGCCCGAACGACACTGGATTTTTGAGACAGATTTTTTATATTGATATTTAAAATAGCAGATAACGATGTATCTGCTTGATACAGATCTCTTAGAAAAACACAGAACATTTTTTCCATTTTTTTTCGGCTGACCATACACTGATAAGAAATATCTGCAATAAGCTTATATCAGATTTCAACACAGGAGACTGCTGCTCATTTCCCATTTACAACTGCGAGTCAGCGTTGTTGTTTTTCCTAACCATGACCATGATCGTTCCTAACCTTAAAGTTACTACAAGGAACTTTCAACTGGTTATGAAACGGATTTTTCTATATGACTCTTCTTTGGGTCCTATTCCCCGCAAAATCAGACGAAACAATTTACAACACGCAGGTTCACCATAGAATCCTTCAGCTCAGACTCCAGCATAGCCTAAACTACTGTATGCTATTTTAGTTTCCTTTTAGCGGAGTGTTCTGAGTGAATTTGCCTCTGGTAAACAGTTACGCAGTGTATATGTCTAGGGCTTTTATTGTGAAAGGCAAGGATAGAAGGAGTGGATCTGGGCTGCAGTTGAAAAGTCAAAAAATGACGTCCTAAAGTCTTTTCCTTGACCTCAATGGAAAACGTCATGAGGTCAAGGAAAGATGTGAAGGAGAATTCAGAAGGACTCAGGAAAAGACAACCGTGGTGTTGAGAGAATCCGACTGCTCTTTCACTAGGCTCCGTTATTATGAAGCGACGGCAGCGGACGTTAGTGACGCTGGTCTGCCGTGGTAAAACTACAATGTTCTGAAGATGGACTACAAAAGGCGCTGCTTCCCCCCGTGCGTTCTTAAATAGGTCTTTCAGATTAGATTTTTTAAAGCCTGAAAACAGAGCCATGAGGAGGTGCAGAAGTCTAGTTATCTGTCAGAACACTTGAATTACAATATGCTGAAAGGTTATTATGGAATTTTTACCCAATGATGCCAAAAACGTTCTGCCTACTGAAGCTTTAATCCTACCTTCAGATGTCCTTTTCCTACAAAGAGAGGTTTTCAAATGTTCATCATGGTAATGATTCTACTCTAAACGGTATTCAACAAGCTAATTTATTGGCAATGCCAAAATTTGCCCTTGAGTGACAATGAAAGTCCAGTCTGGCTCATTCCTAAGGACGAGTCAGTCTGGCGGGAGCAACGTCTCAGATTAATATGTATAATGAGTGCCGTAACATACTGCAAACAGCGGACGTCAGTATGACAGACAGCTTACTGTGGTTTAAGAAGCTAGAATAGTGGCACGAAGTTGAAAATGCCAGTTGTCATGGAATCAAAATGAATAAACGTTTGTATTAACCCAGCAATCAGGGACGGGAAAACACTTGTAACTTTTATGACGGTGCCACGGGGGACATCGACAACATACGAGGCATTCATCGGAGTCTCAGGAGCAATTTTGCAGAAAAACATTTTCCCCTAGTGAAAATGACAAAAGTACTAAATGTATACAGTGAGGTGCTGTTTTAGAAGCTGCTTTATGGCTTCCCTCGAGTCTTACATGAGACGTGGTGGCTACGGTGCACAATGAAATAATGCACAGATACTGGGGCGGCATTTAAACCCGAGTAATTTTTTTCCACACACACGCCAAGACAAGAAGAGTGGAGCTTTGACTCGTGTCCTCATAAATCTATCACTGGATCTGTTAAGTGATCCTAAAACAGGCATGGGGGGTGGGGTTGTTTGTTTTTCAGTGTGCTTTACAGTAGTTGGTGATGCTAGCAAGTGGCAACTTGAGAGCGAGGGTAACTTAAGGATTTTATAGACTCTGGTCTGCATGATTTTATTGCAACGGTGGAAATAAGCATGCTAATGTTTCCAGTGCCACATTCCTTATAGGTTCACAATGGAACAAACCAAATGTGAATCTGCGTATTAATGAATTCCTGGGTTTTGGGAGAGCCAGAGAGGCAAGGACAAAATCACGTTTTGTCATCAGGTTTTCCTCGTAAGTTCACGGGCCAAGAAAATGAAGAGTGTGAGGGAGAATGAACATACTGACTGCCTGCTTGGCACTGGCAGCAAACTAAATATTTGTTTGGGAAAATCCCTCTTATGGTAAAAATTTCAGTCCAACATTGAGAAGCTAACCCAAGGTAGATGTACTGGATACTATACAGGCAGTACTTTGTAGGTAACAAAGGCCTGAGCATAATGCAACTCTGCAAGATCACATCATCACATTATCCTGCCATTGTACTGTACAGAAGCAACATACAATACCTGACATACTTTCATCTTGTCTTTATTTATATGTGTTTCAGAGTCAAGGGAACAATAACGTCTCTTTCATAGATGCACACGCAAGCACACACATGTCCAAACCTCTTACAAAATACAGTTTAAAATGCATTTAAGCACATACCATATATTTGTATTTATCTATGTTCCATATATATATATATATGGATCAGAACCCTATTGAAATATTATTACACTTATTAAAAGACATTTTCCTTAAATATATTGGTCAATTTAACTAATTCCTTAAATCGCAATGGAAACATATTTATATAAGTGAACCCACACAGAATTTGTATTGCTCTCACAGTGAAATAAACACCCAAACAGCAATGTTCCAAGGACATCGCGCTTTGTTTGGGTTTCCAAACTTCATCCACAATCCGTCTTGATTGCGGTGTGCAGCCTCTGTTTGGGCTTTTCATGCTTTTTTTGGGATGTGGTCCAAAACCTGTTGCTACAGACTGGGATGTGCATGCAGTAAACCATGCCTGTGGGCTGGGGTTCTCCCCTGTATGTCCACCGTTACTGACAGCATTTCCAGGGATCTGACAAGCTCATTCACTGGGTGAAAACAAAAAATTAATATAGTCAGGGGTGAATTCACAAAAGGATTCTGTGGCTGCTAAACCTCTAAGCATTCCTTATTGAGCGTTCCTATTGGCTGTGCTTAGGCTGGTGGGCGGTGCTTGGTATTTCCTCAGCTGATCTCAACATGGCTTCCAGGTCACAAACTTTCTCATTTTACAGCTTAACAGTGCACTACAAGATGATTCTGAAAACATTTGAGGAGAGAAATAGGCATTACAGTAACAGAATATTGATTCATATTTGATCAGCTCTGCCTAGTTTGACCGTTTGGTTGGAGTTTGCCAGTGATTGACAGTTGGCTCTCATAGACGAAAGCTTTCTACCCACTGCAGCTTTAAAGCGAAAAAAAAAGCCCAGTGTGTAAAAGCTTTTACACTGAAATGATTAGTGTCTTCAGAGAGTTGGTGGTAAGTGAAGCGCATAAGGGGTGTCTGCTCAAACTCATTTATTTTGGGATGCAGTGATAGGTTGCAATGACAGTTATGTCATGTAAAATAAATGATAAAGCTCCCCTCCATGTCATTTTTGAAAATACATGAGAAAAAAAACAAGATTGAACTAATCCTTGAAGTTATGCTGCTTTGCATCATGCGTAAATGTGCACAGTGTCTTTCTTAATGAGGAGACAAATTGCGGTGGGATCGCTGCAAGTATTTAATAAACTAAAAAAAATGTCTCAAAAAACTGTAATGAATGATTTCCTCATTAATGATGTATTATTTCACCCACCCACATGTGAGTGCTCTGCGACTCTCTCCCCTCACAACAGACGCATTGGCATTATACTTTGCCACATGGGTAATTGCAAACAAATGCAAAAAGAAGGGGCAAATTACACTCAGCTGCAAAACTTTATGGACGTGCTTGCGCTGTAATATAATCAGCACAATATCTTTTGTGAACCAGGAAATTATGCACAATTTATGGTGCTATCAGAGGCCGCAGTCCATTCTTAGTGAATTCAGACAGTTGCTTACAGGTTTTGTCAAACTGTTTGTTGACTCCTGTTGGGTCAAATCACAAGTTATTTTGTATTTTCACAGACCCAAAACCCATGGCAAGAAAAACAAGATTTGACCAAGATCTGTGGTAGATCTAATCTGATCTGAAGGCCTTTGCGAACCAAGACTGCTACTGTTTTGTCCCGGCAACCAGTGCTTCTGTTCATGGCAGACTACATCATCATCGATATATCATCAATTTAGTGATGAGCACACAAGCGGGAAGTGATGCAGTGATTTTTTTTTGTTTTGCTTTGTGGAATATATGTATTTCTGGAGTGTTTCTCACGGAGGTTTTTGTGATGTGAGACATGAAATGTTGATGAAAAGTTTTCTTGAGCCAGGTTCAGGTTGACTATTTTGGCGGTCATCCTGTCATCTTTTTCTTGGGGCCCTTCTGAAATGGGAACCTTGCTGCATCCATGTAGTGGCTTATTGAAATGAATGAGGAGGCTGTTTTTCTTTTTTTTCTTACACCGGTAAGCTCTGTTTGCATCAACAAAGAGGAACAGTCACAGGTTGAAACTGACCAACAAGGATAAAGCAGCCCTGTCTGCTCATAATTATGTTCCCACACAATGAAACTGCATTGTGAGTTATGTGTTTTAATGAATCACAGAGACGTTGACAGTCCGTGGAAGTCGGCGTACGGAGGAGGTCAGGGTGGATGGCTCAAACAAACAGACTCTCACCCAGGAGACCACTGTTTATGTCCAAAGTGTAACCAAAAGTCAACGTTCACTTATTATGATTCATGTCCGTGAATAAATAAACGTAACAAACAGTCATTTTAAGCCAAACCGTGGTGTTTTTTACGAACCCTAACCAAGTAGTTTTGTTGCGTTTTTGGTTTTGTTTTGTTTCAATTTACAACGTTGACCATGTATTTAAAACTGTGACTGTAATCCGAGAGAAAACACGTTTCCCTTGAAACATAGTTGAGAATGCAGTTTAGTTGTATGTGAATGGAACAGAACGTACATTGTAGGAGACGGGGTTGAGTAGGGTTGTCAATATCAATTGTCATGCCACCCATATGATCCATCTTTTTAGAGGTGTTTGAAAAAGTGATTTAGTTCCCTCAAAGTGAAAGTGCTTTTAGTGTATACTAGTACATTATGTATCACTACTATCTGGAAAACATCACAATCTTCATAACTTTGTAACAGAGAAGGATCTTGAAGTGTAGCTGTGTCAAACATGCTGTTTCCAACTGACAACCCCAGGAGAGACCGCTCACGTCCTGACATCCAACACAGTCTTCAACATGTCACATCAGGCACAGGTGAGCCATGGGACAAAAGGCCAGGGAGGAATTTAGAATTGGAAAGTGAGCAGGAAAGAGGGGAGAGATTGAGAGAAAGCCCTATTTTTCCTCTGTATGGTTTTCATAAAGGCGAGCTCTCTGATTGCCAGCGTCAAAGTGACAGGGTCTTTTATGAGCACTTGGCGGGTCCCCGCCCTGGTTTGTGTAGCCAGGCAGTGATAGCAGTGCCCATTGTTGGGCTACGGGGAGAGGAGCGGCCCTGTGCTATTGAGAGGGGAGGGGCCCGGCCCCGCTTGCCCGCCCTGTGCACTGTGTTGGCTGAATAGGCAGCTAAGGTGTCCATGCCCCCCAGTGCCCTTCAGTGTGGGAAAGCTGGTGCAGGAAGCACCTGCAGCATCTTGACAGCGGCTGACACAGGATCGCGTGCTAGCGTTGGGACGCACAGGGCACCGTGAGGTGACACTCCACGCTGACGGGTACAGTAGGAGTGTCACGCTCCCATGCTGTGTTAACATCTCCTGTCAGAGATCAAACGGATCGGGTTCCCATGCACCGTAACGTACAGTACATGCCGCATTGTGCACGCTCGCGCTGTGCACACAGAGACATGGTTAAAAAGCACACTGACAGTGCAACCTGATGCTCTTCACAGCACAATGAGTATACAATCGCCACACATGCACTCACACAATCATATCAGTGTACATGTGAACATGTTATACAACAAATTAGAGCACATAATGCAACAAGCCTGTAATGCTTTGGGAAAGTAACAGACACACATCAGATAAGATGCTGCTTGTTTCAAAAGCTCTTGGGAACAATATAAACTGTTTTGTTCTCGTTTGATTTTTTGCAATACATCTCATTTTAATACCTGTATTTAAAATACTTCCTCCTGTTGTTCCACTGTATGTTTCACTCTTAAAACTCCAATAAAAAGTTACAAAACAGTACCGCAAAAGACAGAAAACAGTAAGTTTCAGCACATTATCCTTAATTTTACCAATATTTTATTAATAATGTAGTACCCAGGGTCAGCGGCTGAATAAAATGCCATCATCACTCTTTAATATTGACTTCGGTGCATCAATCAGTCTCTCATTTATTGGGTTGGCATGTCCCATGCGACGTGTCTGTTTTGCAACGCTGCCATTCCTGGCATTCCTCCCTGGAACGCACAAATAGGACCCCACAGAATGGGATCAAGACAGCAAAACAAGACAACATTCCTGAGGCAAGTTTTAACAAAAAAATACTGTGCTGCTTTATATACTGTAAGTATAGCACTTGGATGGGAGACGTGCAATGTATTGTACCAGCAAAGGAAACAGAGGTCAAGTAGTACAGCTTGAGGTTTTTACCATGTATAATGTTCCTCAATGTCTTTAAGGGATTGCTCCTGTTATGGATTCATATTTTCATAGGGGGAAGAAAGTTGCCTTTGTTTTTCTTTTTTTATAATCTTCTTTACAAGCAGCATCTGTCTTATTTTCTCACATTTCCATTGCAGTGAATCTGCTATAGTTACACTGTCATGGAGTATCCAACAGAGGTGGGCCAGAAAAAAAACAAAAATATTTCAGTTGGCCTTTTCAAATGTCTCAGTAGCTCAGGTAAGATGAATGTTATCTGTCCGTCAACATGCTGAAATGACTCCTGATTAGCGCTGATTGGTCGCTGCTGTTTCCCGGGACAACAAGCGAGCGGCAAAGCCACTCGACGCATGACAAGCAGCTTGAACTGACTTGTTTTCTGAGGGTGGGAGGGGTGTGGGGGGGGAGATCGACTGGGTTCACCACAGTGTGGCTGTTGTTCCAGCGCCCAAGGATTACAATTAACCAGCCACTCCTGTTGGGGCTTAATGACCGAACACTGCAAAAGCCAGCAGCAGGGACACTTCCTGAACAGCGCCGGGTTAGCCCTAATTGGTTCTGGCACAGCAATCCTTACTTATCTCATAGCCAGCTGAGAAAATTCACCAGTGAAGTGTGAATCAAAAACATGTTGATTGCAGGAAATTTCAGACTGAGAAAGATACCTGATGAAAAGGCTTATTTTAACTGCCTTTTTTTATCAGGCTCGGTCACAGTTCCTTGATATTGTCTTGTCAAAATGCCGGATTAATGGTGTGATTATATATGTGAGAGTCAAGATTACATCCCGACCTTCCTGGACAGATTCAATCTTATCTTTATATGAGGCTTTGGGAATAAAGAAATAGGAAGGAATCATGGAATCTCTTTTTTTTTCATAAAAGGACCCTGCCAACGCATGTCCAAGCTCAGAGTCAAATGGAGCCGGGGTGGGGGTGGGGGGGGGGGGTTTGGATGGGAGGTCCAGGGGATTTGGGTAAACCATCTGTTGACCAAAGCTTTTGGGAAAGAGCACTAATATGGATTTAGGATATTATTCTCTCTGCAGGTGGGATGGTCAAAACCCCCTGTGGTTTTCTCTGCGAGGAGGGGGCGAGCTTTAGGAATAGAAAAAAAAAAGATTTCAATAGAGGAACGGGGCAAAATAGACGGAACAAAGATGCTGCGTTATTAAGCTTTTCTCTAATCTCCACGACTCCTTCGTAACTCAGCGGAGTCAGGTACGAGGCTTCCACAATGGGACGGAACAAAAAAAGAAAATAAACTCATCAGAAGATCAATACAATTTTTCACTGCAAACATCCACAAATATCTGAGGTGGCATTTCCTTCCTCCCACATTCCTAGCACAGTTAGAACCGCAACAATAAGAGCCGTAGGACTCTGGGTGGCTCTCCACGTGAACTCAGACACCACGCAGGGTGGCTAAGCCCAGACCCTGACCCTTGTGTTGGGTATTGAAAGAGGGACTCGGGGAAGTAAGAGCGCACTTTGGCTCTCTAGCCGCCAGGGTTTATTCCAACAGCAGCCGTCTTTGCTGGGCTTAACGGTGATTTGCCCCCTTTTGCTTACTTGTTTGTTTACCAGGATTGTACAACAGAGCTTTAAGCTGCCAGGTGCTTTCACTGTATCACTGGGGGAAGATGCACAGCTGCTCGCATCTGCATCAAGAACAGTGAGAGGAATTTACTCAATGTGGCTACACACACAGGCAGGATGGCTGTTACATGGTTTTAATAAAATTGTAATCTGCTTAAACTCCCAGACTAGAGTAAACTTCCCGGTGACTGTCTACTTACACCATGTATGCCAAAACAAACCATTAAAGGTACTTGCCAAAACTGCTTGGCACAGGACTCCGATTTTACAAACCTGCTAAACCTCTAGAGAATAATGCATTTCTTATGAGGCAGATTTGCAGTCTTTCAAGCCACATGATGCCCAGCAATTACCCAACAAAAGCAAATGGACTTTGTAGGTAGTAAGACTGTGGCACATAGCAATCCCAGTTGCTTTTATTTATCCTGAGACAGATGGTGAGCAATTGTGAATACATAACAGACCCATAAAACAGTTATATATTACAGTAACTGTGATGCAAAGAATTTCTACAAAATTCAAAATGAGAAAAAAAAAATGAAGAGGTTCTGTGGTTCCGAGGGTGATGACCCGAAAAAAGAGGTGGTGACGATGGGAAGCTCCCAGTCAGTAAATTACAGCGTCCTCTAATCCGGCTCTGATCCCCCCAACCCCCTCCCACCACTCCATTTCCCAATCTGAGATACTGAGTGAATTGATTCCAGGAAATGTCTATTTTGAGGAACAGATTGTGGCATTGTTGTTGACACATGGCAGCGGGAATAGGGACGGCTAACCCTCTGTATTACGTTAGCAACTGTATACATGAGAGAGCAACACATGTTGCCTTTCCTATTCTGACATGTTTAAATACAGAATATTGTTCACTCACATCTGCACAGAAACAGATGTCAAAACAAGGCTTAATTTATGCAGCAGTGTTTTAAGCTAAATGCTAGCATGCTCACAATGGCATTGCCAGCATGCTGGCACTCGGAGATCGCAGACCTCTGCCAAGGTGCGTGGCTTTAAAAACAGATCACAGCTCACAGCTGGCGGTGGTGCGAGGTGGTCGGCTTATTATTTACATGGTGTGTTTCCGTGTAACGTATCGGCGGATGCCTTTCTCATTCAGCGGCCTTGTTATGTCTGTATAATGTTACACTATGTTGTCTCTCATCCCGTCATCTACGGCTTTTTTCTTTCTCACCGCCGACGGCCAGCAGCTCCCGCACACACACCCACACACGTATCTCTCTTCCCTCAGAAGGAAAGAGGCGGGGTCATGCGTCATCAACACGTCATCAGTTACACTGTGCATGTGTTATATCCTGTGGTCTTAATGCACAGGAATATGATCCGGATCGCCACCGAAATCTAATGGATTGCTCATTTTGCCACACCCCACCCCTCCAAAAGATTTAATTTAAATCCATCTCAAACTTTTGGAGTAATCCTGCTAACAGACAGACAGACAGATAGACAGACAGACAAACAAACCAACGCCGGTGAAAACATAACCTCCTTGGCCCAAGGCCTTTGGCCTTGGTGGAGGTAATTAGCACTAAACACAAGGTACAGCTGAGGCTGATGGGAATTGCCATTAGGTTTGCAGGTATTTGGTCATAAACCAAATTACTGGACAAATTGAAGTTTTGACAATGATGATGGCGTTAGATGAAAAGTCAGGAGATCTCCAAAGTTATTACAATTGGCTCTGAGAGGGGACATGTATGTGTGTACCAAATTTCACAGCAATCCATCCAATAGCTGTCGAGACATTTCGCTCAAACCCAAAAGTCAACGTCATGGTGGCGCTAAAGGAAAAATCAGGAGATCACCATTCATTAGGATTCATCATCTGGGAGCCATGAGCATCTGGTACCAATCCATCCAGTAGATGTTTCACTAAGTTTAAAGTTTGCTCGAGGAAGAGTCAGGGGATCTCCAAAGTCATTAGTATTTGTCCTCTGGAGACAAAATCTCACGGCAATTTTTAATAGCAGATATTTTAGAACGGACCGATGAGATGAACCGACCAACCGACAAACCGACATTGCCTTCCCTTGAGTCATAGTGTGGCTAAACATACAGAAATTAAAAAATTAAAACAGTGGCCCAATGTGGGTTACATTCAGAATTGGAGAAAGAAAGCTTAGACGGATTAATTGCTCCATCATTAAGCCATTAAACGTCCATCTCGGTCAAGTGATTTGTGGGGGGTCCTTGGAATTAATTCATAGTCAATAAAGACGACTTAAAGCCTGATTAGTGGACTTTGCCCCTATTAGATACAGGATCTGGCTGGGGTGATCCCATGCGTAAGGATATGTGAATCCGGCCACTTAAGGGGCTCTGTGGTTTTGGGTTGATTAGTTTCACGGATGTCCTTCCTGATGCTGTTGGGATATCCTGCTGCGTTCCAGTAAACCACACATCTCTGCTCATATGCTGAAAGAGAAAAAAAAAAAACCTTTCCCAGCATCAGTTTAATCAAAACCGTTTATGATTTAACAAATTCGATTTTAAAAGACTTTGCAGCTAAACAGGGTATATATGATTCATTTGGATCTCTGGCAAATGACACGATTGCCATCAAAGAAGGAAGAACGCGTCAAAATAGAATGTGAACTTGATTAAGGAAGAGAGGCGTGTTGATCAGGGACACATGAGACACGAGTCCTACCGAGCATGCAGCTCTCAATGGAACAAGACAAGGAAATGCAATCTCTCAAACTGTAATTCAGAATAATGGCCTAGCTTCCTCCAGGAATGGTTCTGTTTGATTGTTTAATTGTTTGCAGGCATGCCAGTGAACTAACTGGAATCTGGTTAGATTTTTCTCCTGGGGATTAATGAGGAGCACGTTGGGAGGAAACCCAAGAAGGGGTTTAACAACCTGTCCTGGAGAGAGGAACAGCTTGTCATTGCAACAGAAAAAAACTATTGACATCTTGTTTAACTGAAGATTACTGGCACTATTGGTTACTAATTGATCTTTTTTTTCTACTTACCAGCACTCACTTGGCATATTCTCTCAATATTCCCAGTCATTCAAATCTTGGGATAATTAAAAACAGTGAGTCAGACGGAACAGTTTTTCTTCTTTTAGCCTGGCTGTTGGGGGCTCCAGACATTTAAAGCCAATCTATGTCATTTTTGAAGGAAAACATTACACAATCTTCCACTTACAAACAAAAAGTTCAATACAAAAGCATTAAAATGCACCCTAGCCTTGTTGAATAAAAACTCAGGGGTTGCTGCTACAACCTACAGTAACATTGTCTGGTATGACCAAGAGGCTCATGGTGGCTAATGCTAGCAAACTTTAGATGGATATAGATATTTCCTTCTCTTTTGTTTGTTTGTTTATGAAATATAAAGCCCCAGGATAGGCGCAAATGTTTCGCTCAAGTTGAAACATTTTCAACTTGCGTGGACACACTTTGTGTTGCCTAGAGCGCTCACTTGTGTCTTTCCATTGACTTTGCATGCAATCCCATCACATGCGTCTAAAATTTGCTTTGTTTTCTGTCTGAACAGACCTTCAGTTCGATCGCCACGTGAGGATCTCTTTAAAGTAGCGGAATCAAGAAAATCTTGGAAAATTAATGGAAATTACATTTCCATTATTATATAATTGACTCTTGTGGACACTGTTAAAGGTATAATATGTAACAGTTGTTGGTTGTTTGTGCACCTCATTCAAAGTCGAGCCGAGAAAGAACAGCGATGGTCGCTGATGGTAGCTATAGAGTGAATGAAGAGAGGGAGCGGCGTTAGTGAGAACAAAGCGGTGAATCAGAGAAATAAAACGTGATTTTATGATTGTTCCCCGGCAGTTAAGTTCTAAAACACACAACTAACTTCGCCCAACTCGGCGAGTTGCCGGATTTTGAATGAATGCAGGCTTTCTGTCTGCTGGCTGTGGCTCAGCGCTGCTCTCGTCAAACTACAGACCCACACTGACACCACCTGAACGGGCTGCACACTCTGCATGCTGTTATTGGCTGGGGGTTACACCCGCACATAGGGCCCAAAGCCACTTTGCAGACGCCCAGAAGCATCCTGAATAAAGCAAAATAAGAAGAAAAGAGAAAATCCAGATAAAGGGCTGCAGGGTCTCTGTAGAAACAGACACCACCACACACTTTTAGTTGGGCATAGTTATGATTGAGAGGGATTATTTTTATTATTTTATAATATTATAATATTATTATTTTTAGGCATATTATACCTTTAAGCCATTTTTAAATCTTCTCTGTCATCTATCTGGTAATTAAGGTCCCATGGGAGTTATCGGAGTCATATGACTGAAGGTGATATTTGAAACTGCCTGGGAGGAATGCATGCTAAATAGAATGCATCACTTCACGAAAGTTTTTCTTTCTTATTCTTTCCCACTGATTTGAATTTAGATCAGCAACTGTAAAAGCTTTTAAGAAAAGCCAACAGGTTGAACCACGACTGAGTTACCTCATCGGAATATATTGAAACACAATGTTAATTATTATACTTGAAACTGATTTGTGATCGCTGGTCTTGAATTGCCCTCTGTGAGTGACTTTGCAGCTGTGTTCAGCTGCGGCCACTCGTTCTCATAGAGTGACATCATGTTGCCGATTCAGCTCACAACAGCACCTGTGATGAGGCTACCCTCTTCTGAACTATAAAGAAAACACCTGGGGCCTGTACTACAAAGCAGTATTTGGGGTTAATGAGGTAACTTCAGGGTTTTCCTTCCTACGACGGTGGTTCACTTCTTACCGGGGTAGATCGCCATGGTAACTGATGCTGAACAGCGAACCTGCTCCAGAGCAGGTTATGTTCCAGAATAAGAGATCAACTCGTATGAAATTACCGCCTACTGACCAATCAGAGCTCGGTGTGCGGATCGTATGATAATATTACAGAAATATGAAGAAGATAAAGTCATAATCCAGACTAAAAGCAACACAGTTTAAACTGACAAATGCAGGAAGGACAGCTTGCTGGATGCTGTGGGTGTTTAGCACTTTGAATTATGTTTTTATATAAATTTTTTTACTTGCATCAGGTTTGAGTTTGTGCTTGCCTAACGATAACCCAACGCTTGCAGGCTTTATTTTGTAAATTGGTTTATTTTCATTGAACCCTTTTATACATGTCCTTATTATTGAAGAGGCATTTTATTATCATCATTATTAAGGAGGCATTTTTTCATTGTGAAGGCACTTGCAAGATCTTTTTTTCTAAGTAAATGTTTCTGTATTATGTGGTTGGGAACTGGTTCTCAGGCTAATATTGTGGGTGATAATGTGAAATTTATAGGTTGTAAACGGTTCACTGAAACACAAGGTACAATCTGTTCCCGTCATTCATACAATCAGTTGATCTCTGCTTTCGGAAGAGATTTGAAACAAAATATTACTAATGGGATTGCCAGCCTGCAACAAGAAACATAAGATGCTTAAAAGGAAATAAGAAATATAATTATTTTGACATTTTAATTAACCTCTAGATCTTTAATCTGAGATCTGCGGACGATCCCAACCGACTTCGGGGGCTACAGCAGGCTCAGAACAGAAGTGCTGGCCATCCAATCGCCAAAAAAATGCAATTATTGCAGAAATGTCAAAAGTTTTTGATACCAAATCACAGCATGGCTTTTTCTACGTCAGACGAATATCATTTTTGGTATTGTCATGTTGTTTCTGTGTTTTGGAGAGAGGTTCAAAAGGTGTAATGCAATGCGTGTGAGATATTGGGTGATGTTACAGAGGCAGTTATATTATTAATCTGATTATTTTGTTATGGAAAAGAATCACTTTTAACGAATATCAATCAATTCACAATGTTTATTAAATGACACTTTATTTCGGAGGGATGTATTGCAAATGGAAATGACACTAAAACACATGTGGAAAGGTGGAAAAGGTTTATTGAAGCTGAAGGCTGGTATGAAGTTTTTATTTAATTAAAAAGAACATTAAGTGTAGAATTTTAAATAATTACTCTTTGTAATTACCCTGAGAGACAGACAATGTTTTTCCGTACAATAATAAAATTAATTTGAATATATGAAGTGGTAACTTTTTCTTTTTGTTCTCTTTCTTTTTTAAATTTCCTTTATTTATTCTTTTCTTGTTTATTATTATTTTCCTTTAATTTATTCTTTTCATCATCATTATTATTATTATTATTAATATTATTATTGTTATTATTATTATTATTATCATTATTATTATTATTATTATTTAGAATGCATCGGTTTGATTTTGTGTTTTGGTCTGTTTCAGTGTGATTTTGGTGTTTTTGTTAATTTACAAAAAAAGTCAAATAAAAAATAAAGAGTGGGCCTCGTAGTGTATAAAACAGATATTAATGGTTTTCATAGAACACCAATCACACACATTTGCACGAATACAGTAAATGATTTACTCATTGTTGTAATTATTATTTGTGCATTGTCAGGGGGGACACACATCACATGGGCTTGAGTGAGTCATGCGTTTGTCCATGAGGACATCACCTGGGATCTAACTATTCTCTGACAGGACGTGTTCACACACGTCAGCTATCCCCTGAGTTTGGGTTACGCCCATATACAGCTCTTTCTGGTGGAGTTTCCTTGCTCTGAGTTCTCTGGAAGTAAACAGCCAAATGTACAGTTTCTGGAAAAAAAGAGGACAGCAAAACACAGCGCTTGGAGATCATTTTGTCAGATGATGAAAATGAGAGAACTCAGCCCAGAGGCCCCACGTTCTACTCGGAAAAAAATATTCCAAAACAGTAAATGTTGCTGCTTGACTACAGACAACCACACTTCCAAATAGAACATGCTTCCACCTAGCAACACGGAAAGATAAGCATTTTGCTATGCACAAGGTATTTTGTGTATGTGTTGTGTACATTCTGCTGGATTTAAGCTGACAGAAATAGTAAGGCCTAAGGCAGCAAATATGGGACATCTTGACATTTTGCCATAAACTGTAGTTTGCTAATTTATTACTTTCTCTCATCACATGCCATCACAACAAGGGCAATCAAATAACTCATATTATAAAACAGGTAGATAAAATCAAGCATTCTGATTGGTTCATAGCTGTGATATAATAACCACATACCACTGCTTTGACATCTAATTCCTTTGCAGTTTCAGTATCCCTCTGCGTCTGAGAAAAAAACATTTGACTAATGTGTTGTCATGGTTGCTTAGCGACGGTCACGAGGGGATCACTTCTGCCAACACGGAACACGTGGCTGCTAAAACCCGCTACAAAATGGAAACATTTAAGGTTAACTTCTATGGAGGACTGGATCGAACAGTGCCCATCTCTAGAAAAAAATCCACCCGCTAAACGATACGCATGGTCGTGTCTAGAAGGGAACCCGCAAATTGCGAAATCTAATCTGAGATCTGCAAAAACTTGCACAAACTCTCGTCTCGACTCGCTGCCTGAGAACCAATCCTAACCTTAACTATTTGATGATTTTTGAAGTGTGAATGCAATCGCTAAAGTAAAAAGCTGACGTCAGGCTATAAACGGTCTCATGAGTGTGAATATACTCAACGAGGCTGTAAAAGCGAACGTGTCAACGTTTTGTGGTCTCATTTAACCACTTGTCAGCAACCGCCTTTTTTAAGACACGTAAAAGTTTCCAAATTCACGAGTGGGGTATTTACTGACGTATTTTATATCGTAGAACAAAATGTTGAAATCTCTTCAGCTTGCATTTACAACAGGCCTTATTTCAGGCGTCTAACCAAAAACCCATTAAAGTAACCCATTGACTTCCAGACGAGGGAACCGGAAGTGCTAAAATACTAACTCATTACTGGGTTTTAGGACTCATTCCTGCACCACGAGAAAGTGGAGCAACATCCTCGCCATGCCGAGCAACACACCTAACCACCTAACAAAAAAAGGCAGCCTAGTACATGCAGTTATCAAAGTCCTCCTACTGATGCTGGACAGTTTTTCAGTTGTTGCACAATAAATGGCAGCATACAGTGGTGTAAATAAAGAGCCAAATAATGAAATCAATACGCTATAACTATGAATATGCTAGTTGTACGTTCCATAGCAACCACCATTCCAGCAACAGCCTTGGTATTTTATTGTGAACATTATTATTTATCAATAAACTGTTTAAATTGAAATGTGTCCACACCATGCTATTTTGTGAGATATTGCTCAGTATAAAAAGGAAGAAAGTCCACAAAGTGCGGGTCGGAGAGGTGGTGTTAGATGGGTCAAACAAACACAGGACTTTAACCCAGGAGACCCCTGTTGGTGTCCCGTATGAAACTAAAAGTCAACGTTGACTTCGTAAGAAAGTTCATTATTTATTTATGCTAGCCACGATGTTACATTATTAATTTAAAACAAACCATGATCTTTTTTTCTAACCTTAACCAAGTGGTTTTGTTGCCTAAACCTAACCAATCATTTCACAATATTAACCACATAGCATTGTGTGTTTCTGCAAGTGTGATACGAGGCTGATGCGATATGCATTTCTGATTACATTCAACGTACCCTGAGGTTTTTTAGAAACGTACTATGCCTGCACAAGTAGCCACACTAAATATCGGTTAAACATCCCTAAATGTTTCTGGCTGAAGCTACTGTACGTCAGTGCCACTGGTTACTTGAGAAGCTCTGGTGTGACATTGGATATAGGGAGGAATGTGAACGGTGAAGACTCCTGTCAGCTACACAGTGTCCAGGACCATTTTCACGTCAAAGGTTCTTTCACCATCAGTTTATGAGCCGCCATTCAGGAAAATGTCAGACACTGACTGCCACTCTTTTTGCTCCTTTAGCTCAGTATCCAACTCAGTATCCTCCTGTCTTTGCTAAACAGTTTAAAGGATAAGGCTCACGATATTTGATACCTTTCCTACTGTCAACAAATCCTGTGAAAATACCCAAAACAACAGTGAAAAGATCCCACTTACAATTATTGTCTGTGTATCCAAAGTCAGATATATCTTATTCCTCTGTGCCATAGAGCTCCATTGTTGTTCAAAAGCTATGAAAATAACCATGAGCCAGGCTGTTGACATGTTCCTCCATTACCATGAATACACACACAATGTAGATTATTTTGACCCAATCCCACATACACAGTCCAGCTGCTGTTAAAATTTACAAGAGCCCCAAATGTGGATTAATCCACCACAGAAGCCCCCAACAACTACACTATTTAATCCTGGTTGAGATACTCAATTTTACAGTGCATAGCTGTTTAAGGAAATTATTTTTTTAAATATTAAACTGTCTATTTTTCTGGCCATTGTAAAGATTTGTCTTTAGTAGGAACTAATAGGCTTTGGGCTCAGTACCATTGACAAGGTAGGGAAGTTGGAAAGCATTGAGAGATGGACTAACGCATTGGGGGTTTCGGTCTTTTCATGTCATTTGTTGACATTGAGTAAAACAGAATAAAACCAGGCTTATCCTTTATGAAAACATACATAGTTTAATATGAGCATTCAATTTATAATTTGAGAATGCTATTTGTTACTGTTGTTGTTTTTTTCCGCTTTTGCCTCATAGCGGATGTTCACATTTTGAATATAAAACCATTTTGGGATTGTTCACTGAGGATAGTTCAGATTATCTTTCCACCGATAAGGCTGGTGCTATTCTCTATTTTTCGTGTTATAAACAAATCTTACGAAAAGACCAAAACAACAATGAATTGATCCAACTAGCAACTATAGTCTGTGTTCAATATAGCTTATTCCTCTCTGCTATCGAGCAGCTATTCTCAACCTGGTGGGCCTCAGAGCGCCATCTAGTGGGTCACGGATTGGCTTAGTTGGCCACCAAGTGGCTTAACCATACTTGCAGGTCTTCATCCAAATCAAGGCAAATCAGGTTCAAGTGTGGAGCAGCCTTCTACAGGCGGAGCATCAAGCGTGTGAGCCCTGATGTTCCCTGATGTTGCCTCAAACCACCAAAATGACTGCAATTTCCTTTCCTGCCATTGCACATACTAATAGCCTCAAGTCAGCTCTGATGACATGTTATTCGCTCCCCTATAACCACTCAGACATGTTAAAACAGATCAGAGGAGCAATAAATAGTCTGTGTGGTTTGCATGAAATGTTAAGAGCTCACCTCTATGGAGGTAATGAATGCCTGTATCAAACTGCAATCAATCCAGTATTGAGACATTTCAATATCTTTGGAAACCCCCTTCTCACCCACACCTTACCGACATCGGATTGGCAGATAGGGGGCGGGCTGTGTCCAGCCATTTATGTAACTTTCCGACGATCCAACTCTCATACGCACTTCACACCTTTTATTATGCATCTCAAGCACAACGGAATAAATCATCACGCATGTGACTCAAGCTTCAGCTCCACTGAAGAGTCTAAAAATAGCTGCAGATGAAAACATCAGATGTGTGTAGAGCATTCAAAAGTCTGTAACGTTCCTCAAATCAATAAATGAAACAAACAGAAATGTCTTTTATTTTTTGTCATTTTGGCTTTATTCTGATAGTGAGAGAGAGACAGACAGGAAAGGCAGGGGATAGAGAGGGGATGTCATGCAGCGAAGGGCCCGGGACTGAACCCGAACCTGGGCCGCTGCGGTGAGGACCTTAAAGGGGACATATCATGCTCATTTTCAGGTTCATACTTGTATTTTGGGCTTCTACTAGAACATGTTTACATGCTTTAATGTTCAAAGAATTATAATTAATGATTTTTCTCATACTGTCTGTCTGACCTGTATTCACCCTCTGTCTTAAATGATCCTTTTTAGCGCCTGTCTCTTTAAGAAAAAGCCCAGTCTGCTCTGGTGCACCTTTGCAAAGGTCGTTAACTCTCATATCAGTTGTAAGGTTATTAAATGGATGGCAATCACTCTAACTGACATAGATAGTAATCTGATAATACTGGCTACATGAAAGCATGTTCATGTAGTTCAGCATGTCCCCCCCCCCATAATCATCTCTAATAACACCAACAGCCAACAAGTCAATGAGAGACGGGGCAGGATTGGTCCACAAGACCAGACAGGTTCCAAAATCCCTCCCGTCTTTCTTCTCCCATCCCTGACCCTCGTCATATGGTTCAGGCCTCCAGAGGATCGGCTCAGCTGCCCACTGGGCCACTATATAGTTCACCCGCTGGATGTGGGGGATGAGTGGATCATGGCAGGGAGGGCAGGCGAGCAAAATCAACTCTTGATTTGCTGCTGAGGGTCTTAACTTCTTGAGCATCCTGCACCTGACCAGGGTGATTGATGTCTCACGTGCTTGACTGTACATCACACATGTGAAGCCTTCCAGCTGCTCCGAGCACTTATGGCTTCACCTTCCACTCATCGCCCAGCTGACTGTAAAAAGATTGTTGGGATAATTGCTGAGTTTTCTCTTTCCAAATCTTCTATTCAATATACATAACGTGTCAAATTATCTAAAAAAGCATCCACCAACCTGTAAGCCTTTTTGAAATTTGGGGTTCTTCTGGAGCTTTTCGAGAGTTTCCACCTTGCCCCTTGCCCTTGAAGGCGCTGGTACAGTCCTCACCACTGAATACATAGTAGTCGAGCAGGATGCTCTAGCATGGCAGCCCAAGAGAGGTGGCCAGCTTCGTGACATTGACCAGCTGACGGTGCCTGCCCTTGCCAGTGTCAAGGAAGATGACGTCAGCGTGATGCAGGAGGACGAAGAAGACGTCTGTGTCTGGTGTCCTTACTACTGCCGACTTGAAGCCCAGCTCGACAGCACGATGCAGGTAGAGCACAACCCGGCTGTCCGTCTCCTCCTGGTTTGACTGGAGGTCATGGAGCTCTGTGACCTCAACCTGAAATGGAACAAAACACCCCAATACATGGTAGCTTACTGTATATTATATAACACAATACCTCATTGAAGGTTCCTATCTATGGATCAATCAACTTACTTCTCCATCTGATGATATTAGCTGATGTGCTCCACAATGAGAGCAGCTGTCTCGCACTTTGCCAGCCGGAATCTTGTCTCCTTACTCCCCCAGACCTTGATCATCAACCGGCAGAGCTGCCGCTTGTTCTCCTCATTGCCGAGAAAGGGTTTCCTGGTGGCCGTAAATTGCACTATGAACTTCATCGCCCCAGCCTCTCCTGTGCCTTGATGGAGCAAAGCTTAGTCAATGGAGAAGATGAAGTGCTTCTTGGCCACTATCTGGTCCAGGACCTACAGGCAGATTGCTCCAAATGTACGAGGCAGGTTTCCCATTTTGGATGAAGATGCCATCCTTGGGTAGGTCACTGTCTATGCTCTCTCCAGGCAATGAGGAGAACAAGTGGCTATTGCAGGGAAATATTGCGAAACAATGACTTTTACTTTCATGTAGCCAGTATTATCAGATTACTATCTGTCAGTTAGAGTGATTGCCATCCATTTAATAACCTTACAACTGAATAAACCAATTTCATTTGGCTATTGCAGGGAATTATTGCGAAACAAAATATGAATACGTTATACTGTTATGAGCCTAAAATGTGTTCTTTGCTTGTTTTTCACCAATGAAGAGTGGTTGTACCATGTCAACGACCTTTCCATTTGATTCTTGGTGTCAAAATTATATGAATAAGTGGGTTAATTTGTCTTTGTATGTTATCTGGTTCACTTCGCCACTGGCATAGACATTTTCAAGATGGCCGCCAAACAAACCCCATGAGCCATTAGTTGATCTTGGCATGTTTTCTGAGCCCACAAAAAACTGACTGGGTTGTCTAATTTCACAGTTTGTGGGTTGGTGGGCACTCCAGATACCTAAATGGATGTACACAAGCACTGAAAACGTGAGTTTTTCATGATATGTCCCCTTTAATGGTACGCGGTCTACCCAGTGAGCTACAGGGGGCCCTCATTATCCACATCATTTGCGTTAGTTTAAAGGTACTGTTTGTAACTTCTTACACTCTTATAAATCATTGCGGGTCGGTGTCCCATGCGCGCTCGCGTGTGGCTACGCTGCTCCAACACAAACTACATGGAAGCACCAAAACCGCACAGTTATATCTAGTGAAGCCCGTCTTGCAAAACAGTGTCAACTCTTCCTGCTTCAGATATAGAGTTATATTGTGGTTTAAGCTGACGTATGTCACCTCACTGTGTTGATCAATGCTCGTTCATGTCTATGTAAGAGCGAGCATAAGCGCAAGCAACAGGACGCTGACTTTCGTTGACTTATCGGCCACAGGTGTTGCTGTTAACAAGACATTTCTGATTCTTACATAGTCCCTTTAACGTTTTAGCTGTCACTCTTTTAATTACGTCATCTCATTGCACCCTCTTCTTCTGCAAAATGCGTCCAACTATTACATAACTGTAGTGGATGGAAATGATTTTCTTTTACAGATTTTCTGGAAATTCAGTTGAAATGTGCACTAAATGTTGATGGGAACTAATGTGACATGGTGATATTTCAGTTTATTATAGTCATAATATTTGTTCTGTTTTTGTTTTTTAAATGAACTGAATTTTGTACACTGGGTATATGACTTTGGAAGCTATTACAATGTGCTGCAACATCTCTTCTTGGCAACTCTAAGAGGCCACAAGGTCACCTTACGCTGGCACTTTGGCAAATCTTTTCAGCACAGGCAACAGTCCAGCAGAGGCATGAGTAAGGCACTTTTTTTTTTTTTGCATTCCCAAAAATGAAACTGCTTTGATTTTTACAGGCTAACTCATAAACAAAAGCCTGCTCATAACTCATACATAAGCATAAATGGCTGTTACTTACTCAAAGCTTACATTTATGACTGTGCATTTGATTTCCTCAGAGCAGATTTTCCCTCTGCTTTGAAGTGGGAAACAATATAATTTTTTGTGCATTCTTAATACCATCACTTCTAGTTTGGTGATTTCACATAAAAGGCGTTTGTGTAAACAGCGCTGTGCAGTAGGAGGCCCTTTTTTACGGTGGAATAAAACAGCTTTGGCCTTCATGTTTTTTTACAGCTGAGGAGGCTGATCCTGAACCCTTGTGTTTCAAAGCTTCTTGAGCCCTGCACAATCCTCCACCCTGCAGAACCCCCACCCCCGCTCCTCTGCAGAGCTGCTTACAATGGGCCCTCATTCCCTCTATCTTCTTTTAAACGCCAATAAAATGTTTTACATTTCCTCAGCAGGCAGTTAAAATTGGGCTGACTACTGTGCGTTCTCCCTGTACTCTGCAGAATCTCTCCATGTCGAGTTCCTGTTTTGTTGTTACTGTTGTTGTTGTTCCCTGCTGTTACCGTTGCTTTAACTCTAGCTATAACCTTGAGGAGATAACACGAGAAAAAAGAGCTTTGGGTGCCTTACTTGTTTTCACCTTTTGGCTCAAGACGGATTCATTTTGACACACGAGAAGGACGCCAGGCCTTAAATATTTCACAGCTTAGTGGCCATTTGTAAAAGCTGTCGCTAGCACACTTCCCGACTGCCTGGAAGGGCGCTGATCTCATCTTTCCTCTCTCCCAGCCTTGATTCCTTTCGTTGTTCTTTTTATTCCCCCTTTGTCATGCCCATCGCCCCCATCTGCTCGCTCCTCTTCACACTCTTTCCTTCTTGCTTTTCCACTCTCGCTTGTTTCTTTGTTGTCCCATCTGCTTGGCTCACTTTCTTCAGTGCCTTCCTCCCTTCTTTCCTTCCTTCTTTTCCTAAATTTTTTGTTTCCTCCATTGCCTTCATCCTATCTCCCCTTCCCAGACGTTCTTCTCCCTCTCCCTCTCTGCCTGCCTGCCTCTTCCTATACTTTCCTTGGCTCCATGCCCTTCCTTTGTTCCTTCCTTCCTAATTCAATTCCCTTCCTTGGTTCAGTCTCTTTTCCTTCCTTCCCTGTCTTCCTACCTCCCTCGATTCTGGCCTCCACACCCACGTGACCGACATCATGCGTAAACTCTCATGACAGTACACTCTGCCAGCTCTTCCATGTGGACAACCCAGGAGCAAGGAACTGTTGTTGCACAGAGCCCCTCAGGCAGGTCTTATCTCCTAACCGCAGTTAACTCGGAACAATTTATAGCCCACTTCCACTGCCGGAACTTTTCCATGAACCCACAAAACTTTTATTTTTTTAGGATCTCAGGAATCTTAGCTGCACTTTGACCAAAGGAGCCAGGGTCTGGATTTAGTTCCTCATAGTTCCTGGCCCCTGTTCTGGGGGTAGTATGTTCCACTAACCCAGGACCTATTGGGGTGGAGTCTGCCAAATGTTTCAATGTGGTTCCACACTAAAGCAGGAATAAATTACTGTACAACAATTGCTGTTCTGGCGCTTCAGTGTTCACTTTCACCGTCTGCATACAGTAAACTACAAAAATAACGTTGCATTGTTGTTTCGTCACCAGTGAAAATTGCACCTGCAATGACGGCTTTGTAATTTAGTTTGTTATCTGACAAATTTTCATAAAGGTAGTGTTGGTAATCTTGAGAAACTATGAAGAGCGCGCTAGATTTTAAAAAGTATCCATCGAAAAACCCAGCCCAATGTTGCCAACTCGTTTCCAATGAAAGTAGCAGCACTAGCTCCAAAAGTCACTAAATCTAGAGAGAAGTCATCAACACTGACAGTCCGTCCCTTAAGGCCTTCCTCCAAAGACACTCCCCCAACATTATCATCATGAACATAAAGAACCAACATGGTTATTACCTCTGCCAACGCCAAAGGCCTAGGAAGGAGGTTATGTTTTCTCCGGCGTTGGTTTGTTTGTTTGTTGATTTATTTGTTTGTCTCTTAGCAGGATTACTCCAAAAGTCTGCGATGGATTTGCATGAAATCTTTTGGAGGGTTGGGGTGTGGCACAATGAATGCATTTGATTTTGGTGGCGATCTGGATCATGATCCGGATTCAGGAATCTTTTTAAGGATTCCGATCAGCCAGATCATTAAGACCTCTGGGTATAACACATACAAAGTGTAACTGATGACTGATGATGGCGCATGACCCCAGAGAGAGAGACAGAGAGAGAGCGGGAGGTGGAGGGGACAACTGTTCAACAAGTTTCAGCGTTTTTTCACATTAAACTCGGTGAAATTACAGTTGAGTTTGACCAAAGCACATTTGGTGATTGTTGGAAAGAGTAACGACAACGGTTTAGGTGAGTTTTATTTTGTTTCTAACCAGTTTGAATGAAGTGTTTTACGATGCTCCGCTACGTTCAGCTGATCTGAACATAAACGACAAAAATACACTTGGATGATGGTGCAAGCTGAACGGAGAGGGGGGGGCAATCGTACTTTGGCACCTTGGCGGAGGTCTGCACTCTCCGAGTGCCATTCTAGTTGTTAGTACAATGAGTGCACATGCAGAAAAACTAATTAAATTATTGGACGGGCTTATTACAGTCCTGCGACAGTCACATTTTGGTTTACGTTCCCAGACAAATGAAGAAGCATGAATATTAAAGCTAGGGGTTGGTAATCTTCAAAAGCATTTCTTTTTTTTTGTCAGAGCATTTGATTTAGTGTCGGAATGTAATGAGAATTTCAACAGATTTAACAAAATGTTTTTGAAGAAGATTACCAACCCCAGCTTTAATATCCGTGCTTCTTCAGTTGTTTGGGAATGTAAACTGAAAGGCACAAATGGAACATTTAGCTATTTGGTTTAGCTCCATGATTATCCTGAGTTCCTGTAACTATTTGTTCAAAGAACAGCTTCGGGATCATCTCCATATCCCGTCACACTCTGTGCACCTGTAAGCCAGTGTTTGTGTTTTGCAGCATGCTTGACGGTGAATGGAATGTGAATTTTAAGCCCTTCAAAAGAGAAAAAAAACAAGCAGAGCAGATATATCAGTTGTTAAGTTCACTTCCTCCAGTTCAATATTACACCATCATCAGTTAAAATGTTCTATATTGTCCTTTTTATGTGGCAGTTGTCCCTGGTTAACGAATCATTGCCATATTTTATTACAACACATTGAACAACTTATTTATATTTTTATTTACAAGTTTATTTGATAGGGAGCACGTACAATAAACACAAACATCAATACTTGAAACCTGGTGCTATTGCGTGTTCAGCCCTGTTATTATTAAGAGAACAATTAGTAAGAGTCTTAAGGGTATTACTTAAGTGTGGACAATAGTTTCCTCAATGTTCTAGCACAGTGTGATCCAGCGCTGCTGCGAGGTGTGGGTGTTAACCCCGGCACACTGTGAGGCATTTCTAACATGAATGCAGCCTGCCATTAGCCTAGCAGTGAAGATAATACAACTTCCTCTTTCCACATGTTAGAACCTGACAGCCAATTGGAGCCATAAAAGTCCAGAAGGTTCACATAGCCAGCAGTTCACACCAGGCAGGCTGTTGTTAATGTTAATGAGGTGTGATGGCAGGCTGCTTGTTGTCAAGGTCAAGGCTAGGACTGCTAACAACACAGAGGAGTAGCAAAGTGGCTGAGAACCCTCAATGATGTTATTACAAAACAAGAAGGGAGGACTGTGTGATAAGGTAAGGGTTTTCTCTTCACTGAAATGTAACTGTTTTAATAACAGGCCAGAGCAGCCTTAATAAAAAAAAAACATATCAGTGAATAAAAAATCTAAATTAAAGTTACTACAAGGAACTTTTGACTGGTTATGTAATACTGATGCCTCTATATAACCTACATCAGTAAACAGGACCATCAACGAGAACATTGGCTAGTTATTTTTTTGGGTCTGATTCCCAGCAACATCAGATAAAACGATTTAGGCTACGCACGCAGGTTCATCAGAAACTCCTTCAGCTCCGACTCCAGCGTGGCCTCCGTCGACCTGCAGTCGGCTTCAGGCATCAGGGTCCCTTTGCGACTGCAGGACCAGACCAGGACAGTAAGGGAGGCACGGGGAAGAACCAGAACCAGGACTGTGAGCAAATGAGCAAAGAGTGAAGGGCTGCAACCAACAATTACATTTACATTAATCTATAAAATGTTCGTAAAAAAGTGAAAAATACCATTTTAAATTTCTCCAAGCTCAAGATGATTTTTGCTGGTTGTCTGACGAACAATCCAAAACCTGAAGACATCATATATGACAAAGAAAAGCAGCAAATATTCACATTTGAGAAGCTGAACCCAGAGAATATTTGGCATTTTTGCTTGAAATATTACAGAAATTATTGTTTATCAAAACAGTTGCAGATTAATTTTATGTCGCTCGACTATTTGAGTAGTCGACTAATCATGCTTGTGTTTTGTTTTTAATAAAATCTCAAGAAAAGAAGTCATAGTATAGTATGTCGAAAATTTTTATGAAAAAAAAGTCATAGTATAGTATGTCGAAAAATGTCCTAAAAAAAGGTCATAGTATGTAGAAAAAAATAATTTTCAAAAATTAAGTGAATTTGACTGGCTGCTAATAGCCAATGACCAACCGACTCACTCACAATATGAAGAGGAGCTGTGCTGTGAACCATATAGGGAATGCATTTCAACTGCTGTTTACACAAATTAATACACACTACCTCTTCATGCCAGGGCACTCGAATGCACACTTTCTGAGACACACCCATACCCGTACTATCCTCAGTGTATATCAACTATGTAGAGATGAATAGTGTGCGAGTCCCACAGCAGACAGATTATATGTATATAAATACTCACACGCCAACACAGTCCAGGTTCTGTACATGTTTCTGACTTTAGAAAAACTACAAGGACCTATAGCAGCAGGGCAGAGTCTTATCTTGAGTCATGATGAACCCGCAGCAGATCCTGACATAGCCAGGTCACATATTTAACCTTTGACCCTAGCTACGCTGCTGAGAGCTCTGCCAGGAGAAGCCACCGTGTGGCTCCAGAACGGAGGAGAGAGAGAGAGAGAGACACACACACAGGCTGAGAGAGGGAGAGAAAGTTGTGTGTTTATGTCAGACTCAGTCCAGTGTAAACAGCTTGGATGCTGTCTGTCACCACAGCCCAGTAACGCGGTTGTCCTGTTTTCGCTGTCCCATTCCCAGCTGTTATGAAAGAGCTTTTAGGGGATGGGGTTATGGAAGCATACCATATATCGAAGCTGCACCCAACAGTTTTATAGTGCTCCGAGGAGAGTGAGGTAGTTTGCTGCGTTACCTCTGTTTGTAAAAAAGGAACAAACTGTGCACGTCTGTGCTGAGGTTTGCCAGAGGTCAGAGAAATCTCCAGACCGATGCTCTCATTTCTCACATTTGATGCCCTTGAGCAAGGCACTAATCCCTGGTTCTTCAGCTGCTGGCCACTGAGTAACTGCTCTATAGCAGCTGTGTTGATTCTTAAGACTATACACTTTACATGTATAAAGCATAATGTGTAACGCAGTTTACAAATATATGCATTTTCAGAATGTCATATGAGCTAAAGACAAACAATGTAATTTCCTCCATTTTAACAAAAGGCCTGTGGATTAGGTGAGACGGCCAACAAGCTACCACATGATGAGGGTAAATATAAACATTACAACCTTCTCTGTGTGAGTTACAAATAACATGAATGGTGAACAATGCAGACATAAAAAAAATCTATCAACTAACGCCTACTTTTAATAACTTAATAATTTAATAACTTCTTGATGCAATATTTTTTGTCTAACTTGGTAAACATTCACGTTTCAAATTCTGATCCCCAGTTTTTCAAGGTGTGTCATCTCCGAGCCCAAAATGAAGTGAAGCCAGGTGATGTAACTTGAGTCAGTGTCTGGTTGAAGAATGAAAAAGAAAATACGTCTGCTGCTGCTGCATCCACACTCTTTTAAAACTTTTTTTTAAAAGTTATCGTTGTCACTCCCTGCTTTGCTGAGCTTGGTGTTTCCTTTTGGGGAGTGACGAGGTCAGAAATTGAACACCTAATACTTATCCATTAGGATTATGATGACATCATCAGGATTACTCTCCCACACTTGACAGGAAGTACAAGGACATCCTAGGCAGATTACCTGTGTACATATCCACTAAATTTGTACTTTAATACCAATAATCTCAGGTCCAATAATTGGCTGGGCCTTAAGGTGCCACCTGTGCGGACTGAGTCTGGGAAAAGGAGTCTATATTTTATTATGGCCCTTGGTCCTGGAATGATCTTCAGGCTAGGCTCAACCTAGAGTCTCTCTTCTCGTTAGCCAGTTTTAAACTAAAGTTATCAAGTTATTAAAGTTATAAGTTTTAATCACAAACTGTTGTTGCAATAATGCTTAACAATTGTGTCATGTCTTGTTGCCTTTTGTCTATATGTATCATACACTTTCTGTCTAATTAACCTCTTCTGTTGATGCGTGGACTTGAGTTTTTACTCTGTAATGAATTGTTTAGTTTTTTTTTTATTGTATGCATGAAATGAAAGGAGCCTTTGACACTTTGCTGCCTTCTTGGCCTCTCCTCCTTTATTTCAAGTTAAATAAAGGTTAAATTACATAAATGCAGATCTATTTCAGAGCCACAGAATGCATTATACAACTGTTTTCACAGGCTAAACACGACTCCCTGTGATGTGTAATCTGAGCTTTAGTGTATGTGTAAAATCAGTGGAGACTTTACAAATAACTTTTACATTAAGCTCATACTCACTGCTTATTACATTTTTTTCTTCGTCTTGAGTAGGATACAATTTTTATTGTTTTTCTCATTTTGGACCTGCTCTTGACCCCTGAAATGGACTGGAGCGAGGTGCTCTTGACTGAACCGGACGTTTTATGGTTTCTGCTTTATTGTTGCGAACACAGTCTGTTTCTTACATCATGATTCTGAAAGCCTCAGCTGTATTTACATGTGCATTATAATCCAAATATAGTCAATAACGAGCGGAAGGCTGTACTTCAATAAAAATGTTTATTACAGGGTTGTGTTGAATACTCAGTTCTGATTGGTTAATCACGGCGTTCTGTGGTCTGTAATTTCTGTATAACAGACTGCTGCTATGTGTAACAGACCGTTGCTATGGGTGCAGCTCTGATGTCAGCTCTGGCGGACCGTTTTTGTGTCAAAATATTGATTTCTTCAGTAAGCAGCCATGTAATAAGCGGGATAATGTACAGCGAGCGGGTCATTGTTGTGAAAGAATCCCCTTCAGGGCGATGAAAGACCAGCAACAGAGGGGGTGCGGCATCGCCCTGTCGGGGATTCTTTCACAACAATGACCGGCTCGCTGTACATTATCCCTTACTTACATGGGTTTCAAATGTTGTAATGGGACTGGTCCATTACTATTCCAGTTTCCATGCTGCACAGCGTAGTCCACATTACAATGATGCCAGAGGTGCTTCCATGGTGTCTCTGCAGGAGTATTGCAACACAATGAAGCTTTGCAGGAAGTGTGTTGGCTGTGAATGACTAAACAAGATAAGGGGCAGTGCATGTCTTGCATCAAGCATCAAGATGGCCATGTGTGTTGTAAAATGCATTGAAAACCTTAATGGATGGTCTCCATCCAATACCTGCCTTTATAGTACTATTGTTTACCCAAATGGTTCGTGAGCATTGCCCAGATTGTCATTGGTTGTGTTTTTCCCTCCTATCTGTATATCCACTGACATGAAACGCAGAGAAAGGTCACTGCAGATATGTCATTCATCTGAACTTGGATTATGTATGTATGAAAAAAAAAAAAAAAGTTCTGCATCTCTCTTCATCATCTCAAATCTCACTCTGGTCACGTTGCCAAAGAATGTTCACTGGTTTACATGATCCATCACCTCTAAGTGCTGAAACTTGTAAACCGAAACATTCTTTGGCAACGCGGTCAGCTTCAGAGGTAATATTATGAGAAGAGATATGTTCTGGTGGTTCTATCAAGAGACACGTGTTCCATGAGATAAAACAAAGTAGTGCAGAGGTATACAGTGATTCCGAAACTATGCCTACCTTTAAACCACTGAATACCAGAAACAGGCTGCATTTGGATGCCACATGTCTTTCAGTAGCAACTGGTTTTATGATACCCTGCTTGACAAATAACATCCCTTTGGTATGCTTTACGTTTTTTTGCCTTTCATTTCCAGTGTTATGTACTTTCTATAGAGTGTATAAATATTTATCAAACTGTTATGCAGGCTTCGGTGAAACGTGAGACCCACGCTATAAAATATGTGTATTAGCATTACCAAAGCAAAGACCAAACTTGACTTTATGCAGTTGCTTTGTTTCTCTTTTGTTTCTTACAGTGATTATGTAGCCTTATCAATGTCTTTACTGTATGCAGCCAATAAATTGAAACACTGATTCAGGTTGCAATCAAAAAGAAACGCAGTATAAGGAGGTAATGCTTCACCGTAAACAAATTATGTTATCACACTTACTGTCTTCAAATGTACCAATACAAATCTAAATCCAAACCGGTTCACTTTACTCAAACATCATGAAGATATGACAATGAGCTGTAAAATGTGTGAGGCATGATACCCAGGAAATGAACTCAATCTGTCTTTAATTATCAAACATTTGGAGTGCAGTGGTTAGCACTGCCACCTCACAAGAGGGTCGCAGGTTTGGGGCCCTTCTTTGTGGAGTTTGCATGTTGTCTCCGAGATAGCATTAGCATGGGTTCTCTCCGGGTTCTCCGGTTTCCTTCCACAGTCCAAAGACATGCAGGTTAGGTTAATAGTTGACTCTAAATGTCCGGTAGGTATGAACGTGAGTGTGAATGGTTGTCTGTCTCTATGTGTCAGCCCTGTGATAGTCTGGTGACCTGTCCAGGGTGTACCCCGCCTTCACCCAATGTCAGCTGGGATCGGCTCTCCAGCCAGGCCAAGCTGAATGTCAACACAGTTCTTCCCGACTGCACATTCCAGCTTAAAGTCCAGGCAACAGTCAAAGGAGCCCGGCAATTACAGTGCAGCTGCCTGCGTCACTTTTTTGTTTACTTTCTAAATGTTCAGAAGCCTCTGAACCTTTTGAAGTCATCTCCTTGTGTTATGGGGCTCCTCTTTCTCTCTGAGGATAAGACACTAGCTGTGAGTAATGTGTACAGTTCCAGCTGTGTGCCATATTACCAACTTACAACTGGCTTACTTGTCACCTTAACAGAAGGATCACACTATGGTCACGCATGCTGGGTGTAGACCATTTTTTGGGTTGTGGTTTTTTATACCACATTTCATCTCAAAATTAGACTTTTTTTTAAATGTTCAGATTGACTATAATTGATGTTCACCCAGATTGTATGTCCAACACATCTAAAAGTGGTTGTTTCCTCAAGCAAGAGGTCACTGTTCACCAGTTTACAGAAAATTGGAGCCTCAAAATGGAGAGAAAATACAATTGATGTTTAAACTTGCAGTAGGCAGTATATTTTTGGCATCTTTCCATAATAAAAAATTCTATAATAACCTTTCAGCATATTGTAATTCAAGTGTTCTGAGAGAAAACTAGACTTCTGCTCCTCCTTATGGCTCTGTTTTCAGAATTAAAAAAATCTAGCCCGCGACGGGAGACTTTGGCCAATCACACGTCATTTCAGAGAGAGATCTTTCTTATTGGCTGTGCTGCGGCTGGTGGGCGGTGCTTGGTATTTCCTCAACAGATCTCAACATGGCTGCCGGGTCACAAACTTTCTCATTTTACAGCTAAACAGTACACTACAAGATGTTTCTGAAAACATTTGAGGAGAGAAATAAGCATTACAGTAACATAATATTGATTCATATTTGATCAGCGCTGCCTAGTTTGACCGTTTGGTCGGAGTTCACGAGTGATTGACAGCCGGCTCTCATAGATGGCAACTGGACGGCAGACTACAGCTCGGCTCTGACTGCTTGTTTTCCTCTGGTCTGTGAAATCTTGCAGATGCCGTTAGGAGCACCGGAGGACACCGGAGGACACAGAGGCACATGATTTTTTTTCAGATTACCTGTCTCTTGCACTACTGTCACAATATAGTGACCGTTTTATAAAGATGACTTTTTTTAATAATATTTGCTCCATTTCTACCCACTGTAGCTTTAAAGGAAGCCTAATAATAAAAAAAAGAAATGGCTTAAATACAGAGTTCTTGCACTATATATGGTACCCATATATTTTTTTACAACAAATCTGGACCCACAAATAAAAGAAACTACAACACTCTTCAATTTTTTTCCTACAGGTGAGCAGCACAGTAACTGAAAAAGAAAAGGAATCTTTCAAGTGGATCTGTTATACTGAAACAAACACGCTCTCTGTGGCGCGACTGAAACTGCCTGTGTCATGAAGGCTTTGTTGAGTTTAGGGCCTATTGGGAAGCCCCGGGCCCCTGACCGATTCAAGCAAGCTGCTCTCAGCGAGTGAAACCAGAGAAATGGCAATGCTCACGGGAGCAGGGATAGTGACTCAAAGACACCCATTCACCAGCCAAACACTCTTCCCAGGGGTGTAAACCCTACAAGCAGGACTATACAAGGATCACACACTCTCTGTTGTTACCTAAATGGAGTTATTAATCTAGATTTTGTCATTCATCATTATAGCATGCTCGGGAAATTGTTGACACAATCTCTGACCTTATCGACTTTTGAGAGGTTGATGTTTGTTTTCACTGATCAGCTATCATTAACCTCTCACCTGTAAATATAAAATATATTCATCACTTTGTGCTGGAGTCATTGAATATCTTGTGACAATTAGCCTACATGAATGTTTGAAATTGCAGAAAAATCACGTTCCTCATTTAAAATAGTACTTTAAAGAGAGATTCTGGGTATTTGTCATTAGTAACACCAGAGGTCAGTTCAGGACACGTTAGACAGTGAAGAGAAAGAGACAATGTGCTTGCAAAGAGTCTAATCTTTCTGGTATATAACAGTATTACATGATCAATGAGTATATCAATTAACATCTTTCAATTGACGTATGTATTACGCATTTACATAGCACAATACTACAAGGTTGTAGTAAGAAAAATATTCTCAGTATAGTTTTCCATTAGGGAAAAAAAGACGCTATGATTAGCAGTCGTGGGAAAATATAACAAGTTTAGTCAGTAGCAATCTATAACACAATGATATGCTTATTCTACATAAAAAAACATTCAATTCAATTAATAATTTCTTATTTTCTTTGGTATTTTTGTCATATACAGATATGCAATGATGATTGCTGGGTAATATGTATGTTAATGTTGTCCAGTGTCAAGTCTCCATTGGATCACGATATACGGGAGCTAGATAAGGCGCAAAATCTGTCATGACTGACAAACTGAGCACATCTGCAAGTTGAGCAAACAGTCGTGCCTTTCAGACATAAGAGGCAGTAAACGGGCCCGTCATCATAGCGTGCACTGGGGCCCATTGTAACTACCTTATGCCTGACGCTTGCATTAAAGTTATAATCCTTAAAGGTATCCTCTATTTTTCTTGAAATCTTCAGTGTTTCCAACCAAACATCTCACCACAGAGCGATCCAGGGATGGCATATGTTTGTAGGCCAACCAGGACATTAACATCGCCCTGGTTCCCTCGATGGGAATGGGATTTTTCTATTTATCCCACTTGCCCACCAAAAGGGGTGAAAACTAAACAAAAAAGGTGAGGACGTTTTTATTTTGTAGCCAGCAAGGTAACGAAAACAAGCATACCTGATAACACGGTGCAGGAAGAAGAGAAATGATTGTTTATGTCAGTTAAAGTGCAACTCTACACTATTTTTCCATCTCTCTTGTTTACCATGCAGGTAAATCTGAATGAATTATACTTTGGTGCTCATGGTTTCTGTAAAATTAACTCAACTATTGAATTGTGGAGAATCTAGCCGATCTAACGATGTGTAACACGTCCATATTGACAGAAATTACCTAGCGTCTGAGACCTGCGTTTTTTTGTCAGAACGTGTAGCCACACCCGGCGAATAGAAGGGACTTGGTCTCTATTTGGGGCTCGACTTTTAATTGTTTTACGGTATCCTTGTGCTAAAAACATGCTTCCGCTCAAAGAAATTGCTTCACAGTGCTAATAGTATACGATAAAATCCATCAGTCCTGGTTTATTTAGCGACACCTGTGTTTACTGGAGGTAATGGCAAGTTTGTTTTAACATACACTCACCGGCCACTTTATTAGTCACACCTGATCAATTGCTTGTTAACACAAATAGCTAATCAGCCAATCACATGGCAGCAACTCAATGCATTTAGGCATCTAGACGTGGTGAAGACGACTTGCTGAAGTTCAAACCGAGCATCAGAATGGGGAAGAAAGGGGATTTAAGTGAATTTGAACGTGGCATGGTTGTTGGTGCCAGATGGGCTGGTCTGAGTATTTCAAAAACTGCTGATCTACTGGGATTTTCACGCACAACCATCTCTAGGGTTTACAGAGAATGGTCCGAACAAGAGAAAATATCCAGTGAGCGGCAGTTGTGTGGACGGAAACGCCTTGTTGATGTCAGAGGTCAGAGGAGAATGGGCAGAGTGGTTGGAGATGATAGAAAGGCAACAGTAACTCAAATAACAACTCGTTACAACCAAGGTATGCAGAATACCATCTTTGAACGCACAACACGTCGCACCTTAAAGCAGATGGGCTACAGCAGCAGAAGAACACCCGGTACTAGCACCGGCTACTCTATTAGGTACACCTTGTACCTAATAAAGTGGCCGGTGAGTGTATATGTCCCACAGTTCTTCATCCAATATGCTGAAATACTTCAAGTGCTGATGATAATGTGTATGAGCCATTAGGGCAGCCCTGAGTGCAACTGAATTAACCCTGGGCTGTGAAGATTCAATACGTGCATGCATTGTTCCTGTGCTTGGTATACGCAACACCAATCCTGTGCAGAAAAGGTGAACTACAACATCCAGTCATGGACAGAATGAAACATGGGGTTTAATGTAAACTCTTAAGGATTCTGTAAAATTCCTATTACAATCCTATTTCTTGCCTCTGTGCGTCCTTCCGGATAATAACTGAACTGTTGTTGAGGTCATTGCAAATCACATAAAAGCCTTAATCTAACTATTACCATAATCTGGATTTTCACAGTAAATGAGTTGTTTGTGAATGTTCCGTGTGAATATTGCTTTCAAGTATTATAATGTGACTCATGTTTGACTGAAATAACCCCCCCCCCAACCCCGCCTGATGCCTGTCCCCTGCTGCCCTCCCAACACAACGTCACACACTAATCAATATGAATATGAAGACACCATAATCTCTTTGTGTGTGCTTTCTCTGCGTGCAATGGAAAAAAGTCCGATGCCCAACTCTCCATGCCCGATACCTCACACAGTCAGTGTGAGTCATTTAGCACACATTTAGCACATTAAACAATTACACCGCCCCCTTCTGTGACCCCACATGTTCAACAACAGGACTACACATAAGGGAGTGACAATGCGCTGAACATAAAGTGAACATGAATAGATTACCAGGATTGCACATGCCAAAGACGCTCATACAACGCACAATGTGTGTACATCAAATGCCAAATGTGTCGATAGAGTGGGTAAAGTGGGAACAAGCAGCGATGGTGGTGGTGGTGGGGGGCGGAGGGGGGGGTTTGTTTTCGGTGGGGGCAAAGCAGCAGAGAGGGTTTAGCAGCAGCTGCCCAGAGAGTGACGACTGTATGAGAGGGAGGGGGAGAAATAAAGAGCGAGGGAAGGAGAAATGGAGGGAGGGCGGATGGAGAGAGGGAAAACCAAAGGGGGAACAGGAGGTAGGAAGGAGACTTAGTTGTCAATCGAGAAGAGTGGATGTAGGAGGAGGAGGAGGAGGAGGAGGAGGAGGTCAATTAGCTTTACGCATATTAAGTATTTTCGTGAAAACAAATCCACTGGGATGAAAAAAAACAGATTAGAGCAATGTATCTTTCCTTTGCTGGGTGTGCCAGTGTTGTATTCTTTTCCTGTTTTGAGAGAAAATTACTAATTAATATGCCTCTTTTTTCTGCAGTGTGGACGGGTCCCGAGCTCCCGGTCCCACCAGCTGCCAGGAGTGTCACAGGGTTAGTGGGGCCTTGAGCCACACAGATAATCAGCTTTATTAGTGCTGCCGCTAAAACCGATTTAAGAGCAGACTAGAGGGATCAGACGGGCCAGCTGTCCACACCAGCGCCTCGGCAGGCACCCCGGCCCCGGCCCACACAAAACACCAAAACAACAACGAGCCAACTGTGTGCGCTGCCAATTCAACTGTGTGAGCAGGCTTATTACCATATATCAAACACCAGCTCAGAGGATGTCGATCAAATAGCGCAATTACAAAATCTGTTTTCAGTGATACATTTCAGATGATTCATTTAACGATTATGAAAATATTAATCTAGTGGATTTTTAACATTTCATAATTTAATTTTTGCGAGCTCCATGTTGGCATTGCACTGACCTATGATTTCTTTTTTTTTTTTCTGCCTTGAGTCCAAATCACACCACTCCCACTTCTCTCCACAAGCCAACTAACTCATCAGCGCAGTCAAAACATCCTAGCCTCATTAACAAGTCCCTGACCCTGACAGTGACCCACCACCGGCCTCATGACCTCATGGAGTTTCCTCTCCACGTACAGTCCATCTCCTAACCTACCTCCATTGCTAATTACAGAGCGGCGAAAAAGGAGGCTAACTCCATATTAGACGGCGCAAGTGTGCAACACTGCAGCTCCGGGGGTTACTTCAACCTTACATCACGTTTCTGTCTGGGTTGAGACCGAGACAGTGGAAAGGACCGGCAGAGATAATCTGGTCTGGTCACAATCTCCATAACAGTCGCATCCTTTACAGAGGGCCAGGTTCTTGTCCACTCAGACAGAGGTTTCAAGGCCAGATTAGCCAGGAAAGGGCAAGTGAAAAACAGGACACACACTCCAATATCAGGGCACCAGGACAGTTGAAATACTACCTGAATATGTCATAATCGCAAACAAATTACTCCCTTTACCTTCTTCGAAATACATTGAGGGGGAAAACTTTTTTTCACCACGCTCTCAAATATGGATGTAAAAAGGTTGCCCCATCTCCAGAAACATGCAACCCCTACAGATCAGGGTCAAACTTGTGCACATGAGGATTGTTCAGTGAAAAGGGGGGACACATGTTTAACTAATGACTGGTTGATACGTAGGCTACATTGTATACATTATACACTGGTCATGGTCAAAATCTGCTGCTGCTATAAAAAGAGCCCAACCACTTGTTGTATTGCTCCGAAAACACACACTTTCCGTGCAACAAACAAAGCAAAAAGCTCATTATTATGCAGAATGACATCATCAGACCTCCACAATTTTTTTCCTACTGGCAAAGGCATGACCCGCCATCCTGCCTCTTGTTACTTGTTGCATTTTTTGGTTGGGTTGGTTAGGTTTAGGCATGAGGAATGAGATTAGTTAGGTTTAGGGTCAGAATATCAGGGTAAACCAACCAGAGGTACAGTAGGGTGGGTCATGCCTTCGCCATGGTAGGAAAAAAAACATTGCAAACAGGAAGGTTTTATGATGTCATTTTGCATACTAATTTGTCCTTCTGTTCGGGATGACAGGCTGACGTGACATTTTTTGGACTATTGGGGTTTTGGAAAATTTTCACAACTGACGGTAGGTAGCTGGCTAAGTGGGTAGATGCCATTCCTATTTGTAATCCTCATAAACAACACAAGACACTCGCTGAGTGGATCTTTTCAATTTAGCAAATTCCTAATTTCCTTATGCATCATTGAGATACTCTGTAATTAAATATGAAAGTAGAGATAGAATATTACTAGGGCTGTCAAAGTTAAAGCAATAATAACGCATTAACGCAAATTCATTTTAACACGACTAATTTCTTTAACGCATTAACACAACTTGCGATTTTTAAGTTGTGGCTGCTCAGTTTTAAAGCTAGAGTGAAGATACTGGTATCACATGAAACAAACTAGAAAACCTTAAGAATCCATCAGCACCAACCATGTCATACTAGCTTGTTGGGAAGGAGGCTAAATAACGCTCCAAACTAATGCTACATTTCGGCGAGGAAAAGCTGGCATGGCCATTTTCAAAGGGGTCTATTTTTTCTATTTTTTTATGCTAAATGCAGTACCTGTGAGGGTTTTTGGACAATATTTATTACTGTTTAGTGTTGTTAATTGATTTCCAATAATAAATATATACATACATTTGCATAAAGCAGCATATTTGTCCACTCCCATGTTGATAAGAGTAATAAAAACTTGACAAATATCCCTTTAAGGTACATTTTGAACAGATGAAAAATGTGCGATTAATTTGCGATTAATTGCAATTAACTATGGACAGTCATGCGATTAATCGCAATTAAATATTTTAATTGATTGACAGCCCTAATTATTATATTCCTCTCAAGTAAATGCAGCATTATTACATGAGCCACTATATACGGTCATAGGCCTACATGAACATTTTTATTTTTTCTGACTCATCATTAGTCAGAGCCTCCTTAAAACTGCTAAATTTGAAATTCAGAGCATATCTATTGCCTCCACACAGCTCTCAACATGGCGACAGTTGCTTCCGCGACTACAATATCAGCTGTAATCGCCGTATGAGAGCAGTGCAGTGCGGCGACTGTGAGCTAGCCAGTGGGGCACGCTCACATGCACTAAAAGCACGCATGGCTGGCCCAGCCATGTCAACAAAGCACAGAGAACCTCGGATTACAACCAAGACCTTCTTCTCTGCTCAGGTAGACATTACTCCTCTATATATTTACATAGCAAATAGTTGTTTGCTGCTATATCAATGCTCTGATATCGTATAGAGCTTCAAAGACTGCTGCTACTTATTTGGTTTGTATAACTCATCAAATTACAATGTTTATTGTTCCATTTCAGTCTCTCTGTGTGGGTCATGGGTCCTTTGTGTAAAAGGTGTTTGAAAAAGTAGAAAAAGTACCGATGGACACCCATCAATCAAAAAGTCTTTCACCTCTGAAAAAGGATGAAGAATATAGATACATTTCTTCTTTTGCTGAGAAAGGAATGTATTCATTTTCTGTTGGGATAAACGTGAGATAATACTTTTGTGTATGAGGTCAAAGCCTTCGATATCAGCCCAATACTAAATATGTTAACACCTTATTAGATAAATATACGATTCATCAGGGAACCATTAGAATCCAAAACTTTAGTTACACATGACAGGCCCAAACTCCAGCAGCCCAAGCCCAATGCCCAAGAGGAAAGCAGGGGATGTGGGGCGTGAATGATCTATGTGTTTGTGTGTGTGTGTGTGTGTGTGTGTGTGTGTGTGTGTGTGTGCGTGTGTGTGCGTGTGTGTGTGCGTGTGTGTGTGTGTGTGTCTATGCACACACATAGCAGCCTGTTTTTCAGACGTGTGCGTGTGTGTGTGTGTGTGATTATGTATGTACATGCCATGGTTTCATTCATATGTGTGTGCACATGCTGTCTTGTTCTCTTGCTTGCAATTGAGTATGTGTGTGTGTGTGTGTGTGTGTGTGTGTGTGTGTGTGTGTGCGCGCGTGTGTGTGTGTGTGTAGGGTCTGAACGACTGAACGATTCTTCAAAACCAGGAGTGCAGATCTTACTTAATCTGCAGTTAACGGCTGTTTAAACAACCTCCATAAATGTTTAACGGTGCTGCCCGTGCCCTATTGAATGGGAGGCATTTTACTTCATGCAAAAACAGGCCGCCAGGGGCCTCGAGGGCCCCCCTGACTTGCATTTAATGTGTGTAAGAAGGCGGCCATTATCAGCCTTACAATGACACAATTCACTCTGGCCGTGTGTCTGCTATCCCATTTGGTTTGTATCAGGCCCCAGTCCTGCTGATGGCTATCTAATTGGAAGAGTTAATCAAGAGCTAATGTCTGAAGAATTGATGCGTTCAGGTTCTTTGGTTGAGACTGTGCACACAGTGTGTTTCCTCCGGTAATGCTTCATATGAAAGATTCAATGGAGCAGAGTCAAATGGGTGAGATTGTTATTATCTTTGGCAGGGGTCTTTATTTGGTTCAAGGTGAACTCAGATTTTATGACAGAATTTAAATTGAAGATGTTTTTTTATTTTTTTATTTTCTTACTCCATCGTAACTCAGAGCTAGTCTTTTTTTACATTTAAATGTGCTAGAATCGAAATTTGATTAAAATGTTTTGAAGCATCATACTGTGACAAGCCTTAAAGGACTAAAACAAATCGGACATTGTACGAAACCATATTTAGATATGTTTTGTTATTCTGGTTAGTCAGACTTAAAGTGGCAGTAGGCAGTATATTTTTGGTATCATTGGGCAAAAAACCCATAATAACCTTTCAGCATATTGTAATTCAAGTGTTCTGAGAGAAAACTAGACTTCTGCACCTCCTCATGGCTCTGTTTTCAGGCTTTAGAAAATCGATCCCGTGATGGGAGACTTTGACACAGTTAAAGAACAGTCCTCTGAACTAGATCTAGAATTTTTAACTCATCCTCTGCAACTAAATTCAACAGCCTTTAATATCCCCACTATAGTCTCTCTGGCTCACCTCCTTCTGTAAGTGAGTTGTTGAATAATTTTAATAACACATGCTCCTCCATCTTAGATGAAGTCGCCTCTCAATCCCCTCAATAAAATGAAAACATTCGGGCACTGAAGTGTAAATGCCGCAAGGTGGAGCGGTTGTGGAAATCTACTAGACTCACAGTTGACCTGCAACAGTTCTTCAGTCTTTTAGCGCAGAGTATAGAAATTCTAGATCTGCATATTTTGCTACGCTAATCGACAACAATCAGTCAAACCCTAGAGTGCTGTTCAACATTGTGACCAGTGTCATTGATTCTTCCCCAGGCCAGATATTAGATGGCACCCCTGAAAAGTCTAATTTCTCCCCCAGATTCTCCAATTGCCATCGAGATGCCCTGCGCAGTTTCCCTCTGCTTATTTAATCAAATTTCTCCATCTACATTGACTAATATAGTTATGAAAATGAAACCTTCCTCCTGTCCTTTAGATATTCTTCCAGTAAAATTTCTAAAGGACGTTTTTTAACACAGTGGCACCCTCTATTCTGCATATTTTAAACATCAGTTTCCATTTTTACGCAGATGATACTCAGATCTATCTAAGCTGAGACCCTGCAAACAACTTTCAGAACACTTTCAACCTGCTGAAATGCCTTCACGATATCCACAAGTGGATGTCACAAAAAGTCCGGCAATTAAATGCTGATAAGACAGAATTATTGATCATAGGTCAAGATAGTGCAACCTCCAAAAAATCACACAGTCTTGGTTCTCTGTCCCATTCAATAACTCAGCATTGCAGAAATCTTGGTGTCATTTTTGATCAAAATCTCAGTTTAGACAAACATGTTAAATCATTGGCTCAATCGTGCTTTCATCATCTCAGAAACATTTCAAGGATTAGACCATTTCTTTCTCCCAAAAACCTGGAAACCATTATCCATTAACCATTATCCACACCTTCATAACTAGTAGATTAGATTACTGTAATTCCTTGCTCTCTGGCATCAGCGAAAAATCCCTCTCCCGACTCCAGCTCATCCAAAACTCTGCAGCTTTTGACCCGTACAAGGAAACATGACCACATCTCACCGATCCTGGCTTCCTTACAGTGGTTACCTGTTGCTTTTAGAATTGATTTTAAAATATTACTGATTACTTAAAAAGCCCTGAGAGGCCTCGCCCCAAGTTATTTAGTGGATCTATTATTGCTCTATATCCCTTCCCGCACCCTGAAATCCTCATATGCGTCATTCCTTGTGGTTCCAAGGTCCAGATTAATACACAAAGGTTAGGGTAACTTTGCAGTCAGGGCACCCATAGTCTACAGAATGACCTGCCTGAGGAGATCAGGGCTGCAAACTCTGTCAAGTCTTTTTTTGAAACTCACTTTTTTAGAATTGTTTTTCTCTGATTTTATTTATGTTTTATGACATTTTAGTTGTTTCAGGTGAACCTTTAGGTTTTATGTGTTTAGTTATTGGCTTGTAGTATCTTTTGTTATCCCTGTTTTAATGTGTTCTGTTTTCATTGTAAAGCACTTTGTAACTGTGTTTTGAAACTGTGCTATATAAATAAAGATTATAATTATTATAATACTCTTGCTAGTTTCTCATGATTACCAACTCTAGCTTAAATATGGAGCTACAGTCAGAAGACTCTATAGAGATTTTCCCATTTTTTAAGATATGAGTCCCTTTTTTTCATCATAAGCAAAACTGAAATGCTGCAAAGCACTCACACACACATATGTCAAACTCATACGCACGCACAATTTTACTTATATAGATCACATTCATAGTTTGTAACCCCTGATCTTTGGAGACCTTTGAACATAGAAACAGTGAGAAAGTGGGCCTCTTCTCCCCCACTGTTGAGCACACACACACACACACACACACACACACACACACACACACACACACACACAGTCAGTGGTGTGTGTAGAATGATGACCGGTGCATTTAACAGGGCAGGACTCCCTCCACTCAGCGCTCTAGGGGAGCACAGTGATTTACTGTTCCTGTTACAAACGCTGCTCCGTTCCTTAATGAGCCTCTGACATGCTGCATGTTTCTAGCGTGTTTTCCTTTGGCTCAGGAGCTACGGCTGCCTGATTGCTGCCCCCATTAAGAGGGCATTCCTACTGACACCAGCGCGCGCCTTCAGCCATACGCACTCAGGCATAACAAGCAATCAGCAAAGGCTAGGTAATAAGTCTGTATGGGGGGGGGTATGCAGCACCTGCTGTGCCACTGGTTGAAAACAAACACATTGTCCCAGAGCCAAGAGGTTTCTATGATGACTTAAAAACATGTATACCCATCAGTAGGAAAAGTATTTTTCATGCAGTTCATGTTATTATCCAATAACAGCATCACATTCTGTGTGTGTTCCAATCACACAAGAGACCAGAACCAATTTATACCTCCTATAATGTGATTATTATCATTCCTGTGTGTTCCCTGCAGACTGTATGAGCACATACCCATGCACACACACACACACTAAAGCCTGAGTATCAAAACATTGACTTATATTTAGTGCCGTAGTAGTAACAACAAATAGAGGCAAATCCTTGGTCTGGCAAGTCGTATCAGGTAAGACTATAAGACAATCTACTCGGATCCTTTCGCGTTCAACCTAATAGCGTGTGCTATTTTTGTCCATATTAAACAAACACTGGACATGCTGTTGGAAAATGAATCACACTCACCCCAGGTATGTGCTGGACATGTACATGCTGGTGCTCCAGTGATTCTCCTAATCCATGGAAGTTGGAAAAAAAACATCCAAAATCATCCTTGTGAAATCTGGTGTCCCAGTCCCATACGCACACACACAGTCCAAAGACCTGCCACACAGCCAGTCTAGAAGCCAATCCAGAGCAAAGGCAGGTTGTGACTGACTGACAGCTGTCAAGCACAACAGCTGATATCTACCAATATCTGCACGCCACCAGTTGCAGCTGGACCAATGGGATGTGGCGGCAACTGTCGGCTGGGTCGGCCCAGGCTCATTCAATAAAAACCAGGACTCCGCTCTGAGGACCACAGATCCCAGTGTGCCCCAGTTTCCCACTCCAGCGTAACCAAATCCCCTCTCGAGGTCTGTCTGGACCTGCCGTGCAGAGCCGCCAGTCCCAAGGATGCCGTCCAGACGGCATACGACGCTCGCACTCTCACTCTCTCACAAGGCGGGATTATTCTTTAACCACCTTGACCTCAGAGCGAAGGCACGATGAGCGAGTTTGGTAACACTTCACTGAGAGTGAAATGAATTCAGGAAGCACATTTTCTTTCAAATTTGACATCTGATGATCTTAAAATGTGTACTATGCATGAGTAAAATAATATGTAAATTATCATTTTGTGTACAAACTTGTGTTCTATGGACTTTTTAGACGCATGCATATTCCAGAAGTATTACATAACATTTGCTCTTTACTGGACACTTTAAACCAATGTGTGTAACTGTTTCTATCCCACACTAATGAAACACCAATAAAGCCAATAAAATGCAATGACTCCAAAGTGACATAGCACACATGACCAAAGGTCCTGTCAAACTCATACCAGTGCCAATGCATTTGTGTGCATGCGTGTGTGTTATGAGAAGGAGCTGACTAGAGGCAGAGACCGCTTAATAAGCATTAAGGAACGGACAGTAGAGGGTTCTTTGGCTTAGCCTGCACAGCGCATGAGATAATCCCCCCTTCTGCAGACTGACTGCTGCTGCTTAGGCTAATTTGACCTCAGGTTTTTTGGGGGGGGAAACTTCACAGCAAGCTTCACAGGATGAATTATGCTAGTAAAAGATTTGTACCCATGCTTCTAGAAGATCTCATAAGATCACAAGATCTCATAGAAACATGAGACAGGAAGAGGTGCTGGACCATCAGCCGCCCTGGGACCTCTCTCTCTCTCTCTCTCTCTCTCTCCCTGGCTGGCGGTGCATCTTTTCCAGACATTTTGGATCTGTATCTTCTAGGGCGGACACCTTTGGGTTGGTTGGTCGATTGGTTTGGTTGATATGCTCAATCGCTGGTGTTACTTTCATAAGGGGAAAAGTGCTTTTGAATCCATTATTTTCGGGGAGAGTTCATGTCTTTAATGAAGGGCTACTTGTTTTGCTGCTATTCAACAATAAATAATACAGTTTGAAACAATTTGTCTATCTAGCTTAGATCTTCCTACTGTCGGTGGGGCAAGAAAGAGATCACTCTGGACAGTTCTAGGCATAGCTGCTCCTGGATTTAGCGCCGCAAGGCTGCCTCGGAGAGCGCTGTCTCTGTCCTTGTCTAAGTCCTGACAATGTTGTCCGACTATAATGCAGAGAGTTGGCAGTTTTGCGGGTCGGGTTTGAGTCGGTTGATCAACACAAATGTTTGCAGGTTGGGTCAAGTGGGTGCGGGTATTAAAACTAGAGTTAGTAATCTTCTTCAAAAACATTTATTGAAATTCTCTTTACATTCCGACAGTAATGAAAAAATCAAATGCTCTGACGAAAAAAAAAGAAAAAACAATCTGTTGCAGGACTGTATTAAACCCGTCTATTCATTTGGTCTAAATGAAATGATTGGGCGGCCTACTTACCCCTTACTTGCCTGCCTGCGTGCACTCTGCCCGTGCACTCATTGCATGTCCCCTGAGTCTTCAACAGGCTGCTAGCTTGACAGCTGTGAGTACTAATCATGGATGTATAAAGAGAACTGGATACAGCGTTGGAGGCAGGCGCCCGTTCATTCCTATGAGAGTTGCTCAGTGGCAACTCAGTTTGTCATCCCTAATTGTTCATATTGTAATTTGACTATGTTGGTCTATTCGGTACACACAACATATTGCATATCTGTCCGTCCAGGGAGAGTGATCTCTCCTTAGTTGCACTATGCAATAATAACGCATTTACGCAAATGACATTTTTTTTAACGCCAATCATTTCAAACATTAACGCAACTTGCAATTTTTAGGTTGTAACTTGTCTCAAAGGAGGCTAAATACCAACTTTAAGGCCAAACTAACCCTAAATTTTGGCGAGGAAAAACTGTCATGGACATTTTCAAAGAGGTCCGTTGACCTCTTACCTTAAGATATGTGAATGAAAATGGGTTCTACAGGTACCCACAAGTCTCCCCTTTACAGACATGCCCACTTTATGATAATCACATGCAGTTTTGGGGCAAGTCATAGTCAAGTCAGCACACTGACACACTGACAGCTGTTGTTGCCTGTTGAGCTGCAGTTTGCCATGTTATGATTTGAGCATTTGATTTCACAATAATAAATATATACATACATTTGCATAAATCAGCATATTTGCCCACTCCAATGTTGATAAGAATATTAAATACTTGATAAATCTCCCTTTACGATACATTTTGACCAGATAATGTGTGATTAATTTGCGATTAATCCCGATTAACTATGGACAATCATGCAATGAATCGTGATTAAATACTTTAATCGATTGGCGGCCCTAATATATGTAAATATATACAAACATGTTGTCAACCGTTTTCGTGGGAACTATTTCGTCAGTAGGAAGTAGGTTGAATAACAACTGTTTCCAGTAACTGGGACACTGTTACTGGAAAGACGTGTTGCTTTTCAAATGAAGAAAACATATCTATTTTTTTGTAATCTAGGTGAACCAACCCTTTAAATCCCCTTAGCTGCCCAGTTGAAGGGTTTCCATTACAAAGTATTGTCACAGCCATGCAGTGTAGACTGAGTTAAAATAAAAAAAAAAACTTTTAAACCAGACGTAGGTGTATATGTGTGCATACAATAATTGTGTGTATGCATGAGTGTCTGTGTGTGTGTAAACCTATACCCGCATGTCCTCAGGGGGGTGGTAACACACACTACCATGACACGTCTCTCTGAGGAGTTGCTGTATATTGAGATCTGAAATATGTGTCGCATCATGACCAAAACACAGAACAATGGCTTTATAATTCACATGTCATTGATACCACAGGGTGGAAACAAAGCAACAAGAAGCCGAGCAATCACATTATAGGAGATGTAAGCTGGGCACAACAGAAACCGTTCTGTCCTCTCACACGATTGGAACAAAGACAGAACGTATCACTATACTGGATAAATACATTACACTCTAAAAGACAAACCTTATTGTCAGAGTAATTGGCACACATTTGAAATTCATTACAGTTATTTTTGGCTCCGGGAAGATGAAAATCATTGTATCCACAATGTGCAATCACTTAAAATCTCCTTAAATAACCAGAACTGTAGCAAGTGGGTATTCCATAACACTGATGATACCAGAAGGGCCCCCACGCTAATTTTCAACCAATCGTCCAAAACAGTGAAACTAGCCGCAGGCAAAAACTACCCCGGTGAAGAAACAATGCAGCGCTGCCCCAGTATCACCAGCACACAGCTAATAGATAGCAGGTGAAGGATGAGAAAGAGCAATGTCAACACTGCAATCGGAGCTCCCCTTTGGCAGTCCTCCAGACCTGCTTAGCTCTTCAAATCAAGTGGTACTTTAGTGCTCTGCAATGCCAACATGTGCATGTGGGGAGGGACCACTGAGAGATGTCCAAGCCCATCATCTACTAGCTTTCAGTCAGCCATCTCATGTGGAACACATTATCATGTGAATGCAGAATATGTGCAGATATTTGGCGTCTAGGGTTCTGACCTTGTCACTCGCGGCAAGGATACGCCAAACTCAGTTCAACAGAGATTGGGGAGTGATGATAATGAAGTAGAGACTATAGGTGGGGTGTTGGGGTGGAGGTGGAGGTGGAGCTTATGGCATATGCTATATGAACAGCAGCAGCGGTAGCTAGTGATTTCAGGCGAGCAGTGCAGCAGCAGGAAGGCATGGCAGATCAAAAGACGTAGACGCTGTAAATACAAAACCCTAATGCAAAGGGTGCGTTTGTTACGGTGAGTAAAGCATGCCATGTTTGGGTGTAGCACCCAAGTTGTCTACCTGAGCTAACTTGCAGGCTTCGCTTCCATGGTGCAACGCTCAAACATCCCATGCAAGAAAACATCCAACAGGTCTCTACATATTAGAGCTATCCAAATATCTGAACAGAGTTTAAAAAGCTCAACATTCAATTATGAACTCTTGAATATATCTCAAAGGCCTACTACCACAGATGAGTTGAATGAATAAGGAAAACTTGGGGGTAACAGATGCATATAAAAGAAGCTCCTCTTACAGTTGCATAACAGTATAACTATCTATGGTAACTCAAATGCAGCAATCCTTTGGTGGAAGAACAAAAGGCTCTTGTGTAGAACGATTGTTTCTAACCTTTAACATCCAGCTTCAGTTGTATACTCTTCTGTGCATTGTACTTTTATGACAAAGAGTTTGTTCTGAAAAAGACAACAATGTCTGAAACAATATGAGTCTAATCATCAGTAGGCCTGCAGTACATACAGTATATTGTATGCTCATATTAATGTAACTTTCAACGTATCGTCATACAACGGTTCGCACGATATCTTAAGAAAAGATATTTTTCGTTTGTTTTCCTACGAATGTCCAGCAACACAAGCGCTCAGTGTGCCTGTGCAAGCCCCTGCAGTGCAGAACCTGTTTAAGCAACAAAACTCACCATTGACTTCTGAATTCACCCATCAACCCCGACCTCCTCCATATGCAGACTCTGTCGCTCTTTATAAGGGGACTGTCCATTGTTCAGACAGACCATTATTCCGAAGGCCCATTGCTCTGAAAATACCCACTCTTCGTGCAACAGACAGAAGCACATGGCTCACTGTTATGCAGAATGATGTCATGATTTTATTTCCAACTGGCTAAGGCATGACCCACCACTCTGCGTCTTATACTCATTACCTTCATTGGTTGGGTTGGTTAGGTTTAGGTATGAGGTTCAGTACCGCTGGTAGAGGGAGGAGGGGCTGCTTTGTCTCAGCCAGCAGATATTAAGTTTAATGTGATTCGTATCAAACATAGCTACGGTGGATGAGAGACTGCCAACAGAGCAAATTGAAATACTTGCTCTGTCGGCAGACCATTATTCCATTACATGTTTACATCATGTTTATGCTTGTTAAACAGGTGTAATGATAAAGTATTGGCTTTTACTAGTGAAGGTTTTATTGCACTTACAGTAATGAGCGTAGTTGGAGGAGCTCAGCCCCGACACAGAGAAAGTACCGATAAAAGAAATGTTGGAGCTTATCGATACTACGGCCTTTAATAATTTAGCCCCGGGGCTAATACTGGACTCATCTCTAACGCCCAAGGGGGACACCACAGGTCATAGAGGTCTAATTTGATATTGACATTTTGGTGTTCAGTGGGAAACCAAAATTATAAGAATCATTCTCTGTTGACTGGAAGAGAAGAAGTTGTCGAGATATCATCTTCTGGACCAAAGATGGGACCAACAATCCTCCAACCAGCAGAGCACTGAAATGGACTCAATGTTTTACATCAGAAACTTCTTTCTGAGGACACTATCAGTGTTATTGTTCTCACGCAACACAGTCTCACAGCAGTTCGTGAAATAGTCACAACATTTAATCTATTTGATTCTTGTGACACGAATTTCCCTTTTTTTTTGTGACGCACGTGTCAATTTCCGCTCCAGTCTTTTCAAAATAAAACTACTTATTTAGGATTAGGAAAAGATCAACTTGGTTAGGCTTAGGCAACAAATTACTTAGTTAGCTTTAGGAAAAGATTGTGGTTTGTCCTAAAACAACATCTGAAGTGCTGTAACTTAACTACGGAAGTTACATGGCAAATAAATCAACTTTGACTTGTGGTTTCACACGGAACACAAACATCCGTCTCCTGGGTGAAATTCCTGTGTTTTTTGACCCACTCATCCACCCCGACCTCCTCCTTACGTGGCGTTCGTCGCTCTTAATACTCCCCAGTTCACAATCACGTGGATTACATACTAATTGATTTCGTGCTCTATGTACATGAATCAATACATTAAAGTGTGTGACTATTTCAGGAACGTCCTTGCGACTGGGCTGTCTCACGTGCATTTTTTCATTGCCAGGGTGCTGATGCCCTCCATTTAAGGACAGCGGCATTATCACTGTGAGTGAAAACACAAAAGGACATGTGAACTCGTGTTCATGTGGACAGTTTTAACTCGGCAGAGTCAATCCAGAACAACATTTTTTCATCTGCCTGTGCTCGGGTTACAATATGTCCCCGTGCTCCCTAATCCATGTGTTTGTCTGGAACATGTCCCGCCTCATGAAGCAGACTATTAAGCATCTACTTTGCTCAGAAAACAGAGGACATGCTGATTGACTGATAGGAGATGGAGGGTGAGAGTTGAAAAACAAAACAGAGTTGAAAAATGAACACAAAGCGTGTGCATACGCAAATGTGTAATACAGCTTAGTGCGACGGATTCCAGTCATTCATCTCTTATGTTGTATTTTTAGAAAGACAGCAAATCCTCTGTCTCTCTGTCTGATATCATGCGAGGTTATGCTGGGGTTTGATTTACGTAGGATTATTGGATGGCTGTGTGTGTGTGTGGGCTTCTGTTTGTACGTGTGGGAGAAATGTAATGGTATGAAATACACTGATGTCATATGAGTAGAGAGTTCAGAGCACTGCAGAGATCACGCTGTCTAGACTCCGGTAGTGCTATAATGGGATTCAGCCAGATTACTGTGATTACACTTGTAGTTGTAATACAGGGCAGCTCTCTGGGCTTCGTTTTCATTCACCAATGTGCCAGGTTGAATTCCTCAATGGCTAGGACTCATACTACATACAGGGAGGATTTTGTCTTTTCAACTCCTTATGTAAAAGGACAATTTCATCCCAAAGATGCAGGCATGTGACACAAAGATCACGGGTTTCAGCTAGTTTAGTTTATTACATTTATTTGTCACGGACCACATAGGGCAACATTTATCTCACATAAGGAGAAGAGATGCATTGTGTCAGATTTAGATACTAGCTAATTACCTCCGCCGAGGAGGTTATGCTTTCCATTCAGTTTGTTTGTTTGTCAGCAGGATTACGGGAAAACTAACAGCCCAGTTTCCATGACATTTGGTGGAAGGGTGTAGCATCATGGGCAAAGGAAGAACCCATTACAACTTGGAGCGGATCCAAATCACGGGGCAGATAGACAAGTTATTTTTCACTTTCATTAACATTGCGAGATAGGGCATTTGGCCTTGGCGGAAGTCTGCACTTTCCGAGTGCCCGCCTAGTTTTCATCTGTAGTCCCTGTTGTGTCTTTGTTAAATTAATGTAGCCAAGACTGGTTTCTTAAAATACATTTTTGACATCACAGGAAAAAACTGTCAGGGAACTTGTTCCAATCCTTAATGGCTTTAAAAGAAAAGGCAAACTGTGCAAAGGCAGAGCATCATTTAGGGATTCTACAAATCCTCAGATCATGAGTTTTTCAAAAGATTGGGAATGTAAAGTAAAAGATTAATCCCATTTCCACATGTATGTGTGCAATGATACTGTGTATAACTGATCGGCCATAACATTAAGACCACTGATAGGTGAAGTGAATAACATTTATTATGTCGTTACAATTGCACCTGGGATATATTAGGCAGCAAGTGAACATTTTGAACTTTGAACTTTGTGTTAGAAGCAGAAAAAATGTGCAAGCGTAAGGATGTGAGTGACTTTGACAAGGGCCAAATTGTGATGGCTAGACGACTGGGTCAGAGCATCTCCAAAACTGCAGCTCTTGTGGGATGTTCCCGGTCTGCAGTGTTCAGGACCTACCAAAAGTGGTCCAAGGAAGGAGAACCGATGAACTGGCGACAGGGTCAGACTCAAGGCTCATTGATGCACGTGGGGAGCGAAGGCTGGCCCGTGTTGTCTGATCCAATTGAAGAGCTACTGTAGCTGAAACGGCTGAAAAAGTTAATGCTGGTTCCGATAGAAAGGTGTCAGAACACACAGTGAGGAGCAGTTTGTTGCGTTTGGGGCTGCGTAGCCGCAGACCGGTCAAGGTGCCCGTGCTGACCCGTGTCCACTGCCAAAAGCGCCTACAATGGGCACGTTAGCATCAGAACTGGACCACGGAGCAATGGAAGAAGGTGGCCCGGTATGATGAATCACGTTTTATTTTACATCATGTGGATGACAACGAGTTGGAGGTGTTGACTCGGCCTCCAAATTCTCCAGATCTCAATCCAATCGAGCATCTGTGGGATGTGCTGGACAAACAAGTCCGATCCATGGAGGCCCCACCTCGCAACTTACAGGACTTAAAGGATCTGCTACTGACGTCTTGGTGCCAGATACCACAGCAGACCTTCAGAGGTCTAGTGGAGTCCATGCATCGACAGGTCAGGGCTTTTTTGGCAGCAAAAGGGGGACCTACTCAATTTTAGGCAGGTGGTCATAATGTTATGGCTGATCGATGTATATTCCAAGGCATTGCTCTGTCGGTGAATAGAGGTGTGAGGTGTCCTCTGTGTTACTTATCACAGAAACACTGGACTGTCCTGGATAATGTAGTGATGTTATAGGTATATGTTTTGACCACCAGTTTTAATTATGCCTCTGTGTTGCCGACAGTCGCGGCCCGAGGTGTTGGGTTTTTAGGTTTCCGTCGGTCCCATCTCGTGAACGTGATGTCTTGGGAACACCTTGAGTGGGATGCCCAAAACAGCTCCTCCCACTTTGCAACTCTATTAAAGGGCTAGTTCACCTAAATTACCAAAGCACATACTTTCTGACCTACCACTAGTGGTATTGAGCCATGCAGAAACATTTGATTTTCTTTGTCTAGATTTTGAGATATCTGTCTCTGAGATTTCTTCCATCTTGCCAGTGCAATGGAGCTGAATGGAATTTATGCTCTTCTCACTCTAAAGTTGTACTCACAGCCTTAAAGGGAAGCTGCCTACTGAAGCTTTTTACATCATGTTAAATTTGTAACATTTAATAAACTAATCAGCAACATGGCTCTGGAGAAACAGAGTGCATGCTAGTCTGGATGATCTTTTCTGTCCACAGTTTTCATTGAAACTACTTCCTACCGATGAAATAGTCCCTATGAAAACTGACAGCGAGGTGTGTGGATTATCCAGACTAACAGGGACATTTATGTTTGAAAAGACATTTTGCTGTTGGATTCTTGTAATGCAATATTTCAATGCCAAAAGAACCCAACGTTGAGCCAAAGGTGACATCAAGCCACTTACACACTAGACACTCAGGTGAGCGACATGAAGTGATTCCTGCCAAGCAAAGGTTTTAAGATTCTTAAATGAGGACAGCTTCCCATGTCCCTCCTGCATTGACTTGCAGAGACAAGGTAAACAGGCTTAAGACAGTCGAGACGGTCACTTGGGGAATACCATGAAATCCCAGACAGTTGCCCCAGTCTGGCTGATTCACCTCCGAGATGACCTACATGCCATGTTGTGGTGTGAGACCTGTTGGCTTCGTGGTTTAAGAGGAATAATGTGTCTTGTTGCTTTCCAAAGCAACTGCTTCAGGACCATAAAAGATCTTTTGTTCTCAACGTTTTGTCCTTAAAATACCTAGTTACACACAACTCGGCATATGTGGGCTCAGGTAATGTGATAAGAGTCTTGTGTTTGCTCTGTGGATATGTGTCAGATACCGATAGGGACTGGTTCAGTCACTGCAGGCCGATTCCTCTCAGACATCAATCACAACAGGCCCTCAAGATGTTTTTCACACCAACATACTTGAAATGTAGTTCCAAAACAACATTAGTTCAGTAACGTGTCTATACAGGCATAAAGACTTGATACACAAGACACTGAGTGACACAAAGCGTGGTCATTTGGGACTTTGACTTAGCAGGTTTTAAGTGCGCTCTTGAAGCAAATCCCCTTTGTAACTTAGCTCAGATACTAAAAGGTGTTTTTACAGTAGGTCTGAGACTGTTGACAACACAATTGCCGTTGTCTTTCATCATCACTCACCTGTCTGAGACCATCACTCACCTGTCTGTGAAAGCCCCCTCGCCCCAGCCCTGTCACTTACAAGCTCGTCTAATGGTACATCAAAGCACCTTAACTTAATCACCAAAGCTGCAGCGAGAGACCACAACAAAAGCAAGAAACAGTGGGGAAACTCCCCAACCTCTGACCTTTTCCCTTATGAGACTTCCCATGAGGAATTAAAGCACTCAGATGTGGCACACATGAACCCCTTATTTCAATCCCCACCCCCCCTCCTGCCCAGTGAGCTTTGGTTGCATTTAACTGTAGCCACCCTTCTGTGAACAGCAGGATCCAAGGTGGGGTCAGTTACTGGATCATATCTGAGGGAGAACAGGGGTGGATCCTCTGGAGACTACAACATGCAGATTTCAGAGGGAAGCCGGAGGCAGAGCGTCTATGTCCTATTTCCCCGTCTGTCTCGACGCTTGAGGTTCCCAGACGGTTCGGTCATATAGGAAAAAAAACAGCCAGGTCTTTCAGTGGAGAGGAAGCATCAAGCTGTCCAGTCATCGAGGTTACCGTGTAATATAGCGCAGGCCGACTATAATAAAAACAGAGGGAGGAAGGCATGTCAATAAAGAATGGCCTTGATCTCATACATCTGCTCAGCATTTGGGCAACACCATTCGGACAGGTGTCTGAAAGCTCTCAGATGAAATTCAGGTAGTAAAGGTAGACATTAACAGGCATGCAATTTTACAAGAATACACAGAATAAAGGTAGCAGCAAGGTTACTGCTGTATGCAAGACTCCAAATCATAAACAGAAACTGAGAGAGCTGGAAACAGTGGTGGAAAATAACTGGATACATTTACTGGAGTATTGTATTTAAAGTACAATTTTGAGAAACAGAGTTTTTTCCATTTTATACTACGCTTACATTTCAGAGGCAAATATTGCACTTTAACTCCCCTACATGATATGACATATATAGTGTACAGATTAAGATTTGCCTTATTAGACGTATAATCAATATATAAAATGTGATTTGTATAGATTAAACTATCCAATAGTATATAAAGTAGTTACAATTATTTCCAAATCAACCAACTACTAAGTAAATGTGCTCATACTGCAAAATGGCCTCTGTCAGAATGGCATGTGAGCACATTTACTTTTCACACTTACGTATATTTAGCAAATTATGGTTTTGTACATTTACTTGTACTTACTTGTAACAAAGTATTTATACATTGGGGTATCACTACTTTTACTTAAGTATACAATCTGAGTACTTGCCTCAACCACTAGCCGGAACAATTAGTCCATTAATTGGTCAACAGAAAATTCACAATTTTGATAATTGTTTAAAGGGGACATATTGAAAATCTCCTTTTGTTAGTGTGGGTATCTGGAGTGCCTACCAACCCACAAACTGTGAAACAAGACAACCCAGTCAGTTTTTTGTGGGCTGCCTGGATCAGAAAACATGTGATTTAACGAGCCATTCAGATCTGGCTCCCCTTCCTATGTCACATGCAGGCTCATTAGAATATACCGCCCACAGCTGGAGAACTACCTTTGCAAAGGTGCACCGTATTTTTCTTTCAATCAAATCGGAGCAGACTGGGATTTATTCAAGATTGGGGTAATGTGTGTTGAAGTCTGAACCTGAAAATGAGCATGATATGTCCCCTTTAAGTAACTTTTCATTAAAAATACTAAATATTTGTTGGATTGTGCTTCTCAGATGTGGTTACTTGCTACATGTATCTGTTTTATATCATCAGACATTGAAACTTTTTGGGTTTTGGATTGGTGGTTGAACCTAACAATCAATCTGAAGATGTCATCTTCGGCACATAGTACATGGCGACGACATGGTCAGCGTCTTAAACCCCTAGGTCATCACGACTACCTCAACGTTTTACTATGTTTGACACTACACTCACCGGCCACTTTATTAGGCACACCTGATCAATTGCTTGTTAACACAAATAGCTAATCAGCCAATCACATGGCAGCAACTCAATGCATTTAGGCATCTAGACGTGGTGAAGACGACTTGCTGAAGTTCAAACCGAGCATCAGAATGGGGAAGAAAGGGGATTTAAGTGACTTTGAACGTGGCATGGTTGTTGGTGCCAGACGGGCTGGTCTGAGTATTTCAAAAACTGCTGATCTACTGGGATTTTCACGCACAACCATCTCTAGGGTTTACAGAGAATGGTCCGAAAAAGAGAAAATATCCAGTGAGCGGCAGTTGTGTGGACGAAAATGCCTTGTTGATGTCAGAGGTCAGAGGAGAATGGGCAGAGTGGTTCGAGATGATAGAAAGGCAACAGTAACTCAAATAACCACTCGTTACAACCAAGGTATGCAGAAAACCATCTCTGAATGCACAACACGTCGAACCTTGAAGCAGATGGGCTACAGCAGCAGAAGACCACCTGGTACTAGCACCGGCCACTTTATTAGGTACACCTTGTACCTAATAAAGTGGCCGGTGAGTGTATATAATAGATTAAACAACTAATCTGTTGTTCAGTAATGAAAATAATTATTAGTTGCAGGCCTAAACTAAATGTGTTGAACACGTTGGGGCTCATAAAGGATGACGCATCAAGATGGGCACTTGAAGAGGCAGAGACGTCACAGGGAAATGAAAGAGTTACAGAAAGGAAGACTGAATGCAAGCGACGTGGGAGAGAGCGAGATCGAGAGATGAGGGGAGAGTTTACTCCTTTCCCGTCATCTGCTGTCCTTTTATTCTCCTGTATCTAGATCTGGCCTGCATATCTTGGACTGATCCCTCCCCGGGGTTCCTCAAACTGCCCCTCTGTGTTTGGGCAAGCTTGAAAGAGAGCTGATAGTATTCAAAGTACCATGACAAGAGATTGACGCACACAGTCGCTGAGTTTTATCTCGACATCGGCAGCTGGGAGTGCAGCTTCGACGCATGTCCGCCGTCTCACGTTTCCGCAAGCAGCAGCAGTGGTCCCAGATGCAAAACGGGGCATGAAAGGTGCTTCATAGGTCAATGGCTTGGTGATTTATGAGACAGTGAGGTACCACATAATAACAATACGCTGCACGGTGTACTCTGGTGTCACCTGAAGAGATGCATTGATGGTCTTGAAATTCCATCAGCTGGATCTCTGTTAAACCTCCCCGAAGCCACGGGTAGATGAACTAAAAATCGCCAACTCTTGCGGAACGCCTTGAGGAGAAGTCAGCTGATAAGTTAATTATGTCAATGTGCCAACGTGGTTGGTCTAATTTCAAACAGATTGTTCTAGTCAGAGAACAACAGGATGTGTGTTGTAGTTTAGACCAACAGAGTTGCTTTATTGTCAGCAAAACTGGCAAATAAACCAGCGCTAACTGAGCGGATGTCCTTAAAACGGCCTTCGGTGAGGATGTGTGTCTAACTCTTCCTCGCTCATATCAGCGCCACAGATCGCTGAAGATTGCCGCAAGGTCTTTCACATACAGGCTGGTAACTGCTCCACAACAACGATTGTGTTTGTTTGATATGCTCATCTGCAGTTTAAGTATATAAGGCATTTTATTTCTCCAGAGATCTTGTAAAAGAAGGTCCAAAATACAAACTTTAATCAAATTTGCTCTGCTTGGAGACTCTTTATAATTTAATTTGACCAATGAGGTGGTTATAAATACAGATATAGTACAGATCCAAAGCTTCCATAGAGTAAGTGATTAACAAGACTGGTTTATCAACTGGCCAAATTGGGAGATCGCCGCAGACTCTCATGAGCCCCAAGTTTTCTGAGTGCAAATTGTTTTTTGGTAACTGATGAACTGCAATGTGTAATCTGTAATATGCACCACTAAAGGCATGGATGGATTATGAGACAATGGGCCCCTGAGCATGTAAAAGGCCCTCCACCCTCACTACATTTGTGGTCACTTTGCATCTCCTTGTAGTCGTTTTGCTTCTATGTGGTTGTTTTGTGTCTCTTTGTGGTCTTTTTACATCTATTTTTAGTTGTTTTGCACCTCCTTGTGGTCATTTTGTGGTCGTTTTGCATGTCTTTGTGATTGTTTTGTATCTATTTTGCATCTTTTTGTTGTAACTCTGGGTCACCTTGTGGTCATTTTGCATCTCCTTGTAGTGGTTTTGCATCTATTTTTAGTGCGTTTTACGTTTCTGTGGGGTCGTTTTGGGTCGTTTGTAGTCGTAATGTATACATCTTTGGGCATTTTGTGTCTGTTTCCCAGTCAATCAGCATCCCTTTGTGGTCGTTTTGCATCTCTATAGTCATCGCATGTCTCTTTGAGGTCATTTTTGTTCATTTGTAGTCCTTTTGTGTGTGTTTGTAGTCATTTAGCGTCTCTTTGTGATCGTTATGTGTTTTCTTCAGCTACATTTTGTGAGTTGGGACCCCTGACCCCTTGGCCCCTGGGCCTATGCCTGGTAGGCCCGTTCAGTAATCCATCCATAACTAAAGCATAAGCTAAAATGATAAAGGTGTCAGTGCTCGGGACTAAGTTGTTCATACGAAGTTTTGTCTGCCCACATCCAAAGGCAAAAGTGTTTATGCCTGTTCCGATGGCAACAATTGAAAGACGGATTGAAAAGCTGGCCGTCACAGGGAGGGATGAGATGTGATGATCACTCAAATATGGTAATAACAATGAGAGCTTGAGAGAGAACTTAAAAACTCACCTTTGCACAGCTGGCCAGTGGCTGTGGGCATCCTGATCTGATTGTAAATGTTGTCCGACAAAGCCCCCAATTCAGACATTGGAAAGGTGTGGGGGGAGGGGGTTTTCACAAGCTATTTGACCATACATCAAATAGTATTATTGCTAACATACGGGCTGGTTTCTGGGGCTGTAGCTAAAATATAATGAAGCTGCCACGTGTAGCCCACTGTGTGCACTGCATACTTAAAGACAACAGGGTACACACACAACTCACAGAGAGTGGAAAGAACGGGGGTTCCAATAGAGGTTCTCCCATGATCTCCTCGCAGGGTGATCCTGCCCTGGTCACACACCATCATTAGCAAAGACTGAGAAAAAGTGCAGGGTGGTTGTGTCACACTATTCTGTCTCTGTCTCCTACAGGACGTCACAGTGGCCTCAGGTCTAATGTACTATATAACAGCAATGATCTCCGTTGTTCTTTGTGGATATTTGTTGAAGATGAAAATGTCAAACCTGGGTCACTTTGAATCCGAACCCTGTCAGGCACCATGCTTCTGAAATGGTTTCACTTTGACCTGAGCCTTCAAGCACTTCAGTACCAGTGGTATTAATGCTTTATGGATGAGGCTGATCAGACATCTCCCCCCCAGCCATCCAGTGTTGTTATCATAAACCTACTGGAATATTGAAGCAATGGCATTTAGAACAAGTTAGTAACAAAATGCTGTATCTATTTGCATGGAATTTCAAATTTTCGAGGACTTATCAACATGTCAAACGTGTACCTGGTGAAACTGAATAACCCTCAGCAGTCATCTTCAGTAGTGGACTCACCTCTTCAGTGATGATGTCATCAAGTGAACAAATGATGATAGAATCAGTCAAATACCCATCATGGGGCCTTTCTGTAGAAAGTGATTATTTCAGGCAAAGAGCAATCCAATGCTTGTTTTAATTAGTAATAAAGTACATTCACATTTATTTTATTATTCTCAAATCTACAGGTTTTTATTAATATTGTTGGCATGTGGAAATCCAATGGAAGGTTTTCTGTCATCACTCATTAGGAAGGAATATGTCTAAAACCATTAGGCTAAAAGAGAATGTGTTACCTGTTAAAACAGATACACATTGACCTGGAAAACCACTAGAATATCAAAGCAATAAGCAGATACAAATTTGAATTCATGAAATTTAAAAAAAAAAGTTGTTTTTACACAGGACCACAGATCACTGGTTCCTCCTAGTGTTCACTAAAGGTATCCCACCTGACACCTGGCACACATCTCTGAAGTGAGAATCTAAACTCAGCACAAAGCAACATTTATTACTTCTATAAAAGAAAAACACTGGCTCCAGCTGTAAACCTTCCTCTAATGTGTGATTTTGTTGCTCCTCTTTACCGTAACAGCGGGGGGGAACTTTTTTTACTGGATCATTTGGAGACATCACAGAACTCCCTCACTGATTCCTCCCCTGAGAGAGGACTGTTAATGTGTGATTAGTGGTCGGGGGTGCGTGTTGGCGTCTGATGCTCCTCCATGGGCTCTGCACCGCACGCTACCGTGACTCGGAAAACCAGACTGGGCCGTGAGTCAGAGAAGACAGGGCACTTGTGGCCTGCTTTATACTGCCAGCTCACTCAGCCAGCTGTGACTGCTGTGGTGAGGCTTTGGCTGTGGATAGCCTGACAGCTACTGTATCTGCAGCAATCTGTGGTCGGGAGTCTGGACCTCAAGTGACCAGAACTACGTTCTCATGGTCTTCAGAGGGGAGATGAAGGAAAGTCCCAGGCGAAGTCATATCCGAGAGAAGCAGCCTTGTAATTCTTCCTGTAGATGAAAGTAGAATTAGCAATCGAGGCGGTTCAGTTGGTTTTTGAAGTCTTGAAACTTTGAAATGACTTGTTCCCACCTGCAGGATTCTTAAAAACCTCAAACAATGACAACCTCTTGACCACTTCTTCCAGTTAAGCCAACAAAATGCCAGGACCGGATGTAATAGACCGGATCCTTTGAGGTTGACCATGAGTCACTGAAAGGGGACAACACCCTCCTCCCCCACCCCCCTTTCGGTCCCCTCCCACAGCTTTGAAGTGGTGGCAGATTGTGCACAAACAACATAAACCTGGACCTAGACAAACGCTGTGATTTACCACCCAAGGCAAGGAAATAGCCACTAAGACAGTTCCATTCAGTTTATAGGGCTGTTTTGTAGCTTTCGTACCTCCGGACGGACGCTCCTTTGTGATGGCCACTTTGAGAATGCTGGAAATGGGGATTCCCAAAGCGGAGCCAGAACAAATGCCTAACTGAGGCTTACAAGCTCAGGACAATTTTGTCACAACGAAACTCACACTCTAACTGCTGTGGTTGGGACATCCAAAGACCAAATGTCACTGAATTCAGAGGTTGGGAGATCCTCTTTCAGTTTCAGTGTTCATGTGTGATCCAACTTGAACAATGAAATCCTATAAACTGTAAACTGTGAAATTGGATAGCTTGTTGGTTCTTCGACATATTTTGAGTCAACTACAGTTCAGTCCAACTGAAGGATACACATTTTGTTGTAATCTCATGAATCAGAAATCTTTTGTCACAAAAAGAGTATATTCAATTTATTTAAAGAGTAACTATCAGGTATAATGTTTTGTCCTTATAAGGCATACAGCATATACACTGTTGTGTAATGGTAATTCAAGCTGAAATAGCAGCCTGCGGTTCTTCCTGGCCTCCAGCTATTTCACTGTCACGTCAAATGACGGCACTGGATGCAAAAAGAACAACAAGTTTTGCAGCTGTGAACTCTGTGAACTTTCTGCTTATATATATATAGCACACACTGAGGAATTTATTGTTTCATTTATCATCAATACTGATTGGACATCCACATAAAAAGTGGCAGATTTTCTCTTTAACCCTCACACAGAAGTGGTGTTCATCATCTGAAAGCTGTGAACCTGAAGATTAATATGAGATGCAGCTCAGCACTGTGTGTCAAGTTGTTCTAGTTATTAATCAGAAATAAACATGAATTCATTAAAATAAATTGTAAAAGTGCATAAATGTTTCGAACATTATGATGAAAGTATAACATGGTCATCCCCATGCTCTATTATTGTCTCATAAGTTGTTGCAGCAAATTTGGGGTTGATACTATTTGTTACACAGATTTGGTGTTAAATTTAACCATTTTCTACCACTCTAAAATTGATAAAGAATGATCAATAATCCCTCCAAAATACCACATTAAGACACCAAGACCTTGAGGAACACCATAGAAAAATACATGTTGTGATTTGGAAACAAAAACTTTTGACATTTGGAAATTTCTGCAAGAATTGCATTTTCTAGCTAGGGAAGCCATCCATCGTCTGAATGCCCTAGGTCTGTAGTTTGATCCATCCATCCTCTGAATGCTCTAGGTCTCTAGTTTGTGGCTGTAAAGTTTCATGAGGCTGTGATTATCCTTGAGGTCACTACAGGTCATTTTATACAGTGAGGTCAAGTTTCATTATGGTCTCACTACAATGAAATGGCTCCTATGGGGACTAACATCATCACACATGAATAAAGTTGGGCTCTTTGGATCCACAAGAGTCTCAGCTTTACAGTGAGACCCAATGTATGTAATTCAAGACTGTTTATGGAGCCCAGTATGCAGAAATATTCAGATACACCATTTTAGGATAGGAGACAATAACACATTTATACTGCATTCAAAAAACTGCATGTGATTATCATAAAGTGGGCATGCCTGTAAAGGGGAGACTCGTGGGTACCCATAGAACCCATTTTCATTAACATATATTGAGGTCAGGGGTCAAGGGACCCCTTTGAAAATGGCTATGCCAGTTTTTCCTCGACGGGGTACCAATGGATTCCTGAGGTTTTCTAGTTTCATATGATATTTGTACTTTCACGCTACTAGCACGCACACTAGCTCTAAAACTGAACCTGCTACAGCTTCTGAAAGACAGTAATCCCGCGGGTCTTAGAGGGTTAATGCATTATATTGTATGATATATTGGACAGTGTATATACAAATATCAGATTCATGTCTCCACAGTTAAGACTGGGATTATTTCAATAAATCTAATTACTTCTCAGTTAAATCATTCAGTTACTCTTAAATCTTACATGTTGTTCAGGAGCTCTGCTTGCTCTAATGTTGCCCACCACATACATACATAAATGAATATTACAAACACATTTCAATACAATGCTGTCCCATACAACACCATTACAAACAACAACCTCAGTAATAAACATAGAGTTGAATGTGTACCTCTCTGACCGTGTCAGTGAAAACTGAACATTATTATCTTTGTAAAGGTAGGATGTTTGACCGAGCTGCAGTATTGTATTGGATTGCATCAGATTTTACAGGTGTACCTAATAAAACATACAAACATTCAGATTCAATTGTTGCAAACAGGGGGCTGTGGTCTAGTTGGTAGACAGTAAAAAGATGTATGTACAGGTTATTGCATGATGTTTGTCAAGTCAAACTGAAGGTTGCAGGAAATTAAGCTTTATAAAAATTAATAAATAGCAATTAAGAAAATAATATAAATAGAAAAATAGAAAATAAATAAATCAGAAAGAAAAAATAGAAAATAAATAATAGGAGTGTGTGTATTAAATTAAATGAGGATTAATGAATTTTTCAAAGACTCATAAAATGAATTTGTTCTTATTTATACTTATTTTGTAATAATGTGTATATTTTCTTTTCTGTATCTTTTCTATTTCAAAGGTTTTTCACCTAATGGCTAATGGCTAATGACTAAATGAAATGGATAATAATTCCAAAATCAACTGAACTTTCATCTCAACCTACAAAATAAAGGAGAGAAAAAGGAAAAGCTGTTTGTCATTGAGTGGATTCCAGTTAGAAATCTTCGAGTGGATGTTTCAATCTCTTTCAAGTTTCTTTCAAGATACTGCACATATTTAAACAATAACTTGACAATGTTTATATTGCATAAATGAATGGTAAAGTGAGATGATTTGGTGTTACAGGGTTGTTGTTCCAAATGGTGCTGCCTCTCCCACTCACAGGTCTTTACTATGAGTATTAATGATCCCGCACAGTCACACAGCGGTTCTCTGCTCAGGGTGGAGCTGTGCTGGAACTAACATGAGGTCACCGAACTTCACGAACCAATAAGAATGATAAAGGTACAACTTTTCCCACCTGAACAGATGCAACCAAACTACAAGGACGAGGGTCAGAGAGATGTTAATCAAACACCGTGTTTAAACGCCCATACGGTACTGAGAAGGAGTCTAGTTATTAGGGAAAATAAGCAACACCAGTGTGGGTGGACCATGGCTGTGTAGGGCCTTTTAACTAAAGGCTTGTAAACACAGCAGCAAACAGGCATTGTTTTTCAAGGAGGATAAAAATGTAATGACTGAGCCTTGTGTGACAAACAAGCTGTAATATTTCAAAAGACCAATAGAGGGCGGCATTTTCTAAGAAATTCACACCACTGCTTCCTCTAACTAACATGTTCTGTGAGACCGACTGAATGTATTCCTTTTTCTATTGGACAAGTTAGTTGTTCAAACTTCAAAGTACTTTTTTAAAAATCTATAGCAATAAAGTATAATACTGTGGTACCTGGGGGTCAAGCTGAGGGGTCAGCAGATATTTTTCTTGAAATCCTGAATATTTTCACCACTTCAGGCCTTTAAAAGTCCCTCAAATGAAACAACCTCAGAAGAAAAAAAAACTATTTGGTTGAACTGCTCACATCTCATGTCCACACGAAGGCCACAACCTGTGACAAGTAGACATGACTATTCTAAAGAGGTCACAAGTCAAACAGGTTGGGAACCACTGGTATAGTATTTTATTATAGTAGTAGACCTCAGGAATCCATTGGTACCAACCGTGTCATAATAGCTTGTCGGGAAGGAGGATAAATAACGCTCCTAACATGGGTACCCACGAGTCTCCCCTTTACAGACATGCACACTTTATGATAATCACATGCAGTTTGGGGCACATTTTTTATGCTAAATGCAGTACCTGTGAGGGTTTCTGGACAATATCTGTCATTGATATATGTTAATTGATTTCCAATAGTAAATATATACATATATTTACATAAAGCAGCATATTTGCCCACTCCCATGCTGATAAGAGTATTAAATACTTGATAAATCTCCCTTTAAGGTACATTTTGAACAGATAAAAAATGTGTGATTAATTTGCAATTAATCATGGGATTAATCGGGATTAAATATTGTAATTGATTGACAGCCCTAGTATAACACGTGTACGATGCAGAAGAGTAAACCAGTAGACTTTAAGAAATGTCCCAAGTCAAAAATTGAATAAAATATTTATTTTTGAATTACTTTAATTATTTAGCATATGTAAAGTAAAATGTTTGAATCACCTTAAGCTCCTGTCTGAACACTCGTCGATGGGTATCTACAACCTGAACCTGGTAGACACGGGGAGAGGTCGAGCCAGTCTGCTGCCCTGAGGAAACAGTGCAGTGCTGTGGAGGCCGCAGAGAGTGTGGTTGAATAGACTGTCAGCTCAGTGATGAGCAGATAAGAGGACAAAGTCACTACTGTACTCCAGCACAGGGCTTCCTCACTCACCTCGTCCACTCTACATGGATGTGAGTGAAGTCAACCTTATTTATCTAAAGAGTCTAAAGATAGAGAGTCTTTTTATGTTGTACAGATTGTAAAACCCTCCGAGGCAAAGCTGTGATTTGAGGCTATATGAATAAAACTAATGTAGCAATGGAACAGACTGTCATTCAGGACAGGGTTAATAAAATAAGCAGTGACAAATATTGTTGGTAAACTGAAACTAAATTTAAAAAATAAAAACGATACTCTAAGAAAAACTAAAACTAAACTGAAATGATATTGCCTGGTTAAAAAACAAATACAAAATTAATAAAAATGTAAGTAAATTAATTTTAGTTTTTTTTTTAGCTATAATATATCACTACCAAAAAAAGGAGACGGCATACATTTCTGTCGACTCTTGTGACATTGAAGCACAGAAATTAAACAGACTTGATATTCCACATGGCGCTATGCCGCAAAGTACATTGCGCAAAAATTAAACATTAAACATTATGGCCATTCCTACACAGTTCTCCAATCATGTATTCTGTATGTATATAGAGCCACATACTTGTGAGACTTTATAACAAAAACAAACTAAAACTACTGTAAAACTAAAACTAAATACATCTACTAATACAACCTTTCTGAAGAACTGAAACTAAATTAAAAAAAAAAGCAAACTAGCTAAAACCAAACTAAAATGAAATCAAAAAATCAAAACTAAAATAAAGTAAAAACTTATAGAAAATGCAGAACTATTATAACCTTGGTTTAGAAAAGCTCTTTGGTCTATACATGTGAGTAAGGTGCCTGGTAGATAGTAATAATATCATTATGAGCTAATATATTTTGCTTTTGTGCGAACAACCCAATTTCTAAAGATTCTTTTGTTGTGGTTTTTAGGCAGAAAAATTTGTTAAAACCTCAAAAATAGTTTTAAAGAACCAACATTTCAGTCATTGACCTTCATAAGGCATCAAACCATTTCGCATTTAGGCTTGAAAAACCTCAGAAAAAAAGCATTAGATCATGAAATTCAGAGAAAGAGAAAGACATTTACCAAAAACATGAATTAAATATGTATACTAAACACATACTAAACACTGAAATGGGTAAAGAGACTCATTTTGATGACAAATGTGCTGGTATATTCATCACGTCAACATGACTCAGCAGTACAATGATCACTAGCTTACCAATGTATCAGTCAAAACTACACACTGCATCATAACAAGATGTTGACCACAACATCATATGAAAATTTGTTTTGGATTATCCACTAAAAGAGGCGATGAGTTCATTTAAACAACATGTGCCCCATAAACATTTGGGTAAATAACGAGTTGCACCATCACAGGCTGCAGATGTTATCACAAAGGAATGCATGAGGTAATATGATCAAACCATAATCTTATGGTCTCCCTATCAAACTCTCCTCGCCTCCTCAACTTTATCCCTCTTCTTCCTCCTCCTCCTCCTCCTCCTCCTCCTCCCTCTGTGATCCTTTACTGTCAGTGTTCTGCAGTTACATTCTTCTGTTCCAATCAGAAAAGGCCCAACGAGCTCATTAAAATTCCTGCCTGTAAGACCAGACCGGCACGGGAGAGAAGGCCAGAGAGCCTGACACTGGCATTCACCCTCTGAGGACGTGCTCAAGCTCAGAGCTGCACAGGTCGCTCATGTGCACATGGCGTGTTTAGAGAGTGGCCACTCGGGCATGATGCAGGCACAGAGAGAGACAATAGGTGGCAGCACCTCGAGCCACGAAAGCAACCAGGCCTGACCGTCCCTCTGTGACTCGTCTCTTTTCAACCTCTCATCTAGCCACCTCGTTTTGTCTGCTGTCTCGTAAGGACCGGGAGACTAGTCTGTGTGGAGTTTACATGTGATTACCATGTTTGTGTGAATTCTCTCCCACATATAAAAGACCAGGCATGTCACTTAGAGATACCAAACTGCCTCTTACACTCTGTACGGGATGAGCAAGTCATGGGAAAACTACATGACGGAGTGAGTGTGGAGGCCATGAGGGGAAGCAGCCTCATACTGAGGACTGTGTGGTAGCATTTCATTTCACAACATAACTAAGTAGATTGTAAGGTACTTTTACTTTACTTTGCTCCACTGCATTTATCAAACATATAATCAGTTCATAAGATATGGTGCATTGTTATGAAGTGCCCAACACTATATAAAGTGGTTCAAAGTAGCTCCACCTTGACCAGCTACAACATTAAAATGTTGCTTACTCATGGATGCATAATAATACAAGATAATAATCCAATAATATAAAATATATATTAATGTAACACACCTGAAAGACTGTGAAAAGAGTACTTTTACTGAGTGACACTGGGTCATATCATCTTGCAAATTTGTGAGTTTTTTTCCTCATAAATCTGCTGCATTAATCTCAGAGAATATCTGGGATTTTTTTTCTCGTAAATTTACGACTTTAATCTCTGACCACATTTTTTTAAAATTATGAATATTACCCCCGTCCCTCCGTTGTACTGGGTCGGGACCCACTGATGGAGATTTTAGCAGCTTCTTCCATCGTTTTTTATTTAAGGTGTATATCTGCAAGACACCTTTGAGCCACATGAGGGCCTAGATGTTGGTATTGTTCTGATGTATAGCCTACTAATCACATTGAATCTAATATGACAGGCTAGCGTTCATTCTGTTGAGAGCCTGTTAAATCCACGTCAATGCATTTATTTGGTCTCATTTATAAAGTATCTAACATGTAAGTTTTCAATAAGACATGCATAAAACAAAGTTGTGATTTATCAGACATATCTCTTCGACATGGCTGCCTTACCTGATCTAGATAATATAAGGTGATGTGGAAATGGCGGTAAAAATGGTCAGAAACGTTCATTTATGCACAATTTTGCTCTTCTCACGATGTATAGATAAGGCCTGTTGTGACTTGGGTTGTGATGGTTTCTTAGTTTTATACAGTGGGTTCCCATTAAAATTTAAAAATAAAAAGTTTGGGAAACACTGCTTTGATATATATGATAATACATGAACGGATGATTCAGTAGAACTAAACAAGATTACGTTTTGTTGGAAGTAGGGCTGTCAGAGTTCACATGATAACGCGTTAATGCAAATTAGTTTTAATGCAAATCATTTCTTTAACGCAACTTGTGATTTTTAGGTTGTAGCGGGCTCAGTTTTAAAGCTGGAGTGAAGATACTGGTCTCGTATGAAACTAGAAAACCTACGCTAAATAACGCTCCACACTTACGCTAAATTTTGGCGAGGAAAATCTGTCATGGCCATTTTTAAAGGCGTGCCTTGACCTCTGACCTCAAGATAAGTGAATGAAAATGGGTTCTATGGATACCCACGAGTCTCCCCTTTACAGACATGCCCACTTTATGATAATCACATGCAGTTTGGGGCATATTTTAATAATAATTTATAAGTCATAGTCAAGTCAGCACACTGACAGCTGTTGTTGCCTGTTGGGCTGCAGTTTACCATGTTATGATTTGAGCATATTTTTTTATGCTAAATGCAGTACCTGCGAGGGTTTCTGGACAATATTTGTCATTGTTTTGTGCTGTTCATTGATTTCCAGTAATAAATATATACATATATTTGCATAAAGCAGCATATTTGTCCACTCCAATGTTGATAAGAGTATTAAATACTTGATAAAGCTCCCTTAAGGTGCATTTTGAACAAATACAAAATGTGCGATTAATTTGCGATTAAATATTTGAATCGATTGACAGCCCTAGTTGGAAGATACTGAATTAATGAAAAGACTTTTGCATGGTCCGAACATCTTGACAATGCATGGACTGTGACAAAAACAGTGTTTTTATATTGTATTCTCCTGTCTTTGCTTTGCTTTTAGTGTGTTTTATGCAGCAATGATTCTTCTTTCTTCGGAACATGGACGTCAACTGACAGAAGTCTTTTTATATTTTGGAGTGAGTAACGTTATCGACTCCGGCCCAAGCAGGAAGTGTTAACAGAGTTTGGTTTGTCCGTTCTGGACTACTCGAGAAACATGGCGGTGCAACATGGCGGACTCCGTGAAGAGGACCAACTCCCTACATAAATATAAACGGCTCATTCTAAGCTAACTAACCACTCTTATTATCAGGTGATTATACACTAAAGAAAACATACTTATTAATATCATGTTCCATTTCTGCCAATAAATCCCACTAAATGCTACACACTGGTCCTTTAACCCTCATCCACCTACTAGGACTACAGACTGAATAAACTACTGTAAGAAACAACCATCATAGCAAAATGTGAACTTACTTATTCTCAAAATGTTATTAGCTATGTAATTAATGTCATCTGAAGAAAAACAGATAATTATTATTTTAGGAAAATTACAGTTAATTTGCATATTGTGTAAAATGAAAATAGACAGAGCACATGAGTAAGTGTGAGTGCCGCCCTGATAGTGTGTGACACTTTAAATAAGGACCCATGGCAAACATTTGATCCACCTTTTCTATTTTAAATATTTAAACAGGCTGCAATAACACATCAGTCTTTTTAAAAAGCACTAAACAATGATATGAAGTCATTAGGAACAAATTGATTGACAAAGTTGTGAAAAATTGGAATGATAGAATAAAGCATCTGTGAGATATTATATGACAAAAACAAGACCTCGGGCGGTAGGAGGAGGGTTAAAGATGTTTCTGCTTTATCATCTAATCTAGTTTCAAGACCTTCATCATTTCACTTTTGCGCTTACAGTATATGTTGTGTATCCCTAAATTCATGTTTTAAATAATGAAATCACACAGCTAATCTGTGGCCAAGTCGTATTCCAGGATAGCAAAAAAAAAACTGTACACACAGAGAGGGAGGAATTTTCTTTCTTCTCTCTACTTCACTTTCCTTAGAAATAACCATGAATTAAAAACACTAAATGAGCATTTACACTGGCACGGACAGGGTTACTTTGGATAACAAACCCTACAGGAATGCCCTGCTGAATGAAAGGTTCCAACCAAGATGAAAAGGGATGGGAATAAACAAAGCATGAATTATGAAGACTGTTTGCTAAAATCAACGAGCTTTAACTATAGGGTCTGGATGTGTTTGTTGGGGGAATGTGCGTTTGGTTTGTTCTGGTTCTTGAGAGCGCCTTGATCATCTGTCCACCCACTCACAGGAATCACTCAAGAAAAACAATACAATTAGAGCTTCAAGAGCTCTCTTCTTTTTTTTTTTTTACAACTGCAAGAAACTTGATGTTAACAAAAGCTTTGTGGAGCTCTACAGTTGCAGCTGATGATGTGTGATAGCTCCTGTGACTTGTAAACCAAAACCGGCTCCAATAGACATTCTTAAAGGTCCCATATTATAAAAAAGTGAGATTTTCATGTTTTTTTTTATTATAAAGCAGGCTTAAGTCCTATATAAATACTGTGAAAGTATCGAAACACTCAATCCACAGGGAAATACACACAGCCCGTATTCAGAAACTCTGCTTTTGAAACAAGCCGTCAGGATTTCTGCCCATTCATGATGTCGTGAATATACAATATTTAGACCCTTTACACAATTTTAAACGTAAAATTCTAAATATGTCCCAGTTTATTCCTGGTTGCAGTGTATGTGAATGTCATCAGCTGACAGGAAGTACACATGGACCAAGCTGTTGCCTAGCAACACAATTCTGTTGCAATTCTTCAAAATGCGCTAAAACAGAGCGTTTCAGACAGAGGGTAAATACAGGTATATTCAAGCTGACAGTATAAGGAAAATAAAGTTTTTTTTTAACATTACAGCATTTAAACATGTTCTAGTAGAAACACAAAATACAAGTATGAACCTGAAAATGAGCATGATATGTCCCCTTTAAAGCCCGTGAAAAATCGAACAATAAATGAAACTTTATCTAACTTTTTTCCCTCCGTCTTGCAACTGCTGGATAGAGTTAGCCCGGCCCATCTGGTGCAGCAAATGGCCCAACTCACCAGGGAGCACGGGGAGTGAGAGAGGGGGGTTGTGGGGGGTTCGGATTGAAAACAGATCAGCAGCCTGAAGATCTCAACACCACCGCATGTCTCTGCAACAACTGTCGAGTGAAACCCCCGCTTTTAGTTCCAAACTTTTACGCAGCAGACTTTACGCACGAGAGAGAGAAAAACAAATCTGTTTTACGCATCATGTTAGTTTGCTGAAAAGCGCGCAAAGCAGCACTCCACACGCTATAGAGCGCAACCTCTCTGGAGAAGATGGATTGTAAGAAAAAGTTCGACTCGACTTGACTCTCTCTCCGGGACTAGAGGAGCTTTGGTAATGCTGGTAGTGCGAACTTTGAGCGTCTCCAAACTTTTTTGTTTTTTCGGTTCATGGAGTTTCGCGTAAAGTCCGGAGAGGCTTGTTTGCGCGTTTTGCGTTCAATGGTGGTGCCAGCTCAGTCCTCCTAGTTTACGGGAATCAGACTCCAGGCAAAGTTTTCCTCGGGACAAAAAAAAAAAAAGAGTGAGCGGAAGAGAGAGAGCCTCGGCTTTGGGAGTGAAAAAGAGACGGCAGCGGAAGGTAAGGGGAGTCTGTGGTGATGCTGACAGCAGCTTCTGTGTTTTTGGTCTTTTTCTGCTCTTATAGTCTCACTTCAGTGGAGTTAACAGTGTTTTTTTTTTTTTGCTTTCCTTTCCTCTCTTCTCTGCTTTTCTCTGTTGCCGTGCGTGTCAGCGGCAGATGAGGCTTTAACAGGGGGCAGCTTCACATCTCATTTGCACTTTGAACTTATCTGACACAGGAATCCAAAAAATGTTTTGTCCTGCAACTTGATCCATATGGGAAGAGATGTGATCAGAAAGCTCGGCGCCAATCCCTTTTTTGCATAGCTTTATAATAGTTCAACATAAACTGTCTGGAGTGTGTTTTCCACTCAGGTCTCCAAAAAACAGTGCTTTTATGGTTCAAACTAAAGATAAAAAACAAAACAATTAAAATAGCATGCAACATTTCAAATTAGGTACATTCTCCAACATCAAGAAAACCACTAAGCTGTGTGTTTTTTTTCTACCATTTCACCTTTGAATGAAAAACTGTTAAAACAATTACAATGTCACCCCACTCTTTGCTTTTTTTTTAATCTCTTAATGCTACAAAGCAAAAGGACCCAAACATGAGGCAGAAAGTGTGAGGGATGCAGCAGCAGCAGCCTGTGACAGGACTGTGGGAGATGTGTACTTATTGTTGAAAGATTCAGAGTTTACTGTTTGCTCTCCAGCCTGAGCAGTCAACAAACACTTGACGCCTTTGTGGGGCCCTTAAGCAGCTATATTTGCTGTTGGCTTTTACTCCTATCTAACAGGCGCTGCTAATGATCTCCAAACTCATGTGTGGACTTATGAGTCCCACTTTTTTTGTGTTAGTTGTTTTGGCCTACATATAAATGAAAGTGTTTTCTTAAAGCTTTTTTTTTTTTTTTTTTCTCCCCATATAATTCACATTTGAAAAACGGGCTCCCTCTTTGGATGACGTTTTTTTTTTTTTTGTGCATGCTGATGAGAAACAGACCTAGAAAAGTTGTAACATTATTGGGGTTTAAGATAAGAAGCGCAGGCTTTTAAATAGATGACTAATTCAAGTAAATAAAAAAAAGTTCACAAATGTGTAAAAGTTCATAAATAACAACATTTTTAAAAAAAGGAGTATATACGTGCATGTGTGTTTTTTCCGCTTCACATGATGACAACCCCAGTCAGTCTTGGCTGAGGTGATTTGCATGAGAAAAAAAAGAAAGAAAAAGTTTTAGTGCATTTGGCCATTGTGAGGAATGAAGAGTTCCAACAGTTAGGGCCTACGGAGAGTGAAAGGAGTAAAGAATGGATGAGCCTATTCAGCTCATTCAAGCCTCAGTTCGGGGGAGACCCATAGTGGCCATGTCACTTTCATCTCCACAGCCCCGGCCCCTGGGTGCTGTTGTATGGATGCTGCTGGAGCCCCCGTTTTCACACATCGCCTCTCTGCACAGGCCCCACTTTATTGATCTGGTTCCCTTCTTTTTTGCCTCTTTTCTGGAAGTCCGCAGAAAATTTAATGAACCAAATACTGGAAAAGGAGTGACTGTGTTGTGTGTGTGTGTGTTGGAGGGGTATAGGGCAAGGAGGAGGAGGAGACGGGTGGTGGCGGTGGTGGTGGTGGGGGGGTACAGCTTTTTTTGAAAGCAAATACCGATGAAGTCTAGCGTACAGGGACAGAGAGGAGGGTTGGAGGAGAGGGTGAAGAGGGTGAAGTCTGAGTGACTCTGAGGAGGGGGAGGAGCACACCCCACCACCACCACCACCACCACCACCACCACCACCCCCACTCCTGCTGAGTAAACTCAGTAAAAAGTTGAAGAAGAAACAAAAAAAGGAGAGAATACCTTCCCACCCCAGCCCATCCCACCGTGACCCTCGTTCCACTGATCTAACACGCCGTACTGTACCGATGAAGCCATTCAGCGGCCTGTCACCCCGTGATGGCAGCTGTAAGAAAACGCAGCCTGTGTGTGGGGATGCGGTAGGTGGTGTGTGTGTGTGTGTGTGTGGGAGGGTGGGTGCTTCTGAGGCCTCTGTGGTTTGGCTGAAAAATGTTTGCACTGGAATTTAGTGGCGGTGGATGAAGGGTAGCTGCTGCCGTTTCCCCTTAATCGCTGTGTAAACCTCTGACCTGCTGCTAAACATACTGTAGTTATAGCTACGAGTCATTATCATCCTCACAGTAAAGTCTCATCATAGACGTGTTCTTCAGTGTGTTTCTGGAGTTATTTGGTGATGACCTGTTGTTGTTTTGTACCAACCTTCTTCTCAGTTTTTTTCTCCTTCATTTCAATTAGTTGATGTGCTACATTTCCCATAATAGAGTGACTTTATACAAAGCCCAGAGAATGGATGTTTGGTTGGCCGTAGGTGGTGGAGTAGCATAGTTGAGCCTGATCTCATGGGGTGGCGTAGAAATAACACAACATTTTAAGGACATTCCAACATCACAGTTGGGCTTGAAGCTTCAGTAGGCAGTATATTTTTGGCATCATTGGGCATAACATCCATAATAACCTTTCAGCATATTGTAATTCAAGTGTTCTGAAAGAAATCTAGACTTCTGCACCGCATCATGGCTCTGTTTTCAGGCTTTAAAACATCTAGCCCATGACGGAAGATTTTAGATAGATAGATAGATAGATAGTAACTTTATTGATCCCGAGGGAAATTCAAGTTTCCAGCATCACAGTTCCATAGTGCAAACATGTTAGTAAAAAGGCAGTAGTACAAAGTACAAAGTACAAAAAATATACCAGATATAAAAATACCAGGAGATGAAGAAAACTGTTAAAACTGAATATAGTGCAGGGTAACAGCTGAGATACAGGACTATTAAAAAAGTGAATATAGTGCAGAAGAAACTGTTAAAAATGAACATAGTGCAGGGTAACAACCGAGATATGGGACCATTACAAATGTGAATATAGTGAAAAAAGTGATATAGTACTGGATAATAAAATATAGGAGATATACAGTAGAGACCAATCACAGGCCATTTTTAAAATTGGATCCATCCACATCCCCTCCGTCCCACCATCAGCAATCTCTCTCACTTTTTAAAATCTGTAGATTTCTCCTAAATTCACCCAAAGTTAGCATTAGGTAATGCCTCATTTGCATATTTAAACATAACATTTCAGAAAACTTGTAATTCAAAAAAATATTGTCTTAATGTCAGTAATCAACTGGGGAAGTTTCATAGTGATATCTATTATTATTATTTTTTTTTTTACCCTATTCACCTGTATTGTCTCCCCTTCATTTTAGGCACAGGAAACAGTAATATCAGTATTCACAACTTGAGAATCAGCAATTGTTTGCTACTTTTACTTAATCATTTTAACAAATAATGATTAATGGTGAGAAATATTGTTCTATCATCAGTGATCGGAGTGGGACTTTGGCTGTCGGGGTGTGTTGTGGATTGACTCATGTGCAGGGATGAATTGATGAGACTTTAATGGCCATTTAGGGGGCTGTAAAAGGCAAGCTACGTGTCGGGCGATGCCACAGCGATCTCTCACAGTCAGCCTGCACTTCAGACGGAGAGACGAGTGGGAGAGCGAGAGAGAGAGATGGCCGCTTACATTCATCTGTAGAGCCCTTCACTGAATCCCCATCTCCTTTGCTTTTGGCATGCAGGCACGGCGGCTGGACAATCCCTGCTTGTTTTAACGCCTCTTGTTTCACTCCCCTCGAAGCATCCTGTTCATTCTCCCTCAAGTGTGTGAGGTTAAATAGGCTCACATCATATCTGGGTTGGGGTTTGCACATTTCAACGGTCCTCCTGCTTCTCCCCCGCCCCTCCCCCTCTTTACACTAGAGCAGCTATGAGTGGCCACTCCAATCCCAGAACAGAAACTGAGGTCACGCTGGATTGTACCACTGCCGTCAAAAGAACATGTTCACGCCATAAGGCCTCTAAAAAAACACATGTCGTTGAGAAACGGGCGGCGGAGCCTGATGTGCATTTAACAAGCCATTTTAATGGCTGTATGGTAAAATAACCGACAAGCTCATTACAGGCCGATTGACCTCATCAATCACCGGAGGCGCTCCCCTTCGTCTGGAATTGCAGCGGAAACAGTATTTCCACGTCATGCAACGAGGTCCTAACAACCCTCTCCCTATGCCGGCGCCTCTGCGATTCTCACACTGCAGAAGGACCTCAGCCAGCTCCAATATGGAGCTGGCTGAGGTAATATAATAATTCCTCCAAAAGGGAGGAACGCTCTAACAGATTGAGTCTTGTATATATACAGTGTACTCTGTGTGATGCATGATGTGTCATCACCGGCACGGCGCAGAGATCTTCCCATCACGTCTTTTCCCAACTCCGCACTCACTCCTTCACTCGCATACTGACTCATCGGAAACCCAGTTTCCCAAAAGCATTTCAGCAGTAACCTCATCATTGTCTATCGGCCTACAATGGAACAATGGTGCTGGTAGCTCTGGGGTGTACTGGGGGGACCCTGCCCAGGTCACGGAAGGTCAGTTCATTTGTAGGAGGGGGGATGGTGGAGCTAATTTCATTATCTCAACACAAGATAAACTCCACAGACAATGGGAACTAAACACGTTGTTTTATCCCGACGCTTTGAATCTTCTCATTTGGCTTCACGTCTCAACAATTTTAGAGCTGCAATGAGTTTTGCACTCTTTGCTTTATTTTTTAAGAAACAAAATTCCCACAATTCTCTAGTTCTAGCTTTTTAAATGTGCATGTTTGCTGATGTCTTCTATGGTGGCAAACTGAATATCTTTGGGCTCTGGAAAGGTATTATGGGATTTTTCACCATTTTCTTTAGGGCTGTCAATCGATTAGAATATTTTATTGTGATTAATCGCATTATTTTTTATCTGTTCAAAATGCACCTTAAAGGGAGATTTGTCAAGTATTTAATACTCTTATCAACATGGGAGTGGGCAAATATGCTACTTTATGCAAATGTATGTATATTTTTATTATTGGAAATCAATTAACAACACAAAACAATGACAAATATTGTCCAGAAACCCTCACAGGTACTGCATTACTGCATTTACAAATACATTTTCAAATCATAACATGGCAAACTGCAGCCTAACAGGCAATAGCAGCTGTCAGTGTTCTGACTTGACTATGACTTGCCCCAAACTGCATGTGATTATCATAAAGTGGGCATGTCTGTAAAGGGGAGACTCGTGGGTACCCATAGAACCCATTTTCATTCACATATCTGGAGGTCAGAGGTCAAGGGACCCCTTTGAAAATAGCCATGACAGTTTTTCCTCGCCAAAAGTTAGTGTAAGTTTGGAGCGTTATTTAACCTCCTTCTCGACAAGCTAGTGAAACATTTTGTAGTTTCATATGATGCCAGTATCTTCACTCTAACTTTAAAACTGAGCCACTACAACCTCCGAAATATCGATTGCATTAATGCGTTAAAGAAATTACTGGCGTTAAAACGAATTTGCGTTAACGCGTAACCTGCACCTTTAAAGTGGAGGAACCCTGTGTAGCATGGCAGTCCTGCATCAAGACTAACTGTTGGTTGACAAAACAGGCAATTTTAAGACATCATTTTCATCTCTAGTAAATAGTGATGGGCCTTTTGGTCATTATTTTAAATAATTGGCAGCTATGTGGGATAGCATGGTGTATAATATGAGAGCTCATGGGTGCTTTCATCTGGTAAATGAAGTCCTGGCTGGCAGTTGTAAAAAGATGATCAGCTGTTATAGTGCCATCGGGCAGACTGTAAGGAGAAGGATCATGATCTCCCTTCCACTGTATCATTAACACTTCCTCATCAAACAGCCCAACAGGCTTCGCTATGTGACTGTGAGCTGTTGAGATAGAGTGACACACAGGCTAGCAGACAATGGCGTATTGTCTGCGCTGTTTGCCGCGGGCCTTAATCTGATGCAGAGGCAGAGATTGGGGTCTATGCAGAGGCCACTGACAACAAAATGCAGCCAACATACAGAGAAAGAAAGCAAGAGGGGAGGGAGGTGGGATCTGTTTGTGCTCCTAACTCTGGGGTTTGCGTTGGGAGGGGAGAGGGTAACGGGTGAGTAAGTTATGATTTACACTCAGCCCTCCCATAGCTACAAAGTCGACGCGGCCTCTAGGGCAGGGCGGTTGGGCTGCTTTTCTTACGTTTCCATACGATGGGAGATATTAGATTCCAAATGGCGCTGACTCAGTGCCAGGCCACAGTCTCCTCTCAGATAGAAGCCGGAGACAAGAGACGGAGAGACCCAGTTGTGCTTGGATATATAAAGACATGTGGTTGTCTTTAGCAACAAGCTCCGCAACTTTCCCCCTCCTCCCTCTCAACGTGTCTGTTGCTGCCATCATCATCATCATCATCTCCTCCTCTCTCTGTTCTCTCGGTCTCTCGGTCTCTCGCCCTGGCTCTGGGCCAAAGGGAGCTCATGTTTTGTAATCAGCTCATTAGAGAGAAAGTGGGATGAAAACCGTGCTGGTTACGTGCAGGGCCATATTTGTGCTCGGTTGTTTCACATTGTGAGATTTGGGTAATGTCAGGCTGTTCTCGGACTGAACTCAGCGGTGTCAACAGGTGGTCGTAGCGTAGCAAAGCATTCCAGGAAAAAGAAGTTGGTGAGGACAGCAGAACATCTACATTCATGACATTCTTCTTCTCAGAGTGGAAGGCTGCATGTATAGCAATAAAGTACACATTACTCTTCATAGAGAAGTATTTAACTTTGACAGCCCTAGTAAGAAGGCAGCAATATTAAAATGGTTAGGCCTATATTAACACTTACCAGAAGTTGTGTTTAGAAGTGGTTGTAATGTGGCTCTTGATTGAATACATTTAGAGTCTGATATACTTTAGACTGCCCCACTAAACCAGATCAATCAGAACACACATTTAAAGGGGCACTCCACTGGTTTTAAACACAAGTGCCAGTTTACTCGTCATGAGGAGTACTGCTCAGCTTGTGAAGCTAGTATCATGTCTTCTGTGGCAGAGGAGCTTCCTAATCATCAGTCCGGGCTTAGAATGTTTTGTAATGAGAAAATATAGTTGGTTGCATTATGGGTAATGTTTGGTTTTTTTCCATCCGATGGACTAAACGACAGGATTTTGATCGTTCTTTTCCCTTTTTTTAAACTCTATCTTGAGAGTCCACCAACTTTATAGAAGTGCAATAGCAGTTAGGGATGTCACGATACCAGAACTTTAGTAGTCGATACCAATACAAGCTAAATTCCACGATTCCCTATACCTAATTTGATACCACGGTAAGAAACAAAAGCACAACAATAAACCCCATTTAATTCAACATTCACTCCTTTAATACTGGTTTATGTTAAGAAGTTAAACAGGTCATAATTCTCTCTCTAATATCTATTTTATATTGCTGTGAAAACATCTCCTTCAAACAACTGGATTTATTTAAGTTCCTCACCAAAGCTACATATTACAAGTTTACCTATGAACACATGATAACGTCATCATGGTAACCTTCACCTCATTTTTACTGAATAGAGCCTGAATGTATCATTGTGTAACTCAATGCAACCTCTATATATATTAGCTGTTAGCTCTGTTCTTTAACCAAGCAGGACTGTGCTGCTCAGCGGCATAACAGCTAGTGTTACTAGTTCTCCTCCTGCCGATTTCAATAGGGATTTATTCTTCCCATTGTAGCATTATCAGGGAATTTTTCCTATCGGTCCCTGGACGATGAGACAGAGTTTGTTTCAAGCCAAGGTAAAAACCGTCAAGTACCGTCATGTTTTCAGAATTTTGGCATCAATTTGGCACCAAAGTATCGGTTCTGGTGACATCCCTAATAGTAATATTGCAATAGACTTCCGCTCTAATATGGGAAATGTGTGAACGTGCCTACACTAGTGATTTCAGAAATATCTCCTTCCTCAATAAAACATCTAAACAATGCAAACATGGTTAAACCTCCCGTTCTTAGTCCTCCTCCAGTCGGTGCATCTGGCTAGACACAGCCCAGTCACTCTGTTGAATCTCAACTGGTTACATCTCGTTTCTGTCCCCTCTTTTTCTTTCAAGCATTTTATTACAGCAAACTCAGGATTTAGTTGTTCTCATTTACAACAGTAGGAGCACAACATAGTCATTTAATTGCGCTAGGCTTAGTGTGAACAGAAGGATGAAATGGTGAGAAAAAGACACATTGGCCGGCTTAGTGTGGACATAGTTAGTTCCAATTACCACAACATCTCACCTGGTGACACGCTCTGACAGCTGCTACTGGCAGGTCCTGGGCCAACAAAAACATACACATACGCTAAGATCCCCTCCGACTTCAAGGGAAGTCCCCCTCCCGTCACCAAAGGCCTGAGATCTGACTTGGCCGTAGTAGCACCTGGCTCTTGTGGGCCAGCAGCAATGAACAACCGCAGACTGTCAGCTATCACGAGCACTTCTACTGGAGTGGGGGAATTCACCGCAACAATGTGGAAGTTGCACCGCAGTGAAACCTGAGTGCAGCAAATGCCAACTTTGATTCGGCCAAATCTTTACTCACTGGCTTGTTGGCATCACCGCTGTGGTTCTGCAGAGGAACACACACACACGCACATACACAAAGCCAGTTTTGCTTAAGTAGTTGCGAGGTTATTGACAGCTGAAGCAGTCGAGAATAAGTGCTAACAACACATTTAGGATGAATGACCCAGTCCAAATGGTTCAGAGAGGAAGCTCGACTCAGCAGTGTGCAATGTGGCACCAGTGACAGCTGTGACACACACACACACACACACACACACACACACACCTCCATTACATGGTTACAGGGTCAGTTTAGTGTTCTTTCAGCTGTGACATGTCAGCAATAAAAACATCACAGTCTTAAACTCAGGATTATTTTTTTTATTTTCAAGAAATCTATCTTGTAATTCTTTGATGAATAGTTCAGAATATAAAATGTTCGAAAATATAGAAAAATGCACAATTTCCCAGATTCCAAGCTGACAAATTTAAATTGTTTTTCAGTTTACAATTACATACATCTGAGATGATCATAGACTGTATAAAATATGGACGTAGTCTCCGTGACGTCTCCCCCAAAGACAGAAGAGCCGTCGTGACTGACTTCAATTATGCCTAACTTTAAGTCTTAATATTATTTAAGCAGGTTAGTTTTACAAAAATCCACCCCCGTACAGTTGTCATGAACGGGGATATTAGCTACAGAGACCGAATTTTATTTTTTGTACCAGGTTGTAAACATGTTTATTTCTGCTGTAAAGTTGGACATTTTAACATGGAGGTCTATGAGGATTGACCCTTTTGGAGCCTCAAGTGGCCATTTGAGGAACTGCAGTTTTCCGCATTGGCTTCATTTTTCAGCACCAGAGGTTGCCGCTTGGAAATGAACAGCAAATATTCACATTTAGGATTTTTAGCCACGTTAGCGGCACGACTCAAGGGATGGTAATGTCTGTCGTTCGGTCCAGACTAAAATATCTCACCCACTATTGGATGTATTGCCATTTGATTTTGTCCAGACATTTCCCAGAGGATGAAGATTACTGATTTTGGTGATTCCCTGTTTTTTAGTGAATTGATAACTCTCACCATCAATATTTCAATTTGTCCAATTCTCTGGGGTATGTCCAAATGCCTGCAAAAATAATAGCCACCTCCCCCATGGCTGCAGACTCTTAGATTAACTGATTATCAAAATTGTTGTCCGTTAATTTCTGTCAATTGATTAATCAACTAACTGGTCCAGCACTTCAAACATCCTCCTGTAACCACCTGTCTGTACATCTGTTCGATACCCTTGCATCAGTATCTGCTCCTTCACTGCAGTTTTTTTGATTCTCTGAAGACAAAAAAAACCCCAAATTGCATCCATGTCGATTCCTCCCTGCCCGGGACTGTGTGTAGGCCATGAGCTCCACATCTGTTTTCTGTTGGTCGAGGGAGACGAAGAGATCAACCACAGGATATTGCCTTTACTAGCAGGAAAGGTCAGGTTCAGGGGTGGGGTAAGAACTCATCCACAGGGCTTTTCTCTGCTGTTTTAGATGCCTTTTATATTACATCAGTTGTTAGCTGCTCATTACTCTCTAGCTTCTGCAATCCACTGGATGATTGGGTTTTGGTAAGGGATTTGAGTCCCCATGTGCAGTTGGCAGATTGTAAAGATTTGTAACGGATAGAAGATTTATTTTAAGATTTTTTTTTTTTTTAAATTTACATGATTCAAAACAGGATTGACATGCAGCATATGGAGAATCTTGCTCAACGTCAATGTGATACATAATTTTGGATTGGAATTTGAATCACCTGCAGGTTAAATTTCCCTTACTTTCCAATTTCCTTTAGTTGCTGAGCCACGTGAAGCACTTAAACGACATACCTATAGAAAAACTGCACCCTGGTTTGAGAAAAGATATTGTGGCAATACTCTCCTTCCCGCTTGAGTGAGCGTAATCTATACATGTGTGACAGCCTGTAGTGATGTTGTTTCAACCTCTGAATCAGACTAATGGCTAATGTGTTGCTGTCAGCCCTCTCACAATCTACCTCATGACCTTTTAGACCTGAGCTTCAAATCCTCACGGGGAGACGCATCTCCAGAGAGTGATTCACTTGTGGAGAATGTGCCCTGTCCCAGTCTAAACTTGTCTTCTCCCAGAGGTCTCTGAAACTCGCCATCCATAGCGGTGTGTCATCTGTCAACATAAACATTCTCAGTCTGATGTGAATTGCTTTGCGACGGTGTCGTGTTAATTTTGCTGGATTTTTAGATTTCAACCGGTTTTGAAAAGTACAAAGGCACGAAGTCATCATCAAATAAGACATTGACAAAAGGATATACAGTGAAATCGTTCTTCTTCGTTCTTGGAAGAGCGTCAGATATTGTCGGTGTCCTCTGAACGTCTTTAAACCTGCAATAATAGATTTTTTGGTCACTTGGGGGCAGCAGGAACAAGCTGTAAATACAACGACATATTATCATCTTTTAACTTTTTAGCATACAAATGCCTCCAGTAGGCAACGCAGCAATATTAGATTAGATAGTCGTGTTTCTGTCCATCTGACAATTGTAAGTTGACTTGTTTTGGTCTCTAACAATCTCTAACTTCTGAGGAAAATATTTGGCTGTGAAGCTGCTAAATGCTCCACTATTTTCACCAGCTAGTCGCTAACTTTGTCTGCCATTTGGTGCTGGGCAGGCACTTCATAGTGGGTTTCAACAGCTGTTTGCTGTGGCTGAAAACTTGCTGTTAGAGCGGTCAGTGTGAACAAAAATAGTAAAGTTACAGGCCGTAAAACAACAACAAAAAAAAACTAGCTGAGAGGTGCTTAAATGCTCCGTAGATCCTAGAGGAACTGCACAGTTAGGGGATAACTCTTGGTGAGTTTGTCACTACGATTGGTGGTCTAGGATCTTGGTTTGTAGTCAGCTTTGTGTTTCATTGATTTCAAAGAGTTTTCTTTCACCTCACCATGACCCAAGGGGCGTGTTATTATTTCTTCTCTTTATCCTGACCTAGAAAATGAAGAAAAGTTAAAACATTTAAATGATTGAAGTTGGCAGGAATACAGTTTTTGAATGTGGTAAACCAAAAGTTGAAAGTTTTCGAATGTGGTTTAAAACCTAGAGAATGCAATTTCTGAAGAAACTGTGGTGGGTTTCCTGGCAGCTTGAAAAGCCGGAGGCTGGACTGCATTGCTTCATGTATAGCTGGGTGTTTAAACTGCATTGCTGGGTTAACTTTAAATGAAATAGCAGCTGAAGGAGTATTGAGTTGGAATAATAGGAAAGCTCATTGCTCAAGGGAATATTGATGATGATGAAACAATTTGTTCGGGCAATAAAATGAGCTGAAACAGTAGTTTAAGTTAAAATGTTTGTATGTGTTCTCTGAAATTTTCATTCAAGTGGTTGTTTAATGACACAGAGATAAGAGAAGCAGTCTAATTAGCCAATCACAATCAGCTGTGTGTCCCCACCTGCAATTAAAGGTTGCCATGATGATGGTAACTGCTGAGTCAGACAGTTCATGTAATAGTGATTAAGCTGAAACTGTCGCTTATTACTCAAAGATCATAGTTCCTATTATCTAAATGTTTATATCGTTAGAGAGAGGGGGCTCTGCTGAACACGATGATGTAAAGGATGCGTTCATGGTGTCACAAATGTGGGAAATAGAGCCTGTTAGAAAAGTCATTTTTTGCTTCCCTCTTGTAAATTCTGGTCCCATTGTACATTGTAGTCAATAATGGCACTCCTGTCACTTTGAGGCTCATAGCACTCAATGTGTAACTATTTTTTTATTTTTCTGTATTTTTTCTGAGGAAAGTTTTCCAAAATTGTTAAATATTTCGGAAAGTACGAAAGATACAAGCACTAAAAGTAATTTAGATAATGTCCTCAACAGTCTGAAGTTTGAATAAAGTTTCTATATTAAACAGTGTTGAAGTCGTTAGGTGCCAAAAAAAAGGGGTTAATAATAAGAAAGAGAAACCAGAATAAAATATGAGATTGCTTGCTCCAATCCACCAATTAGTACTGTAGCAGCCAAGACTAAAAATGAGCTGTTCTCCCTATCTGGAGAAGGAAGTATTTGGTAAGCTGGAGAGAACATTCGGTAAGTTAAATTAAAGGTTTCTCATGAAGTTGTCGCCAGAGAGTACCAGAGAAAGTCCGGCCAATGTGGTTAGGGCTGTCCATGTGAGGAGAAAAACAGCTGTATTTTCTATAAATTATGCAAGGAGCTCTCTGGATCCGGATATAGTGAAGGTACAACTGAAGTACAGTGAAACAAGAAGCCCTCGCTCCTACACCTGTCCACCTGTAAATTAAATCTGACGGTTCCAGCATTCCTCCTGAGTGTAACATTGTTTTTAGCCTTTTTCCCCATTTAGGGTGCAACTGGAGGAAGGGTTAAGAGCTGCAGCAGACTGGATGGTTTTCCATATGTATCACAGCTTAAACACAAGTCTGCCTTAATTCTTTAAGAGTTATTAGTCACTGGAATCTTTCCTCCTGTCATCCTTTCTGTTAGGATATACTATCCCAGCCTGTTATTTAATGTGTGCCAGTTGGGAATTCAAAGCAAGCACTCTTGACACAAGAGACAGTTGTCCCATCGTGTCGCATAAAGTCAGTGGTTTCTTTTATTTAAACTGTGACCACAGTCTACCCCAAGCCTTAAACCTGCAATGACAGATATTTGGCGACTTTAAGACAACAGAAACGAGCTGTAAACACACTGACATTGACATATCAACACCTTATAAAGTTTGAATTGCAAATGTAAATAATTGCCTATTTACACATGCAGCAGTTAAGGAGCAACATTAGCCACTTTATTTGCCACTTGGCAAAACATAAATTTGCTCTTCTTTTAGCTCAGTTTTTGGTCTCTGCCATCTCCTTAAGGAACCATCTGCCTCTTTAGCTGCTAAATGCTCCACTATGTTCACCAGCTAGTTGCTAACTTTGTGTGTCGTTTTATTGATCAAATAATGTATGAACAGAATTGTCTTGTTCTAGCTGATCGAGGTGGTTAACTAATTTATATACTGTTATATAACAATCCATCAATGATTCAATATCAGCAATGTTGCAATGTGGTTAAAAAATCATATTCTGCAAAGAAACCAGCAATTAAAGATATGACGGATGGAGTAGAATTATACAACCCGTTCGCACTCCCAACTCGTCAAATACCGCCGTTTGGTCAGCGCCCCTCGGCACCGGAAACCGACGCACGGAGCCATCTTTAGCAACAGTATGTGACGAACTGGGCTTTGAACTAACTCCAATGTAAACCCGCCCATGGCGTTATTAGACGGTCGGAGCGAGTGACGTAGTATTAAAGCGATACTCGGTTTTCCTCCAGTCTGTCAAATCTTGCAGAACGTCGACTTATTTTGTCACGTCAGTTTTTTGTCATGTGACTCGTCGTTATCGTCCATTCCGTGAGTCACGTGAGTCGCTAGTCGCTTGAGTCGAGTCAGTGAAGTTAACGTCAACCACGACCGTTTCCTAACCCTACCTAAGTGGTTGTGTTGCCTAAACCTAAGTTTATTTTGAAAGGACACTATGTAACAAGCGTATATTGACACGCTGTCCCTGGTCCGTCCAAAAGTAATGCAAAAGGGGTACCCCGTGCATGGATCTCTGAATCCGAGGGGCACTGACCAAGCGGTGGTATTTGACGAGTTGGGAGTGAGAATGTGTTGAATTATAATATAAATACTCAAGAACAAGGTACAAGTATCTCAAACTTGTAAGTGCTGTAGGTGAGTTACTTTCCACTACTGTCACTAACCAAGTTACTGTCCCATTGTCACAACAAAGGAAAATAATCTCTAGTATAGTAATGCAGTAGGCTGGTGAAAAACCTGATCACAGCGCTATATAAGACTTACAAAAGTCTCAATCGCTTCTCAAAAATAACACGTCAACATTGCTTCTGTGATGTGAAAATATGTGAAACAAAACCATATTTTGGCTTTTGATGGTTGTTATGTTAACCTGCATGAGTGTACTTCAGAAACCTGAGTAGAGAGGTCTGCAGGTGGCGTAGGGGCAGGAGACCTCACCTATCTATCTGTGTGTGTGTTTGCCAAGTGAGCAGAGTGTGGGACAGCAGTTGGCGAGCCTGTCATTGTGTATGTGCAAATTCACTGTGTGCACCCGTGTAAATGTGTGTGTGTGTGTGTGTGTGTGTGTGTGTGTGTGTGTGTGTGTGTGTGTGTGTGTGTTTGTGTGTGTGCTGCCAGGAAAGAGAGCCTCTACCAGCATACGGATCACATTGACTGAAAGATAGGAAGGAAGAAAGTAAGAAGAGCAAAGCCTGGAAATCTTCAAAATGAGAGGGCCTCTTTTGATGTGTGTTTGCATTCCTTTCAGTGTTGGTGAAAGGGGAGCTGTTGAACGGTAGTGGAGGAGAGGAACACTTGAAACTGACCGAGGCGCTAAGAAAAACACACACCAGGTCTCATAACAAAAAGTCCTGCGAGTGTGAGGTGGAGGAGGGGGCTGAAGGTAAATTAACAAGAGAGAGAGGAAGAGGAGTTCAGAGAGAAGAAAAGACGAGGCACGGATACTGTTGTCTTTAAGGGGAGACACTAGAGGGGAATAGGGTCAAACTTTAAACTAATATCACCATGAAAGTTCCCCTGTTGATTACTGACATTAAGACAATTACAAGTTTTCTGAAAATGTATCCTTAAATATGCAAATGAGGCATTATGTAATGCTAATTTGGGGTGAATTTAGGAGAAATCTACAGACACAAATAGACAAAGTAGTAAAATAAACACCTTAATGTGAATTTTCTGTTACACTATTCTGAAAGAAGACGTGTTATGGAAGCAAAATAGCCCAAAAAACTGATGTTCTTGCCTATAGGAGTGTGTCTCCCATCAGAGAAAAGCTGCAAATGGAGCAAGTGACTGTACTAACTTGAACTGTAAATTCATTAGTCAACTGAGAATTCTGACTTTCATCAGCATTCTGTCAGAAAAAAAAAGAAGCTACACAAACAAGTGATCCCGCACTGGAAACAAATGGGATTATCTGATCCCCCTTATGATTTTTAAGACTGACCTTGGCAGAAGAAAACATAACAGTGACTTTCCCCATTACCTCAGTCTTTTTCCCTGTGCCTCGTGTGGTTAAGTGGCATGTCTGGATGCTCCATCAGAGCGAGGGCTGGGTGGAGGAAAATCAAGATGTACAACATCTGCTATAAACTGTACTCTTCTCTCTTAATATTTACCATTCTGTGCACTAACCCCGCTCCAAAAAAAACCTTTTTCTGCTACCTATTTTAGTGATGAATCATTAAATATAAACCAAAACATATCCATAGTCTTCCCGGTGTGGGCGGACTTGAAGAATTTGTTGAATTTATGAAATACAAGACATATTTCTTGCCATCTGTGTTCACTTCCGTAACAATTAAACCTTGTCAAGTCTTGCACTTGGGGGGAAAAAAACAAACGCACACACATACACAGATTCTTCAGCAAACCTCCCTCTGAATGTGTGTAAGATAATTCACTAAAGGCAAAGACATGTCCCAATGGAAAAAAACATCCCGTTTTGTGGCTCAGTGTGGCAGGAAGGAGAAAGAACAAAGCAGCCTCACTGTAAAACTTAGGGTTAAGGTTTCGGATATGGTTTGTCTAGTCTTACAAAAAAAGCAGCTTTGCATTGAAATGAACGAAAATAAATCACTTAAAGCAGTAATCTGGAGGATTCTTGTTTTGGGATTTTGGCTGCTAAACAGACATTGCTTTGGTGTTTTTGCTCAGCACTTCCCAGAAATCATTCGGTAAGCAGACAGTAAAGCCGATCCTGGGGCGTCTTTTCCCACGATTTTAAAACTTGTACGTTTTGTTCACCATCACTTCCTGTGACACCAGACGTCGTTTTCATGTTTTGGAAAGCAACGAATCATCCTTTGATGTCTTGGGAGTTTGGGGGGACGGTGTATTTTGTGAGTGGGGGTAATCCTGCTATCTGAAGTCCCCAGCCTGTGGTCACATGGCACAAGAGGGTTGGGAAAGGAGAAGGTGTGTGTGGGAAGGAGGGGGTTGCTTATCCTGTTTGTGCTGCAACGGGCTGCCCAGCCAACCAGAAGATGAGAAAAGAAGTGCACCCTTGTTGTTTGTTCGCCTTTGGCCCCTGCCATCTGTCCGCTTGGTTCCTGACACCTGTACCAGCCTGTCAGAGCTGGGCTTCCCTGTCATCAGGGGCAACACGGGTTTGGCCTGTAGGGAGACACTAGGATGGGGGATTGAAGGGGGTAATGTAACAGCTCCACAGAATTGAGGGGGGTCAGGGTGAAGTTGGGGCCACTTTTTGAGAAATTAACTCAAATCTAGCAGTTTTATTCAAGCCTGGTGCTCACTAGAAGATTTTCAAATCTTAAAACTGATAACTGATAACGATAGATTTAACCAATTTTTAAAAATTTTAATGGTAAGAACGCACTCACCAGACGAGTCAGTCAAGATGCAAGACCACACACTTGGTTTATTAGGGGTGGGAAAAAAAAAAAATGTAATGCCAGAATCGATATATTTGCTTCATTTGAGTCTTTGTGGAGGTACAAGGAAGTTACCGCTTTTATTGTTGTAGTCTGAGTAACGTGACGTCACATCCGTTCCGTATCCGTCAACCAAAACAAACCGCAGTGAGACGAAACGAGAAAGTATAAAACGTTAGAGGGTCTGCATGGATACGACCTGCACCCTCCCATTTTATAATCCAAAGTGGTAAACATTACACATCCAGTAAAGTATGGAAACACTTTGTGTTTCACACATTACTAGGAAAAGCAGAGCTGGACATCATGGCTAAAGCTGCATGCTAACTCTGTCATGGAACAGGAAACGTTGTCGTATCGCGGTAACGTTGCGGTCGAGCCGGCCGTCACTCTCATCTCCGTGGTCAAATGGGCCGACGCTACAACTGTAGAGCACCCATATACTGACATTTATGTTAAATGCATTCAAACGGCCCCGATGGAGCTGACCATGGATGGATAAAGAGAACGGAGCTAACGGGAAAGCTAGAGACCACCTTGGAGAAATTAGAGGAAGTACATCCGTGTGACTACGTCCGGTTTTCAAAATAAGGTGTTAACAAAGGGAACTGTATATACAACATACATATATGGAAATAAGATTGATTGGATTATATTCACCAGAAGTATAAAACATTACATGTTCCTTATAAATGAAAAAGAAAAACATCACTAGTTTGTGAGGGAAATGTCTTTATTCTTAGATTTTTGAGTTGCTGGAAAAAAATGTAATAAATGATTCCTGACAATGATGATATATTTGACTTCAGGACATCTCTTACTACATGCATGCTGAAAATCCACATTTTGACTGCATTAATTTAGATATTTTCCAAACTAAAATTCCCTAGAAGTGTATGATTCAACTTTTTCCCATGGTCTAGTGTTTAAAAAGTTAACAAAAATCGCAATACATATCGAATCGGAAGTCTTCCTTTCCTGCTGTCCACCTAGAGACAAAATTCCTATTGGTGCTGTTGGCAGCCATGTTTCTGTTCTTCAGAAGTACATAACATCTGGTTGGTGATGCCTACTGGTCAGCTATTGTGGGTTTCTGCTCAATATTCCATCGCTGTTCCTTTCACGCTTAAGGATTTAAAGCGGGCAGACTCTGATCCAGTCGGTAAATTAAGATTATGGCTGTAAAACAGTAACACTACAGGGTAATTTGTGGAAGATAATCTGTTCAGACGAGCCTCGAATCAGGAACACCCCCGCGATTATAAGGAGGAGCATGATCAGATCCAAATTATCCTCTAGGCAGTTTTTAGATCTAAAAACTAAACTGCGCCTGCTGATTCTGTTTTTTTTAATTATTATTTTTAAATGACCTTTACAGGTGCTTGTACCCCAAACCTCCTCTCATCAAAATATTGGCTCGAGGTTCAGAGGCAATTGAAAAGCAAATAGTTGGCATGCTGTAAAAGCATGGAAAGAGCTATTAATGCGGTGCCAGATGTTCATCAGGCGGTGACGTTAAGGGAGGATTCTCAGTTATTTTTAAGGGGGCAGCCTGCTTGAAAGGCGAACTCTGTTGCTGTGAGCACTGGTGTGTTCATGGGCACATCTTATCTTTGCCAAGAGGGTTCACTACCAAAAAAAAGAGCCTGTTTTTCTGGCCAACTCCGAATAAGATAAAAGCCCATGAAAGAGCACATTAAATTCTATCACAAAGGTGATGTCAGAGTGACGGAGTTCTCTCCAAGACGAGACTCAAGGACGTTTTTTGGCACCAGAAAAAAAAAAAGAAACAGATGCAGCCTAAACCTGTTAGTCACCCACCTCTAATCGGCTTACACTGGCTCGGTGACAGGCGACTGGCACCTCCGAAGGGTCACAGACATGGCTGCTAATACACACACGTCACAATAAAGGATGACATGTTGGATAGCCACATGAAACCAAAAACAGCACTTCACACATTCGGCTAGCGGTAACCAGATCACTGAGCAATTACGTTTACCTTTCAATGACAGTATCATTCCCAGCACTCATAGTTATGTATTTGTGTTTCCATATTTTCATACCCCTCAACGAGTGTTTTTAATATCCTTTGATCCTTTTTTTTAATGGTCTTTCTTACAGCCAAAAATCACATTTGTTTCCCCTGACTTGAAAAATTAATTGCTGTTTCAGGGTGTTGTTTGTGTCCTTTGGCCACAAGTCAGGTCATAAACACTTTTGTTTTATAAGACTTGAGACTGCAAAAGGATTTCCTGTAAAGTTCAGTTAAACTGACTTCCCCATAGCTGCCAACAGGTGCGAGGAGAAGTGCTTCATTCGGATGCCCCAAAGCATTCAGATGCAGACTAAAATGTTTTTTGTCCAAATATGGAAAGAAGCCCTTTCCCCTCGCACCTGTGAAACATGAAATCACCCCCACTCTGATCGCATCCACTCGGCTCCGTCTCGCCGTAATGTCATCTCAGCGTTCTGTCAAAGCACGCTGACATTTTCACGGCGGTGTCTGAAAGCAGGTGGAAAAGCGCTGACCACCAGTTAGCTGGAGAGTGTGGAATGACCTCTCCCTCCCTCCCTCCCACACCACCGGGACTGGGTAGTTGTTTGTTCTCGGCAGAGGATGATCTTGTAGGTCCCACCAAGTCAAACAAGTGGCACGCTGCCAAGTCATCGAGCCATTCACACAGACATGAGGAGGTATTGACACAGTGTGTGTGTGTGTGCGTGCGGTTAAAACCTCAGCGCTGAGGGCCACTCACATTTACTATTGGAACAGAAGAGGACTGTGAAGTCGTTACATCAAACTGAGAAACCTGTCTGTGTGTTCAAAGCCTGACCTGACATTAGTTACACTGACAGAATAAATACATACAAGTCACAGAGTAAATGTTGTAATACGCTTCAGTTTGGGTTACAACATTTTAAAAAAAAGAGATAACTTACCTCTCTTGCTTCCTAGTTGGTCTGGTATTTGACCAAAAAAGTGAAACATTTAAGAATACTTAATATACTTAATACTGATCAATTATGAGTCAATATTCTCTTACTGTATTTCTCTCCTTAAATGTTTCCAGAAACATATTTCAGTGTATTGTTTAGCTGTAAAATTGTCAAAGTTAACGCAAATTTGTTTTAACACCACTAATTTCTTTAACGCAATAACAAAGCTAGCGATTTTTAGGTTGTAGCGGGCTCAGTTTTAAAGCTAGAGTGAAGATACTGGCATCATATGAAACTAGGCTAAATAACGCTTCAAACTGGCACTAAATTTTGGTGAGGAAAAACTGGCATGGCCATTTTCAAAGGGGTCCCCTTGACCTCTGACCTCCAGATATGTGAATGTAAATGGGTTCTATGGGTACCCACAAGTCTCCCCTTTACAGACATGCCCACTTTATGATAATCACATGCAGTTTAGGGCAAGTCATAGTCAAGTCAGCACACTGACACACTGACAGCTGTTGTTGTGTGAAAATGTGTGATTAATTTGATCGCGATTAACTATTTTTATTTATCGACTGACAACCCTAGTAAATTGAGAAAGTCCTTCTGGCCGGTGGGCGTTGCTTGGTTTTGGATGGACTGTTTACGAGCAGTGAGTGTCAGCTGCTTTAAAGACGGCTCAGCTCTGATTGGTTGTTTTCCTTCGGGCGTCGTGGAATCTTCCAAATGCCATTATGAGCGCAGGAGGACACAGAGGAACATGAGGATTTTTCACAGATTATCTGTTTTATGCACTATTGTCAGGATATAGTGACCGTTTTATAAAAAAAGCTCACATGAACTTTTTTTCATGCATTACTTTATTGTTGTCCGGACCGCAGAGGGCCAGCCCTACAAATGCAAAAGTCTATCACTGAGTGCTGAAGTTACACGATTGGTCGGTCGAATGTTGGAGTTTCCTCATTGGCCGTTGCTCTTTCAAAATGAAAAGGCGGGAACAGTCCTTATATGCAAATGAGCCCGTCCAGCCCGACGCTTCCGACTCACTAAGCTTGGACCAAGCTGTGAAACTAGGCCATCTAGTTCTAAAATGAAACCAGATTCAGCAGTGGCATCGCCTATTTCTCGCTTCAAATGTTTTCAGAAGTAGATTTTGGTGGATTGTTTAGACGGAATAACAGAAAGTTTACGAGCAGGCCGCCATGTTGTTTCCTGTTTGAAACGCCGAGCAGAAAACCAGGGACCAATCAGGTGCATTCCACGAGAGTGTACGTCACCGCTTGAACGACCAGTTGAGTGGAGCAGCGCGTCACCTAGTGTCTTCGCTGGACCTGGTGGACATGTACCGCTGGATTTAACATTATAGATATTATTTTATGACCACTGACTATTTGTGTAACAATTTAGCCACAAATTCACAGACTAACCGCACACGGTCCAGACATATACTCTGTTTTGAAGTCTTGTTTTTCTATTGCACGGTGGTCACAGCCAAGATGGAATAGTTGACCTAACATCAGTGTCTCTCTCCTCTCTCCAGGTTGTGACGGAACTTAAAGAGCAGCATGGAGACTTCAGCTCCAACAGCCACTGAGAAGAAGGAGTGTAAGGGTTCAGGTCTGGATGGAAGCAGCTTCTCAGAAATCCCAAAGAAGCCCTCGCCCACCACTCTGACCAGAGGTAAAGTCATTTACCCTTTCTACTAGATATTTAACATAGGGTGGACATACGGTAGGTATATTACCCATAATTGCTGCAGAGTGATTAGCAAGTGTTAGCAAGGTCATTTGGTAATTTGGTGAGAAAACCGGCAGTACTTCAGCCCTGTTCATTTGAAACACTTTTACAATATAGCACTCTTGTATCCTTTTGTTTTTCTGTAGCATCATGTTCTCTGAAACATTACGGCCAGTCACACAAGTAGCCGGGTTGCACATGAAAAGAGTTAGACCAAGAGATAGGGGGCCGCATGTTTCAGAGATGTCAGAGAATGGGTGATGAAAAAATGTTATAATGAGGTCGAAAGACCTTGTTCTCACCTCCCGAGTGTAAATTTCATGAATTACTAAAGAAGGCTGGCGTAGCAGTGGACGACATGGTGTATCAGAGTCCTCGGATAAAGGCCGGGCGGAGGGAGGCACCTTTGAAATGCTAAGAAGATGTCGTACGACATTGTGGCGTTAGCGGTATTTCTGCTTAATGATGGGCTTGGTGGCCTGCCACGAGAGGAGCCACGCGCATTAATTGTTCAGGGATGCGGGGTGAGAAACTAGGACGTTTCAGTGCGCCCTCCCTGGCACCTCCACAAAGAGGCCACAAGTTTTTCAAACCAGCAAAGAAAAAAAAAAGAAGAAAACATTGCACTTGCCATGACATGAATTATTTAGTCATTTAGTTATGACCATTGTGTGTTATGTAGGCTGCCGTGGTTGAATTTTCATAACCTTGCACCACTGAAAAAAAAAAAAAAGTAGTCTGCAGCCATTAGGGCTTATTTGTGCGTGTGTGGTGGTAGTGCCGAGGTTGCAGGGTGTGCAGATTCTCACTAGAAAGGGGTCATAATTAAAAGATGAGAGCTCATGTTTTCATTAGTGAATGTGTGATGAAAACTTCTCATAACGAGGTTTGAGGACCTTGTTCATGGCCTCAGAGGTACCGGTGTTATGAATTACTAACGCCTGCTGGTGGAGGCGGCTGGTGGACACTGAAACCCCCTCAGGACGACACACTGGCATCATCTGAGGGGCCACTGCAGGAACATATCACTCAAGTTGCTTTACTGTTTAATGAAGGGCCTGGTGGCCTGCCATCACAAAGCTCACTTTTTGTCACACGGGGGAACAGCAAAAAGTAGGACGTTAGTATGTCATTAGATACTTTTAATGCTCTGCTTTTGTTTCCAATTTGATTATTCTTTCTTTTTTATTTGAACTGGTTCTCAAATTAGTATGCATGTGGAAACAAAAAAAAAAAAATGTGGGGCAAATGTGAATAAATCAAGTAGCTCGGAAACATTCTTTGTAAGATGTCACAATCTGGCTTACTTAAAAGGTCCTGTTTTATCCAGCTTACTTGTATTTGAAATGGAATTGCAAAGTACTCCAAGCGACTACATTAAGCTTGAAAACCGCACAATATAATAGTGTAACCTAAGCAGAGACATCCTGAGAACATCTTGTTCACCCTCATCCCGTCGTGTCAGCTGGCCATGAAACCTCATAACTTGTTTCACGAGCTCACTTTGCTTGTGTTTCATAGAGACATGCCTTGCCTTGTTGAACTCGTCTTTGTCTGTGTGTGAAGACATAATGGAAGTGTGTCTGTCTGGCCACTAATGCAGAGTGTATGTCAGGGGTGCAAGGGGGAAGTGGCATAAAAGGATACTGGCATGAAAAGTGCAGGTCGGTTCGATCCATACGATGGGAATCTTCTTTCTCGGGGCCTTGTTAATGGTTTTAAATGGGCGCCCACATTCTGTGTGACAGCCTGCATCTGTCTGGCAGCTACGGGGCGTGCTTCCACAGGCTGGGCCCTCGCAACCCGACTCCCAGGCCCTTCGGGATTTACGAGTCTGCGTCGGCTTGTGCTTTACCATGTCAGAGTAACATGTGTCCAGATTAGGTACCAGGACTGTAAAACATCTCACGGTTTCAAAGGAATACCTGTGATTGATGCACTCCCCCCTCCTCCCCACCACTTCACACCATGAGACTAGCATATGGACGCTCAGATGTGCCGCGCACTGTGAGAGGAAGACCGACCGCTTTCAAACACGGATCTGCCAACTTGTTGTTTTACGGCCCCTTATTATATTCCAGAGAAAGTTTGCCAAAGAGAATTTTTCCACCATCCCTCACATTGGTGTTGACTGTACGAGGCCAGTGGAGCAGACAAGCTCGCTAACACTCTGATTATTTTCTACCTAAGCAGTGTGTCGTATTCATCCGTCTTATAGAGTCCGGCCGTAGCTCCGGAACTCCCGACAGAGATTGATGTTCTTCAGCGTAAGAAACACATTGTCCACAGATAATTATTCACAGCTTTGATGTATGTAAGGAGGATGCCAATGAGAGGCGCCACAAAAAAAAATGTCCTCACCTTTGTCAACACTTGCCGTCTCGCTTGTACTCAAACAAGAACACGGCATTAAATCACCCCACCTCCAGTTTTTTTTCCACCGTGAAAGTGGATCGGTCGCAAAAGACCTGACTGGGAGTGGTCACTGTGGCGCAGATGGATGAAGAAGAGAAGTGTGGTATAATTAGTGTTGCCGGGAGTAGATAAGGAGCCGTGTGTTAATCACGGCCATCATGGCTGAGATGGAGCTAGAGTCTGAAGGGTCTCCACTGGGGTCTCCGCACTGGCCACAAGGCCTTTCTCTTGAGCGGGTCATGCCCCCCCCACCTCCCAGCCCCCTCCGGCAGAGAAAAATGTCCCAGAGCAAAATAGACCCCCTCCTCCCCCCAAGCTCCATCCCCGTCCACAGGCCTACTCCAAAGGGACAGCCACTAATCTTCCTGAGAAAGAGATTTCTGCCTTTCTTTCTATGCTCCTAAATGAGGCTCTTACGCTGCTGTGGTTCCACAGACCGGGTGAGAGGTGGAGGGGGTGGAGGGGTCGGGGTTATGCAGGGGATGACCGCATTCAAGCCAGACTCCTGTGCCCCCTTTGGTTTAACTCCTTGGCCCTCCAACCTCAGCTGAAAGAATCAGAGAATCCATCTCCTGAAGTATTCTACTTAGCAAAAAAAGAAAAAAATGCTGTTCTTCACAATGGCCGTGATACTCTGTAACATCAGGAAGAGTTCATTATTTTTTGACCAAGGCGAACAAACGTTGGGGTTAAGTGTGCAGTGCAATGCGATTTTTATCATGTATCCTTGCTATTTAAAGAAGCACTGCCGATACGAGGCTGTACGTACAAGAAACACGTCCCCGGAGGCCTCCAAAACATGTCATGGATTTCATTTTTAGTACCCGTTCGTATCCCCCAGTGTTGAGAAAGAATCAGCTCGATCAGGTGTCATCTACAGTAACATTTTGTAACAGCATATCAATAAATGCCTCTCTTGATACTTGAGAAGACCTGCGAGCAACAAGCTTACAGGAAGGCCTATTGACCAAGTCCCAGTGTTGTTTTTTTTCCTGTCAGGGTCTATAGCCGCACACTATCAGGAACTCACCGCTGTTGTCCTCCAAGAATGACTTCCAAGAGAGGCCGATATTGTTTCTGTCCCGGAATGACTTTCAATTTATGGCCTTCATCATCTGCAGAGTCAGTTTACACTTCTTTGTGCCTGATATGTCCAGCATGTGCACTTACTGCTCACGTCTAATGCAGCATTACATCCATTTTTATGCCTCCATGCCGGCGACAGTCGCGTGTGTCCCATTCTCATGAACGCAATATCTCAGGAACGCCTGGAGAGAATTTCTTCAAATTTGGCACAAAAATCCACTTGGACTCAAGGATGGACTGATTAGAACTTGGTGCTCAAAGATCAAGGCCATTGTGCCCTCACAAAACATGTTTTTGGCCATAACTCAAGAATTCATATGCTAATTTTGATGACGGAGGCATAAAACTGCGAGGCGGTAATTCTAGTTTTTCATTCCCATAATCCCAACCGGCCTGCTTGAAAAAAAATAGAATTACCGCCGTATGCCTCCACCAACTAGTCAAGTTGCAGTTTACATCCATGTCTGTCCAAAATGTCATCACTTCATCATTTGATCTTAATAGAAATTTGTGTAAAATGATCATAATTAGCATATGACACCTGTTTTTGGTCACAGTGACCTTTGACCACCAAGTTCTAATCAGTCCAAGTGGACTTTTTTTTGCCAAATTTGAAGTAACTCCCTCCAGGCGTTCCTGAGATACCGCGTTCACGAGAATAGGAGGGACAAACGGACAACCAGAAAAAACATAATGCCTCCAACCCTGCTGAAATACTTGAACTGCTGAGCAGCTATCTGGGTTACAGAGATCAGTGCTCACATTACTTCATGTGGCTCTTATAAACAGTTAACTTGGTCGCTTTCCAAGTCACTCCTCAACTCCCCTCCCAGTTTCATCCCATCCTCGCATCTTTCTCTCTCTTATCTAGAGTTTCACTTTGTTCACCGGCTGGCCAAGACTGGATTTAAAGATTAGATATTCTAACTGAAAGCAGCAGGAGGGGACATCTTGTTTTTTTTCATTGCTTTTTTGGCCTCGCTGATTGCTGTGTAAAAGCCTGAAACACAGGTTTTTTGAGCCCTGAGTACTCGCAGCCTTTATCATCAGTCATTACAGGGCCTAAGAGAAGGGAAATGCAGTAGGACGTTCTCCTCCAGTGATTGGTAGCGATTGTTCACAAGGGTTTTGAAGCCAAATATAGTCTACTGTATATATATATATATATATCATTACTTTATTTTGATTTAAAACTGAATTATACATTAGTTTTCTGGATTCTTTTTTATGTTTACTTGAAATAAGTAAGCAAAGAGCTGAATCCAACCATGGAGCTCAGAGGAATTCTTAACAAGTTGAATGCACTATAGAGACTTGTCTTCCCAGTTTTTAAAAAAGAATATCTCAAGACAAATGTTTATTTTAGTGAATGCTTACAAGACAAGTCATAAAGGCAAATATTAAGCAGCCCAGTCCTCAGATTGTATTCTCTGAGCCAGTTGCCTATAGTATGTTGACTGAGTGGAGCACTGTCAGCCTTTGGAAGCTCTCTAATGTGGTTATGAAACATAAATCAGGCTCAAATGAGAGGACATTTCTGATATTGGTTGTTTCTTTGGAACGCTCTGCCTCTGCTTCAAAGCACCCAGAGTTAAAAAAGCGACGTGGTATGCTTTGGGCAATGTCTGCGAATATAAATCTGTCTGTACCAGAGGCGTCTACACACACACACACACACACACACACACACACACACACACAGGGCCCAAAGACAACATGTTACATTCCTCGCCGTTTACAAGCAGTGAGAGAGGAGGTGGAGGCAATATATGGATGCTTTAGGGGATTAACCAACACCCCATCCGCCAGCTTTCTCTCCCTATCCCTCGAGTCTCTCCCCTTCTCCCTCGCTTGTACTTCCCTTTTTTCTTTTTTTTCTTTTCGAGCTTCATCCTCTCTTAAACAGAAAGCTCTTTCCCAGCATGCAGAGTGTAATCCATGCCCCCGCCTCTAAGACATTTCCTGCCTGTTTTGTTTGTCGGGCTGATGGGAATCAGCCCAATAAGGTGCCTATAGCTCTCTTCTCTTCTCCGAGGTGTCGCCTCAGGCAACCGCTTTTCTTTTGACGGCGAAGACGGCGCATGTTATTAAAGAACTTGTTGAAAGTCCATGCCTGTGCATTTCTATTGCCGTCAAACTCTCTGACCCAGTGTATAACACCCATCGGACTCGAGCCACCGGTCTGCCAGCCTCGGCTACTTTCATCCTGCTAATGTAGCCCTAACACTCACAGTTCAAGTGAAGCAAAATAAACGTCCGAGGAGTTTAGACGTGGTAAAACAAAAATGTGTGCTAGCTGTAAACACGGGCGGGAGGCGCTTGTGTAAACAGGCCTGGTTCCTACGGCTGAGTTGGTCTAGAGGCGGACAGTTTGTGGTCAGGCTCTTCCGGTTCGTGTCCCCCCCCCCCCCTCCCACACACACATACACACACACACACCACCACCAGCATCCCCCCCCCTCCTCGCCTGCAGACACAGCTGTGGTCCGCCCTCGTAGAAACGCTGCTGGAGGAAAAGAATCAATCACAGCGCTGCATAGAGCTAAAAAGCCCACTCACCCATGGTGAGAAGTGCATGTCTGCAGTTACTGAGGCTTCAGTCGAGAATATATAAAACAATAAACATCTTGAAAAGTTTGCATCATCATATACAGTATCTCTGCAAGGAGAACGTTTTATTAGCTACGTAAGTGTTCCAGCCTTCCAGACAGTGGACAATAGGTGTCTTCTCAATTAATGCCTGGTGTCATTGTATTGTAGCTTCCCGAGAAATCAAGAGGAGGAAATTGATTTTTGCCATCAGTGAAATTCGTCCTGAGGGAAACTTCTCACTGCTTCTTGTAATCACAGATCTAAAGTTTCACTACTGCTGCTGCTGCTCTCCAGCCGCTGCTAGCGTTTAACAATTAGCCAAATGACTGAGAGCTCCGGGTCACAGTCACATAGAGGCAGACTTGTTCGTATACATATGTCACCTGGCCAGCCAGTGAAATGAACCGGGGTTCAAAGTTTTAAATAAAACTGGTCGCGGCCAGAAACAATAGCAAACCAACCTGCCCAGTCAGCGGGCTAGGTTTGCCGCGATGGGGGAGGAATTCCATAAACATTTATGCAAAAAAATAAACTTTTACAATATATGTGCACGGTCACATCCCCAGGAGGGGGGGGGGGGAATCTGTCTCCAGATGGAGTGTGCGGCCGCGACACCGGCCAACGCAGACAAGTCGCAGTAAACCGTGCGACCAGCAAAATAAGCAGATGAGGTTGCCTCGGTAAATACAGTGGACTGCTGTCTATGCCCACGATTCACGGGCTCTTGGAACACGTCCTAAAAACAGGATCAGAGGGGAAAAACTGAAAGGCTTCTTAAATAAATGTCACATATCAAATTTAGCGTCATTTTTTCTTCCTGCAGTTTGTTCATGACGCACAACTTCTACTACATTCTTTCTATTATAAAGTCAAAGATTTTAAGCAGTATGCGTGACAAAATCCCATTTCAAAGGTCACCTCAGAGATTTCCATTGCATCTCACCGTTTTCTCCTTCAAACGGAGTTGACTCAGGTTTCATCACGTGACCTCAACGGAATGTTGGTCACATGATAACAAGTGGACACCGAAGACCTTGTACTGTGACAGGTTAAAGGAATAGTTAAATGGGAAATGTGCTATCTGAGCGAGATGAAAAAATCTCGCGTCTGTGTGTTAAGTATGGAGACAGGAAGTTATTAGCTTAGCATAAAGGCTGGAAGTAGGGGGAAACAGGTAGCCTAACTCTGTCCAAAGTTTTAAAAAAAATACACCTGCAGACATGTAGAAATGTACAAACAGCAGTTTGTGGTTTTAGGGGGAGTCGTAAGTATTACTTGTCAAACAACAGCCATGGAAGCGCAGTGACTTCTTCAGTGACTGTGAGATTTCCAAGCAACCAGCAACCACTCACTACAGGAAACCTCTCTATTGAAATCTCCATAAAAGCTAGTAAATTTACATTTTGTTGAGATTATTTTTTCACACTTAAAATAGAATAGAATATTTGCAATTGATATGTGTGAGAGAATGTAAATCTCAACTCAAAGGTCCAGTTAGCTTTTCAGGTTCTTTCAACCACATCTCATGGTCTTCATCAGGGAATGGAGCATTCTGGTGTCATGGTCTTTGGCATGCACTTGTTATTAGAGGTGTAAGAGAATATCGATACACTTGAGTATCGTGATTTCAAGTTTTGTGATACTGTATCGATTCTCAAAAACACTGCATCGAGTTTGAATGAATAGTTTACATGCAAAGATTCGTGGCACAAAAAGTAGTGCTGATGTTGGATGTTTTTTACTCAGATTTTATGTATATGGTGGTGTGTTCTTTATACTATGACAGTTTTCCTAAAATTAGATTTAAAAAATATCATTTGATAGATTGAATCGTAACCCCTGTATCATGATACGTATCGTATCACAAGATTCTTGCTAATACACAGCCCCTACTTGTTATCATGTGACCGATGACCTAATGAAGACTGTGAGATGTGGTTGAATGCTCTGGCGGACACTGAGTTGAATTTATTTTGTCACACAGAATAGAAAAGAGAAGGAACTCCAACTGGAGGCTGGTTTTCCTGCACATTTCCTCTTGTACCATTCTTTACCCCAGGATTTAAAAAAAAAAAAAAGTATATATCTGCCAGCCATAAGCATCCATTTGCTACAGTGCTGTATTCTTTGTGAGAAAGTGCTTCTGGACTGCACTACTATTAGTTACGCTGCTCTGTAATCACAGCGTAGCCTGTCATAAGGCCATTGTATGGTTGTCATGGTCCTTTGAAAAAAAGGCAAACAAAATGCTGCCATATGGAAAACTGATTTGTAATGTCATTCATCATACGGCTGCAGGAAACAGGAATATTCTGTAACAGCTGGGTAGCAAGAGAAGATTGAGTGCTAACCCTGGCTGGGGTTGGCAGGGTAGTTTTTTTGGTAAGAAAGAAGCTGCTACGTCTCTAGAAACAGGATGTCTGAGATTTGGATCTTAAATTCTTACCCAAACATTACATTTGCCCTTTGGCCGCTACACTGTGCCCTTTTTTTTTTTTGGATGGCCTCAGTGCAATTCTAAGGTGGTGGTACAGCAAAGTAGATCTTGTGAAATATTAAAACATAGTTTCATTGGGACTTTCTTTGCTTTTTTTATGTGATTACACAAGAATATGTTAAGATTTAAAGGGCAGCCTGAAACTCATGAAATCATAGATAACACAGAGCGATAAATGTTGTTGAGAGAAAATGTGAATCAGTCATCCATTCATTCATATAATACCAACAATGAAAATACCCTCAAACCTTTATCTGTCAAATAAACTTCCATAACTGCTAATTTAAAGTTTTGTTCTATTCGGAGATATAATTACACTCCTCATTTTGTGATTACCGCGACAAGGTTCATCGCATTGCTTTAGCTGCATTACGTAAGTGGAAGGAGGCGGCTGTCTAATAAACTGTCTACAAATGAAAAGGGTTTGTTGAATGAAAGCCTGTGTGTTAGTATAGCGTGTAAGCCTGTTGTGTTTTGTTTGCCAGGTGATTTCCCCGATGGTGTTAGCTAAGCCTGAGAATTTTTGGCGCTGGCTTCAAAGAGCAGCGGGGTCATCCCCTGGCAGCGGCGAATACAGACATGTTCATGGCAGACATGGATCTGACGTGCGCGGTACTGCAGGCAGACTGTTTGTCAGTTTGACCACCATCATCTCACATTTTGCAGTTTGTCTAAGGATTTGTAGAAGTAGTTTCAGAAAAACACTGTAGAATTGTCTCAGCACAGTAGTTGAAATGAAAACCTTCCACACTTACTATATACAGTATTATCACACAAACGCATACACTCACAATGTGAGGACACCTCGGCTCTGGGAAATTGTGTTGGTAATTTTCAGATTAGATTTTCAGATGGGCATTTTTCAGAACAGATCACTCGATAATGAAAACTATCATTAGCGTCAGCCCTATACTTACATTCACACACGTTCACAACGTGCAAAGGAATACCGTCTAAGAGTGCATCCACACTAAAGCTGTATTTAGATTTGATGCAAGGGGTTAACTGTGGTCCTGCCTCACATACCTATGGCGTAGGTGTCGTCGATTTATTAATTAATTGAGTTGATAGCACCGCCGCAGGACTAAATGGATGTGATCCAGCCATATTGTGCTTTAATTCCACTCCCCACAGTAACTGTGTTTACATTCTTTCATTACCTTCCGCCAAGGAGGTCGTGATTTCTGTTTTTATATCTGTTTGTCTGTTGTCAGCAGGAGGAAATCATAAGTTGAGTAATTTTTACTGACAACGGTCTGTTACGAGACGCTACGTCACTGAGTCACATGATGTTACGTCCGTAGCTTATACTGTACAAGCGTAGTTATTTTAAGCCAAACCATGTTTTTTTTAAAGGTAATTAAGTGGTTTTGTTGCCTATACCTAACCGTCGCCGTTTCACAACGTTAACAACGACTGTTTCACGTTAACCACGTGGTACAACATTAACCATGTGTTACAACGTGAACTGTGTATTACTTTAACCACAACTGTTTCATGTTAACGTGTTACAACATTAACCATGTGTTACAACATTAACCATGTGTTACAACTTTAACCATGTGTTACAACTTTAACCATGTGTTACAACTTTAACCATGTGTTACAACTTTAACCGTGTGTTACAACGTTAACCATGTGTTACAACTTTAACCGTGTGTTACAACTTTAACCATGTGTTACAACTTTAACCGTGTGTTACAACTTTAACCATGTGTTACAACTTTAACCGTGTGTTACAACTTTAACCGTGTGTTACAACGTAAACCGTTTGTTACGTTAACTGCAACTGTTTCACAACATCAACCACGTGTTACAACATTATCCGCCACTATTTCTCAACGTTAACCACGTCTTACAACGTTAACCGCAACCATTTTACAACATTGACCACGTGTTACAATGTTAACCACAACCGTTTAATAACGCTAACCACATTTTACAACGTTAACCGCGACCGTTTCACAATGCTAACAATGTTCTATAACACTAACCGTGACCATTAGACTGCCCCCAGCGTCATTAGAGTGATGCCAGGGGCTTCTGCCCAAGAGGCAAAATATAATAGTAGGGATGAGATCCATTGGACATAATTACGTTCTGCCGGCTACACTGTAACCCCTTTATTACTACAACTATAAATCCAGTTTAAGTGTGTTAAATTTGAAACACATATTTCTCTCTAGAGTTTTTTCCTCCATCCACACTAAGCTGACATTTTCCTCTACGGATTTAATACTCAAGATTTGAGACTCAGCAGAATAACTGGTCAGACCCACTCTTTGCCAGATGTTGGAAGCACAGTTTTGTTGTTTGTTCACCCAAAGAAGAAGAAGACGAGATGTAATTGTCTTCCTATTGTTCAGGCCTTCCAGTGTGGACAGGGAGCTTAATGAAGACAACCTGGAAATCCTAGCGAGGAAGGCTTTCAAATTTAGCCTCTTGACCCTGGCAGCTTAAAGCAGCCTGTCTCCATATTGTTGTCTTATCAGAGATTATAAAGTAAACTGTCATGGTAAAAGATTGTATACTGTCCGGCATGTTGTGGCATGGTGCTTCTTCAGCAAGCACACCCAAGCTATTCCAATGCTAGATGCACAGCTTATATCAGTCAATGCACACCTCCTCAGGGACTCACATATTGCCATCTTGACTTTATCATAAATGCAAAGTGCTTGTAGCTTGGCTAAAACTAGTAAAAGACACATTTTATAAACACGTGTACTGGCAGTGTGTGTTTCTGTGTATGCTTCTTCCATGAGTGCACATTCTCTGAGTGTTAGCTTTGGCAAAACAGGTTTGAGATGCTTAAGCGATAAAGGTACTGTAAATCCTCTTTATTCAGCAGAGTTGTAGTCTTAGAGAGAATCTGGCCCATCTGAAATTCCCACGGAACAAAGAGGAAGGCGGGAGAGAGGCAGGGGAGGGGGTGATGGAGAGGAAGAGAGAGAGAGAGAGAGAGAGAGAGGGTACTCAGCTGAAGAGGGGGTATTGTTTACATATCAAGACGCTTCCTCTAACTCCCAGGAAAAGCAGTAATTTACCTAGCAAGGTTTTACAGTTTAATTTCTCCATTGTGCAGGGGGATAACCCCTTAATTACAGAGGAGGAAGTAGCCCTAAGCCCCGGACAGAGGGTGAGGGCTCACAGAGAGCCTCAGTGAGTTTTGGACCCCCTCTTCCTCAGCCTCGATCTGGATTCCTCACTCCCTCTTTGCTGTGGCCATTTTGCCTGTTCATTAGCACTCTTGGGGTGTCTGGGCGCTTGCCAATTAGTGCTCCGCTCCAAGTAATATTTCCTTCCGTGAGGCCAGACCAACTCTACTGGTGGAGACTTATAGACGTCTGGGCCTGAAGGATGACGGGTGAGGGGGGGTTGGCACACGCTGCCAAAACCCTGGGGACCCTTACCCCTTTACAGACTGGAAATCACTACAAAAAACCATCCCAAATTTGGAGCATTTAATGCAAAAGCCGTCTCATAACAACTCTGGTATGTAACGTCCAGACTGGTTTGTTGCACAGTAAGCCATCGTGACAGACATGAGCAAATATTGACCTAAGTTATAAATGTTCAAAGTATATCGGATCAAATGTATGGATACAAATGCAAAACTATCCATCAACAAGTTATTAAGTTGTGCATTCAGTCTGAAGAAATGTGCAGAGGGTTTGTGTTTTTCACTTCTTTTAAATGCAGTTTAACTTGAAGTGACAAGTGACAAAAACCTCAATGGGAGTTCATTTTTCTCAAGACATTTTCACATGATTTTGGAAAACAGAAACAAACACAGGACTTTCACCCAGGAGACCACTGTTCATGTCCCATGTGAAACCAAAAGTAAATAATGACTGTATGCTTGAAACCAAAAGTAAACGTTAATTTTACGCTTGTTACATAACTTTACGTAAGAAAGTCCGCTAAGGGTGGTTGTTATTTATTTAAGTTAGTTACGTTAGTTACGTTGTTATAGTCCCTTTAATGTTGTTACGTTATGTTGTTACGTTACGTTGTTACATTATGCTGTTACATTACGTTGTCACATTACGTTGTCACATTACGTTGTTACGTTGTAGCGGGCACAGTTTTACAGCTAGAGTGAAGAAACTGGTATCATGTGAAACTAGAAAACCTAAGGGATCCATTGGTACCAACCTTGTCATATATGAAGGAGGCTAAATAACGCTCAACTTACGCTAAATATTGTCAAGGAAAAACTGACATGACCATATTCAAAGGGGTCCCTTGACCTTTGACCTCAAGATATGTGAATGAAAATGGGTTCTATGGGTACCCACGAGTCTCCCCTTTACAGACATGCCCACTTTATGATAATCACATGCAGCTTGGGGCAAGTCATAGTCAAGTCAGCACACTGACACACTGACAGCTGTTGTTGCCTGTTGGGCTGCAGTTTGCCATGTTATGATTTGAGCATATTTTGTATGCTAAATACAGTACCTGTGAGGGTTTCTGGACAATATTTGTCATTGTTTTGTGTTGTTAATTGATTTCCAATAATAAATATATACATACATTTGTATAAAGCAGCATATTTGCCCACTCCCATGTTGATAAGAGTATCAAATACTTGACAACGTTACGTATGTTGTCACGTTATGTTGTTACGTTATATTGTTACGTTATATTGTAATGTTATGTTGTTGATACGCGTGATACAAGGCTGATATGAAATGTGTTTATGAAACATATTTTTGGTACAGAAACGTCAACATTCATCCTGTGGTTTGCAGAAACATATAATTCTGACATGTTTTCTGGCAACTGGGTTGCAGTAAAACTGTGATGGGCATTCTTCTATTTGTATATGGACCACTCAATGAATGGAGAAAGTCATCTGCAGCCTAGTCAGTGTCGAAAATAATCGTTAGTGTGGGGACCATACCAAGACCATACCTGGCATTTCATCGAATCAAGTCATTCAGAACATGGAACCATCGAGGGCAATTTATGTTCTTATGTTTACACAACAAAAGGAGAGAAGAAGGTTTTAGTGAAAACTTTATTTAGTATCTAAGACGTCTTGTTGTGTTTCTGGAATATCCTGACTAACTGATGCAAGGGAAGCTGCAATAGAGCTGTTTTTGGGAAAGACAAGCATCTGTATGCTTATTAACCTCTGTCTATCTCTTCCGCTCTCTAACTTTCTCTCTCCCTCCTCCTCCCTTCTCGCACTCTATACTGCCACACAGTTACTAGCACCATTAGGCTGTCATAACACGGCACATATAACCTGAGGTGATCCCAGGACTGAGTGAACCGAGCGTCCCCGGGGGCAAGGCACTGCGGCAGCCAAACAGGATTGCTACCTCATGGTCTGGGGGTGATGGGTACCACATGTAAGCAGAGGCAACCGCTGGCCCTAATAGGAGCTGACAAGTGGCGGTCTGACAGGGGGAGATCAGATGGCTTGGGCTGGCCTATCGCTATAGAAACAGAGCTCTGTGTCTATGGGCCCTATGGCAGAGTGGTTTGCTTTAAATAGAGTCTTTGTACAGAAGAAACACTCACTCATGGCTCCCCTTCTGCTTGGTCTCGCCATCATTCTAGAGCTGGCTAGCTGGAATTCATATGTTCCCTCATCTTTAAACTAATCCTTTTAATTAAAGGCTCCTGTGGAGTTTTAGGGCACTTTCACAAGCCGTAGTCCGTTTGGCGAGTCCGAATCAGAGTGAAATTGATACTTTTTGGTTTGTTTTCTATTTAGTCTGGTTCGGTTTCACAGTGCACAATTTAAAGCAGACCAAATAAAAAAAAAAAAAAATTGCTGAGCGGCGTGTACAAAGGAGCGAATTAATATTTTTCCGTCTCAAGATCTGCCACTTCTATTCAGGGAATCACAGACTTTGATATATTGCACTCTGCACTGATCTACTGTGAGCACGAATCCCTTCTCCCCCAGTTTACCTCGACTGACTTTATAAACTATTTCTATGGACTTTATTTAGCATATTGTGTATGTTCTCTTCGGCCCAGATGTCAAGCAAACATCAGACTTCTGCAGAAGTCCAGGTCAGTCCTCTCCCACTCAGGTTAAACTTGTTACCTGTGTCCATGTCAACAAATGCCTACACAGGCAGCTGGCGTTTCGGTTTGCTTGGAAACGGTCCGAGATCGCCCCTCACAAGTGGTCTCGGACCGGTTATTTTGGTCCACATCAGAGTAAGAGTACTGCGCTCACAACTCCCCAAACAAACCGCACCAGAGTTCGATTACAACAGACTAAATGTTGGCTTAAAAGCACTCTTAGACTTCTAATAATGCTGTAGAGCTGTTTTTCTATGAGTGGGTACCCGTTTTGTTAACGTTGTGCATGTGCAAAAGGATGCATGTGTACGCGGGTTACACAATACAGTCCAGCCAATGGTTTCACACTATTCCACTCATCTACAGGTGGCGGTAACAAGCCAAGATATGCTGCAATGCATCAAAAAAGGGAAGAAGAAGGCTCGAAGCTAGTAAACATGGCTGTAAACAATTCTGGATTCAAAAGACTTGAATCATGTTTTATGAGGAAGGAAACGCACTTGACACGTTTGTTAGACCTCAGGGACACACACAACGCATTAACGCAGCAACACTGAACGTACACACAACTTTTGTTTGTTTACAAGAAAACTCCACAGGGTCCCTTTAAAAGAGTGGAGTTGCATTGTGGGTAATGTAGGCATCAAGAAGAATGTGTGGAACAATGACATCTCTGGTTCTGCTGCATCGATTTTGATCTTCTTTTTTTTATCCATCATGAGTGATACAATTTCAAATGAGAGCAATGCTGAATCAGTGGAGTACTCACCAGCCTTAACATGTATGATGTGGGTTGTCAGTTGCCTGAGGTGCACAATGAATGCGTTGCAATGAATACATCAGCAAGGCCACACCTCATAGTACGAAGTGTAAAGAATTTGTCCAGAGTCTCTGTCAGGTAAACATACATAGGTCACACTAGGCTTTTGAACAAGTGACTAATGCTGTTGCTTTTCTTGGGAGGACAGCCTGGTCCGTTGTTCCCTCACCTAAAGATCCGATCTTTTTTTTATACAGTATTTCTCCTCCTTACCAAGAAATGTCTTGTTGTGAAGTTATTACTGGGACTGTGGTTCGTCAACGTCGGCAGAACTCAGAGAAATGTTTCTCCTCGCCCACTGTGACACTTACAACACCACACAAGAAGACATGCTCTCACCAATCCATGGGGAATGTGAAAGAGTCGCAGCTTTTCCGGAGTGTCAACTGGTATTGACGCCGGAAAAAATAGGACAACCCAAATAGGTTTCCTGGCATAGTGCATCTTACGAAAGCACACCTCAACGCTAGTGTGTGGTCTTACATTGAACACAGCAGTATGTTCGAAAAATACGTCATACACAGCTGGTGTGTAGTAAGTACCTCAGACTTTTTGCTTCTACAGACCTTGGTTGGATTACAGAAAGGATCTCTGAGACATGCAGGGTGAACAGGTTTTGTGGTGTGTCCCGCCCGGTCGGCTCAAGGTCTGCCCGTGTCAGAGTTTTTCCGGCCGATGCAGCATGTTAAGTCATTTTGCTTCTTTTTTTTACAGAAATAAAACCCATTTAGTTCATTTTCGCATATCAGCGCCATGTTATCCATACATAGTCGGACGACAGACGCCACAAACTGAAAGTAAATATGTCTGCTCCGTACAGAGTCTCAGCTCAGAGTAGCAGGAGTCGGATTTCACACATAAGGGACGAGTTGACAGACAAGACGATGGCGGAGGATTTGGTGTCGAAGCGAAAAGCAGTAGCGCCTATTTGGCAATATTTGAGGTTTTGAATCCAATGCTATAAGGGGACAATAATGTTAATGAGGTAATCACCGTGAGGAGGACGGAGCGGTCACAGCCCGTATACGTGGCGGAACAGGCACCGGGTGGAAACCTAGCGGCTCTCCTAGTGGAGAGTTATTTCATCACACGCAGGCGCAGAACATGCGTGCTAACTGGTTGTCGGCTGTAGTCTTTGCGGTGAGTTCGAGTGCGACTTTTGACCAAGACAAAGGCGACGTGAGGCGACTCAACAGGCGGCCTTCGTCGCTGCTAGTTCTTTGATGTCGGGTTGGTGTGTCTGGGCCTTTAGATAGATGGGTGGAAACTAGTGGGTGCAGTGCATTCTCTCTACGCTAGAGATAGCTGAAGCCACCAAAATCACAACTGTTTTTACTGCCTTTTACTGGAGCCATGACTCATTCCCCCCTCTCCTAAACCACAGCGTGCAGTGTGACTTCACATGATGTTTGCTGTAAGCGCTTAATGTGGTTCATTTAAATAGGAGATTAAGAATAATACAGTGGCAGCATGTGGCACCCTTTCCCCGCAAGAGTTGGTTGATGTAGATCACTTCTGTGCCACATGTGGATCATTATCAAGAGCCAGGCAGGAACAGTTAAAACTTCAATGTGCTCTTGGATTGGGGGCTTTGAAGCAGGGCAAAGGGAAAATGCTTTCTAATCAAGGTCTTGCAAAAACAAAAGCCACGATGCCTAAACTGTAGACGACCATCTCCAAACCTAAGGAGCCAGATGGTATTTGTTTGTTTCTATTGAAACAAAATAGTGAAATAATTATATGATAAGTCAGTCTGTAGTCATGTGTTTGTTTAGTACATAAAAGCTGAGCAGAAATTCCCTTTGGGGGTTCTCTAAGACGTATAAAATGACAACATTTTCTAGGTATATTAAATGGGGCTCCGCACTGGAAACAGACTGTAAAGACAATTTACCAATTTTTCTTTTTTTCCTTTTGAATGGAGTCAAGATAAGCGTACAAGTCTTTACCCTGGATTTGCTCTGGAGCCTGGAGTTTGGCGTGAGTCCACACTGTAATTGCTTCACCATGTCGCCGCTCAATTGCGCCGTCACTAAGACTCAGATAGCAAATGGCAGTCTCCCATTTTTGGGTGTCTTATTTTAGCCCTCCAAAAATGTCAAGGTTTGATGAAATCCCACTGTTATCATCACTGTTGTAGTCCAAGAAAGAAACATTTAACAGACACTCTTCAATTTGTTCCCCAAATGTTTCACATTGTATGTTGATAGAAGCTCTCTAGGCAGTAATTCAGTCTGGAAAAGGGCTCAATGACAGAGTACGATGGCCTATAGTCAGAATTCTTAAGTATGGGTCACCAAGAGTGATGACAACATGTTGCAAATAATGTTGGTCAACAGGCTGAAAGTCATCCACCAAGGATTTAGTTTTGCACTTGATTAAAGTTGGAGTGAAAAGTGGAAAAAAAATATTTTTTTTGTCCCGTTTCTCTTCACCATACTGTATATAAGAAGTGGACGTAGTCACCGTGACGTCACCCATTGGTTTGTGGACTGCTGTTTTGAGGCCTTGAGAAATCACACTGTGAAAGGGTTAAAGTTGTAAGATGAAAATACGGACAACTCCCAGACCGGACAACGCCGTGGTAGCGACCTGTCAATCACAAGGTAGCCCCGCCCTAAAGCATCCCCTGCTTTATGGTCTATTTGGCTCCAAATGGGACCATAATTTACTAAATGAACATCATGCTGTATTGAAGAAGACTTGAAACTAGCGATTGAGACCATAGCAAACTTCATCACTCCTTTCAACCTTGACAAAGGCAGCGCATACCAGATCAACTCCTTCCGTTCTTACCTTTCACAATAAAAGCCCTAGACATACAACATTCGCAGGTGAGTATTTCGCATTTCCGTGTTGTTTATTCATCACGCCCCCGGTGTGTAAAGGCGTTTATACTGAAAATCAGAAATCTGTCACTCACTGACTCTGAGATTGATGGCAATTTTCCATGAAGTAAAACCTGAATTTTCTTTTCACATGCACAAAAAAAATGTGCTCTCAACTCTTCTAAAAATGAGGCCCTCCTCTCTGTAATCACAGCTCAGTCGCCTACTTCTCTGTTAGTGTCAGGTTGCATGGGGACCAGGGATGTAGGGAGTTCAGGCTTTAATCAGAACCTGCATGCTTTAGTTACATTTTCAAATACTTGATTGTATCGCTGTCATCGCCATTTCCATTCTCTTTTTCATTTGCTTTAAACCCCCCCCCCCCCCCCCTCCTCCTCGAAGCAGCCTTTAGCTTTTTGATCATGTGCCTCAATGTGGAATTGGATTCTTTTATTTTGACATTTGCGTGTTTTGACATGTTCGCTGACAACATTGTAAGGGTATAGCTGAGTAGTTTAGGGCAAATGAACACACAATGCAGTCCAGATGCAGAGGGGAAAGTCTGCTGTGAGTCAATGGGAATCCAATAGATTAATATGAGTCAGTTCCTTTTTACTTGTTCCACATGAACAGTGGGAGCTTTGAAGGCAGACATAACCCTTGCATCATCTTGCATGTTTATGTGTTCTCAAGGATGCAAAAGTGTTAATGGGCATAAACTTGGACCTGACTGCCCAGCCTGTCATTGCCGCCAATTTTCAGCTAAGAGAGACATGGAGGCCAGTAGGCCTATACGCTCCCCCTCCATCCTCTGACAGTGTTTAATCTGCTGTTGAGATTGCTTCGAGGATTGTGTGAAGAAAACTTGGCGAAGGAGTCTCAATTGACTCCCAGGTTTTACTCCATTACAAACACGGCCCATACGTGTGCAATTCTATTAGCAATAACAGCTTTGGATGCGGCTGCCTGCTTCAAACATCCGATATACCTGAACACAGGTTGCATTTTCATACTTAGTTATTGTAGAAAAAACATGTTTCTTTTTCATTTTTCTCACACAGTAATAAATGTACATACGAATGGGGAATTTAAGTTGAAAAAGGTGCCATAATTTATGCCAACTGTTTCCAAAGTTGTTACATGGTGTTTTAAAAAGGTTGCTAGTTTGAATCCCCAGGTCTTTTGGCAAAATCTGTGCCACTATTAAAGTGGCTTTGAGCAAGGCACACACTAAAGGCCAAATGTTCCAGTAGAGCTGCACAGTGGTCATCAGTAGACATGGGTCTGTGGTTGAACTGGGCGAATTCCCAATATGAATGTATGCAATAGTGTAAATGTTGAACAGAGAACTGAGGGAAGTGTGAAAAACAGATAAACTTGTAATTTGTAATTTGTAAATTGTACATTTTTATTATTTTATTCTAACGTTTTTATCTATTCTTTTGTTTTTATCTATTCTTTTGTTATTATACAGTTTGTCTCGCACCAATAATGCCAAAGAAAATTCCTAGTGTATACCTCTTACACCTGGCAATAAACACCATTCTGATTCTGATTCTGAACCGCTATCACAATAATCCTAAAACATTGTTTTAATAGATAGCTGTTAACTTGGAGATGTATGATTTAAAAAAATAAAAAAAATTATATTAGATCAATTTGTTATCTATTTTCTGTTTAATTTCTCTTCTTCTTTGTTATATTTTGTCATTCATTATTCCCTTATTCCATCATAATGTCATTTACGTGCTGAAACAGGATAATAATTATCCAGCTCGACGCAAACCCCTCGTGAATGAATGTTACATTACACAACTGCAGAGCAACTTCCTGATGATTGAGAGCCCTTCCAGATAAATATCCAGATAAAGGAGATTCCCCCACAGGCTTACCCCGAGGTGACTCAACTCTCTCAGTGTCACACAAGGGATGCGGCATGTTGGGTTAATTTTATCACACAATGCATGCTGTTTGTCAGTGCAGCTCCAGTGACGAATGATTCCTTATCTTGAGGGCTGTTGTTTGTTGTTGCTGAGTAATGTCCTGGCCACTCGCTCGTGTCTCTGGAGCCTTCAGAGGCTTCAGCTATACTCCGCCGTCAACTGTCAAGGAACCACATTCACATTACAGTCGTGTGTGTGTGTGTGTGTGTGTGTGTGTGTGCACGTGTACGCACTTGAGCACACACACAATCAAAGATACGCAGGATTTCAAGTGCAGCTCTGCAGAAAAACAAACTTTCTTTGATTTGTACACAAACTCAGGTGTCATTTGCTCTGTAGACTAACTGTTTTCTGTGTTTGCCATTTCCTCTCTGACTTGAGCTTCCCACCACTCAGCTTGATGGCCTTTCCATTCGCCTGCATACAATCTAATGAAGACGGACGTGTAGACCAACACAGAGCAAGCTCCCCTTCTCTTTCAATGTCACAAACTCCTTTATAAACGGTTCGACCCCTTTTGCCAGCGAGGGACTGATGAAAGCGACATGTGTTACTCATCGGGCCCTTTGTTTATTTGACGTCCATACTTGCATTAAGGCCAAGTAAACACATCAACTGCCCTCCAGGCTGCGGAGCAGCCAGAGAGTTGCAAGCGCTCGTCGTTCAGATCCCTTTCACAACGAGGTATAGCTGCAGGGAGGAGACTTAGATCTCCCTGGCAATGAATGAACTTGCTGATTAATGTCATTCAGCACTGATATAGTAGAGGGTAAAGATTGTGTGCAGTTGTATATTCCAGAATAATAAGCCTCTGCATCTGGGAAATAAACTAGACACTTTACAAAATACATCGTCACAAGAAATCAAGTCAAGAATGTTTTTCTGCAAAAAGGAGCTTCTCAGCCTGAGGGCTCTTTAGTAATCCTAGCACCCCCACGGCACAGAAACATTTAAATCACATGTTTTGTAACCTGGCAGATCCCAGAGGTTGTGGCCCTACATGCCATTGTTGACTCCATGCCTTCTTCCTATTTCCTTTCATCTTTTCTTATCACTGTATCAACTGACTCTCTTCACTTCTTCCTTCCCTCTAGCCTGAAGCAAGGCTGTCTTGTTTTTCTACCTGAAACCACAAGAGACAGGAAGGAAAAACCCATGCTGTTTAAATGTACCAATAACCAGTAGCACTGCCCGTGTGCTTTTCTACACGTCACTAAAACTACACAGCTCGGACTCCACATCACTCACCAGTTGTGAAAAGTGGAAAAAAAATATGCTTTTTGTCCCCCGTCTCTGCACCATAGACAGTATAGTGGACATATAGTCACCGAGCTGTCCCCTATGGTTTATGAAGCCTCGAGTTTGACATTTTGGCCGTCGTCATCTTGGTTTTTGGCTGTCGACATCTGTTTTTTTTTTGCAACCAGCAGTGACACGAGAGGGTGGAGCTAAGTACAGTCAAATGCTGATAAGACATTTTTAGGAGACCAAATGGTTATAATTAACTTACATGAACTGAACATTGTGAAAGGTTTTAAGTTCTAAGACGAAAACACAGTCATCTCCCAGACTGGACAATACCGTGGTAGCGACCAGTCAGTCACAAGGTAGCCACGCCCTAAAGCATCCCCTGCTTTATGGTCTATTTGAGTCTAAATGGGACCATATTGTATTTAATGAACATCATGCTGTATTGAAGAAGACTTGAAACTAGCGATTGAGACCATAAACTCATGTTTACAATGTTTACTGAGGTAATAAATCAAGTGAGAAGTAGGCTCATTTTCTCATAGACTTCGATACAATCAGACTTATTTTTGCAACCAGAGGAGTCGCCCCCTGCTGGCTGTTAGAAAGAATGCAGGTTTAAGGCACTTCAGCATTGGCTTCACTTTTCAGACCCCGGAGGTTTCCCCCTGCTCTGCTCCTTTTCAGACCTTTTGGCTTTCTATGCTGAACCATGGGACTACTTCCTTTCACTGATTCTGTATAAAACAACCAGGATGCTTCAATAAAGAGTCTCATGTCAAAGAGCACCCCCTTATCCCTCCCCACAGTTCTTTATCAGAGTGGCTGTGCAGGGTTTGAAACTAGCGAGGCTGTGCTGTTAAAATGCTAAGTTGGTTCATAAATCAGTCCTCTGTCGTCACTGTGATAGGTAGGAGTTGTCCTTTTCAGCACAACGGAGTCCAACTAGCCGAAACAACAACAGATGGAAAACAAGTCAGCAAGCATGCCATAGTTTACTGCTCACGACAGCAGGAATATAGGGTTGGGTACACTTTGTCTGCCTTAATCACAATTTAATTTACAGTAATTACAAACATTCATCAGAAAAAGAAGGGGTTTTATCTATTTCTCTCGATTAGAGACAATCTTGTACAAAAACAATACATTTGTAATGGTACAATATACTGATGTTCAAAGTGATTTAATATTCTATTAATTCAATTCAGATTAGAGATTTGATATTTCTACTAGCTCATGAATTATTGTATTAGTTCTGAGTAATTAAATGACAAAAGAAGCATCAGTATTTCCTCAGTTTAAGTACTGAATAAAATGCTCAGAGTAGTAGCATAGCTATATAGTAATAACTACATCTGCTGCCACACTAAAAATATATTTAAAATAAATAAATACTGAGAGCATTATTTTCCTCAGTTTGTGGGTCAGTGTCATCTATCTGAATTTAGTATTTTCACACCATACAGACACATGCCCCTGTAAATAAACAATTAATGGTTTCAGCTATTGCCTTAAACTGGGAGTAGGAGGACGAGTCACTGTGTTTTAGTGTTAGCTGCTAACGTTGCTAGCCTTGGACAGAGAGTCCAAAGCTATCGCTATAGCTTATTAGCTGTGTTGCATCATTCACTTTTACTTAAAGGTCCCTTATCATGCTTATTTTCAGGTTCATACTTGTATTTTGTGTTTCTACTAGAACATGTTTACATGCTGTAATGTTAACTAAGCTGAGTCAATGAGCTAAAGAGTTTGCTAACTGACCGTTAGCAAGCTCGCTAGCTCGTGGAGCTTATATAATAACTTATGGGCAGCAACAGGGGACACGTTAGAGTCTGACATTGGATTGCAGGTTTTCCGTGTATTCCGGTAGTTGTATTTCTCAGTATTGTTAAGACCGATCACTCCATAATGTCAAGAAACAGTTCATTCAATCAAGACACCTTTTGAAACAAGTTATCGTGTTTCTGTTAAGCAGATATCCAGAGCAACTCACAGAGAGACAGCCAAAACACATCGCTGTTTTAGGGATAGAGGCTTTCAGCCCTTTTAGTCATTCTAACTAAATATCAACTTCATATTTTCCTGTTAAAACATGGACCCTAAAATGAGGGTCACTTCACAAAAACAGAAAGAGCGAGGCACTATTATCAGACCGGGGATGGGGGGGGGGGGATCACCTGAGATCCAATCCAGTTGGTCGGAAGCCCTCTGACCTGCTTCACAGCTGTTTCTTGTTAGTGCTTTAAAACAAATTCCCAGAGTGAGATGGTTTCCACGCTCAATCCTGCCCTGAAGAAGGAGGCCAGACAAGAAGGGGGTTTATAAGACCCCACTGCTGTGAGTGTGTGTGTGTGTGTGTATGTGTGTATATAAACAGCTCGGTCTCAACGTTTTATCTTATCGGGATAGATGACCTGAGAGCCCAGGGGCCTGCACTGAAGACACTCTGCCCTGTGTTATGGACGCCACCAACAGTCAGCAGAGTTGGCCCTCCATCTCTTCAAAATCTATTTCCGGCTTTAAAAGTATGAACCCTTAACTGAGCTTCAGTAACACTCAGAGGATGTTTACAGTTATTTTAGCGAGAGTCGACCTTTGATTCAACCGTCGCCGAATATAAACAAATGTAAGTAAGCCTCATCTTAGATGGTACAAACGGATGGTACTGAATGTTTTTGACAGTTTATTCTCACCCGTCACCAGGCTTTTAAGATACCAAGAATCGGTCAGCTTTTCTAATGCAAACACACGTGAAGACAAAGTAGAGGGACGTTCGCTGTGTCCTACAGCTATAAGTCTGAAATGAGCCACATGTTTTTTAGAGCTGTTGTAAACTTTGCTGCTATTAATGTCATCACGAAATGAATGGATATCAGTCGTTTATTTAATAAAACCTCCATTGCTGACGGGTATAAACATTTTTTATGGACATGGATTATTTTAGAATTCACCTCTGGCCTTTTTAAGCCTAAATCCATCTGTGTCTTAAATAACATTTTGGTGTCTTCGATGTTCAAAAGGGGGAAAACGTTGTGCATCATTCTGTAAGACCACAGACACGGTTTGATAGAGACCAGGTCTCCATCCAGGAGATACTCCCCAGCCTACCACTTGGGCTTGGAGAGCAGTCTCCCCTAGGGGGGGGTGGGGGGCGCCTCACCTCATGGTGACCCCCAGCCGAGACGGCTTTTAGATTGATGTGCACTGCCTCCCTCTCCCACACATTGTGTGCTGTTTTTGGGTATTTCCTCTGCCTTTCCCTAAAAGAAAAAAGCCCTGTTTACAAGTCGCGGAGGGGGGAGTGCTGAGCTTGTGCTGAAGGATGCCGTCATAGGGGGCTGAGGACGCTCTTTGTGTGAACTGGCAGCTTCTCCGTCAGCTGTGTTTCCCGGAGGTTAAAGGGCTCACGGAAGACAGAGGGAAAGCTCTGAGTTCCCGCCGTTTGAAGTGACTCGGCTTGATTGGTGCGTTTACACTTGCCAAAAAACTGGCAAGCAAATGCTGTTTGGACCTGAGAGAACGAGGAACAGATTGATGAAGTCACACGTGAACTGATTTTGTGTATGTTATTATATGGGAATAGCAGAAAACATATAACTCAAAGTATGAGTCCACTCTCTAACTGGGACCAAGGTTTTTATCTCCTTTTCTCCTTGCATCCTTCTGAATTGAAATTACCTCCGCCGCAACAATAACAAACCCGGCGCATTGATTACTTGATCAGCCCTACACCTGTGCTCCAAAGGGGGCCAGGAGATAAATCAGAAGTCTGCACGGGAAGCTGATTATCCCGACACCTCATCAGTCTTCACAGAGAGGCCCGCTGCCTGCCACAAGGAGAGGCTTGCTAAGCCAAGCTATACCTGTACGCTAACATGAAGGGTACACCCGGCCCCACTAAACGCCTAACACTCCGGCTGGGTGATGCATGGCGGTCGTTAGGCAATGATCCCCAAGTGCTGCTGCTGGACACTACTGATTATACCATCACCTCCAAGATGAACTCTGATTTTGGTGTTTTTAGTTGGGTCTCAGTGGGCTGAGATTATAACGTTTTGCTAGTGAGCTTTAAGAAAAAGAACTACAATTTCAGAAATGCAATATTTTTGAAGGGAACTTGTTGACAGTTTGGAGGCGCAAGCGTCTGACAAAAGCAAGAGTCTCCTCGTGCCATGCCACTTCCCTTGGTGCCTCTTTTACATTCAATGGACGTTAGTTACCACCAGCTGATGGCAACCCAGGTGAGAAAAGGTCTTAGTAGCACTCGGTCTTCAGAACAATTAGGAGAGGCGGTGCAGCACCTCGTAGCCCAGGTGATGGATCATGCTGGTGGTGGGTTCGTAGGGTTGACGCTGAGACTAAGGAGTGATTGGCTGAGGCCGGCGTGCAGATTTGACAGAGACTGATCGCAGAGGAGAGAGGCCAGCTGGGTCTGAGTGGGATCTGTAAACACGGGACAGGAGCGCAGGCCCGGCCAGCTACACAACAGCCCCTGCAAGGTGATACAACACATCTGGGCGGTGGAGGGATGAGGGCGTCATGGCAACGGGATATAAACACAGATACAAGGCTTTCATAATAACTCAGTTTTTGTTTTTTTTTGCATTCATAAATACAGACCTCACTGCAAAAAGGCGTGTATCATTTGAATTTTTGTTTTTTACTGCAGCAATCTATATTTTTATATAAACATCTTCTTCATTTTTTGTCATATTTATTGAAATTATCTTTACATCCCAACAGCAATTAATAAATCAAATGCTCTGACCAAAAAAAAAAAAACGGTATCTGTGGCCATTGCAGGACTGTAATAAGCTGCCTACATGTCTACCTATTTATGCACTCGTTGCACATCACCAGAGTCTTCCACAAGCTGCTAGCTTGACTGCAGTGAGTACTAACGACAGCAATGTCCGTTGTTTATGTTCATAATGATCATTTTGGAGGAGTGTCTTTGGAGGGAGACCTGAAGGGACAGACTGTCAGTGTTGATGACTTGGTGTCTTTCTCTCTAGATTTAGTGCGAGTGCTGCTACTTTCATTGGAAAGGAGTTGGCAACACTGGGTTGGTTTTATAGATTTGATTATTCAAAAAATCTGGCGTACTCTTGCTAGTTTCTCCAATGTTACCTATTTTAACTTTAACTACCCACAAAGTCACTGTTTTGGTTCAGTTTCTCCGCTCTCATCAACCTTGTCTTTAGCAGCTGCTCAGCACCAAGCAGCAGACAGACAAAGCTAGCGACTAGCTGGTGAACATAGTGGAGCATTTAACAACTAAAGAGCCATATATACAGTACTTCTCAGGAGTTGGTGGAGACCAAAACAGAGCTAAAAGGAGAGTGAATATTGAACTTACCTTTGTTATGTCGCCAGAAACACAGCTCCAAATTAATGCTAGTGTTGATCCGTGTCTGTTGGAAGTATATTATACAGTAGGGTCACTTTCAGGGTATGTGTGTTTACTCTTCAGCAATATGCTCTTATTGGAAACTTATTTCTCATTATATAAAAGAATACAAATGTTACATTCCATCTAAACCCAAGCAGCCGTAAAATAATTTGACTAAACAAAACAGTCACAATTGCTAATCTTAGCATGCATTCCATGTTAGTTTTGAATACTATGTGCTATTGGACACATTTCGGTCTGTACTATAAAAGTGTTGAGGTTCAATACCCAGTCCTAGCCACAACTACGGACTAATGGACATTGTTATGTTTGAAAGATAAACATGTGATTTTATAATGTGCTATAAAAAAACAGTTACAAGCTTCAAGCACCACGCTCTCATTACAGTGCTGACTCAAAGCCTCTGGAAAACAACTGTGTAAAGTCTTCCCAGGGAGAGAGTGTTTGATGTGTACATCATAACATATACAGACTTTGCACGAGTTCACAGGGACTAATGAATTTCCGCTCCAACCATCTCGTGTCATTACAGAGACCACTGGCCTAATCCACTTACCTTCTGCCCAAAATCCCCCTATCAATAAAAAAGGTATCGTTTTACCCTCCCCGAGGGCTGTTAAAAGTAAAGAGCCACTCTGTTAAGACTTCCTTTCATAGATGGCAGTGGTTCCGTGCTCTCCTGTAAGCCCCTAATCCCTCTGTCGCCATCACTCGCCCATGTACTGCCCTAGAGGAAGCGACGTCTTGCAAACTAAACCTGCAGGTTTCATGTTGTGTGTGTAGCGCAGGATTCCCGGATTAGGCTAAACATACACTTTTTTATTAACCTTGGGCATAACACTTGCTGTAGTGTGTGTGTATGTGTGTGTGTGTTTAAGAAAGGCATGTCTGTTGAACCTCAAAGTAACACATTTGTGTTTGTCTCAGTCACTCTTGATGGTTGCTTACCGAGAGTGAACTGCAGAACAAATCAGTGTCTGTGTGTGTTATTGTATGTGTGTGTGTGTGGGTGTGTGTGAGAGAGTGTGTGTGCATGCACATGAGCATTTGTGTATAGCCGTTGGCACGGTGCTGTGTAGTTAGGACCCAGGCCAACTTTTTCTGCTGGAATTTCCTGTCTGAATTGAGCACCCCCACCTCTCCTACTCCTCTGCTCTTCACTTCCCTCTCTCTCTGTGCCCCCCCCCTCACTGCCCCTTTCTCTCAAAGCACGACAAAGGATTTTTTTTCCCCCAAAATTATTCCTGGCCTGGCCCGGCCTCTCAGGGCATTATTATTATCGTTGAGTACTTCCTCGAAGACATGAGCCCACTCCACTCGCCACTTCAGCGCGGTCTGATCGGGGGGCTTCATTTGGACATAATGAAAGAGTGCTTTTCCTTCTTCTGTCTCTGAGTCATGAGACTCGAAGGGGACCTTTGTTAACATCCAACACCTGGCATTGTCTTTAGTGAGGCTTTAGGATGCAAACTAAAAAAAAAAGGAGGAGAAGATGTGACAGGATGTTTGGCACGCCTGAGCCTCATCATGGGGGCTATAGGGGGGCAAAGATATGTTCAGTCTTGAAAGATTAGTTATGAGAGATCGGAGCAGATATAGTGGCTGAAAACGACCACCAGTTAAAGGTTCCTGTGGGTTGAATTGATTTATGGTGTAAGATTACACCGGTTTTACAAAATTAGCACCTTACTGTAAAACATAGCCTAGCTGAAAAGGACAAAACACCAATGGACCTTTAGTAACCTTTACATTACCTATCTGAGTTAATGACCTGAAAATGAGGCATCATGGTTATGATATCCAGCTTTTCATAAGCAGTTGTTTAGATCCAAAATAGCACTGTATTGAAAAAGGGCTCCATCGGTGAGGGTGTGTGTTTTCAGGTACCAGTGAGACGATAGAATACGTCTCAGGAAGTCCATTTTGAGCAGTAGAGCCTTGATTTTGGAGACTTATCAGATGCCAAAACACTGCACAGTGGTTCACGGCACTATAAGACAGGATTTTACAACCTGGCTATCACGGTGACCATTTTATCCTTCGTCTCAATGTCACATTGGGTTGTGGTAAAAGTTGAAGCAAGTTGTGCTCGGGCTGGCTGATAAAATCTGCGTAAATTTATGAAATGTATTCTCAATAAAGATATATTTTTTAATCCGCTTTCCTCCACCTACCAAACTACTAAAACATCCGGCTCTGCCGTAGCTCCGTCTCTTCTGTTGCGACTGTGAATTGGTGGATAAATAGTGTCACAACCCCTGCGAAATTCACCATCAGGATTTGATCAATTCAGTAACATTTGGAAAGTTTAGAAGAGCCGCACGATTTAATTATTTTATCCCCGCAGTGCAGCAGTGACAAGTGTTGTGTATATACTGTACATACTGTATGTAATCAACCCTCAAGAACCCGACCCGTTCTGATAATACATAATTGTACATTATAAACCAGAATTAACCTTGTGGTTTCTTTAGGGTTCTGTCCTAAGGAGAAAACTCTTTAAACTGTACATTGAGCATTATTCATTTTATCAAATATAGCCTATATCATGATAATTATCGATCAATATAAAAAATATCGTCCACCTCTAAGTTGTGCTAATGTCGGTTTGAACAGTCTGTTTTGGATATATAGTTTGAGGCCCCGGGTGGAGGAGCCCTGCATGCCAACACACCCAAAGGGGCCAGACGGGCGGTAAATCTAGAAACTGAGGCATGTGAATCGTCCCAGCCATGTACCTGTCGGTAGCCGTCGGTAGCTGTCCCTGTAGTCCGGGAAACAATGCAGCTGTCTGGGTGATGGAAGGGCCTGTTCAGCCCTTATCGCCCCCACATTCAGCAGCCCCGAGCTGTGAGCAGACAGGGGAGGGGGATCGGCCTCTGGGGCTTCTGCTGGGTTATTTTAGTGTGTTGTGTTTCACTAATGGACCGAACATTATTTCTGCATGGGAATTTAAACACAAATCATTAGTAATCTATAACTTTTTCATATGAATAAAACTGCCATCAGCAATTTTCATTGATGACAGTGATTCTCACTTCATGAAAGCTTTCACATCTGCTACTCTAAATATCTGATATCAGGCAGGTGTCAGCAATATATCAATATAAGATACCCCAGCTGGAAAACTTCACTACATCTCAACACATGTGCCATGCAAAGTAATGAATTAATGACAAAAGACAAGTGTCCTGCAGTTTGACGGTTTAATTGATCAGCTTTCCAATATGTCTAAAAGAAGCTACTGTGCTGGCCTGACTTCCAGCACAAACCTTGCTGTCTTTGTCTCGGTCTAGTCTCCTTGTCCCGTGCCCTGCCGCCTCTCTCCACCAGAGATGTGCCAGGCAGCACAAGCAGGGGGCACCTCTCAGACAAAGCCCCAACTTCTGGCTCCACTTGTGAAACAAAGCTCAAACTCCTTTTCCCAGCTCTCACTCCCTCTCACTCATTTACTGGGTGCCTCTTTTGGCTTTGTAACACACAAGTTGACTCGGAATTGGCCGCCCGTCTCACGCACAAAAGCAAGGGAGGGTCACTGGCTGAGATCCAGCGGCATAGATCTTGACAGAAACACAGAGCCCTTGGCCTTCTGAGCTCAAAGACGAGAGGAGACAAGGAGCGCGGGGCACCAGACGGATTTTTTACAACTCACTTTGGCTTCACAGGCAATTTTCACTATTCTGTGCGAGTGTAGTGGAACATTTTGAGTCAGCGGACATCCAGTGATTTGCAAAAATTTCAGGGTATTCATTCATTTTACTGCAGTGCAAATCTGCCATGTCTGCAGTTTGTGAAGTAGAACTGATCCTACATGTTTTGAAGACATAGGTCCTCTGGTAATACTAAACAATCTGTTTTTTAGGACAGTTTTGAGTATTTTAGCTTTCATGTTTTGCTTCACAAAAACAGGAATCAGCCAATTGTACAAAATAATTTAACTCCAGCAAATGTCATCATGGCAGTGTTTTCGTTGTCGGGTAATGCTTGTTCTTAAACAAATTCCACACCAGTCAAATGGTTCACAGTTCAGGGCCGCCCTCAGGGAAACTCCTCTCCTAGTCGTGTGTAATCCCATCAGAATTAACTGAGAACAAGATGGTACAACGTCATGATAACTACCTCAATCACAACAACAAAAGGCCTCAATCAGGGTTAAGTAGCAGTAATGTCTGTCTTTGTAATTGGCATCACCTAAAAACAACATGAGGCGTTCTGCCATAGCCTGAAGGCACGGAGTCCTGTTACACCTTGTTTTCACAGCGCTGCGTGCAGCGCGTTGGGACCCCTAAGGCACGGCTTAAACGGGGAGGTGTTTAAAAAATTGCAGACTGAAAAGAAAATCCGTTGTGTATTATTATCGCGGCGATCGCGGTGAAAAACACTGGGCTTTAAATTGCAAATTCCATGTATCCAAAAATGAATTTGCATGCAGTAAAACAGCAAGAGGGTCGCAGGTTTGAATCTGGCTTGGGGCTCTACTGTGTGGAGTTTGCATGTTCTCCCCGTGTTTGCGCTGGTTTTCTCTGGGTTCTCTAGTTTCCTCCTACATTCCAAAGACATACAGGTTAGGTTAATTGTTGACTCTAAATGTCACAAAGGTGTGAATGTGAGTGTGAATGGTTGTCTGTCTCTATGTGTCAACTGTGATAGTCTGGTGACCTGTCCAGGGTGTATCCCGCCTTGACCCAATGTCTCCCCCCCCGAGCCTGAATAGGATAAGCGGTCACAGATAAAGTCAGTATAATGTACAGTCTACTCACCAAATATTTACTCAACAGTCTATGTTTTGAACAGTTTTACGTTTTTATTCACAAATTATTTCCGGTCACTTCCACTTTTCTATTTTTTCCCCCCAATCTGTGAAAGATACCATCAATGAAAAACAAAACTTCCTGCACAGATGTTTCACATCAAAAGCCCTCCAGTGGCTGAATGGGTATAATTAATTCCTTTCCTGGCAGACCTTTAATGTGAAAAAATTAGCAGGATGTTTTGGGTTTCCTTGACAGTAGCCTAACAGCGATCGAAAATAATAAATTGATAAGTGAATGAAATGAGTATTTCTGTTAAAAAAGATGAGGACAATAAGTGAGTGTGGCATGACTGAATTAAGGCTGCCGAAAAATTGACATTTTGCTGAATGTCTATTCATTCTGGCAGCATATCCTTTGGACTTTAAACATTGGTTACTCGTGGGATATTGGCATCACATTTGGTGTAAAAAGACGCACCCATTTCCCCCTTGTCATCTAGTCCCAGTGGTCCTCTCAGGTAGAGATAATGATCTGCTCTCACTGAGCTTTGACCTTTAACCCTGGTGGTCTCTGCTCCCAGGTCATCCCAGGTTTACTGGACCGTACAGCCAAAGAATCCTAATAGCAACCGGGGATCAACCCAAGGGAGCGCCAATGCACTATACTCTCTGTCTCTGTCCCTCCATAGTTCGCACACCGAACACACACGCACACACGCACACTCAAACACACACACTGCTCTGGGTTAGAGGTTATTCAGTGTAGTTGTTTTTGGTTTATTTTTTTATTTTCCAAATGTGAAATTTTAGCATATGTAACTGGAGATAATTAGTAGGCCTTTGTCTTTGATTAGAGCTCTCCTCCTCCTTCAATCAAGACAATAATGTCTCCTACTCAGCCGTTGTAATCACAGTAATTAATGAAGATCGGCTGTGTTGTCCTAATGAGACTTCCCTCAAGCCATCGGACCATTTATGGCAGGAAATGGTGGATTCGTGCATTCTTTGTCTGACACATAAAAACACATTCATTGTTGTGTAAACTCTGCTTTGGTCTCACTGGATAGAGAGGGCCATTAATGAACATACAGTTCTCGGGGGCAAAAGCCACAGACAGTGTAGAAGGTTTCAATTACTGCTGGATTACAGGAACTGTAAAATGGTACAGTTGCATCCCATGCTGCGTTGCAGGCATTAGTCAGGGACTGTATTACACCCTTAACATTTGTGTGTCTTGTTCTACTTTATTTCAGTACTCTCACAACTTGACCAGCTTTAAGAAAAAGTGTTATCATTCACTGTATTTGTTTCACTGTATTTTTTATTTATTTTTTATTAATTGTGACCATTTCTCCCTTTACACTCACAGGTACCCACCACCTCTTCCCCACGTTTCATACGCCCATCCCGATCGACATGAGACACCATGAGGGGCGATACCATTATGAGCCACACCCACTCCACGCCATGCATGGGTAAGTATTAGGGCTGTCAGTCGATTGAAATATTTAATCGCATGATTGGCTAAAGTTAATCGTGAGTAATCGCAAATTAATCACACATTTGTTTATCTGTTCCAAATGTACCTTAAAGGAATCAACATGGGAGTGGACAAATATGCGGCTTTATGCAAATGTATGTATATATTTCTTATTGTAAATGAATTAACAACATAAAACAATGACAGATATTGTCCAAAAACCCAAACTGCAGCACAACAGGAAACAACAGCTGTCAGTGTGTCAGTGTGCTGACTTGACTATGACTTGCCCCAAACTGCATGTAATTATCATAAAGTGAGCATGTCTGTAAAGGGGAGACTCATCGGTACCCATAGAACCCATTTTCATTCACATATCTGGAGGTCAGAGGTCAAGGGACCCCTGTGAAAATGATCATAAGATTTTTTCCTCACCAAAATTTGTTTGAATTTGGAGCGTTATTTAACCTCCTTCGTGACAAGCTAAGGCATGTTGTCACCAATGGATTCCTTAGGTTTTCTAGTTTCATATGATACCAGTATCGTCACTCTAGCTTTAAAACTGAGCCTGCTACAACCTCCGAAAGTTCAATTGTGTTAATGCGTTAAAGAAATTAGTGGCGTTAAAGCGATTTTGCGTTTACGCATTATTATCGCATTAACTTTGACAGCCCTAGTGAGTATCATTAGAAATCACTAGTCATTGTTAAATAAATAATCATGGTGACATCCACAGTGTTTCTTCCTTAATAAACAGTGGCCCACCCTTGGGCCGGTCATTGCACCCATGTGAATACTTGAATTTGTATATAGAGGTAAATAATAGTGGCTCAATATGACTTGTGAAGGTCAGTTGTCACTTTTCATTGCTTTCTCTCTCTGAGAATTGCACTACTACTCCTTCCTATCTGTCAGCACTAGAACTGGAACTACAAGCTGCCCCCCTTCCTGAGCATTCATTGACAGAGCCAAGTTCAAATACACCAAAGCCAGACAAGATACACAGAGCAAGAGGGAGACAGAGATGGAAGAGACACGCCACATTAGCCCAATACAATAGAGTGTTGACACTTCCTCCTCTATCGCCTCTCCTAAAATTACATGTTGTGGGACTTCTAGTAGTCTCTAGTAGAACAGATCGGCTGGAAGAAAGCCCAGTAGGAAGACAACGTTGCAAGTTGGTCAGTAAAACTGGCAGCATAGTAAAATGTTATTGGCTAACAAAGTAGAAGTATGTCAAACTCAATCATATGTTTATATATTTCATGTCTAAAAAGCATTCGATTTTAAACCATGAACTCACAGTATACTGGTGAGGATAAATAGGCTGGCAGTCCAGTTGTGTGCTTGGATGAAACTTGTATCCTAACCTGACCTACAAAGAAACACTAATTTATTTTCTGACTTCATTAATGTGGCATTACCATAAGTCTGGCCTTCCTAACATCGCTAGGCCTTCTTACGCTTATCTAAAATATTGGAATCCAGGAAGGGAACCCAGGAGTAAGATCAATAGTGGTTTTGTGAGAACTGTGCTGTTACATTTAAATTCAGCGAGATCAGGTGATACACGGCGAAGGCAGAGCTATTCATCACCTGCAAAGCGAGGGGGAAAGGAGGGGGGAAACAGTTTGGCTGCGCACCCGGTTTTGTTTTGATTAATGTGATGTGACTCTGACAGAGTGCTCCCACTAATTCATCAAGACCTTGATCGAGCTGTCTTTTCCCCCCAGCATGCGCCAAATTCACCTAATTATCGCGCGTTGTCCCCGGCGAAATGGAGCAGGGTGTTGGCGCAGGGTGCTTGGTGGCAGCATTTTGTCAGTGGCTTTCTACTGTGTGTCAGGATCCTACTTCCTGTCCTGAAGTATCGTGCTAACTCCATATGGAACGCCCTTCATCACTGTTTGCATGTAACATAATGAGGGCTGCAGGTCACGATGTCACAGCTGTCATAATGCAGATCCTGCGGTACGCACTGCTTTGTTACCTGCTTTGCTCCCTGGCTGACAGTGCATGGGAATAGACTGGGGATTAATGGGACTCAGTAGGCCAATGCACACAACACGCATGTGTACAGCAGCTTTGAGACAACTTTTGTTGCATGTCATTTCATTTTATGTTTCAACATATGCTGTTTAATTCATCTGAAATACAAAAGGTTTGATTTGTTTGGCGTTAGAGGTGTTTATAGAGTAGTTTTGTACTCCCGTAACATTGTCCGAGTCATGTTGGACAGTTTAACGAAAAGGATCAAAGTAGATGCAGCAGAACCAGAGATATTATCTTTTTTATTTTATGCAATATTGGTCCTTCAGACTGTTAGTAGACTTTGCTTTAAAGGTTCCATATTGTAAAAAGTGAGATTTTCATGTATTTTATGCTATAAAGCAGGAGAACGAATAAGAAATACACATAGCCCGTATTCAGAAAAGATGCGTTTTGAAACAAGCCGACAGGATTTCTGTCCATTTGTGATGTCACAAATTAACAATATTTAGACCATTACACGGTTTTAAACATAAACATTCTAAATGTGTCCCAGTTTATTTCCTGTTGCAGTGGATGTGAATAACATCAGCTGACAGGAAGTAAACATGGACCCAAACTGTTGCTTAGCAACGCAATTCCGTTGCAATTCCGTTGAAATGAGGTAAAACGGAGCGTTTCAGACAGAGGGTGACAGACAGACAGACAGACAGAATGAGGAAAATAAAGGTTTTTTTTAACATTACATTATGTAAACATGTTCTAGTAGAAACCCAAAATACAAGTATGAACCTGAAAATGAGCACAATATGGGACCTTTAATTGAGGTGCTTGTTCAATTGTCTCAAGCCCTTTCAGTCTGCTGTGGATAAAATAATCTGCTGGGCAATATGATCAAATTTATACGCATTACGGAGGGTTAGAGTGTTGGTACATAAAGCCCTCTGGGACACGTTAGGAAGAGCCTCCCGTGGGAGGACAGTAGAACTTGGATTTACAGTAGAGACGGCACTTATATGTATGCAGTTTGCTGCATATTTTGGAGTCGGGCATCTTCTGTGCGAAACCCACAAGCCAGGAAAGCCACCGTGCCAGCATGTTTGACCGGATAATTAGCATCCGAAATCCAGCCTTCCGTTCCCAGAACCTCAACGACAACGCAACAGATGAGAAAAACAGATCCCCCGCTCATTCCACAGCCCGTATTTATGCTTTTTGGGAAGCAGTCGGGGGGCAAATTGCAGCACTGAAAAGTTGAAATATGCCCAAGGTTTTTGTGTGGCAGAGCTGCGGCCTACACCGCCCCTGTACACAAACAGATGTGGTCCCGCTCACCAGGCAATCAACCCTGTTTCAAGGCCCACAGCCCCACAGCACGGAATGTGTTGATTAAATACAGTTCACAGATGAGCCATTTGGGTTGATGTTGTTTTTTCCCTTCATTGTTATGGTTTGGTTAACATGGAAAGAGGAGTGGAGGGGCAGATTTTTTGAGTTTGACGATTGGTTGTCAGTGGTTTTGACAGACATGTTGTTATCTTGTGTTGTTGCTTGTTGGCTTCAGCTCCCGGCTCATCGTCACGGCTAATGTTTGAATTTGGATGCTCCCCTGAGTTACAGCCAGGAATGTGCTGCTCAACAGACAAGGGACCCATCAATCAGAAGACTAGCAAGTTGCAAATCAATAGCCTGAAATTTCCACGGTTTAATCACACGGTCTCAGCGTCATCTTCTCGCACTCAAAAAAAGACTAAATGGTATGTGACAGCGACGGAGCCGAATAATGGATAATTACCCTCTGTATAATCCCGTCTCATTTAAGTACATTATCCCATCGCCTGACATAGTTCTACTGGGGCCCCTCCTTTGTACACAGTCCTCTCTTCTTCGGGGAGTACAGTATCAAGTTGTGTCCAAATCCTCAGCATCCTGATCAGGGCCCCAAAAACAACTAAGGCAGGATCTTAGCGTGTCCCCTGTGGGCCAGCGTGGTGATTTATCTTGATCGCCTTGGCTGCCCAGAAGTACAGAAGGGAGTGTGTCACATCATAATTCATCCCACCCCGAGCCAGTAGGGAAAATGCCAGAGAGGCAAATTCTAACTTGTTGGTCAGCCAGGAGGGCAGAGAGGAGAGGCAGGCAGACAGACAGAAAGGGAACTTGAAGTTGGGAGTGTGGCTTTAACACCTCAACTTGAAAACAGGTTACACGGGCAGCATCTTGTGGCAGGGAAGATGGATCATTTTCATCGCTTACAGAAAGACCCATTCAAACTTCTTCCTCGATGAGACGAACTAGTTGGTATGAAGTGTCGCCCAACTCCGTCTTCTTCACATGGCCACGCTCCACTGTGCGTGCACTCACTCATAGGGTTACTCATATACTCAACAAGCTGCGCCATGTCCAAATCACTTTTTCTCACAGCAGAGCTTTAACAATGGAACAACAGAGAGCATGTAATCACACAGTACAGAACACAGAGACAAATAGCAATTACCGTAGTTGAAAGCATGTCATCTCCTGACTCACACTGGCTTCCTATCCCTCTATCTATCCCTGTTCCTCCTCATCCATACAAGGACAAACTCATGGCCGCAAGAACCGCATGCGAGCACCATTTCTCAGTGTGTTTCCAGCAGGACGTATAGGCTACAGCCACCCATAGTGTTCAGGTATGATGAAACTTTCTTTTAAATGGCAGCCGCTAATTAAGACACAGGGCTCTCTCCCAGGGCTCTGAAGCCTTCAAAGAGCGTCCCATTCAACCTCTTTGACTGAAGCCTCTGGAAAACACACAGACTTCAAGTAACATCTTGTCAGGAAAAAGGGTGGATCGACAAGGCTTCAATAATGGTACCTGCCAGACGGGACTATTATTTGCAGCCTCTTGACAGGCAACAGCAGTAAATTTCACCTTATTATCAAGGCCTCATACACACTCTTGGTCCTCGTTGAGTGATTTACTGCAGCTAGAGTGATGCGCGTAGACACGCTGGTTCGCTACCGGCCAAGACGCAAATAGCTATTGTCTGCGGATGCAGGTTTGAAGTGAAATGTTGCTAAATGGTTTTGGTGAGTGGAGCAAGATGAGAGGTGTGTTGATTATAATGGATGTGAAATTAGTTTCTTTTCAAAGCAAGTTCACACTTGAAGTTCTGATTAGATTTTCCTTTCAGCAAACACATGAAGCATGCTGAGGATGTTCAGATCTTAATATAGGGTGCCTGTGTACTGATTCCTCTGTGCCATAGAGCTCCATTGTTATCAATGAGCCACTGCTCTGAGTGACGTGTTCCCTCATTACCATGAATACACACACTGTAGTTTTGACCCACGTACACTGTCCTGCTGTCTGAAATACTCACTAGAGCACCAAATGTGGATTAAATCAAAAATTAATTATACATTTGTGGCCAGTAAAGAATTACGTCTTCAGTAGGAACCAATGGGCTTGAGGCTCAGACAGCGTGGAGAACCCGGAAAGTATTGAGAGAAGGACTAACACATTGTTGCAGGGCTTCCACAATAACCGTAATATTGTAATACCGTGCTATTGACAAGCCAACTGCAGGGGATGGCAAGCAACCGCCGCAACCGCTATGTTCATGTTTTTTCCTTTTTGAGTTCTTTGCAATGGGAACGCCGTATATTTACACTCTGCTACAAAAAATGCCAGCAGGGTGACGAGGCACTGAGCGTCTATTCTGCGCTGAGCGCTGCACGTATTGCGTTTTTTTTCTGGCCGCCGAGAGTCGAAAAATGTTCAACTTTGGGTAAAACGCTGTGCTCGTCAATGTCCCTTTTTACCCAGCCATCCAATCACAATGGAGGAGGGGCGGGACAAATACCACAAAAGACCAACCGTCACATCCTACATGTAGGCTACAAGTGCTGAACAACAACATTGGAGGAGGAATGAACCCACACAGACCCCAGCGGGTTCGTCCTCTCTCCCAACGTGCGTCAGCCTTCCCTTCCCTTCCAATCCGGAGCAAGTGCTCTATACCTCTTGCAGACATTTTTACTTCTGTGGATATTCCGTATCATAGCAACCAGACACAACCAAAGCGTCTCAGCTGAAATAACACTGTGCCTCGTTGCCCTTCTGTGTTCTATTGAACTAGTTTTAAAAAGCAACAATATACGTAATAATAGCCTTACAATAAAGCTTATTTATATAACACGAAAATCTGGATAAATGAAGTAATTTGCAAAAAAAAAAAAAAAAAATGGCAATAAAATATTGCATATGTTGAACCAATCATTGTCACCACAGGGGAAATTCCTTCACCGTGACAGCCATACATTGTTGGTTTGGGTCTGGTAGTGACATTTGTTGACAGTAAGACAATTATGCAATATTGCCAAAAATATGACTATACAAAATATTTGAACCATACACTCATGAAACTGATTTCTGGTACCTATTGCGATCCATTATTTAATCAGCATCAATCAGAGATGGAGGTAAAGATGAAATATGTCAAACAGGTTCCTGTATTACGTTAGGCAGGCATTTCTAATATTCCATCCATTCAGGAAACATATCAGGCTTTATTGCATTATAGCTTTAGGCTTTAGCTAAATGCTGGGAATCCCAGTGTGTGATTACTCTGATGACCTTTGAGTCACCCAGTCTGATAAGAAAGAGAGCCAGCAACGGTGCCAGCTTACCCAGGTAGTCCTTCAGTGGAGCGGCCGAGCACTAATCTGAGGCGGCACTGCCAAGCTCTCTCTGTATGCTGCTTCGAGGGCGGACTGAGGGAAGCGTGTTTTTGTGTATGGAGCGTCTGTTTTTTCTCACTTCTCCCCTCCCGCCTGAACAGAGGGCTCTTTATGGTTGTTTGTAGAGGAAGACTGGGCCTGACGGCAGAAAGTTGGCCCTCAGACAAGGCCAGCAGTCTGCAGGCGCTTACTGGAAATGGAGCGAGGGCCGAGGCTCTGGGTTGGTTGGCTCGGCCTGAGCTGGGCAGGGCCGGGCCGGGTGCAGGTTGGCGTCCGCACAGAGGCAGTGAATGGGAGACTGAGCGGGGGGAAACTCTGAAGGGATGATGAGGGGGGGATTCTGCCAAGCATGCTTGCTAGGTCTCAGGCCCACCTTTCATAGCCACAGCCAGTAACTACAACCTGCACCAGTCACACTCATTTCATCACAGTCAAATGATTTGACACCCCTGACTGGCTTTTATTCACATGTATGCTGGATTATTAAAGCTTCTTCTGAATGATGACTTACTATTTACTGACCTTAGGGTCTCTATTTTCTGTATTAGTCTTGCTGGGCACACAAATGCAAAACTGTGGGTGTTGTGTAGTCCCCTCAGAAGGTCACAGACTAATCACCATATTTAATTGAATACCATTAATGAATCATGTTACAAGCTACAGCTACACCCCTTTCATAAGCATGCAGTTGTTGCTGCCAAGAATCAAAACCACACATATAAACACTCATGTGTTCACCGCAGCCATCAGGCTGCTTAACTGTCAGCTTAAGCAGCATTTGCTCTGAAGCCCTCATAAAGACTAAAGCTATTCTGTTATTTTTTATTACATTGTATTGATGTATGCAACCGTCACTGTGGTCATATTTTCTGCAAAAGACTAGCTCCAGATGCAACACGTTCTCACTCCCAACATGTCAAATACCGACGCTTGAACAGTGGCCCTACGCTTCAAACTATGATGCTCTATCTACCCTATAGTGTCAGTTCTGGGCATGTCAGGGACGGCGTGTCAGTTTCTGCTCGTTACATGCACGGTGTCTTTTTAAAATAAACTTCTGTGTTCACAGGAAACGTACAGTTTCTGCTTGTTAGTCTCTTTTCAATATACACTTCCAACTTTATAGGTTTACTTACGCAACAAAACTACTTGGTTAGGCTGCTTATGAAAAGGTTGTGTACAGTGGTTTGGGTTAAAATAACTAGATGTGTTATGTAAATAGGTCATTTACTGTCACGTTTCTCTTTCTCCTCTCGTTTTTTCCTCTCTTCTCTCTCTCCTCTCTGATCGCTGCGTGCCACCCATGGGTGGAGCAGCGAGACGGAACTTGGCAGTCCAGCTAGCTTGTTGCTCTCGCTACCAATATCAGCTGCTCTGATTCAACAATGTTGAGATGAAAAAAAAAATACTATAGCAGGGGCAAAAAAATTAATGAATGAAAAGTGATGAATATTAGTCTAGTTTATACCAGAGTTCACGCCCTAGGGGCGAATTATTCAGTTTTCTTTCCCGAGAATTAAAGGTCAAATTAAAAGTAGGCCTAAAAATGCTGTCTCAGTGTACTTATTATTTTTTTATTTTTCATTCTTTAAAAGTCACCAGAATGCAGAAAACAAAGTCTCTGAAACTCTCGGAACCCCCAGACCCCCCACTTTGGTTTTGAAATCCTCCCTTTTTTTTGAGGCGTCAAGGTTGGCAAGTATGAGTCCTGTGTTTGTTTGACCCGTCCAACCTCCACTCCCACCCACCCTACGCAGTCTTCCTCACTCTTTATACTATGCCAGGTGCTCTGACCGTAATGTAATGATGCGGATGGGTTTACATTGGAGTTGGACGCTAAAGGGTGCCTCGGTGTGTCGGTATTTGGGAGTGAGAAGGGGTTGCTGGATCATGAGACAGAGTGAAGTGGAGCGAGTAGTGTGTAATCTTTGACACATTCCAACAGGGCCAGCATAAAAACTAAATTCAAAACGTGAAGTAAGGATAAACATGGGAGCAAAATGACCAAAGCATATTAACATTTTGAATACAAATGTTTAGAGCTGCATTGATTAATCAATTAGCTGTAAACAAATGTATTAATTGCCAACTATTTTGATAATTGATTAATTGGTTTGAGTATGTTTCAAAAAAAAAAATTCTCTGATTCCAGCTTCTTAAATGTGAATATTTTCTGGTTTCTTTACTCCTCTATGACGTTAAACTGAATATCTTTGAGTTGTGGACAAAACAAGACATTTAAGGAAGACATCGTGGACATTTTTAATATTTTCTGACATTTTATATACCAAACAACTAATCGATTAATCGTCAATGAGAATAATCGTTAGTTGCAGCCGTACAAATGTTGAGCCGACAGTGAAGAGACCTCAAACATGGGTTCCATTTTGAAAGCAGGCTACGATGCCTAACATTTGACTCATGTGTTACTCAGGCCCATTGTGTAAGGCCCTCCTCTACACCACTGACAGCATCACAGTGAGTCATTAGTTCTCTCCCACCCTCAACCCTTTCTTACATTCCTCCTTTTGTCTTAAGAGAGATTGATCGATGACTTCTAGTTACCACACTCCCATGACGATGAAATACTTGTTTTATGTCTCCTTGCCACAGACAGTTGTCATGAAGACAATGGCTTATGGGTCCTAGGTTTCTCTTGTGAACTTGACTTCATGCAAACTCACTCTTTTCAAATATCAGTTGTAGTTAGTGCTAACATTTGTGGTCTTCTGGGTCTGCTTTCTTTCTCCTGGATGTAGTTAACTTGTAGCTACATTGTAACCACCATGGATGTATTAAGAGAACTGGATACAGCGTTGGAGGCGGGGCCCCGTTCAGTACTATGAAAGTTGCTCAGTGGCGCATGAAGCCAAAATAGTTCGACTTCCGACTGGAAAAGTACCCGGATCTTCCTGCGATCTTACACATCCATTGGGCCCATAGAGCAGGCGCAGTAGCGTCCGCTCTGTCACATGGCTCGGTCACGGGGTCACAGCCGTCACGCTGTCGTTGTAGCTTGCTAACTCCGCCTCCCAGCCCTCACTCCAGTCTCGATCTGGGTCTCATTCATATGATCGAAGGAAGGAAAATAACTCTGAATTCAGCTATTAGTGCGTTCTACAACTTTTAGGACCTAATGATTTTAAAAAAGGACTATTAAAGTGACGTTCAGACGTCTCTTTCCCGATGTAAGTCTATGGGAAAAAGTATTTTTGGGCCCAATGGCATCACGTGACGGACACAGAAGTTGCAGTACCGCCATTTGGCCACTACGAAAATTGGCATCAACGACCGGCGGGGGCTTCCTGGGGGCTTGGTTACCACCCTGCCAACCAGAGAGCAGTTTCAACTAAAAGTGAATTTGAAACCCTTCAACAGTGTTGATTGACAATTCTTCTATTAGTCATCGTTCCTCTCACTTAAGAGTCTTTCTGAGGGCTGGATGTCTACCAGGTGTTCTTACCACACACTGAGGGAGGGCCGGGCCTCTTATCAGAGCTGGAGCACACTAGGCTGACATAAGTACTAGTGCCCAATCAAAGGGGTTGTGCCACAGCCAGCGGCCAGCAGACATTTTAATCTAGAGTTCAGCCCCTTGGGGCTATTGAGAATTACAACACCCACTCATCTGTGTTTCTGCAAGCAGAGCCAATTACCTGTCAGAGATGACACATTTACTGGATAGCCTGTGTATGTGACCGGCAGGGCTGCCGGAGAACTTCTGACTTTTCTTGCCAAAGGTGGCTATAGGCGGCTACTGAAGGATCTGAGCATCCTGTTGCACTCTCTTATCATGTAATACCTGATGTGATAGACCCTGCAGTGTTGCCCACCCAAACAGAGACAGAGAATCTGCTTCCTTGTAGCCTCGCAGTGGAAAGCCCTTGGTCTCGACTTGTCTGTAGCTCTAGGGCTTAATAGGAGAAGGCGAACAAAAGGGGATTATTATGTATTAGCTGTGGGACTGGGGAGGGGAAAGGGTGTAAGTGGATTGAGACAGCAGACACTTTGGTGGAATAACAGAAGTTAAGGCTTGTCTGTGAACATACCAATGATGATCACTCACGATGATAACTGAGCACAATGCAAGTAATCACATTAACACAGGAGGTCTCCACTTATCTGTTTTTGTCTTTCTATTTATCCATGTCCCTCATTCTCCATCCCTTCTTTCCTTCTTTCTCTCTATCATTTTCTTACATTGGTTTAATTTTTTACTCCCTCTTCTTCACAGACCTCCAGGACTGACGGGCAGTCCGGTAATCTCAGATATCTCCCTGATCCGTCTATCTCCCCACGGGGCGCCCGGGTCGGGTGAGTCACCGTTCAGCCATCCACATCCTTACGTCAGCCCCCACATGGAGCACTACCTGCGCTCGGTACACGGCAGCCCCACCCTCTCCATGATCTCAGCAGCCCGAGGACTGAGCCCGGCTGAAGGTAAGATTTATCCCAAGTAGCACCACCAAGGTATTGACCATAATATATATATAATATCTACAAATTATATGTCGCTAATACCACAGCCAAAGAAAAAACATCATGCTACTGTATATCACAGAAAAACCTCAACCTCTATGACACCAAAAGATGCCTGAACATCAGTATCCCACTTGAGTAACACAAAGTTATGTGGCACAGGGCTTGTGATGTTTTTGACTACTCATCGTCTCTTGGTTTGAAGATGTGATTTTTGACACTACTTCGATGTTTTTGTTTTTTTAACTCTTTGTATTTTAGCTCTTTGCTCTACATTACATTTGCACCACCTACCATAAATGGTTTTATAAAGACAAACTGCAGCTGTCAAAGTCCTCCTTTTTTTCATAATGGTTGGCAACCATTATTAAAGCGCATTACCCCATCCTACTGGGCTGCATTGTCTGGTGAATTTGGAGGATCATTTCCTCTTACACTAGTTTTAGATTGTACAAATACATGTGTATACACACACACATACTAAGTACATTTACCTACCTATGGTAAGTGCTGGAACAGAATGTGAAAACGACGTGCCAACAGGAAGTTAGCATCGCCCTGGTTCCCTCAACAAAAAAAAAATAGGATTTGTCCGTTGGCTTTTGGATTATTGCAGAAAATAAGCTCTTTGGCACATTTATGATACTTTATCTTCACAAGTGAACACTACTTATATGATTTGTCATGCATGCATTTCATTTCAATTTTGCATTTTTGCATCCATTTTTAGCTTGTAACTTTACATTTTTCTTGTTTTTTCTCGTCTAACCAGATCGGCATGATGAGCTCGTATATCACACTTACAAAAACGGCAAACTGCCTTTGAATTGTCCCCCACTTGAGGGCAAATTCAATCTCAGTCCTCTCTCTTTTTCCCAGGTTTTGTTGTACTTTTTGCCATATTTTACTTGGCCATATATTTGCCATATTGCCCACCTAGTATCTAGCATTGTTAGCTAAACTCCATCAAAGATTTGTCTCACAACAACAACACTCTGAGTGGCGGCAGGGGCCTTAAGATCAAAAGTCATATCAAAATGGGGAATTTGGAGAATCGGGACACCTCTACATGCCTAATGTGTGAATGCCCAGGCACACATTGTTCACCCATAAACACTCTCATACCTGTTAGGTTGCAGTCATCATCATGCATTTGCGAGGTGGAAACACTCACGCCAGTGTTCTTATGATGTATGCAATGTTCACAATATGAAGAATAAACTGCAAGTCATGTGGAAAATCTGTCGCGTGTGGATATTCTGCGGCTGCTTTGACCAGTTAACATTAAGGAGGTGAGATTAGAGTTGAGCGGGTTCAGAATTTATGTATCCTGTTCACTATAAACTCACTGTGTCTGCTCGGCTGCAGCTCACTGCACACACGCTTTAGTTTACACAGTTGATTATTTAACCGACGGTGATAATTAGTCTTGCACCTTATACATTCGCCTACATGAGGTTACTGAAGCGCACCTTTCATCAAGCTTGTTATGGTGTTTCCGCAAGTGTGTGCATGCTGGTGATTTGCGGGTGTATCAGGGGTATGATTTGCAAGACGTACAAATGTTTGGGCAGGAGAAAACCATGGAAATTAGCACAGAAAAAAAACATGCGGCGCCCTCCGAACTATTGAGTTCACACGATGACAGACCTGTCCTCGCTACCCCTGTTCAAACAACAGGTTGGAGAAGTGAGGAGCCACAGGCCTGCACCCAGCACCGATAAATCACCAAGCACACGCTGCTGGCAAGTAATGCCTCCCCGCCTTTCAAGAGAAGCAATGCGGAAGAGATGCTGTCACTGATAAAGTTGTAGGGAAGTATGGCACCAAATGGAGGGCACTCTGCAGCTCTGCATAACATAAATAAAGTCTGTGGAAGCACGGAGCTCAGTGGAGCATGTGTAAACCCTCTGATAGTGATACCTGGTGCCAGGCATGTGTTGAAGGTCTTTGTGAAACCCTATAACTGCCTAAGGTGTGAAAGAGTACTAGAATATTGACCTCAAGTAAAAGTACTTGTGCAAAAATGTACTTAAAAGTAAAAAGTGGGTTAGTTTAATTGCATTAAATGTCATTGTGTACACGAGTGGAAAAATATCAGCAACACAAGCCTTTATTCTAAATGTATATACAACAGCCTTCCTCTGTATCACCTTAAAAGAATTAACCAGAAAAGAGAACAAAAATGTCTGACATAAAAAGAGCTATGGACACCACGACAGGTGCAACAAACTGTTTTTTAGTGACATACATTAAAGCTTGACACTTCTTATAGAATCAACAGCAGCTGCAGCCACAAACACACACATTAAACTAAAGGAGAGCCTGCGCAGTTTTTACACACCAAGTTACGTTAGTGTGACGTTTGTCACGTGTTTTTTTAGTGATGTTTGTCATGTGTTTTCTATAGTTGTGTTACGTTGTTTCCTCATGTATTTTACTTAGTCTACATACTTATTTTGAACCCAAACATGATGTTTTTCCCTACCCTAACTAAGTGGCTTTCTAGCCTGAGGCTAAGTTAGTGACTTTCTTGCCTAAACCTAACTGCGGACGTTTGTGTGGCGTACAAATGACACGCAAAAAGGCTAAAATGCGTACTCATGACACTGGTAATTTTACGCCAGGTTTTCAAATGACATTCATGTTCTCCTCTGGATGTATTTTCATAACCTTGGTGACCCCATGACCTTTCATCTTTTGCCATCATCAGGTCAAAACTTAGATTGGTCCAAAACTTTAGTTTATGACCAAATACCTTCAAAACTAATGACAATCCCATCTGTGAACATGGTGAACATTATACCTGCTAAACATCAGCTTGTTAGCATTGTCACTTACGTCAGCATATGACTCAAAGCGTGCAGCCCCACAGAGCCACTAGCACGGCTGCAGACCCTTAAACTGAAATCACACCCTATTTACTATATAACGCACATAACATTTACCCTTCATCCTTTTATTTCACTGTAAAATTCATACATTATATAGTCCAAAATCTCAATTTACTTCTCCTATAGAGTAAACTGCTCAGTGTTTCTTACATTGGGGGAAGTGAATGAGTGAACGAGGGAGTGAATTCAGACGAGATGTTGTGTTTGGAAAAAAAAATTCTGCTTTTTACCAGAGTAGCTTTTTGTCTGATTGAACTGGGACCAGTAGAGGCGGATCTGCTATCTCTCATCCTCTGCGTTGAGTGAGGTCACACACGCACAGACACAAAATGCTACTCTGCGGAGGTGGTAACGTGATCTGGCAGCCATGGAGGAACCAAAGGAATATGCCTGGGTCGCTGCTGCTGGAGCACAAACACACTGCCTGTGCACTGTTACCACAGCCATGGCCTAATAGGTTCTGATAGATCCAGATTTTTGGGGTTTATGTGTGTGTGTGTGTGTGTCTGAGGGTGGGGGAGGCTGTGGTTTTTTGCTCCTCCAGTATCCCACTTGGCCCCCACCCAGTGATCCCAACCCCCCACATCCCCCACGTTTCCAGCAGCATGCATATTAATCCACCATCGGGCCGCACCCGTGTCCCCTCCACACACCACTAACGGGGGCAGGAAATGGAAGAAAAGGGGGGGACACAAGCACGGTTAGATGTAGGCAAGAGGAAAACCAATCCATCTCTCTCACTCTTATAGTTCCTGACACTTTTAAATGTGGCTGCAGGTGTTAACACATATTTACGTCGATATTACCTTTTCACATGCAGCATTTTAAGGCTTCCTCAGCATTATGAGTGTGCGTCTGCGTGCACCTGCACTACGTGTATGACTTCATCCTGTCAAACTTAGTGCATACACAACGCCAGAGAAGTGCAGGAATGTGGTATTCCTTCCCTCTGCAGCCTCCACCCTCCCTCTCTCTCTCTGCCCTGCTCCATCTCTCCCTCTGCTTCCTTTACTCCCTAGAGATATTACCCCATAGCCCGGCAAGCCTCAAAGACATCACACATCTTTTATCAAAAGCCTCGTGCCCCGGGGCATGCATGCAAGCACAAAATCATCAAATCTGTAAAGCAGATCACTCGTCTCCTCTGTTGAGTCCTTCTCGCAGCCTTTTCTGCTCTCGCCTTTGTTTTGTCATTCCGTCAAGGGGTCTGTCAAATGACTAAATCAAAATGTGTTTTGCTCAGCCCCTCTGACATGCCAAAATGTGTTTAGCATCACTTGGTGGGTTACGACCACTGTGCTGAAGCTCCAGCAGGAAATGCTTGACAGAACGTACCTCCTGATCAGTTAATATTGTATTATAGGACACGGACAATGAGGCTATCTCCCTTTGATTTTTATTTCAACTTCTTCTACTATTTCTTCCTCTCATTTTTGCCGCAGTGACCCACGAACACCTGAAGGAACGCGCCCTGTTCAGTCTCCCCCCTCCTCCGCCGGGGGCCAACCCCACAGAGTACTACCACCTGATGGCCAGTGCGAGCCAGCGGAGCCCCTACGGTGACCTGCTGATGCAGAGCAGCGCAGCAGCAGCGGCGGCGGCGGCGGCAGCAGCAGCGGCGGCAGCAGCTCATCTACCAGATTACATCAGCCCCGTGGATGGTGAGGATCAAATTTGCCTTTTGACTGAAATACAACTCAAGATGTTTTACTGCACCTGAACAATTTATGAATCGACAATTCAGCATAACAGCACATTTGCAGTTACAACTTGCTATTCATAAAATGAGAATTACATTACAGTATATGCATCAATAGCACATCAGATTATAAAACTGTTGGATTTCGATAGCATTTTATCAAATCTTAATCCAGTAAGAAATGTCACTTATCTAAATTGAATCCTTACAAATCTGTTCAAATCTCTTAATGTCAAACCCACATTTTACTCCTAGTTGAATGCAGCATATTTGGGTTCCACTGGGAGAATCCGACTGCTGAAGCTGACAGATTTTTCCACTACAAGACTTAACACTCTGCTCAGCCTTTTGCATAGTATCTTGACGCAGAAGGTTCGAATGTGGTTAACGTTGTAACATGTGGTTAATGTGAAAATGGCCATGACGATTTTTCCTCGCCAAAATTTTGCGTAAGTTTGGAGTGTTATTTTACCTCCTTCGCGACAAGCTAGTATGACATTGTTGGTACCAATGGATTCATTAGGTTTTTTAGTTTCAAATGATACCAGTATCTTCACTATACTATGTATACTACTACTACTATGTATCTATCTGCTATACCTGATCTGCACATCATAACATACTGTATAGGGAGGAGGGACAGAAGATTCAAGAAATCCGTTAGTCTTGGAGCCTATCTTTGTATTTTAAGAACCTGTACTGAAAAGCTTACTGAATCACCAACATGAAATGTCCATGTGATATTTTCGGGTCAAAAATGATTAAGTATCTCTAATTAACTGCCTTCCCAGTAATACAAAAGCACATGCGTGCCTTTCATCCCCGGTACAAGAGTAACAGCCAGACTTAACAGCCATGTAGCCCTTTGTTCTCAGCACCAGGCATGTTGATACCATCCTCTTATTCTTCCTCTTGAGGCTTTTTCATGGAAGAGTTCCCCACATCAAAGCCAGCGGAGCTTTTTTAGACTTACACGTAGCATGGGGGCCGCGGCTAGCCGAGGGTTGAGGGTGTATAAACACTGAAAGCCCCAAGGCCAGGAGCTCGTAAAAACACGTGTTACCTTTAGAGTCTCTCATTCTGATGGTGTTTCAGGTGTGTTTCTACTGTTATTATGAGTAACATCCTACAAAACAAGTCCAGGGTGACCGTAAAAAAAGGGCAGCATGAAGAGAATTTGTCCGTGTGAGGCTCAGGAGGAGTGTTACCCTTTGAGACCTTTGCGTCTGCTCTCTCTGTGTCAGGCAGTACAGAGTGCATGTGCTGTCCACTTAATGGCAGGGATGAGGCAGCTTAACTCTGACACACACACACACACACACACATGCGCATAAAAAATTTAACAGCCAAGCAAATAGGCAGGCAAATGCTCACACGTGTTTGCACACAAAACTCACAGAGGCCAGCCTGTTCGTTCATGCAAGTTAGAACCCCCGGCCCTCTATCAAGATGACGGTCAGGCACCAGAACAGACGTTTGATTTCAGCAAGTGAAACGCATCCAAGAAACCTTCAGCCCTTATGAATGGGGAACAGAAAGCACACAGAGTGGAAAACTGTCCGTGAAAGTCAGCCTTTTCGATGCTTGATAATCAAACACCCCAGTTGGCACTGACGCCCGACCCTGCACCGGGAGAACCTCGCTCTTTCTTTCATCCCGTCCAACCACCACCCACCCAGAAAAAGAGAAAACGGCCCCACTGCTTCACCGCTGCAGTTGTCGCGCTCTCCGAAGTCACTGGCATCCTCACGCACAGGTAGGACAACAGAGAGGGGAAAAAAAGTGAATCAGATACGGGATCACTTTTCAATGAATCTTTTAAATGACCTCAATCACTTAGTTAAACACAGCGGTGGTGAAAGGAAAGGGTTAGGGGGCCTCTCCTCCTCTCCCGTTTTCTTCTCTACCTCCAACCACCTCAGTGACCGCCGCTGTGCTGCCCTGCCCGCACTTGTTTGGCGAGGCTTGTTTGCTCAAACCGCCACAACCTCCGCCCCCCCCTCACTCTCAACGCAGCCTCCACACTTGCCGCCACCATCACGGCAACTTTTTATTTAGTGTACGACCGTGCAAGGAGTGATGTGGTCAGGTTTCGGGCCGCTCTGCCAGTCTGGAGGCTCTTCCATTGCGGCCCGCAAACACAGGGCCCATATTGACCAAGGCGGCCGGCTAATGGTCATCGCGGGCAGCCTCGGGTCTGAATCAAAGGCCTCATTTACTGCCGGAGCATTGGTGGAGGAGGGGGAGGAGGAGGAGCGGCGGAGGTGGCAAATATGTGCTTCATCCCTCACCGTTAGTTTTGGAAGGCACTGCAGATAAATCCCTTATTAAAAATCAATTTATGCATTAATATTCAGCAGACCCACCGCAAAAAAACTGGGAGCCCTCAGTGAACCCATAGTATGGCTTCTCACCCGCCTCCCCCCCCCGACCCCTGTTTATCCTCTGGATAAGTGAATTGCAAGGCTTACGGCTGAACCATGAAACACTGAGTGTTGCTGTGTAGAAGAGTGCTGGAAAAGTTGTGGACACATGCACTAGGGGGGGTTTATCAGGGCTGCAGGTCTTACCTTTCCACTTATGAATTTTAGGATTTACTGTCGGGCACACCTCGAATCAGACACTTCAACATTTCTCTCCGTTATATGAGGAAGACAACATTTAAATATCATGCCGTAAAAGTCGTTTCAACTATACACAACCACAGACTTTCTTTTCATGTCCCCCAGTTAAAACTCAAACCTACTCGGCAGAATGGTTGTTTGTTTGCTCTTGTTTTACTGTGTAAAGATCCATAAGCTGCTTGCTGGGTTTTCCCTCCCAAAGAATTTTGCCACATGACAGTGTGATGGACAGGACTGCTAGACAAACATGGTGTTACCAGCAGCGGCTGTAAAAGGCCTCTCTGAAACGCTTAGCTGCTTCTGTAAGTCGGTGTTGGGAGTCTGTGGTGTGTTTTTCACGCATTAATCATCTCCTGTCTCTTTATCTGATGACAGTGACATGGAGACGTAAGATGAGCAGACTGGACTAAAACAACAAAAATGCATTTTGCTCCAAAGACACATTGTTAGCAACGAGTCATTAAATCTTCTACTGTCTCATTACTTTTAGTAAAACTGGTTTAGGGTCATTTCATTTCTTTCTAAAAGAAAAATGCTGGTTCAAATCTTCATGAATCAGACATGCGTGAGCCTTGTTTTGAATGACATACGTATCTAAAAACCAGCTGGATTTTCTATAGACTTGAAAAACTCTGACAAAATGGTAAATGAGCGGGGGCCTTTGGGTTCAGGCAACATGGAGGGGAGTTCAACATTGTTCATTTGCATATACTACCCATATTGTAGTATCCCTTTAAGCATAGTTAGTATTAGCGTTGGTACACCATCACTACTGTGGGTGCAAATAAAGTCACATTATGCTATTTGACATTAGGAGGCTTTCAGATGACTGTCTGTTTGTGTATGAGCGAGCAGGTATGTAAGGGGCTGGGTGGGCAGAGAAATATCAGAGCGCCTTCCGGGAAAACTCCGAAGCTCCCACGACAAAAGTGGCGGCCAAAGTAAATGTGTGCCATCCCGAGGAAAAAGATTTCAGTGTTGATGCAGCGGAGGGAGCGAGGGAGATAGATTTGTGTACTGATGTGGTGGTGAGGGGGGTCGGGGCTGGAGGGGGTGGAGGGGTGGGGGGGGTAGGGACCGGTCCCCTCAGACTGCATACACAAACACTTAACTATATGTTGGTTCACGAGCACATGGGTGGAAGTGTGTGCATAAACACACTGGCAAACACAACGGCGGCTTTGGGCCGGACACTGGGGGCTCATAGAGGATTCAGCGCGAGCCCCCCTCGCTAATAAAATTCACAGTGTTAGCATTAGTGAGATTTAGCAGGGAAAATAAACATTTCCCCACTCCGACTGGCCCGTGGGGTGGCTGGAGATGTGGAGGCCTGGGGGCCCTGCTGGCACCAACTCAAGCTGCAGTGTGCTGGGGATTGGGGGAGGGTGTTGGTCAGAGTAGAGCAGCTCCTGTTCATCATGGAGGGGAGGGGGACTCTGCTGAGGCCTGCTTCACCCCAGACAAGGTCAAGGTGAACAAGCCAAAGATTATCCACTAAGGCCAGCTGCGCGGTACAGAGGGGGTTTTGCTTACATAATGATTTTACATATCTTGGAAGCGATTTTTTTACAAAAACAAAATTGAAAATGATAGTAATCAACTCCACTGTAATTTCTATTTTTATTAAGGTTGATGACACATACTCATCTGTAAATCCACTGGCTCCATACATTAGCAATATTACTTAAATAAATATTTAACGTGCTGTATACATGTCCAAAAAATGCTCCTAAAACCTGAATAATATCAGGATATCCCACATGTGTTAATCAGAAAATGCTCCATTAGGAATAAAGCCCTATAATTCAGAATATCCAAAATATTATTAGAAGAATCTGATGTTTACATGACCCGTATCAAATTCAGTGTATCGTCATATTCAGAATAATAGTTGAATGTTAGTCACTGGTAAGACTGGTCTGAGTGGCTTTGATCAGCAGCAGCAGCTGGTGTAATGTCATCAGCTAACGTCACGTCCGTCTCATCATCTTCCTCTGGAAGCTTTTTTAGAGTTTCAGAGACTTTGTTTCCCGCATTCTGGTGACGTTTAAAGAATGAAAATAACTAAATAGCAAAATAATAAGTACACTGCAACCACATTTCTTTTGTTAAATAAGCCTACTTTTAATTTTACTTTTATTTCTCAGGACAGAAAACTGAACCATTTGCCCCTCTGGTGTGAACTTTTGTGAATCTCTGGTATAAACAAATATTCATCAGTATTCATTCATTCATTCATTCATTTTTTGCCCCTGCTTGAGTATTTCTTTCTATTAGTTCTCTCCATTTCTCTCCTCTCACTCACTGAAGGCCCCACTTTGCTCTGAAACCCGTTGTTTCCAATGACTTTACTGTGATGCTGTGATGTGTGGCGAGCAAAGCGATAGTTGGTGTAGCTCTTTTGCCGTCCGGGTGGAAACAATAGGTCTCATACACGCTGTCCAGCGCCAGAAACATGTTGAGATAACAAAAAAGGAAAAAAAAAGGTGTGAAAAATTGCCATGAATCAGGAGAAATGTGGGAGAATTGTAACCCCGGGAGGAAACTGGGAGAGGGCGATGAAAAACGGGAGTCTCCCGGGAAAATCGGGAGGGTTGGCAAGTATGTGTCATACTGTATGTGCGCGCAATTAGCAGATATACATTTTTTTTAAACTTATATGCATTAATTTCATACCCCTCCACAAAGCTAAAGAACTTTGCTTCTCCATGTTTGCCCTCTTTGCCGTATTAAGGAAGTGCTTCCGTTGCCTGCGAGGAGGTGCTCCATGTGCTCGGGACCAGGATGACACTGAGAGAGCTAGCTGCTTCTGGGGATTAGCACAACCCTCCAATTAAAGTGTTTTCATTTTCCACGAAGCCATTTCAGTTAAAACAGCACAGGCAAATGCTTAAAATAATCACTCACACACATTCTTCACTCCCATCCTTTTTAATATATATTTTTTTTCTTCACTGTATCGATGTGCACTGCAGCCCCTGTAATTATGACTCTCTATATAAATCCAGATCCCACAATTACAACCAGCCCGCGATGCAGTCCCACACATAGACACACACTCCCATTTCTACACACACACACACATGCCATATTACCACACACTGCCGCGCCGCCATGGCCTGTGCAACATCTGTTTTCTCACTCCCTGCCGGAACCTGCTCACCCTTTCAATTATAACCGCCACCTATAAAACACTCCTTTACCAAGCGGTGAGAGTTGTGTGTGCATGTTTATGTGAAATTTGTTCCAGGTAAAATTAGGTTTCAACCGATGACATCCATTAAAACAACACTGAGCTAAACAAAACTAGCTTGTCCGCACCTTTTAGCTTTAGGAGAACGACCATTATAGACTTTTTTTAAGCTTTCCTGCTGGAGGCATTAAGAATTCTTCTGAGCTGAGGTTGATGTATAGATTTTAGGGGGGCGGTTTGATGGTGGAGGTAGAGGGCGGTGTTTTGGGCACAGTGCCCAGAAGGGGTGAGGCAGGCGCCAGGCTACCATGCAGGCCACCAGGCTGTGAGGCCTGTTTCCTGCTTCATAAAGGGGGAATATTAATACACTTATCTCACATTAAATCTGCTGGCAAGACAGCAAGCTCGCCTCACTGCAAAAATAGCAAATCCTTGCAGCTGCACGACCCGTATGCAACTTATCAGAATGAACTCACAACGGTCCATGTTCCCAAGTGGAACATAGTCTCCACCCTCTACGCTCCTTCCGCTCCTCCCCTCCTTTACTCCATCCCTGTGTAGTTAACCAGAGATGACACATTTATTTATTAGCCCTTTAAGAGGCGCATTCCTGAGAACCGTTTGTTGTTTTTGCCAACTCTTTCATACACATCTCTATCATCTCCGCCAGTCTTTTTTTCTTTTCTTTTTTCAGGCCCCCAACTACTGTCGTCTGCCGTCTGTCGTCCTTTTAACTAAGTGCATATGCCTCCGCTTTACGACTCGCCACCTCCAAACATAGTTTTGGAAGTCAGATCCTGGTTTATGGCTGTAGGTCTGGTGCGGTGATTATGGCGGTGCCTGGATTCATTTTGCTTGAGGGGTTGTGAGTTCCACCAGCAAAGAGTCGGGGAGTTGGCTGCATATTGACAGCAGTGAGGTTGACGTGTGGCTAATATGTGCTTAGGTGAGTTGTGATGGGCCTATTATGAGTTTCCTGCCTCTCGCGCCTCTGATGATGTCTGCTGTAAGACCTAATCACACGTGTTCACAAAGACACGCATGCCAGTCCTGCTCTCTGTCCCCTCACACTGCACCTGTTGGTCCCAAGTGATCCGTCTCTGTGGGAGCTACACGTCACAGAAATTTAAAAGAAATAAATACACGTGAATGAACGACTGTATGGAAAAATAAATAGCCTTCTCTTTCGAGTTCATGGGAAAGTAGTCTCCTCCCGTCATTTTCTTGTGCTCTTTTCTATGAGAATAAGAAACAGCCAGGTCCAGCGGAAGGCCGTGAACGCTACCTTTGTGCGTCAGCCTTGTTCTTTTTTTAATGGTATTCTGAGATCAATTTGTTTAAATTGCCTCCATTTAACTTGCCCAAGTACAGCGGTCTGAAAGAGATTGCTATCACGGTAATTACTGAGAATGATTGGGGGCAATTCATTATGCATAAGAGGATGCGAATGTTAAATAGGGGAGCTGTGTGTGTGAGAGAGAGAGAGAGAGCGAGAGAGAGAGATGCAGGAGATAGAGTGTGGTTTAGCATGGCTGTGACCTCCACTAGAATGCTCGGGGCTGAATGTTTCTTCTAACGTGGTCCAGAGTGAAACTGCTGGTTTCTATTGAGGCCAGGCAGAGAGTTAGTGGAAGTACGAGGTGTTTACGCATTAGTTCTCCAATCTGGTGACTGGGCGCCGTGACAGCAGTGTCTGAACGGTTCTAAATATCATGTATTTGTTAGCAAGCAGATTTCTGTTTGAAGTTGTCCATCGAGGTAGCAATGTGGAAACAGCTGACATTGTCTCTATTGTGTCTGTGTCCAGTATCACGTTTCTCCAGTCCACGGCTGACACCCCGACTGAGCAGGAAGAGGGCGCTGTCTATCTCCCCGCTGTCAGACGCCAGCATTGACCTGCAGACCATGATCCGCACCTCACCCAACTCCCTGGTGGCCTACATCAACAACTCCCGCTCAAGCTCGGCCGCCAGCAGCTCCTACGGCCACCTTTCAGTCGGAGGGATCAGGTAGTTAAGACAGTGCATGTGCATACATGTTGAACAATGACAAACACTCATACAAGCACATTTACAGGCATATACTGTACACTTTTGAACATACATAGCCTACTAGTAAAACAAGTATGGTCTGCCAGATCTGACAGATTTTACGGTAGTATTCAATAAACAAAGATTCCTAGATTTCCACTTGGCAGTTAGAGCCTGTGTGGCAAAAATGGGACATTTTGGTGCAAATCAGTTGGAATTCATTCAAATGAAAAAAGTCTCTATTTCCCAACTTGTTTCCTCTTCTCTCTTGCTCAGCCCCTCGTTCAGCTTCCCTCATCCCATCAACCCTGTGGCGTACCAGCAGCTGTTGTCCCAGCAGAGGAGTCTCAACGCCTTCGGCCACACACCTCCTCTCATTCAACAGTCGCCGTCCTCCTTCTCTGCTCGCCAACACCCCCTCACTGTCTCACCGATGTCCACCTCCCACAACAGCTCCAACCATGAAACAAACCAGGTAGGAATGGGAGCGTTTGTAGGCCTACCTTTGAATGTTACACTTGTGTACCAATACACATGCACAGATTCAAGGGCATGCACTTTCTCTTTCAATTTCTCTTACCTTAGATCCAATATGTGTAATGTCTAAGATACATTGTTTCTCAAATCATTTCTGCTACCAAACAGATGATTTTTCACTTCCATGTACGTTGTACATGAACATGTTCATGTTCCTGAGGCAAGAAATAGCCATGTTGTAAAAAGAAAACGTTGCCACTGTTGACATGACAGTATTAAAGCTAGGGTTGGTAATTTTAAGAACCTAGCAAGAGTACGCTAGATTTAAAAAAATGATCCAATTGTTAAACCCAGCCCAGTGTTGCAAACTCTTGAGAGTAGCTAGCAGCACTAGCTCCAAAAGTCACTAAATCTAGAGAGAAAGTCACCAAGTCATCAACACTGACAGTCCGTCCCTTCAGGCCTCCCTCTAAAGACACTCCCCTAAAATTATCATTATGTTAGTACTCACAGCTGTCAAGCTAGCAACTTGTGTTTAAGACTCCGGTGACGCGCACTGGGTGCACGGGCAGAGTGCACGCAGGTAGACAGGTAGGTAGCCTGTCCAATCATTACACTCGGGCCGAATGAAATGATTAGACGGGTTTATTACAGTATTGGATTTATTGATTGCTATCGGATGTAAAGAGATTTTCAACAAATATAGAGATGGGATTACCAACCCTAGCTTTAAGAGAAAGTCTTGATTTGTTTGCTATTTTGTTTTGTTTCAGTGAACACTGGAGCTGTGGGTGCAAGGAGCAATTAACTTAATGTGTTTCATTTAGGGCTGTCAATCCATTAAATTATTTAATCACAAATAATCATACAAAAGTTAATCGCGATTAATCGCAAATTAATCACATTTTTTATCCGTCTAAAATGTACTTTAAAGGGAGATTTGTCAAGTATTTAATACTCTTATCAACATGGGAGTGGACAAATATGCTGCTTTATGCGAATGTATGTTATTATTGTAAATCAATTAACAAAACAATGACAAATATTGTCCAGAAACCCTCACAGGTACTGCATTTAGCATATAAAATACTCTCATATCATAGCATGGCAAACTCAAGCCCAACAGGCAACAACTCATGGGTACCCATAGAACTCATTTTTATTCACATATCTTGAGGTCAGAGGTCAAGGGACCCCTTTGAAAATGACCATGCCAGTTTTTCCTCGCCAAAAATGTAGTGCAAGTTTGGAGCGTTATTCAGCCTCCTCCTCGACTAGCAAGTATGACATGGTTGGTACCGATGGATTTATTAGGTTTTGTAGTTTCATATGATACCAGTATCTTCTATCTAGCTTTAAAACTGAGTCCGCTAAAACGTAAAAATCGCAAGTTGCTTTAAAAAAAATGAGTGGCGTTAAAACAAATTTGCGTTAATGCGTTATTATCGCGATAACTTTGACAGCGCTAATTTCATTACAATCAGATAAAAAATCAGATTTAGGAGCTGTTATGTGTCCAGTTAAAACAGCCTGTTGCATCAATCTCATTCACGCTTGTGTTCATACTTTTGCAGTCATTTTTCTGTCACTGGTTTTCCGACTGTGACACAGGAAGATAATGTGATTCCGCCTACAAAGCGCTAATTGGCTCTGTTGCTTTTTCAACCCGGGAAACAGTGTGAATGACATAAACTCAGCAGACCTTTTTAAATTGGAGATGTGGACAGCAAAGTTTGTCATGGGAGACAATGAGACACAACAAAGAATAGACTATTAAGGATTGTTTAACACTGAATTCACACCAGGCAGCGGTGGAGTGCGGCTCAACGTGTCAACATGTTACAAGAGTCACGAGATTTGTTCACTGATTGGCTGTGAGTCCTCTCTGGCTGCTAAAAGTTCAACTTCTCCCAACTTTTAGTTTGGCTGCTCCTCACCGCAGAATCAAAATGATGTATTTTCTGCATTTAAAAATGCTCACCACAAGCTGACAAATTGTCCTAAAAACAATATATTGAACTGACAAATACTGGAACCTCAATGTGAGTTATGTTGTGCTTTATACATGACTTAAATAATCAATTGATGATCAAATTTGCAATAGTTAATTTTATGTCAATGTACGAATCGACTAATTGTTTCAGCACTTATTCAGAATGGAGGATGAAGGCTTATATTGTTCATGTAGCCTACATTTAGAAGTAGTCATGAATGAAGTATCTTTTTGTAAATTGTCTCAGGTCCGAAATATGCAGGAGGCTCCCTCCCAGATCCATCTGTCTTACTTCCTACTGTCTCCTCGGTCTCTTTATCAGCCCACTGTATACACCACAGCCTAATGTCATGTAAACTTCCCACTCAGTGAATCACTCCACCTCACACTGCTATCAGCTGCCTCCAGCTCTGTGTCAGCACGCTGTCTACTGACACACACTGAGAGTATCCAAGAGTGTATCTTAGCACCTTGTTGCATATGCTCACACACATACACACACACAAAGAAGACACACCCCCGTTCACACACTTGGTGCACGAACACACATTCGGCTTCATTTCGGCAGTGATCAGAACCATATTTCCTTCTTGGTTTTCAGCCAACTGAGCGAATCATCGAGGCCCCCAGAAATGACGAACTGCACCGTAGCGTCTGGGTGGGATTAACAGACCCCCCTCTAGTATTGGACCCCCTCCAATGAACATTAATATACACACACGCACAATCATTCATCAGCTGCTTTACATTTTATATCTTTCCTTTCTTTTCGTCTCCATTAGAGAGCTGTAACAGGCCTTGTGTGTCTTTGTCCTTCTGTCGTCTTAAGAATCAGATCAAAGCCCCCCACCCCACAACCCCAGACCCTGCCGCCTTCCCCCCTCTGTACTGAGGGCAATAACTCCTCTTCTTTCATATTTCCTTGCGGCTTTGGCGATCATAAAGCAGTCTAAACTGTTTAGTCTCGGCGGCGGGTCCCAGTCTGACTTATGGGCCACTGCGCCGGGTGCAACAAGGACTCCACACATCTCTTCTCAGCGCACTGACGAGCCAAACACAATTGCTCCTTGACTCCGTTATCTCATTCCCATCCGTCGCTCTCTGTGGTGGCTGAGTGGAATCTGTCGGTTTAATAAATTGAATGAATGGTTGAATTAATAGGAGAACGAGTGGGAGGGCTAATGGATGCATGGATGGGTGGGTATGTGTTAGGATTAATGGAATGATTCATTGATAGATTATGAATGAGTGGGTTGTTGGGTCAGTGGATGGTTGTTTGGATAAATGGAGACAAATTGCATGAATGACAAAATGGTTTAAAAAAGAAAGGGTTATTCTGCCTCCTTTTCTGCTTCAGAATGTCGTTCAGAAAAATCACATTCGCTACGGTAAAAAAACTTCAACCCTGTCTCTGTTCTTACCTGTCCTTCAGAATGCCAGTGGAGACCCTGCAGTGAGTAGCACAGTCAACCCATTGACCACCAAGAGGTCAAAGGTTAAGACGGAAGCAGAAGGTCCGCTGCCCATTTCACCATCTTCTCAGGTAAGCGAATCAAAAAATAGTGGACATAAGTAAAGTAGGGCTGTCAAAGTTAAGACGTTAAAGCAAATTCATTTTAACGCCACTAATTTCTGGTTTTAAAGAGAGAGTGAAGATACTGGCCACATATGAAACTAGAAAACCTAATGAATCCATTGGTACCAAACATGTCATACTAGCTTGTTCGAGAAGGAGGCTAAATAACGCTAATAAGTTACGCAAAATTTTGGCGAGGAAAAACTCTAATGGCCATTTTCAAAGGGGTCCCTTGACCTCTGACCTCAAGATATGTGAAAGAAAATGGGTTCTATGGGTACCCACAAGTCTCCCCTTTACAGACATGCCCACTTTATGATAATCACATACAGTTTGGGGCAAGTCATAGTCAAGTCAGCACACTGACACACTGACAGCTGTTGTTGCCTGTTGCAGTTAAACATGTTATGATTTGAGCATATTTGTATGCTAAATGCAGTACCTGTGAGGGTTTCTGGACAATATTTGTCATTGTTTTGTGTTGTTAATTGATTTCCAATAGTAATATATATATATATATGCATTTGCATAACGCAAGCATTTTTGTCCACTCCCATGTTGATAAGAGTATTAAATACTTGACAAATCTCCCTTTAAGGTACATTTTAAACAGAAAAAAATGCACAATTAATCTGTGAGAAAGCAACAGTAGATATTAGTTTTCGAGGTTGCACTTTACATTTCAAACTATGATTGTTTTTCTTGAAGAATACTTTATGACCTCCAAAAAATCAACTGCATGGATTTTTTTGTACCTTAGCTATCTCTATAACAGCTTCAGCTGTTCCCCTCTTTAACTGCAGTTGCAAATTTGGCTCTTATTGATTATAGGTAGCGAATGAAAATGCAGCTTTAATCAATTACAAGAGGTGTTGTCACGCACGGAGATCACTTTACAACTCATTAGGATTAAGAAACAGATAAGATAAGAGAGATGCAAAACAGCGCAGAATGTTTCTGTAAGATATTGACCACGGATTCAGGTAAAAGATATAGTCTGTGTCTGAATGTGTTTATTCTAGTCATTGAAATGCTTTAATGGATACACACATCTGTACTGACAAAGTGCTGTCCTTTTTTTCTTCCAGGACCACTGTGGGGGGATCTTGGACCTGAGTGAGGATCTGGATAAAGACGAGTGCAAACAGGAGCCAGAGGCCGTATACGAGACCAACTGCCACTGGGAGGGCTGCACCAAGGAGTACGACACCCAGGAACAACTCGTCCACGTGAGTGATAGGCTTGCTATCCCTGTGGCTATTATTGAGACTTGAATGCTTGAAGTTTGAATGATAGACTCAGTTGCACTGTTCAGGCTGGTCCCATACACCTCATAAGACCAGGCGACCTTCTTCCATCGCTTCGTGGTCTAGTTCTGATGTTCACGTGCCCAGCATTAACTTTTTCAGCAATCTGAGCTCCAGTAGCTTTTCTATTGGATTGGACAACACGGGCCAGCCTTCGCTCCCCACATGCGTCAATGAGCCTCAGGTCTGACCCTGTCGCCGGTTCAACGGTTTTCCTTCCTCGGACCACTTTTGGTAGGTCCTGACCACTGCAGACCGGGAACATCCCACAAGAGCTGCAGTTTTGGAGATGCTCTGACCCAGTCGTCTAACCATCACAATTTGGCCCTTGTCAAAGTTGCTCATATTCTTACGCTGGCCCATTTTTTCTGCTTCCAACACATCAACTTTAAGTTCAAAATGTTCACTTTCTGCCTAATGTATCCCCCCCACTGCCAGGTGCCATTGTAACTTGATAATCCACGTTAATCACTTCACCTGTCAGTGGTCTTAATGTTATGGCTGATCAATGTATATCCCACAAAATCAATTCAATTCATTCGTACTTAAGTAGCGCCGCTTCCAGAGTTATTTTAACCCAAACCACAATCTCCTCTTAAACCTAACTAAGTAGTTTTATTGCCGAAGACTGAAGTTTATTTTGAAAAGACTGTGTAGCCAGCAAGACACGTGCTGCTGAACATTCGTAGGAAAATGCATGAAATATGAGGAATAACTTTTCGTAAGATATCATATGAATGCATGATGATACATTGCATTGTTTTATTACAGCCCTTTCAGCCTGTAGGCCATACAACTGTGAAAACACAAACTGTCCAATATCAGGTCTTTCACAGACGTGTCACATCTTGCTGTTCTGGACGTCGTCATCAACATTATTAGTTTCCTTTGCTGTAGTGAGTAAGTAAATTCCAAACCGGGCCATCAGAACACAAACACTTCACGCATTTTGTTGCGTAGAAAGTGAAAAGTTCAAACAACTCTTCTGCTCCTCATTAAATCCGTGCTGATTGAGTCCGGTCAGAAAGCTGTCCACTTACTGATCCCTTCCTGTTGGTTGACACGCGCAGCGTTAATGAGCCTGCCGGCTCTCGCCACATTCAAGCCCGAGCCCTGCAGCTGTGCCCCCCGTCCCACCCCCCCAACCCCTCAGCCCGATGACCCCTAACCCCTAACCTCTCACTCCCAGCAACACCCCCCCCACCCTTACCCCTTACCCCTTACCCCTGAAGCCCAGAGGGCCGGCCATAAATCCATCGTCGTGCCAGAAGCTCTGGAGTTACGGGACCTCACACTCCCCCCTTTTTCCAGGCCAACTTCTCTTCTTGCTTTCCACTTTCTGACTGGCTGTCAGTCACTCTCTCAGAGCAGTGGTAGGAGGGGCATGTGTCAGGTCCTCAGACCCAGAGACTGATGGGAAGCTGTGTGAATGGGTTGCTATGGGCGGCTACAAGTCAGGACCAGAGTTACCTTTAAAAAACTTTTGCCCCGACCCCAGCTCCCCAAGCCACAAACTCCGTGAGAGTGTGCCAGGATTAGTGAGTAGGCTAGCAGAGGATCGGTGGTTTGAACTTGGGTGTGGATGGACAATGTGAGGCCAACACATTCTTTAATCCTCACAGGACCATGGCCTCTGCTTACTATCAACTTTACAAAAAACAACCAGAAATCCAGGCTTGTAATAGACATTTCTTTCTGCAAAAAACTCCTGACAGCATGTCCCTAAGCACACCCAGGGTTTCACACAAGGTTAATATCAGCAAAAAACACACACCTGTGGGGTTTTTTCTGGCTTCTGCTTAACCAAAGTAATCCTGTGTCGAGAGCCCCCAAATGATGGATTCACAGTAGTGTGTAACCTGAAAATAGAGGCCTCCGCTTGTTTCCATTCCTCCTCCTTCACCCGAAATAGATCTTAGCAGAATCGCCAACCACTGAGCTTTTTCGCTGGTTGGAGAAGTGGCCACATAAGTGGAGCGCTGTGGGCCTGGATGTCCTCAGGAAATGAAGTGGTTCCTCTGGGTGTGTGGTGCACGGGATGGATGAGAGTTTTTTTAAGTGTGTCTGTTCAGAAACACAAGGCATTTGAGTTTAATAAAACCTGTTGTGTCTGAGGACATACTTAAGATAACTGTGAAGGTACTGTGGCATTCTCTAGCATGTCTACACAATATCTGACCATCTCCTTCTACAGCAGTGAAAATTATTCATTTTAGCAGGACAAAAAAAAAAATGCAAGGTGGAATACATGCTGGAATTAAACTAAGACGGATAATTTTTCAGTGTAGATTGAACATTTAAAAGAGAATTCTCTGAAATTTCACAATTTAACTTTAAGCATCACACAGGAAACTTTGTGTGTCCTTCACTGACTTCCTGATCCATCAAAAGGAGGGAGAATAGAAGATAAATCCTCTTCCTGATCACTTTTGCTGGGATCCGAGGAAGTTCCTCTTCCTTGAGAAACTAACACACAGAGCCTGAACAAACAAAACCAGCTTTTATCTGCCTCCTGTTGACAGATGCATAATAACTGTCAGCCATAATGGATGGTCACTCACAATGTGTGTGTGTGTGTCATCACTTTGTCATTCTACATTGTGATGATTTACTTGAATGAAATTGTCTCCTCAGCACATCAACAACGACCACATCCACGGCGAGAAGAAGGAGTTTGTGTGTCGCTGGGAGGAGTGTTCACGGGAGCAGAAGCCCTTCAAGGCTCAGTACATGCTGGTGGTCCACATGAGGCGTCACACAGGGGAGAAGCCGCATAAATGCACAGTAAGGACCTCGTGACCCTGTACAACAGTGTAGTGTACTGTTAATAACTAGCTGGTTAACTCACTGACTGACTCACTGCTGCATTTAAAGATGTACTCCAGCAATTTAGTGTTTAGTATTGCCTTTCCTTGAAATTAGGGGACTTGTGAGAAACTGAATTAAAAAAAAAGATTTGTCAAAACTAGGGCTGTCAGTCGATAAAATAGTTATTCGTGATTAATCGCAAATTAATCGCACATTTTTTATCTGTTCAAAATGCACCTTAAAGAGAGATTTGTCAAGTGCCAGCTTGCCCCAATAGCATCATATTGCAGGCCGTGAACAGCTGCCGTCTACAGCGCTCTCCCTCAATACTGGACCTGTTTCAGAAATTGTATTAGTCAGTTAGACACAAAAACATGGGAAAATAGGGTCCAGGTTGAAAAATGCCAAAGTCACCCTTTAAAGACCTCAGTTATGCGGAATTGCTTGAAAACACACCCATGCATTTAAGGGTTAACTGACTGGTTAACTAGTTGACGAACTACTGGAACTACAACTTGGATGTTGCTCAGCCTCTCTCTATGCTGCAGCCCGTCCTTTTCCCGAAAGAAAATGTTCATATGATTTTCAGCCCTATTTTCCATGTTGATAAATCACGAGGGTTTTATTGAAGGCTTCGTTTGCTGTGTGAAGATCAAATTGAGGGGCCTGTTTGCTCGGCTTCAAAGCTTGCTCACAGGCTCTTGTGAATGCATTAAAACAGATGACTTGTGAAGGAGAGAGTGAAGAAAGCTGATTGACAGCGTGGGCGTATAATTAAAATCTGCAGACAAGCAGGGGGCCATGGGTCCTTATTAAGACCAGGCTGTATACTTTGCACAAATCCCACGTGCATCTTCTCACAACACTCTAACTCCCCTTTAGTCTCGTCTTACAACGGAGAATCTTCTGACTTTTATATCCAATTTCTGAACTAGTCTAATTTGATTCTCTTTTAATTTCAAAGCCAATTATGTTCACAATGACTGCTCACAAGGAATACCAAATTATAGCTTGTACAGTACAAGTGAACACAAAGGCTAAACACAGACCTCTCTTTGTCTCAACAAAGCACACCAGCCACACCTCACACTCAGTTTAGATATGTCACATAATAGTCCTTTTTACCAAAGCGTAGCACTGCTTTGCTTTTGTGTGGCATGCCACAGTAAGTGGGCACGAGTCCAAGAGTAGATTACATTTAAAAACTGAAACACACACAGCTTTTTTTTGTTGTTGCCCAGCTCTTTTCTCTACCCAGCTGCAGACAGATCAACGCAGCACTCAGGCATTCAGTCTCACTGTCTTTGTCTCTATATCCACCTCTCTGCAGTTCGAGGGCTGCGCAAAAGCTTACTCCCGCCTGGAGAACCTCAAGACCCACCTCAGGTCCCACACCGGGGAGAAGCCCTATGTGTGTGAACATGAAGGCTGCAACAAGGCCTTCTCCAACGCCTCTGACCGGGCAAAGCACCAGAACCGCACACACTCTAACGAGGTATGTTGACGCCAGCCCTGTACGTTCCTATTAGAGCTGTTTGTCGATTAAAATATTGAATCGCGATTAATCGCATTTTAATCTCACATTTTTTATCTGTTCAAAATGTCCCTTAAAGGGAGATTTGTCAAGTATTTAATACTCTTACCAACATGGGAGTGGACAAATATGCTGCTTTATGCAAATGTATGTATATATTTATTATTGTAACTCAATTACCAACACACAATAATGACAGATATTGTCCAGAAACCCTCACAGGTACTGCATTTAGCATAACAAAAATGTGTCAGTGTGCTGACTTGACTATGACTTGCCCCAAACTGCATGTGATTATCATAAAGTGGGCATGTCTGTAAAGGGGAGACTCGTGGGTACCCATAAAACCCATTTCATTCACATATCTGGAGGTCAGAGGTCAAGGGATCCCTTTGAAAATGCCCATGGCAGTTTTTCCTCACCAAAATTTAGTTAGTTTAGTTAAATTTAGTTAAATAAATGTAGTTAAAAGTTATTAGCGTTATTTATCCTCCTTTGCAACAAGCTAGTATGACATGGTTGGTACCAATAGATTCCTTATGTTTCATAGGATGTCAGTATCTTCACTCTAGCTTTAAATCTGAGCCCGCTACATTCTCTGAAACATTGATTGCGTTAATGTGTTGAAGAAATTAGTGGCGTTAAAACGATTTTGCATTAACCATGATGTTTTTGTTTTGTCATTTTTTGTTAACCACGTGTTTAAAACTGTGACCATAATCTGGGAGAAAATGTGTAAACATAATTCAGAATGCAGTTTAGTTGTACAGGAATGTAATTTTGTAGGAGACAGGGTTGGTTCACGCACACACATCGATCAACTGACTTGCTCAGTGGGATTTCATGCATTTGAGCCACCATCAGCTTAGTGTTAGAGGAAACAAAAAATCTATACATAATTTCATTATCTTAGTTTCTTATTTTCTTCTCAAAGGAGAACACTGGATAAGTGACTTACAGAGCACGTACAGTATGTATGCTTTAGTCGACCAAAAAAATGCAATTTAATTTCAGTTGAACTTTAAATTCCTCTCGGCAGAAACCATACGTGTGTAAGATCCCGGGCTGTACCAAGCGCTACACGGACCCCAGCTCTCTCAGGAAGCATGTCAAGACGGTCCACGGACCCGAAGCCCACGTCACCAAGAAACAAAGAAACGACGTACCTCCGAGACTGCAGCCACCCAAAGGCAACGGGGAGAACGAGGCGAATTCCAAGCTCGGCGCGAGAGGCGTGGACGGCAAGATTGAGGCCAACAGCACCTCCAGAGGAGTGGAAGACTGCCTACAAGTCAAATCTATCAAGACCGAGAACTCTATGGTGGGTCCTGATCACATGAATTTAAAAAAAGTCATAGCACACAAACCTCTTTTATAGCTCATAAAATATTGATAGGAAATTGATAGTTCTTTTATTTAAACTATTGAGTTTGAGTGACTGCATCTTGAAGGAAATGAACCACTTTTAGCACTCCAGATTATCAATGTCACCTGTTAATATAACACGATCGTATACTTGCATGCCTTTGTAAGTTTAGGACACAACAAAGAGAAGGACACACTTGTTTTCCTACTGTATTTCCACTTTCCACTACTAACATTGCTTTGAGGTGAAATGTTTACTGCCTGCATCCTTCCTAACTCACCTCTCTGGTTGTTGCTTGAACTTGCTTTTCTCAAGTTAACCTTTCTAATGGACAGACTTCACTGAGGTGAGCACTCAAACTGTCTCTCTGACCGGTCGCAACTCAGCATGGGGGGAGATGTGGGAACGTGTCCTTGTGTTTCACGCCACATCGTTGCATTCTTGCATGATGTAAAATGTTCTTTTTGCATGATTATCCATTTTTTATAAATTTAAAACATGTATATGGGATGCACATATATGCATGTACGGAGACACACACAGCCATTAAACTGGTTTTTTTCTGTCCACGAGATCACTGGCAGTAGCCTCGGTCGGCCGATGATAAAAGTCATTGTCACATTAATATTCAAAGGCTGGGACTGTTTTAGCATGTGTGCCGAACAAATAGTGCCAACATCAAGCTGTGATCAAGACTTTAGTTCATTTTCAGCCAGTTTGAATTACTGTCGCCGCTGGATTGTTGCTCACAGAACTCATCTATTATCCACTTGTTTTCTTGTTGTAAATAAATCAGCTTCCTCTATAATTAATGAGATTATGGAACTGTAGACCTACATTAGTTATTACAAAACACCATTACAATCGGAATTTCTTAAATCTGGTAATCATTTAATATTGAAGAAAACATAATGGAGTTCTCTGAACCAAGCATGAGACTATAGCTTTTATTATTTTATTTTATATTTAAAAAAAAAAAAAATTCTCCATTTTTCGTAATTAGCATATTGTTAGCAGTTTTACCAAAGTTTGGCAGAATATTACGTATTTACTGAAATTGTAACAATGCAGCACTATCATTTGTAATAAAGCTTCGTTCCACTTACATCTAATTCCTCCCCGCTGTCCTCCACCAGACGTATCAGTCCAGTCCTGGTGGCCACTCGTCATGTAGCAGTGAGCCGTCGCCTCTCAGCAGCGCCAACAACAACGACAGTGGAGTAGAGATGGCCTTGCACAGCGGGGGCAGCTTCGGGGACCTCAGCGCGCAGGATGACTGCCCCATGGTTGACTCCACTGTTCCCGCTGGGGGACAGCAGGCTGGGGTGGGGCTTCAGTTGAGGAAAGCTGTGGGACATGGTGGCGGGGTCACCATCAAGCTGGAGAACATCAAGAAGGAAAGGCTGAAGTCAGTGAGGGACTCCTGCCATTGGGGCAATTCTGCCCCACAACCGCCGCAGGGCCAACGCATCAACATGAAGCTGCCTCCCATACCTGCAGTCGGTAAGTGTGGAAGGTTGAGGAAGTCCTTTACTGTGTGGTGAAGGTGCAAGATGGCTGAATCGCATTATGTCTTAGTATGTGAGTCCAATAGCCAAAACAACCATATACAGTATCATTAGTTGGTGTCATTATGTAATAATGTCTTTTGTATCTGCAGGTTCCTTGCTGGAGAACTCCAACATGATGAACAACTTAAGCGGTTCATACCCTGGCCAACACATGGGTGACCTGTCATGTGAAGTAACGCTGCTGAACCAGCTGAACGAGCGCCGCGACAGCACCACCAGCACCCTCAGCTCAGCTTACACTATGAGTCGGCGCTCCTCCGGTATTTCACCCTGCTATTCCAGCCGCCGCTCCAGTGAGGCGTCCCAGTTTGGTGGGAACCGCCACAATAACATCAGTTCGGCTGACTCCTATGACCCAATCTCCACCGATCTGTCTCGCCGCTCCAGCGAGGCCAGCCAGTGTGGAGGTGGCGGTGGCGGCGGAGGAGGTCTCCCAAGCATCCTTAGTCTGACGCCGGCTCAACATTATCGACTTAAGGCAAAATACGCTGCTGCCATTGGTGGAGCTCCACCGACTCCTCTCCCCAACATGGATCGAATGAGCCTGCGGACCCGCATGGCGCTCTACAGTGACTCCCAGGAAGGCTCGTCGCACCCGTTCCATCAGCCACCCTCTGGAGCGGTGCCTCGGCGATGTAGTGATATTGGGTATGGCACGCGGAGCATGATGCCCCATGAGGTACCCGCTAGCCTTCCACGTCGTGCCAGTGATCCGGTGCGTCGTCCCACCCTGGACCCTCTCTCCTTTCCAAGGGTTCAGCGCTATAACAGCATGAATAGCATGAACCCCATGAATGTTCCATCAGCTGAACGCCACCAGGCACTGGCTATGCAGGGCTACACTCGCTCTGATGGCAGCCTGCAACGCTACCCATTCGCCCCCAGACCGCCTAGCATTTCTGAGAATGTAGCCATGGAGAACATGGCAGTAGATGGGATGATGATTGGGGGGGAGCAGAGTGGGGAGGAGGACATGGTGCTTCCAGATGATGTGGTGCATTACCTTAGGACCCAGAATTCTGGCCCCTCAGGTCACAACTCGGGGCAAGTGGACTACCGTTCCAACAATCAGACTCAGGGCTACCAGACAAGCATGGCCCCACCAGCATCGTTTTATGCGCAGAGGAGGATGGCCATGGTGGATGCCACCATGACTGGTCAGGACATGCAATCCTGCCAGATGGGTCCCGTTGGCTCCCATCAGCAATTCTCAGCACCATCGAACAATATGAAGAAGAATAACATGCCGGTGCAGTGGAACGAGGTGAGCTCAGGGACTGTGGACGCCACAGCCAAGCTCTCCAAACAACAACAGCATCCTGTGCGGGGGAACCTAGCTGTCGTTCAGCAGAGGCACAATTTTGGTTCCTTCCAGGGACAAGGTCAGGGCCTAGGCAGCAACCAGCAGGTATTGCCTATGAGTCAGAATATGTCTATGCAGGGGTATGCGAACCACAACAGCCAGAGGCTGATGAACATCTCCCACCAGCAGCAGCAGCAGCAGCAGAGGCAATGCAACAGTGTGAACTTTAGTGAGCAAATGAGTCCCCAGCAAGGCTTTGGCCAAGAGGCAATCCCCAATTCGATATCTGGGAGCACTAGCGTGAGACCTACCCGGAACAATATGGCAGTTCCAGAACTGCAAAGTTGCAGAGCAAGGACACAGGCTGATGGGTATGCTCATGTGAACCAAGTGGATCAGCAGCAAAATTACAGCGTTCAGCAGCAGCAGCAGCAGCAGCAGCACAATATCCATAATGGAGGCAGAGGAATGTTACAACCCAGACCTCCCATAGAGCCCAAGTCCCTTGCCAGACAACAAACAGGGTCTAGCATGATGCAACCGAGCCGAATACCCAAGCCATCTGATTTCAGCCCCAGTCGTGGTACTGACACCTCAGAGGCGAGCCCAAAGAGGCCCAGTGGCTCAGCAGCCCACAACGGCAACTCTGAAAATCCAGACTCTGCTGTGCTATACACAGGTCAGATTCACATGTTTGAGCCTCCTTCTGTCAGCTTTGATGCCCCCATGTCCCCCAATGCCAGCCAGGCTCCTGCCAGCAACACCACTGCTGCAGCCAACATGGCCTCGCCAGGAGTCAACCACGTCTCCAGCAGTACGGTGGATTCTTCCACCGGCAGATCCGGCAGCACGGAGCATGCCCAGATCGACTTTGACACCATGCTAGATGACGGGGACCACTCCAGCCTGATGTCAGGTACCCTGAGTCCCGGCCTTCTGCAGAGCCTCTCCCAGAATTCCTCACGTCTCACTACCCCCCGCAACTCCGTCACCCTCGCATCTGTACCGGCAGGGATCGGCAACATGGCCATCGGCGACATGAACTCCATGCTCACAGCCTTGGCCGAAGAAAGCAAATTCCTCAACATGATAAGCTGAGAGCAATCAAAACACCTCATCATCCATCCAGTCTGAACCATTTCTACATCAGGAATATATGGACCACACAAAGCACTGATTGAACAATGCAAAACTGGCTGTTTCATACATTTCTTTCGTCATTGTCCATAGTAATATGCTTATCTTGTAATATTTGCTTCAGATTATAATATGTTACATTAAAAAATAATAGTAAGTATAGCTAGGGTTAAGGACAATTTCTATCATTATTTGTTAATAAGCCATACATTTTACCTACAAATATATGATAGCCCAGGGTATATAAATGCACCTACAAACAATTGCCATTCAGTATTTGCTGGTGTAATAGCCCTTTTACAAAGTGGTGCACTGAAAACTGTTCACATACATGTGGTACCTTGCTGAGGACATCAACATTGAGCATCGGAGTTACCAGGAAATTGACATGTAGATAACAGATCATATTTTCTCATGAAGACTTTTATGTGTATAGATTATACTGTATGGTACTTGCTATAGATTGTTGATGTTTAAACTAGGGCTGTCAAAGGTATAGTAACATATGGACACCTACTATTAATTCATAAAGGAATAATGAATACTTTTTTTTTTAATGAAATCAGTTACAATTTTGTTTTTTGCTTTGTGCTAACCACGTGGATTGCAACAAAAAAAAGATATTCTCACAAGGCTAAGCTGTAATACTCTATTCATGGCTCAGAAGGACATACTGTACATGGCAATGTATGTCATTTTTAGGCAGTTAAATTATCACAGAATTACAGTTTGTTTAGCTTGTCACTTCACCGCCAAACATGCACGTGCTTAAAGCACCGAGGTGACAGTAAGTGCCCATAAACAAGCCATGCATGTGGAAATTGTTTGCACTTAATTCAACTATCTTGCAGCATAAAAAATAAGCAAAGAAGTGACCTCATAGGAACATGTCTTGTGCACAACCTGTCTTTGTATTGCTGAAAATTTGGAATAACATTCTTCGTGAAATTCAGTGTGCGAGCAGAAATGTGTGACTGATTGCAATTCACAAAATTAAGCATTTGACGGCCCTAGTTTAAACACGTGGTTGTACAACATTATGATCCACAGAGATTAAGTGCTTTTTGATCATGGTCTGAGCTCTCGGGGATGGCTCAGTGAAATCAGATTTCCTTCTTCGCCCTCTGGATCAGAGGAATTAACTCTCCATGGTCCCATCTCACAAGGGTAAATGATTGAAAAGGACAAGGATATGCCTCTGTGTTAGTCTATCAGGGCACATGAACCCCTGTGTCTGACGAGGAGCATTCTCTAAAAGAATATACAAGTACCCCTGTGTGTTCTCAGTAGAGATCTGATCCTAATTAACACATTTATACCAACCCCCCCTTCGCTGCACCACATACTCCCCCTGGGCTCTGGATGAACTGCAGAGAGTCCAGGAAGGGACACAGACTTTGATAATGAAATCCTGTTTCGGACAGGATCGGCAAACTAGCCCTGCAAAATTCCTCAGTTTTATTATGTTTGCTGAATTTCTAAGTAGCCTTTAAAATGTTTGTGTGTATGCTACCATTCACTTTTACTATGCTCAGTGTGCGTGTGTGTGTGTGTGTGTGTGTGTGTGTGTGTGGGTGTGTGTGTGTGTGTGCATGAGTGTGTATATAGTTTTTGTACATTTCAAATAAACTATCTCCTTTTTTTCTGTTTAGATCCCTGCGTTGTCTTCTTTGATAGCATGGTCTTTGGTCCTTGGAGGCCACATGAAAGTAGGGCTAGTATGCTACAAGTGAAATCACATTTGGCACGTTTCTCAGGCTGCTGTCGAGTACAGCTCTGAGGGCAAACACCAGTACATTCACTGTAGCCATATGTATGAAGGCTGCACTCACATAAAGAGGATTCTGAGTACCAGATTTTAATGAGAACATCTTTGATTTGAAGAGATGCTACTTACACTGCACACACATGGTGCCTACACAGTAGACATATATAACAAGTTGCAAAGTCAACATGTTTAAATGAGTGCACAAACCAAACCATATGTAAGAAGTATAAAGTATGATTATTTTTCATACTCTGGAGGACCGTCAGTTTCAACAGGTATAATAATTGGTTTGGAATAGTCATCATATGTCTTTAAATCTGCAATAACAGATTTTTTTGGCCACTTGGGTGCAGTGAAAACAAGTTGTGCACACACAATGATAGGCTCATTGCGCCTCGCCTGGAAAGTAGACGAGATCAGGCGGCAGCAGCAGGGGGTGGAGACAAAAAGCGGCGTTCAAGTCGGACAGTTTCCAGCCGTTTCCAGCATCCTTTAAAGAATTTACTGGAAGTCACAGGAGAAGTTGCATCCTGTTAGATCCAATCTGGAGGCCACTTGTAATTTTCAGACCATGTTGGGATTTATTGATATTTGTCTGTAAATATATGTGGAAATGTGCGCATATCTGGCTTTGGATTCTGTCCTATATTATTTTTATGTCCGCCTTGTAAAGCCCTTTGTAATGAGCACTCGTTTTGATGTGCTTATAAATAACCTTCATTATTATTATTATTATTATTATTATCAACCACACAAGATATGTTTAACAGATGAGACCGTTATTGCACAACATGAGACTAATAGCCTACAATTTAGTGTAAAATGTCACAGAAAGTTTGGACTTTCGACAACATGCGATATTCCTTGTCAAGCTGAGAGACAATCAGCTCTTTGATCATGCGACAACCAGACGTTTCCCATCATGCCCTGTGTCTTGCAGTCGGTGGAGAGCAACTGTGGAGCGGCCTGACTCTAAAAACTGCAGCCGCCTCGATCTCGTGAGGTTATCGTTGCCCACGTGTGCATGACGTCAGAACAAGTCGTGATCAAGTCGGACACAAATCTAACCGGCATGCATTGCGCGGCGATCGCCGGTGATCGATTCTGCGCAGGCCTGGCTCATCTCCAATGAGCCTTTTGACATATCATCAACTTTTAACTTGATATGGCAAACTTTTTAGCAAACAGTTGCTTATTTACACATTTGGAATCGTGTTTGTGAATGTAAGTCAACATTCACTCTCTTTTAGCTCTGTTTTTGGTCTCTACCAACTCCTGAGAGAAATATCTGTTTCTCTAGCTGCTAAATGCTCCACTATGTTCACCAGCTAGTCTCTAACTGTGTCTGTCTGCTGTTTGCTGCTGAGCAAGAAGTGTATAGAGGGTTTTTAAAGCTTTTATTGTTGATAACAGCTGCCTGCTGTGGCTGAAAGCGGCGCTACGAGAGCTGTGAGAGTGAACCAACAGTAAGGTTGTGGGCCGTGCAGATAAACTCACTATGAAGATTGCAGATTCAGCTGATAATTGTCTGTAAGTTCATCACTAAGAGCGACCCCTTTAACTCTGTCACACTTCAGGCACGTTGGATAAAATCGACACCTAAATTATATTCCTTTAAAGATGTATAATGACTATAGCAAACCGTGTGCATCAACTGCCATGATATTACAAGTCATCGCAAACAGAGCAAGTTGAATTATGGAAAAATGGCAATGACGCCTCACAGTTTTTATTGGTTTTATTTCATTATTTGGGATGTGGAGCAATTATTTGGGGGTTCTGTAAGTGTCTGACTTCCAGTGCCCTCTTTGTTTATCACTATCTGAACATGGAAACAATTTAATATGAGTTTTACATTAATCTCTATATCTTTATTTCATCTAAAGTGCTGTGTTCAGATCTTTGTTTAAAATGCCAAAGGCATCCAAACATACATTTTTCACTGTCACTGAAATCAAGTCGAAATAAAAACACTTTTTCTTTGGTTGCTTTAAAATCGATATGACACCATAATTGATGTGTTGTCAAATTAAACACATTTCTTTGCACTGTCTCTGTTGTCTCAGGGTCAGGTCTCTTTAGATTTATCTATGATAACTGCAGTGCATATGCTTCAATAATAGAGGAGCAGCATTTGTTATGCTTTGAAGCCCTGTCTTTCCTCTGCATGCATCTGTGTATCTTTCTTGAAGCTCTGCTAATGAAAAGATAATGTATTACTATCCTTGATTCTTTATTCTGCATACTAGAGCAAAAGGAAGAAAAAAAACCCTCCTGTTTGAAAACCCAGGTGAAAAAGGATACTCCATACGCACAAAACGCATACAGAGCAGTTTCTAAAGTTAGATGGCATGTTGACCAAAATTAACAGTGGCAGGCCGGCCCTGAAAAAATGGGTCTGAGAGCAACATGAAATAGGAAAGAAGAGAGAGAAGAAGAGGTGGTGCAAGAAAAAGGAGAGGAGAGGAAAAATCAGGAGGGAAAGAGAGAGTTGAACAGAGCAAAGCTAGTAATGGGAAGGAGGAGAGAGACTACAGACAAGGGAAGGGGATGTGGGTATAAGAAAAGATGCAGAGTGCTAAAAGAAAGAGAACAAATCACTTTTAATTTGACAGCAAATGCAGCTGGGGACTGGTTCGAAGTGGAGCCTACTGATTGCTTTTGCCACTGGAATTCCTTATTCTCTTAGAGAGAGGATGGGAGAAAAATAGCCCCAGGGTAAGGAGTCTCACCAGAGAGGAGAACAAGAGGTTAGTGAGCCAGAAATGGATGATTAGACAAAGCACACAGATGAGGAGAGATTGGTGTGATGTGAGGCACACAGTCTTTACTGTAAACACGGCAAAGACACATAGTACCGTGTATCCATATGTTTCCTTGTCAATGCTTAACACAAAATGTTGACTTTAAAGTTGACACACCTGCTCTTAAAGTTGCATCAAGCCATTTTTGCCACTTGGAGATAGACTTTTTGCAACAAGCTAAAAATCATGCATAATGCCATGGCCTTATAAAGTTGACATAGCTAACAAGTTAGAAGGATTCACTCTCATTTTAACTCTGTTTTTGGTCTCCACCAACAGCTGAGAAAAATATCTGTCTGAACCGTGTCTGAACCAAACATATGTTTCATATCAGCTTCGTATATCGCTTGCAGAAACGCACAATGCCAAGTGGTTTTGGCAACAAAACTACTTGGTTAAGGTTAGAAAAAAGATCATGGTTTGTGTTCAAATAATAACGTAATAATGTAAGAAAGTAACGTAAGAACATAACGTAAGAACATAACGTAACAACGTTACGTAACAAGCGTAAAGTCAACGTTTACTTTGGGTTTCTCCTGGGTGAAAGTATTGTGTTTATTTGGCCCATCCACCACCCGTCCCGTCCAGCCTTAGTGGACTTTTTAGTTTGTTATGCTGGTATTATACCACGTAACTTTCAATAACGCCCGCTCAATGTCACCTGCTCTTTCACTCGCTCTGAATGCAAAAGTATCTGTGGTTTTCCTGGCAACTTGGCTGAAATGCTCCGCTATGTTACTAGTCGTACTTTGTCTGTCTGCCATTAGGTGCCAGCAGGTAGCCTACAGAGCATTAATCAGAGCTTTTTCATTAAAAATCGCTGTCTGAGAGGGCGGTGAGACTTAACCAAAACTGCAGCCTTTAAAACCAAAACAATGAGCTAAAAGAGACAAAAAAAAAACCTCTGTAGAACTGCAGCATCGGGTGATAATTTTGATTGTAACTACAAGCAACACCTTTCACATTTCATTTTATCATTTGTTATTGGTTAGTGCAGCTTTAACTGAATATTCAGCTCTCTGGCCCGCCTATACTCAAACACAAAAATCACTACATTGATCAAAGACTGTCAGTAGCAAAACCCTTCAATCACCCATTCTGATCTTGAATTATTCGTGATCATATTCCGACCTTGTCAATTATACCTCGAGATTAGAAAAAAATATGCAAATGCAATAGTTCCTTTGGATGCACTTCCCATTTAAAGCTGCACAATCATGTAAGTCTCATTGTTAGCCCAGCTCTCAGAAATGTGGAGAGGAGGTGGGGAGGGGAAACATCCGATCTCTATCTGTGGAATCCCCTCCTCAGCTGTCCCTAAGTTGGCAAACATCTCACTCTATAGGGCTATAAAGTGCCGCTGCCCGTAGTAGAAGGCATTTGGAGGAAGTCAGCTGTTGTTGGTTGACATTCACACCCTGAACCATGGCCACTACCAGACAAAACAAACACGCATCAGAGGGGCAGAGGGGTCAAGTGGATGAAAGATTGTTATCCTCACCTGACCCACAATGGAACAAATGCTGCAAAGCTTGAAAATAGATTTTTCATATACAGTAAAGCTCTCATAGCTTTAAAGTGCAAGTAGGAAGATGTTCATGGAGCCCACAGCACCAGACAATCTGCACTGGTCTAAAAAGGTTATTGATGAGTAACAATAGCTGTTACTGAGCGAATAAACTTGGCTACTGCGTCGTTTGGTCAGAAATTGGCCCTAGCATGGCTGTGATCCGCCAGAAAACAGAGTAGAGGTTGTGAACTGGAAACAAAACAAGTCGGATTGGCCGTCTAACCATCTTGGCAGTGCCCGATCCATTGAAATTGTAGAATTGTACTGGATGGATTGATACATAATTCGGTGAGACGTTCATGGTTCCCAGATGATAAATCATAACAACTTTGGTGGTGCCCTGTCTTTTCAAATAGCACCACCAGCAGGTTTACAGATATTCGTGTTTGCCAGAGGACGAATTGTAATAACTCTGGTGATTCCCTGACTTTTCATCTTGTGCCATCATCAGGTCGAACAATTTAGTACTAAACGAAGCACATTTCTTTCTTTCTCTTTTTATGTAACTTCACTCGTTAATGTATTTTTTTTTTTTTAATCACCCAGATCCATCAGGTCCCCTAAATATTCTCTCCCACTTAAGGGAGAATTTAGTTACTTAGCAGTTCCTCAGGTCCCAGTGGTGTGTGTGAACAGTAGTTCATTGTTGGATTAGACCAGCTGCTATTGGCACTTCTCAGATGCTTTCTCTTGTAAAAATGAACTGTACCCTTTTCACCAGCCTTTATTTCTGGTCTCTTTCACTTTCTATACTTAAATGCATACATATACATACAGTATGTATATACAGTGTGTGAGTATGTGATACACACATATAGTTTTGACAATGGCACACTGTGCTAACATGATAATAAATTGATCACCACTAAGGCCACTGGTGTATCCACCAATTCTATTTTTTTATATTTTGATGTTGCTGCTATGAATGAATCTAATTTGCTTTTGTGAAACTGTAATTTAATGGGCCAATATTCAGTTTGAAATATATCCCAAATGAATTTTAGGGGTATTTCAAGAAGTATTGAAGTGTGTCACATTTTGCTCTTTGACCTCTGAGGTCAGGTCATCATAATAAAGTGATTCACTGGCTGAGGCTGTTGTGCCTTTCTCCCCAGGCTTGGATCAGTTTCTCATCAAAGGCTTCCTGCGTCGAGCTCTGTGCCTACTGAGATCAGAGGGACGTGACCCGTGTCTGAGTCAGGGTTACCTACTGCCCCAATAGAGCTTTTGGCCCATCCTGCTTCTGCTGGCCCGAGGGCAGAGCGTGCCCCGCTAAACTGTGGAAGTGCAAGAATTATGATCCACCCGCACAGAGCCTAGGGGATGTCTGTGATGAAGGCCAGCATTGTGCCCTTCCTCGGGGGTGTAAGAACCCAGGGTCAGTCCATAACCCGGATCTTGACCTCTCCTATAGGTTTACTCTATTGCCAGCCGGACTGGAGGTCAGATGCTCTGAGAGCTCCGTCATGAGTAGGCCGTTTAGGAATGCCATCGTTTGATTGAAGTCAGGGGATCTTCTGATTAAAGGCTTATGTGAGTGAGAGTGAGTGTTGCGAGGGGATGACCTCGTCTTAGCTCTCGGTCAGCAACGTTTTTGAGTTTCTATTTTATGCTTTTTAGACTTTTCCTTTTCCTGTTGTAACTGGCACAAAGAATGTGCACCCACTCAAATCCCTCACCCGCTGCACTTTCCCTTTGAAATACATGGTGTAACAGTACTCATAAAGTCATTCTGATTGTCGAAGCATAAATCACTTTTTGTCTGCTGAATAAGATACCATTGGAACAAAACATTTCTAAAAAATCTCTAATATTCCTGTATGCATTGAAAAAAAAAAAAGAACTGTTATTGTGGCAAAGAAAAATGTACTGGGTAAAGACCACAGGAGTACGGGCAGTTCCGTTTTTGCTAATGTTCCTTTTGGTTTGGCTCTCTCACATATTCTGCGAGCCACATTGACCCAGGCACCTCCCCAACACTGTGAAAACCCTCTCATCGCAGCATTTTTGCTTCTTCTGGAGCAAACACACTAATAGACCAGAGGAGGTTTCCCACCCTAAACCTGAACCCTTGACCTTGTTCAAGGGTTGGGAGACCTGGGCTGTAGCTGATCATGTTTCTACATAAAAGCTGTTGAGGATAGGCTAGTATTTTCACATCCACAACACTGTAATTATGTAGTGGAAATGCCAACTAGAATTACAGTTTGAATAGCTGAGTGCAGCTGAGAGACGGTGGAATGACTGGGCTTAAAAGAAAAAGATCTCTATAGTAGAATTGATCCTTGCAAACAGATATTTTAGTGTTCCTTAATCATATAGGCCTGGAATCCCTTAAAAGACATCACTGAGATAATCTTCATACCACCATCAATCAATGGAACAAAGAGGATGTTGGTGCCATAAGGCATTTTAAAGAAACTAACCACAGCACGTAAGGCTCTGGGGTCAGTTACCTTTAACTATTGCACCAGCTGGTGACTTGAGTTTAACATGAGTCCTTACCATCTCAGAGTATCATATATTCACCCTTCTTTCCCCCAGGGCTGGAGGCAGGAAAGGGGGTCTGATGCAGCAAAAAGCATCAGCTCAGACAAAAAACAGATTGTTTCCTTCCATACAATACACAATGGCCCACTTGCCAAATAAAGTTTTTAGCGCACACAGCAGGTCTGTATAGAATGGTCAACCACTGTGGCGCTGTTAGAAGGAAGGAACAAGTGTTGCATATATCCTGGACATAATGCCAGCATGTGGGATGTTGGCTCTTTTGAGGAACTACTTCTGTCATCTTCTTGTATCATTTCAAACCACTGGAATTGCACCCGATTCGGCTGTTATCAGGCCATTAAATAGACGTTGTCAGTCACTATAAGCACCACAGATGTGGGTCATTAGGGGCCTACTACGCCTACTACATTGTAAAAGTGAAAGTGAAACTTAAAAGCAACATGTTACAACATGTAAAACTGAATGAAACGTCACCTTTTGAACACAAACAAAAAGGCTTCTCTAGGTTTAGGCAATAAAACTACAACTTCTTTAGGTTTAGGCAAAAACAACTGTTAGGTATAGGCAACAAAACTACAACTTATTTAGGTTTTGGCCAAAACAACATATATTCAGGCAATAAAACTACATTTTCTTTAGGTTTAGGCAACAAAACTACAACTTCTTTAGGTTTTGGCAACAAAACTACAACTTCCTTAGGTGTACGCCAAAACAACAGTAATGTTTAGGCAATAAAACTACATTTTATTTAGGTTTAAGCAACAAAACTTCAACTTCTTTAGGTTTAGGCAAAAAAAAGAAGAAAAGAATACACTGAGTTAAGTTTAGGGAAAAAAAACATTGTGTTTTGAGTTAAAATAACTATGAACACAAAGACAACTACACATTATTGGTTTCACACGGAAACCATATTGACCCACATCTATGGTGCTTATTGTGATTGATAACGCCTATTTGATAGCCTGACAACAGTCTAATCTGCTGGGACTTCGGTCAAACTACATCTAAAGGCATAGAAAGTTGCCCATCCCTGTCTACTCTTAGGCCCTGCCTGATAGATGGTTCAGGGCCGATCTGATTTTGCTTAGTTGGTAAACATAGTCAAACATAGCCAAAAACTCTCACACACTAAAGGATGGACGAGTGCCAAATGCCTCTTCAACTGCATGTTTCATGTCAGCGGATTGATTTCCCAGGAGATGTAAATACCCCATGTGAACACTAAGTGAGAGTCCTTCATCTAGTCAATGAATTGTATTGTTGTGTTTGTGGATAAAGCTGGCAATAGTCTATATTTTTCTTATTGTAAACAAATCCCATGGAAAAAACAAAACCAACAATGAATTGATCCAACTAACTAATTATACGTATCCCAAGCCTGATAGATCTTCCTCTGTGCCATAGAGCTCCATTGTTGTCCAGAAACTATTAAAAACACATCAGTGAGGGAAAAACAGTTATGCTGTATATCACGTACAGCTGTACCTCTGTTCCAAATAAATTAGAAATTAGAAGAAAAAAAAACCCATCAATGAGTCACTCTGTTGCACTGGGTGACATGTTGCTTCATTACCATGAACACACACACACTGTAGTTTATTTTGACTCGGTCCCACATATACAGTCCAGGTGCTGTAAATTCTCACAAGCACACGAAATGTGTTTTAATCCGCGACTGAATAAAGTCCCCAGCAAATGCACTATTTACTTCTGTGTGAGTAAAATGTTTGCTAAAAACTACAATGCCTAGCTGTTTTAGGAAATGACTGAGTCTTTTTAAAACAAAATGAAACAATATATTTGTGGTCTGGTTTTACATCTGCAATAAGTTATTTTTTGGCCACTGCAATACATTGTAAATACATTATTGACATATTATCACCTTATTAAGTTGATATGGTGACAGTTGTTAGCAAACAGATGCCTATTTACACATCCATCAGACACAAAGCAACATTAGATGAATGTAAGGCCATTATCACTCTCCTTTTTGCTCTGTTTTTGGTCTGCATCAACTCCTGAGAGAAATATCTGGCTCTTTAGCTGCTAAATGCTCCATACCAGCTAGTCACTGATTGTGTCTGTCTGCCGTTTGGTGCTGAGCAGGTGTACAGTGGGATTATCAGAGCTTTTTCCGTTGAAAACAGCTGCCTGCTGCAGCTGGAATCGAGGTTGCTTAGAAAGGCAACGAGCGGAAAGATGATAAAACGCTCAGGTGAGTTGGATGTTTACTCTTTGCAACTCCTTCCACATTGCACATAGTCCATTGTTAATATAAGAATTAGTGCAGCTTTATATTACGTCTTCAGTAATAGACTTGGGGCTGAATGCTACAGACAGGACAAGAAGTCAAAAGACTAACACATTATTGGTTTTGGTCTTTTTGTTGGATTTGTTGACAACAAGACAAAAAAAAAATCAGACTGCATTTCTTCTAACCTATTGGGAAAAATATATGAAACTACTTACGATCTTATAGGCAGCAACTGTGGAGGTTCCCTCCCTCCGTCCCATTCTTGACATCACCTTTGACATTAATCCTCTTTTGTTAACATAATGAGATCAATACAATAGTTTGTCCACATGTCACAGATTTCAATCCATTTATCTCCTGTTGCAGTGGAGCACTCACACTTTGGAAAGGCTTCTCCTTCTGTTACACTGCAAGTGAATATATTATTTTTTATGAAAATTTGACTTTCTGTCAAACACATGATCTGAACATCAGTGCCACTGGGATTTGCTTTTACAGCATTTTAAATGTCCGTCTCCTCGTGTACCTTGATACATGTCCATGATGAACAATGTAAACAAGACCACATTCTTAGCAAGTGTTCTTAGGTTAGTGATCTTGCTGTTTTGCAAATCTGTAGCCATACAATTGTGAAACACACACCCGGGTTATGGAAAGTTCATCTGTAAATGTGTGCTTATCGTGATACAGTGAGTCTCTATAACATTATGTGCCAGTTGGATACAGCAAAGCTTTAAGAATGCAAACATCAAACTGTGGACTCCAGCTGTAGTGTGATGCTCTCTGGCCCTCTCTCTTCACAGTGACCACTGTAAGAAATGAAGGTAGTAAAGATTTAGAGATGCTCCAACAACAAAAGTATTTTACACAAGAGCCTCTAAATAAAATGGACAAAACAGTAATGTGTGTGATCAGCCAGTGGGGTAATTTAGTTCAAACTTTTCAAATAAATCTACTTTTAAGGCAACAATAATGTAACATTGACAAAATATGAACGCATACATGACGGATTATACAAGTCAAGAGGTAAATGATTTTCATGCCGTAAGGAAATAAATAGAAACCTGGAGCTGCAGGACAAATTATAATAATTATTATTATTAAGAAATTATTCTAACTTGTTTCCATAAAAGGAGTAAAATTGAATTAAAAATGTGAACGATTCTTTGAAAATATAATAATTAGCCTTTCTGATGCATATTTTCATATTCATGCCCATACAGTTAAGATACAGCATGGCAAGAATATTTTGGCCACCACCTGTACAACCATGGGTATCATATGTAGCTAATACCGTATTATGCACATAACAACACTGTCTTTCAGCTTTTTGGCATCTTTGCGCCACAACAGTCCCTCATTGAATCAAATAAGAAAACCTAATGTAGGTTCCATAACCCTCCATATATGAGTACCATTCATGTATTCTCACATCCTAAATGACTGAAGGAAAAAACACTCACTACTTGGCTTTTAGTGTGACTCGGGTACAGTGCTAAAGTCCTCACTGATATCCCTGCTTTTAGCACTCCAAAGTGTCAAAACGTCCCATTTTAGGTGACAATGCATTATCACACATCTAATCTCTGGCTACATGGGTGGGGGTGACTAAGAGCATCATTCTGACTGACAGCAGGATACTCCTGCTAAATGTTCAAATGCCCGACATTCAGCTGGACAGCTATTCATCACTATTAACAGAACTGGATGTACATCAGAGAACAGTGATCGAAGTATGAATCACTAATGCAATCGCATTTAGTTGTCCTCTCTTGGTAAATCATGTTCCATATAATTTATATCCAGGAAACCATGTGGAACACTGTGCTTTACTATTATTAAACTGTATGGTTATTGCCACACTGACATTGCCCACTTTTGTACTACTATTGTAATTAAAAGATCAAAACGTAGGCCTAATATATTTACTGTAATAAATCATAAAATCAGAGATTAAGGAATGCTTGATTGAAATACAGGCTTCTCCGACAACAATCCTACAGCCAGTATTTTCTCCTTTGAAATTTCCATTCCGGTCCAGAATGTCTGTTTCTGTTTTGCTCGATGTGATCCCGTCCGCTACTCATTTCAACACCACGTTGACACAACAAACTGGCACGCAAACACTAAGCAGCCTTCTGCAGCCAGCTAACGAACTGAATCAACAGAGGTAACGTTAACGTTAGATTCTACACGACATGAAAAGCCTCGGCACATCTCTCTGTGGTCCGTATGAAGCTGGTTATCAAGGCAGCCAGTATTTGAGACACACAGCCGCTGAAGTGATTCCAACTACTGCAGCTGGCCAGAGGCTAACACGGCCGTGTCTAGAAGGTAACCCTCAAATTGCGAAAACATGAGCCGCTATGAGTCACACCAGAGGAGCAGACGGGCCACTTCTCCAATGTTTTGAATTTGGACTGCTGTTACCCATTTTAAAGGCTAGCTGTCAGTTCTCCATATTGTTCCTTTAAAGTTTCTCAACAACCTCTGTATCAGACAGCCATGTCAGAACTGTGATGCTCTATTCAATTCTATGGTTGGGAAAAATATATGTGTGAAAGATTGATTCCCACCCTGGCCTCACACCACCTTCTTTTTGCCATTTATGTCAACAGATATGTGGTGTCTCACATATCGCTAGCCAGAAATAAGCTTTTACTTTTGTTAAAAATGAAGAGTCAGACTTTGAATGAAACTCGGGGCCGTTACTTCAGAGGTGGTAGCTGGTGGTAGACTACTTTAATAAACCTCAGTTTCCATTTCCAAGGTGAGTTGAGTACCTTTTCTACTACAAATAACCTCGGTGACTTGTTAACTTGTCATCTGACCTCTTCACCATGAGGTCGAAAATTGTCCAATACTTTGTTTATGACTAAATAACTGCAAAACTGATGACCTCTCCATCTGCCATCTCCATCAGCCTCAGTTGTAATGTGTTGCATTTCATATTAATATGCTAAACAAGAATGGTTAACACATGGATGTATAAAGAGAACTGGATACAGTGTTGGAGGCGGTGTCCCGTTCATTCCTATGAATGTTGCTCAGTGGCGCATTAAGCCCAAAAAGTTTGACTGCCAACACTCCAACACGCCCGCCTCCCAACTGCTCGGTCTGGGTTTCATTCACATAAACGGAGGAGGGGAAATAACTCTGGATTCAGCTATTAGTGTATTTTACAACTTTTAGGACCTAATGATTTAAATAAGGACTATTCAAGTGTTCGTACTGGGAAGTTGATTAACCTAAAGTCTATGGGGAAAAGTCATTTTGGGTCCAATGGCACAACGTGACGGACACATAAGTTGTAGTACCGCCATTGGCCACTACGAAAAATTGGCTTCAAAGCCCGGTGCTCTTCCTGGAGGCTTGGGTTAACATGGTTAACATTATACCTGCTAAACATCAGCATGTTAACATTTAGCTCAGTACAGCTTTACAGAGCCGGCTGTAGATTCTTAGTCTTTTTAAACACTAAATGTGGCCTCATCTAGCCGCATGAGTGGATGACCTTTTCCTCTAAGTCCACTGTTTGAACAAAGTCTCAAAGGAGGAGGGGCCTTTTAGGTCCTAAGCCAGTTATCCAGGGGGAAACATGGACAGGGGCTTAATAAGGATGATAGTCCTTTAAGTGCATAAGAACGTAATGATAAGGATTTTCTAGAAAATGTTATGTAATTTCAAGTGATTATGTACGGTGCACCAGACAAAAAACAACTGGAACTTGTCCTCTTATTGATCTTATTCTTTACCATAAAGTAAAACAAATGTAACAAATAACCATAATAATAATAATAAGAGCATTTCCCTGTATCAGATTAGCCTTGTTTATGAATCCAGGCAGCCACCAGAGTATGAAGCCACTGACTGACAGTCTGGATGGAGACGTCATGTGAGCTGGCAGCAGTACAGGGCCCCTGAGTGTAAAAGCTGTTCCCTGTGTTCAGAGAGAAAAACCTGCTTTGTGCTGAATCAAAAAGCTCTCCCTGGTTTTCCTATTCTCCTCTGGCTGCGTATCTCTGTGGCAGCGGTTCCAGGAGCCAGACCCCTCGCCCCCACCACACTTCCCAACTCCAAACCCCCCCCACTACACCCTCTCATTTCTGTCCATTAGCAATCCAGAGGGGGAGGTTTTGCTGAAAACAAACAACAACAAACAAAAGACCAAAGTGGGGCGAGTGAGAGCGGAAGGGGGTGCAGAGGGAGAACTTCTGTGTGAAATAATTGCGAGGAACAATTTCAAACAGATGTCTGTTTGGACTTGGCCCTGGGCTCGTGTCCCCGTTAAATATAGTGATTTGATTGGAAAACAAGCAGTGTGAGGTGGGCTGGCGGCCAGCCGGACCATTCGGGGGCTCTCTAATGACCCCCAAGGGTCGAGGGGTCGTCGGAGTAAAAGCAGATCAGAGAGGATGTGGGGCCGGCAGCCAGGACAGGGCCCATAAATCTAGCCCATTCTCAGAGGAAGCTATCTTTTTTCACTTGGCCATCAGAATTAAAATACAATCACAATCGTCACATTGTGCTCCCTCCAGTGTGCAAAGGTTATAATTCAAAGCTAGCAGACAGATTTGGGAGGTTGGGTTGGGTGGTAGTGGACTTTTGGGAGGAAGGTCAAAAGGGTCGTGTATTTTTAGGCCCTATGAGAACCACTGCTCAGTGGGTTGTGGGAAACTGTCCTACAGATCCATAGATTAAACTCTTTGATTGCTATGACTGTGCTGAGAAAGCATAACATTCAGGAAAGCAAGTGTACCAGTGAAATTAATTTATACCAACAAGTCATAGAAATATTTATTCCAGTCCTCTAAATCCAGCAGCAATAACGCACCATGAATGGGATGCATTATTACAGAGCGAACAACATTTGTGAAGGCCAAAAATCTCTGATGGCATAGCTGACCGTGAGTTTTTCTTCCAATTTTCAGGCGGCTCAGTTTTTCACACGTGTTAATGTACTGCAGGTTGGACAGCTGCACTTTATTGCAGAATGGCGCAAGATGATCAGGATCATTCTCATCCCCACTGACCACTGAAGGAACACACGTGCTTTTCAGTTCGTCAAAAATAAAAACTTCCATCGGCCTGCCAAAGAAAGAGTGAAGAGAGAGTGAAGAGAATTTTTATTTCTTTCCCGCAACAAAGGGGCTTAGTCAGACTTGACTGTGAGCTGAGATCAGCGTTACACAGCTCAGACACGCTCTCTACAGGGGAGGAAGTAGTGTGTCAAAATCACTCCAACACACTCGCAGGCCACATTTTGTACAGTGTACAGTACATGTAAAGTTTTTAAGTATAACAGATGAAATATCTTGACTGAATATTCTCCAAAGCTCAAATCACTTTCTGAGTGATAGTACATCCACCATATGAATTAAATAAATAATAACTATCAGATAGTTCTAGTTTGTCGCATATTCTAAAGATGGCCACAAACAGATTATATTGAAATATTAAGACTATTAACACTAATAAGAACAGTGCTGTTTTATAATTAATACCTTGACATGAAAATCAGTCACAGTAAAAATAATTTTTTGACTATGTGGCATTTGTTGGGGACTATTTTCAGCAGCGGATTAATGCTAGTGTTAGTGCTATTGAGTATTAATGGAACCAGGGCTGTGAATGTGGGATTGAGTCTAAATAAACTACAGTGTGTGTGTTCATGGTAATGAAGGAACATGTCACCCAGTTTTTGGACAATACTGGAGCTCTAAGGCTCTAGTGGATACACACAGTACTTAGTTAGTAAGATCAATTCTTTGTTGGTTTTGGTCTTTTTGGTGACAATAACAAAAATATAAAATATCACCAGCCTTATTCTTTAAATCATGGCTAATGAATTAGTTTGTAAAAGTGAATCAAGTTGCATTGTGGGTAATGTAGGCCCCAGGTTTTGACTAGAAGAAGAATGTGTGGGGGAAAAAAAGACAATATCTCTGGTTCTGCTGCATCCTCTTTTATCTTTAATTCCAAACTGTCCATCATGAGTCTGATTAAGTTATATAGGTGCAATGCTAAATGCTAAAAGAAAATCTCTTTTAATTTCACTGTTATTTGCAAAGTTTCTTAGCTTTAACTTTAACTTCTTTAACATGTTCTCTGATGAACGTGTACCTTCTGAAGAGACACAGCAGGATGACACAGTAACATGCTTGCTTTCACTTTCCAACCCATACATAATGAAGATGTAGATGTTGCTCCGTGCCCTGACAGGAATAAGCAGGCGCATAATGTTTCACTCCTTGTTGACCCGTTGTGCCAAAGGTGCAGGTTTCACTTTTGTGTGGGTGACAGCAAATTGCAGTGACACACTGTTCACTGACGAAAGCCAATCACAAAATATATGTATCAGAAAGTAATGACTCAGTACACTCATAATTCATCCTTCTTTGAGTACTGAAAGGGTGTCCCTGTCTTCTCCTTGATCTACACTTATGTTAGTTATCCACAGCTCCCTTTCACTACAATATGCTATAGGAAGGACACACTTATCACCAGAATGACCTTTGACCCCCAGAAGATGACCCTCACAAGATTGCTTTCAGCCATGTGTTGCAGTGCCACATATACTTAGGGCTAACATCTGACTCAATCCATCTTGAGTGACTTGGCAGAGAGACAGGAACACTACATATTAATGACCAAATTAGCTTATCACCATTTTGTAAACTGACCAAACCAAAAGGCTTTACATTTACATTACAAAATTCAAACTGAACACATGCTTATGATTTTTTTAGTGTCTATACGTTGTCCCTCCTCAAATGGAGGTATACAGTCTCTTACAGATGTTTGTCACCTGTTGAGCCATCTGCTGCTTTGACATCAGCGTGACACAGACGAGGCCTGTCTCCTGAGGATGAGAACCTGCGCTCAGAAAGGCCAGAGACCAACATGCATATTCAGTAACAGGCTCCACACCTCGCTAATTATCATGAGCTGCAGCACCCCTACAGGAGCTTGTGTATGCAAGTCTGTGAACAACTGAAATGTAAAATGTCCAAGTGAGAAAGAGAAGAAGGAGTCATCGTTGCCCCGTTGACCACCCCGTCGAAGCTCAGATAACACCACATGTCAGACCGTCCGTCATCCAGGGAAGTGGGAGATCTTCTCTTTTAGCAACTCCATCACCTGTCACGAGGACACATCATCCTCCTCCTCTACCGTCGAGTACACTTATAATCATCTGCCTAATATATTGTTTCTATGCATCCTAAATGAGGAGATTCTAAAATGTATTGGCATCCTGTGAATGTTTTTTTTCCATCTCAGCCTTTGTCCTGTACATACATTTTGGTTTGCGGGACATCAAGCTATAACACTCATATTAGGGTTATGTGCCATATATTTAATTAATTTGCATAAAAATGCTGTTTTTGTAATTTGTTCACTTTTAACCCACACTGACCAGTTTTTGTCTTTTTTTAAGGGGGTACAGGGGGTCATTAAGGGGAGACAGCAGGTCAACAGTAGATATCACATATAAGTGGTGAACATCATCTGAAAGCTGGGAACCTGGAGATTAATTTGAGATGCAGCTCAGCACTGTGTGTCAAATAGTTTTAGTCATAAATCAGAAATAAACATGAATTGATAAATTGTAAAACTGTATAAGGGCTTAGAACATTGTGATAGAACTACAGACGTAGGCAAAGTTGTTGGTAACGTTCCGTTAAAGAGAGAAAAACCCACAATGGTCACTGAAATAACTTGAAACTGACAAAAGTAATAATAAATAAAAATTCACTGAAAATGAACTAATGAAAATCAGACATTGCTTTTGAATTATGGTTCAGCAGAATCATTTAAAAAAACAAACTAATGAAACTGGCCTAGACAAAAATGATGGTAACATTAACTTAATATTTTGTTGCACAACCTTTTGAGGCAATCACTGCAATCAAGTGATTTCTGTAACTCTCAATGAGACTTCTGCACCTGTTGACAGGTATGTTGGCCCACTCCTCGTGAGCAAACTGCTCCAGCTGTCTCAGGTTTGAAGGGCGCCTTCTCCAGACTGCATGTTTCAGCTCCTTCCACAGATGTTCAATAGGATTTAGATCAGGGCTCATAGAAGGCCACTTCAGAATAGTCCAATGTTTTGTTCTTAGCCATTCTTGGGTGTTTTTAGATGTGTTTTGGGTCATTATCCTGTTTGAGGACCCATGACCTGCAACTGAGACCAAGCTTTCTGACACTGGGCAGCACATTTCGCTTCAGAATGCCTTGATAGTCTTGAGATTTCATTGCACCCTGCACAGATTCAAGACACCCAGATGCCAGATGCAACAAAGCAGCCCCATAACATAACCGAGCCTCCTCCATGTTTCACATTAGGTGTTACAGTGTTCTTTTCTTTGGATGCTTCATCTCTTCGTCTGTGAACATAGAGCTGATGTGACTTGCCAAAAAGCTCCAGTTTTGTCTCATCTGTCCAAAGGACATTCTCCCAGAAGCTTTGTGGCTTGTCAATATGCATTTTGGCAAATTCCAGTCTCGCTTTTTTATGATTTGGTGTCCTCCTGGGTCGTCTTCCATTAAGTCCACTTTGGCTCAAACAGTGACGGATGGTGCGATCTGACACTGATGTACCTTGACCTTGGAGTTCACCTCTAATCTCTTTGGAAGTTGTTCTGGGCTCTTTGGTTACCATTCGTATTATCCGTCTCTTCGATTTGTCATCAATTTTCCTCTTGCGGCCACGTCCAGGGAGGTTGGCTACAGTCCCATGGACCTTAAACTTCTGAATAATATGTGCAGCTGTAGTCACAGGAACGTCAAGCTGCTTGGAGATGGTCTTATAGCCTTTACCTTTAACATGAAGGTCTATAATGTTCTTTCTGATCTCCTGAGACAACTCTCTCCTTAGCTTTCTGTGGTCCATGTTCAGTGTGGTACACACCATGATGCCAAACAGCACAGTGACTACTTTTCACCCTTTAAATAGGCAGACTGACTGATTACAAGTTTGAAGATACCTGTGATGCTAATTACAGGACACACCTTAGTTTAATATGTCCCTATGGTCACATTATTTTACATCTTTTCTAGGGGTACCATCATTTTTGTCCTGGCCAGTTTCATTAGTTTGTTTTTTAAAATGATTCTGTTGAACCACAATTCAAAAACAATATCTGATTTTCATTAGTTCATTTTCAGTAAATTTTTATTTATTATTACTTTTGTCAGTTTCAAGTTATTTCAGTGACCATTGTGGGTTTTTCTCTCTTTAACGGAACGTTACCAACAACTTTGCCTACGTCTGTATATGATGGTCATTCCCATGTTCACTTTGGTTTCGTGAGTTTTCATAATCAATCTTTCACTCGAAAATTGATAAAAATGATCAATAATCCCTCCAAAATACCACATTAAGACACCAAGACCTTGAGGAACACCATAGAAAAACTTGTGGGATCAAAGAATTTTGACATTTGGAGATTTCTGCAAGAATTGCATTTTTTTACGATTGGATGGCGAGCACTTCTGTTCTAGAAACTGCTCATAGTGCCCCTAATTGTCAATCTACCTACATGTAGGAAAGCCATCCATCCTCTGAATGCTCTAGGTCTTTAGTTTGTGGCTGTGAAGTTTCATGAGGCTGTGATTATCCTAGAGGTCACCACAGGTCATTTTATACAGGTATGTCAAATTATAAAAAATGGTCTCACTGTATGAAATGGCTACTATGGGGACTAACATCATCACACATGAATACAGTTGGGCTCATTGGATCCACAAGAGTCTCAGCTTTACAGTGATACCCAATTTATGCAAATCCAAGACTGTTTAGGGAGCCCACTATGCAGAAATATTCAAATACCTCATTTTTAGAACAGGCAAAAATAACACATTCATACTGCATGCAAGAACTGCATGTGATGATCATAAACTGGCCCCATTTTCATTCACGTATTTTGAGGTCAGAGGTCAAGGGATCCCCTTTGAAAATCTCCATGCCAGTTTTCCCTCACCAAAATTTAGCCTTACTGGAGTGTTATTTATACTCCTTCCAGACAAGCTAGCATGACAGGTTGAGGTTGGTACCAATGGATTCCTGGTGTTTTTCTTGTTTGATATGATACTAGTTCTTCACTCCAGCTATGACTGACTGAGCAAAGACTGTGCCTGCAACAGCCAATTAAAGACGGTGATGTCGGCTGGGATCCCGCAGCTCTCAGAGGGTTGCAGTGATTCATTTCATATGATTAGTGAAAGTGAATTTAGATTTGCTTTAACATGTTCTTTCCTGAAATGTAACCGACTGTGCTCATCTTGTTTATTGGTCTTGGACAACTATTGTGTTATAGGTACTCACAGACTCTGTGAAACACATAACACAGGGTTTTTATCATTGTTGAGCTTGTGGCGCCCTCCTGTGTGTGATACAGGTAAGAACTTCCTTAACTGGACAATGCAACTTGATACAATGACGTACTGTACTTATTGCAAATACATATATATTTAATGTGTGCATCTTTATGTCATACTGTATTTTTTATTATTACATTAGTAACTAAGGTATGCAAACAAAATGAAATAGCTTAGTACAACACATTAGGGATACTGAGTTGTAGGCTGATTATCATCATTTTAGGCTATGATGTCTGAAGGTTGGCAAACATGCTGATCAATCATACTTATTTATCACTGACCATGATTATTGACTTGACTTTTCATCTATAAATGCGTCAAAATTGAGAATTTGCCTGCTGAACTTTTTGAAAAAAAAAAAATCCTTAGGGGTTGAGGAGTGATGACCTCTGACCCCTGCTGTGGGTAGCGTCACAGAAGCCCTACTCATAAAACGCACTGACTTCACCGATACTGAATCTCCCTCAGACTGCCCCTCAATATGATGGGATCAATACCACTTTGGCAGATTGATTTGTTGACTCTCTAATATCACAGGACTGATAAATTCCATAGGTTGTGTCGGCTACATAATGTAGTCAACAATGAACGACAGCTATGAAACTGAACATTAGCTTCATATTGTTGTGGAATGTGAAGTTATTTGTTAACCTACTCTGAAACGGTGAACAATAATTTGAGAGTTGGGGACCTCTGCTGGAAAGGACCACAAAGGTGATTTCAACATATAATTAATTAGGCTTTTAATCCACGCAGCACAACTAAATAGTACATCTCACACTTTTTAGATAAAAAAGTACAATACATTATCTTAAAGGGAATTTGCCGGGCTCTGCATTGCCCGTGCCTGGAGACATAACAAAAAAGATTGTGTACCTTTGTGTCTTTTCAGAGCTAGATCATCGAGCATTGTGAACATATTCACTGCTTAATAACTGTGAAATAATCATATTCAAATAAGCTACAGTAGCCTTCTACCATCCTTATGTATCTGGCTCCAGCATGAGAGCATGAAATAAGCTATATGGTACACTCTACTGGGTGAAAACAGAACTACATACTGTTGACTAAAGTTGACCTCAGTTGCCGAAGGTGCTGTTTTCTGGTTTGCATCCATCTGCTTCAGTAGCTGGTGCATGCTCGCAATTTCAGCGGCGAGTGTGTCATTAACTTTTTACTTGTCATATTCAGTATTTCTCTGAGACAGAGTGATATGGTCGCATATGTTGGCGATAGATATAACTGATGATATGTAACTCACAGATTAAGTAAAGTACAACAAATTAATTACACAGTGATGCCAGAAGCTCTCAGTCTAAGCAGCCATCCACCAGGAAGCGTCACGTGACTCCCTGCCTGCACCGAATCTTGAACTAAAATTATTTCTCCAAGTTCCTGTTGCCTTAAAGGGGACATATCATGCTCATTTTCAGGTTCATGTTTGTATTTTGGGTTTCTACTAGAACATGTTTACATGCTTTAATGTTAAAAAAAACCCTTTATGTTCCTCATACTGTCGGCTTGAATATACCTGTATTTACCCTCTGTCTGAAACGCTCCCGTTTTAGTACATTTCAATGGAATTGCAACAAATATGCGTTGCTAGGCAACAGCTTGGGTCTATGTTTACTTCCTGTCAGCTGATGTCATTCACATACACTGCAACAGGAAATAAACTGGGACCCATTTAGAATATTTTTGCATTTAAAACTTCGAAATGGTCTAAATATTGTAGATTTGTGACATCACAAATGGACAGAAATCCTGATGGCTTGTTACAAAAGCTCAGTTTCTGAATACGGGCTGTGTGTATTTCTATGTGGATTGAGTGTTTTATTACTTTCACAGTATTTATATAGAACTTAAACCTGCTTTATAATAAAAAGCCATGAAAATGTCACTTTTTACAATATGGGACCTTTAATCCCTCAAAACATATCCCACATATCTGTTCTCTGAGAAGCTGAGAAGAAACTGACAATATTTTTGGGAATACGTTGTAATATTACGAGAGTAAAGTCAAAATTTAATTAAAATAGTCATAGTATTTCAAGAAAAAATCGACCTGCCCTATAGTGTGTTGTGCCTAATGTTATTGCTCTGCTGATATGATACTTCAGACCATCTGACAGACAAGCAACTTTGGGACTGCTTGGAGTTGCTCACATCATTCAGATGCAGAGAGAAATATTTACCGATGTCTGGACCTCAGTGACCTCACTGGCCACAGCCATGATTTTGCTGCCCTGGGTTGGTGGGGTATTTGTAAGACCTTCCTTCTTCTTTTGAGTGCTCAGTTCCATGGTGGGGAACTCGCTGTGACGGGGTGACCAGGATGCAGGGCCAAAGGGCAGAGCAGATCTGGGGAACCATGACAGTTCCATTTTTTTTAACAGGTTGACTGTCAAGAGTCTCATGTCTCAGTGATTCCAGGCAGCTGTTTTCAGCGAGAAAGCTCTAATAAACTCACTGTGCACAACCTGCCCAGCACCAACCAGCAGACAGACACAGTTAGAGACTTAGCTAGTGAAAAAAAGAGGGCATTTAACAGCTAATGAGACCAAACCTAAAAATGATAAGCAGAGTGAATATTGAACTTCCATAAACACAAGTTACCTGACTCCAATGGGATGCTCTTTAACCGCTGGATGTGGAAGCGGGATATAGTATACAGAATAACAGAATATAGACTCTATAACATTTGTAAGTAGTTTGCGAACATGTTAAACAAAGCTTTTAGCTCCAAATCAAAAGTGTTTGTTAGGCTACCAGAGAAAATAATACACAAAAGGCAGATATACACTATTTGAATGGGAGTATGTGGACACTTGAATGTCCCATCCACATGTGATAGTTAAACATATGATCCTAAAAACATATGAATGACATTAATGTGCTAGAATAACAGCCTCCAGGCTTCAGGTTTCAGGCTTTCCACCAGATGCAGGGATTCACTACCATTCAGCCACAAGAGCAATAGAGAGGTCCAAAACTGATGTTAGCTTTCAGCTCTCTGGTTCTTGTTAATGTCATCATTTCAAGATGTAAAATCATATAGTTTGTATGATGTAGCATTAAGAGAGCCCTTTATTGGAACCAAGGGGCCCAAACAAGGGATAATCGGGGTGTCCACATACTTTTGGCTATGTGGCTCTACGGTACACAATCTTCCTTTTCAGTAACTTGAAGTAAATCCACATTACAACAAATGGATAAGAATATATTTCACTTTTATTATTAAATTATCCATCTTTACAATATACCCTAATAAAACTGCAGTTGTACAAATCATTGAGAAGGAGAGAAGTAAGAGTAATCATGACACCACTCAATGAAGATATATATAAACATGTATGTAAAATAGTAAAACAAAACTTTGATCAAATTAATATGAATAAATTAATGAACAGATAATGTCAAGTTGCCATGCGGCCTTCGCCTTATTGGCCTGGGTAATAAAAGAAAGATAAAACTAATTGAATGATTTAATTAGTTTTCCTGGTCTGTTAATTGTCATACTACTTGGAACAGTGCAGTGCAAAACAACTCAGTCGCCCAACGGTCAAATGGCTGATGTGGTTGAGTGACAGGGTGATTCAATGTTCTACCTTCTTCTATCTATTTTCTATCGTGGGCTAAATTATCTTTTACACAAGTTCTTGCATATGGAAATGGGATTCCCTCATTCATTCTAAAATGTTGAAAGAAAAACTTGGAGTACATATTAGGCACTCGTACAGTAGGCAGTATTGGCCCCCTGTTCCTCTTCCCTGTCAACATTCACCAGCATACTAAAAGACGGCAGCGAATGTGGACATGTCCAACAGGCCAGGCCTACTTCTCTTGATTTCCAGATATCATTAAGTATATTCTACTAAAATGTGGAAATATTCAGCATTTAGAGTTAGTTAGAAAATGTTCATTCATGTTGTGCAGCATGTTTTGTTCATTCCTTTTTCGTCTTTCATTCATCTGCTGGTTTAGAGCAGTGGCTCCGTTTCTCACAGTTTCGGCAATGTCTAACACACCTGTAGAGATTCATCCTCAGCAGGGAGGTCCAAGAGTGTCCGTAGTGTCCCTGGTCAACGTGCAGGTCCGCAGCTCAGAGATCTGTATTTGTTAGGAACTCTGCAACAAAACACCCACATTAACAGAGCACTGAACACCGTCACATCTCCCTCATGTGGTCAGATGTAGTGAGATGTATTCATTCATGTAGTCAGAAGCAGTACTCTTTAATATGGTCAGATATAGTGAGATGTATTCATTCATGTAGTCAGATGTAGTACTCATTTGTGTAGTGAGATGTAGTACTCCTTCTAGTCACATGTCAAATTCCTTCATGTAGTCGGATGTAGTACTCCATGTAGTCGGATGTAGTACTCTTTCATGTAGTCAGATGTAGAACTCTTTCATGTAGTCAGATGTAGTACTCTTTCGTAAAATCAGATGTAGTACTCCAGATGTAGTACTCCATGTAGTCAGATGTAGTACTCCATCATGTAGTCAGATGTAGTTTTCTTTAATGTAGCCAGATGTAGTACTCCTTCATGTAGTCAGATGTAGTACTCCTTCATGTAGTCAGATGTAGTACTCCTTCATGTAGTCAGATGTAGTACTCCTTCATGTTGTCCCTGTTGTGAAGGTGCAGCTCTGTCCTGTCTTCTGTCCTGTCCTCTGTCCTGTCCTCTGTCCTGTCCTCTGTCCTCTCCAGACTATGGCGGTGCTCCTTTTCCTTCATGCTGTTGTTGCTCCTCTGGGCCCGCCGCCGGTACAGGAGGCGGGTCACACCGGCTAGGATGCAGGCTGTGATGAACACCACCGCTGTCACAACACCTGAGGACAGAGAGGACACACGCATTAGCAGGTGCCAGTCCAGTTACAAGTACAAATACTCTGTGTGGGTTCCAGATCAAATATAGCATATTTGTTTCAGTTAAACCAACTTCCAAACAATCCATTATTTATCCTATTCAGGGTCACGGCTGGAGCTGATCCCAGCTGACATTGGGTGAAGGCGGGGTTCACCCTGGACAGGTCGCCAGACTATCACAGGGTTGACACATGGAGACAGACAACCATTCACGCTCACATTTAGACTCACAATTTAGAGTCAACAATGAACCTGCATGTCTTTGGACTGTGGGAGGAAACTGGAGAACCCGGAGAAAACCCACGCTAACACACTAACGAGGGGAGAACATGCAAACTCCACACAGAACACAAGCTGGATTCAAACATGCGACCCTCTTTCTGTGAGGCGACACCACCGTGCACCCCCGTGCACCCCCGTGCAGCCCCTTCACCAAATTAAGTGACCAAAATATTATGGAAAACAAGTGCGCTTAGCTGTTGACCTTCTCTGAGCAGACTTATGCAAGACGCTGCTGGTTTAACATCGACACACCCTGTACCGCGCCTCTCCCACTGAGTTACACAACGAGTCACCAAGATACGCGGTCGAGGAAACCGACGTGCACCATATGAAAATGTCAGATGGCAGATGTTACGCTGTGTTCCGTGCCAGCACCAAAATAAAGTCCATAGTTTAAATGAGCTTGAGCTAAAAATTGCCAGAAATGGTAACAGACCAGAAGTTATTATTAAGATGGAGGCAGATTGGAGAGATTGACAAAAAATAACTGTTGGTTCAAAAACCAAATAAATGAGCATAAAAGGAAAACAGACCTGTTATTACAGCCACATCATTTTGAGTATCACCGCCACGCTGCTCCTTATCCTTCTTTGTTGTTCCAGTTTGGTCTGTAGAAGCAGAAGTGAGAAATGAATTAACTTTGTATATGAGCAAATATACAGTGCTGTTTTCATTCTGTTAGCTCCACAACAGTGTAAAAGAATGAGGAACAGCAGAAAGTTGTCTGTTCTGTGTGATATCATTCCTGAATTATTCCTGAAATGTAGGCTAACGATGACACAGATATCGAATAAGTATAAATGTCTCAAAGCTGTGCAGCATCATGCAGACAAATTAATGTGGAGGCAGATTAAAGAATGAACGATAGATTTTAGTTTTGCTCCTTTGTTCGGGGATGAGTCAACACATTCTCACTCCCAACTCCTCAAATATCAACACTTGGTTAGTGGGCCTAAGCTTCAAACTATGACGCTCTAGGTTTCCCTCTAGCATCAGTTTTGGACGTGTATTCGCTCGTTATATGGATAGTGTCTTTTCAAAATAAACTTGTGTTTTCACAGGAAGTTAGGTTGAGGCAACAAAACCACTTAGTTAGAGTTAGGAAACAGTCATGGTTGACATTAACTTAACTGACTAATGACTCATGTGACTAACGACTGACCTGGACTCGATAAACTGGTATTTCTATTAAATGTTGAACTGAGTTGCACCACTGGTGACCGGTAAATCCCGAAGTGACGTATTTTGTTGAACGGACTGAGCTGTATTGAACTGAAAACCTTATAAACTGAACTGATGAACTAGACTGTAGCATGCCAATCGAAAGACAAAGAATACCGAAAAATGAAAATAACAATGACTATAATTCCTATAATTCCTTGGAACACAACAAGATCACTCTGACTCGTCAAGTTTGTTCATTGAAGTACGGATTTGTTCATTGAAGTACAGGTCAAAGGTCCTGATGTCTGGTCTCTCCCAAAAGACTCAGAGAAGTGGTTTAGACACCAGTAAGACATTGTGATCAGAATCAGAATAAAACTAATTCTGCCATTAAAACGTACATAAATTAATATGCTATGTTTAACAAATCGTCTGAAAAGAACTGCAAATTGTGTACGGGTAGGGTCTTTCAAGCAGAATTGGAGAAACAAAGGAGGTTTTATGGCCTCCTCCCTGGGTTTTACAACTATCTACACTCCTGAGATGTTGGACTCTGGCACACAAAAACACATGCAGCTGTGAATAAGTGACATTTAATACAAATTAACATGTACTTGAATTGATGTGTTATGCTTTGCCAATAATAGAAAGTTGTTGACATAACAAATTAAACCAAAGCAAGTTAAAATATTATAAGATGTAGATCAAAACCTTCCTTTTATATTAAGCACTTGGTAAGATCTTGCCAGCCTACATATAGATTATTACAATACGTCCCTAGAGATCTTAAACAGAAATTCGGGTGCACACTAATGCCTCAAGTAATCTTATATTTAGTTTTTGATTGGCTGAGTCTAGCTGCGTTTGACTGACAGTGTGTGTGTGTTACCTCGCAGATTGTTGGATGTGATGGAGTCTGCCAGTGCTCCACAATTTGACTGGACCAGTGGACCCCGGATGGTGACCAATGAGCTCCCTCGATTCAGCAGCGCTGCTTTCAGAGGAGCCACATGGTTAAACTGGACTGAGGAGAGGCAGCCAATGAAACCCTTCAAACCTGCTTGAACTACCTCTTCTTGGAAGTTGTCTCTGCCTGGATAGATGGATAGATGGATAGATGGATAGATGGATAAATGGATAGGATATAGGAAAGATAATATAGTACAATGCAGAGCCAAGCTGTGACCAACAGATTACATCTTACATTGTTTGATTTTCTGTCAGACAGGACGGCATGGTAAATGGTACCATGATACAGTGTTGCATGTGTGACAGCTCTTCATCTGACAGCTCACTGTGTCTGCTTATACTATTCCTCCCTGCAATATTTTAAACTGATCCACTGACAAAATAGCGCCGGAAATGTGCATATTTTGCAGTGTAGGCTGATGTTATCAGACAGCAGCATCGATAACAAAGCACTGCTAACCTCACTGCCAGATACAGTGCAAATCCTGGGTACGCTCATGCATACACACACAAATGAGCATATTGATCAGCCATCTAAAAAAGTTATCTACGTCTTTGGGAGAGGTATTGATACCGAACCTCGTCTGGGGACTAGTATTGAAACCCAGCCGAAGTGGAACAAAACAAAAGGTTTATTTGCACTACTTGGTCAGCAGATACGTTTTAAATATCACAGGCAGGAATAGTACAAACAGAAACAGCAACAGTGAGCTGCATGGTTACACTGTGTGACAGTCAAAAATGGCTTGGCATGTCAAGGCACGGCTGAAGTGGGCTCACGCAAAAAGGCTTTTCATGTACATGGTGTCGTCTACTTATTTGGAGTGCAGTGATCTCGGAGTACCGAGTGAAGAACGGAGAGGAAATGGTTGCAGGAAATGACACATTCTGTTGACTCAACCTTTTCTCAGGGAAAGCTTATAACATGATGAGATGACTTACTGATGACTTTGCCCAATGTCAAGGATCTGATTAGGATCAGGTCTGCATCAGATGACAGCGTGTACTTTCTGTGGACGTCCTGGTCGATCTGGGGGAGAGGACAGTAATCAAAGAAAAAGCTTGTTACAAGAGATCTGAAGACAGCAGCAGCAGCACATTGAGATACAAACCACAACCACATCAGCCCTTAATTAGCTTTTAAGTGCTTCAGCCGTTCCACTTCTGCACTTGCTAACTCAGATGCAGATTGGAGAATCAGTGCTGAACTGAAGATTTGTGATGCATAGAACCAAAGAGATCTTTACTTTTTTTTTATACGCTCGCCAAAAGGACCATCGTTTTCGTGAGCGCTCTAAATCCCTGTGGTGTTTTTTCTTGTTGATCTGCCAAGTCTGAAATGCCTGTGGTGGTAACATTTATAGATGACGTCTCTGCTGACTTCACTGCAGATTAAATGGAAATTGTATTTATTCATTTAATTAATTAGTCTGACATCTCACAATCACATTTCTCCTGTAGGGGTTTGGCTCACTGATACGACACTTGTTTGATGTTCATGTTTTGTGATAATGTGTTGTCACAGATTACTTAAATATACATTTTAAACATTAAACATACTACTATATTAACATTGTATGCCTTTTTTTATTTTTATTTTTTTATTGTGCAAGCAGTTATGTAATCTAAATTATTGTTGTAATTTTACTTTAAATTGTGTTGTTATTTTTTCATGACAAAGGTGCTAATCATAAATTGCTTTACTCAAATTCTTTTGATTGACAAGTATGCACAATTATGCAATTATATGCTCGTTAAATTTTCTACAACAAGCCCCACACTGTTGCAACTGGTGGTTTCAAATCGACGTGGTATGAGTATGGTGCTTTATTTGTGCCAGAGAACAAGATAACTTAGCTAACTGAGAGGAGAACTGACGTGTCTACTTTCGTCGGCGCCTGCCTCAATTTTGATGTGTTGATGTTATTGTTGAAATACTTCAGTTAAGTGCCACAGGATACACAAAGACAGAGCCCCTTATCAAGATAGTTGTCTCGTAATTATGAGAAAAGAGCTCATAATTAAAGGTTAAGAAAAGGTTATGGTGGTTCAATCAATCACTGCTATTTGAGAAGACGGAGGAATCATGGCTCTACCGGATTTAATTAGCCTATTAGATACTAATGTCACTGAATAATGTGGATGGTACAACAGCTGCAGACATCTAAAATCCATGGGATTGTACAAGTGGAAATACGTTTGACCTGCTCAAAGTGGATCTGTTCATTCAGGAGCAGGTAAACCAGTACAGGGGGCTTCATGGATGCAAAGTCATGCATGTCAAATGCATCCAATGGCTCTCACCCTATTCTGTGACCTAAATAGGGACTTCAGCTGTAACCTCGGAGTAAACATCTTTATCATACTTAATTGCATATTTCATTGCCAACATTTTTGTGTTTCTGTTACAATATCTGTGGCAAATAGGTTAGGTTCTGTAGTAGAATCTGGTGCAGAATATGTGCAAAGTTAATAGCAAAGTGAAGAGCTCACAGCTTAGCCACATGAATGACTTCCGTCGCTCACCTGCACATAGAGGTATTTGCCCTCACGGTGAATTCTGATTCGGTGGAGTCGTCCATCTGCCAGGCTGCTGAGGACGGGACTGAGCACGTCTGGGTTCCTGTGTGTCTGGAGGTGATACCAGATCTGCAGACTTCCTACACTCAAAACCACACAAACAGAATGAAAAGATGCAACTGGCCATGAAACAGACCTTGAAATCCATATATGAGTGCTCTGGATGGTTGAAGTCTGTGCTGGTAAATGTTGCTATCCAGCCACCAATTACACCTGACACAGGGTTGCTGCACAGTTTTTGAAATTAAATTCAATGCTTTTTAATACCTCAACATAGAAAAAATGTTCACCCTCAGTGCTGCTGAATGAATGCACATGGGCTATATGTTTGAAATACAATAATGTTAAGGTGCTAAATCTTTCTTCATTTCTTATGTATGGCAGTATTGTGTTCACGCATGCTGTTTGCTCGTGTTTAGTGTACTGTGAAATGTCAGATATGTTGTGTACCGTTGTGAGCCAGGATGATAGAAATGTACTGCTGGCCGAAGGTGCTGACAGTCAGCAGCATGGCGGGGCTCTGGGAGGTAATGAAGCTGAAGGCCACGTGCTCTCTGGCCCTGCTGCTGCTTTCTCTGGAAACACCGGAGGCCTGCGAGCTTCTGTTCTGCATCACCGAGAAGGGCTCCTGGAAGGTAAAGGTCACCGAGGACTTTCTGTCGAAGGACATCGACACCTCTGTGCACACAAACGGGACAGGAGATAAATTATAGACAGACATGGCTCATTATTCATCATCACAGTGACACTCTAAAGTCCAGCTAGCCTCCCTTAGAGGTTGAAGTGTGTATTACACTCGGCAATAAGAGTTGAGTTTGACAGAACGTACAACATACTGATGATGTGCCTGCTCTTAGAAAAAAAAGTGCACTTTGCGCAAGAGGAAAGGTCATAGGGTCACTAAAATGTAAAGGATTGGAATCAGATTTTATGACTACCAGATTTTATACTATGTATTTGACTAGCCATTAGATTGGGACATTTCTTGTGTAGTGGACATTTTGGCCTAATCATAGTACTAAAGGAAAGGTCCTTTCTGTGATGTTGCAAATGGAGCAGCTGTGATGCAAAACAAATTTCAGACCTGTCTGACAATAAAGTATTATCGTATTATCGTATCTTATAGTACCATGACCACCAAGATTGTATTGGCATGTTTCGGCATGGCAATTTAGTTCAGTAGTTGTTAGGATAGTGTCAGGGGGAACATCCTCTGAGGCACCCGACACTGTAACATCACCTCCTTTATCCTATCATCCATCTCTGTGACTGTCATGTCCTACTATTCACCTTCTCCCTTCATGGGCCACTTCGCTTTTACATGATTTATTTTGGCATCTAACTTCATGTCACAGCGTTCCCTTTTTATTTTTGTCACAGTACAGCGTTGCTCTGATTACACGTCTTGGCAGCCGTATTCTAATAGTTTCGATGCCCCTAATGTGATTTTTTTTGCGCCACTCCACAGCAGAGCACTAAAACAAGGCTACAGGCCACTTCTACAACGGTCACCGTTGCATCATTAACCAAGGACCTTAGTACAAACTGCCTGGCAGCGATTCAGAGAAACATGTGAGACCACATTGATCCTGGTGGTCTCCTGCTGTCATTTTTCAGAGAAGTTGTGTGCAGCTGAACCTTCGGGCAGGGCTGCCCAACAGAAACAACATGCAGTAGTCAATCAGTGATGCCTTCATTCCTTCAGGGTCAGAGCAGAGTCAACATCCATCTGAACAAACACTGTTCTGTGCTCATATTTTGGTCTTACACATTTGACGTGTAGGTAACAGCATGTTCTTCAACATTAGAGCTGTGGATTTTATTTGAAGGTGATTGTTTGCATTGTATAATCTAAATTAACTATTATTAATTAGTCTCCTGGATGAAAGTTTGTTTGACACATCCATCACCCCGACCTGCTCCATATGCAGACTATCATTACAAAAGTATTTGTGATACATCAGAAACAATGCAGTTTTGTTGGTAATTTTTGAAGAGAGAGCGCTACACCTTCTTTACAGGTGGGTCCTCCGTAGGCTGACTGCGAACAGTCACAGGTGTAGCCGCCGCTCTTCTCGATACACCTCCCTCTGTTATGGCAGAGGCTGGAGCCGCTGCAGTAACCGGGACAACCGGAGCTCACCCCCGTCACCATCTTGGCCCTCTCCTCCAGGTCATAGGTCACACCGTTGACGGTCAGAGTTCTGATGCAGCCCAGGAAGCCTCTCTGCTGGGACGCTGTTCCTCCTGGGAACAACCATCACACACTTAAGTTTACCGCACGGCACAGCTTCTACCACGGCTTTTATCAAGGCTCAGGAGGATTTAGCTTACTGCTTTTCATTCCACAGACCATTTCTGGAAGCACTCGCCTCATTAAAAGTCCGTTATGGACTAATGTGGATCAGGTTAAACTTCTGTATCATAATGTAGTCATTCCACACCGCTTTAATTTAATTTACAGGAAGTGAAAATGAACTTATGTGATTCTTTTTGTGTTAGTTTAATAGAGTTTAACATTCAGTATGTTTATATGCAGGTTACTCAGGGAAACCAGGTTACACAGGCAGGCTAATGGAAGAACGCAAACGCGTAATAGCATGCGCTGTAGTAGCTGGTTACTGTACATCCCCATAGACATGCAGCAGGTCAGTAATCACATTTCTTCCCGTAATACACACCTGTATTAGCAGTAGATTTTTTGTTTTTTGGTGTGTGTGTGTGTCACATCACTGACTAATCTCATTTTATCTGAAATCCCTCTGTTCTCTGGTCACAAGCTGTCGTACCTACAAACAGCTGGCCGTTGAGGCGTAAGCGGCGATGCCCGTCAGCTGGAGCCTTCAGAGAGCGAAGAAGCTGGTCGACCTGCAACGACACCTCCTTTACGTTCCGTTCCGCCCTCACGTAGTGCCACTGTCTGTCGTTCAGGGGGAGGTGGGACTTCACAGCCAGGACTACTGGACCGTTTCCCACGTCAAAGGAGAAGGTCACCGCTGAAGGTGCTGGGAAGTCGCATAAACACACACACAGCAGCAGCAGGGTCAGATTGAATTTTGTGCTTGTTTCTTTATGTTCTACTATATCAGTGATATAATGCCGCTGGGCTTGATGACCCGTATGGATTTATGAGGGGGCTCGGCTGACAGCTTTTCAATATTTCACCAAGTGGCTGTTGCTGCAGGAATCTGTGGTGAAGAATTAAGGCTCCAAACACCCTGTGGAAAAGTCAGCTCTCCTTCCTACAGCTCTATTAATGACATGTAAAAGGTCATACAGCAGCAACTACAACTAAAATCCTACCTATATGATTCAAGGTATAGGTGTGGATGATCCGTGTCATATAAATACAAAATGTTGCATTCGCATATTTTGACAGCACATCATTCTAGCAAAGAACACACACACCTACAGTATATGTTTCCTATATATTCAGGTTGTCTCCTAAGAATTGGCGTCCAGGCATAATTTAATGGATCTCTGTTTTGTCCACCTCAGCTCCTACGGTCGCTGATGCTCTCCTTAATGTCAGTCAGGCTCTATACTGCAAGCAGTGACAACTAGAGTGTGTTAATGTTAAAAAATGATTTGGTAGCACTGTTCTGACACCCGGGTTGGCAAAATACATGGATTTGCTGAACTTCGAACTATCAAAGATCCTCAAGAGGCTTTACCTTTTGTAAATAGGAATTTGTTCTTAAAGCTGAAGTAGGTGAGAATGGAGCAAATATGATTAAAAAAAGTTATTTTTATAAAACGCTATATCGTGACAGTACATGAAACAGGTAACCTGGAAATAATCATGTGCGTCTGTGTCCTCCGGTGCTCCTAACGGCATCTGCAAGATTTCACAGACTGGAGGAAAACAAGCAGTCAGAGCTGATCTGAGGTCTGCTGTCCATCTGCTGTCTATGAGAGCTGGCTGTCAAACGAAGTCCGAACTCCAATCAAACGGTCAAACTAGGCAGCGCTGATCAAATATGAATCAATATTATGTTACGTTAATGCCTATTTCTCTCCTCAAATGGTTTCAGAATCATCTTGTAGTGCACGGTTTAGCTGTAAAATGAGAAAGTTTGTGTCACGGTAGCCATTGTGAATTCTCTTGAAGGAACGCCAAACTATCAGTCACATGACCGGAGCACAGCCAATAGGAACGCTCTCTCAATGAAATGACCTGTGATTGGTCAAAGTCTCCCGTCACGGGCTAGATTTTCTAAAGCCTGAAAACAGAGCCATGAGGAGGAGCAGAAGTCTAGTTTTCTCTCAGAACACTTGAATTACAATATGCTGAAAGGTTATTATGGAAGTTTTGCCCAATGATGCCAAAAATATACTGCATACTGCCACTTTAATTGCCTTGCCTGGTTAAATAAAGGTTTAAAAGATCAGTTTACAAAACATTGAGCTAACAGCTTCCCATGTTTAGCTGGTACAGACCGCTGCTTTCACCACTTGAAATGGAACGTTGCAGCGGTTGCTGCCGTAAAGTCTACTTTTTTGATGCCTATAATCATTGTTTTTGACACCGTCACAGGTGAGTTAATTCAATTACATTTAATTACATTCAATTACATGTACTGAGGACATTGTTAGTGGTGGCGTTGCACTGGACTGCTTTATATGCAGAGGTAGAGTTTGGACTCTTTGGTTATCTCACGATTCGATTCAGAATCCATTCTGTGAAAGCAAAAGAGGTTTTTGTGTGGTGCTGCTGATTACTGTTCACATGCCTCACGCTCTCCTCTGTCCTGTTTCATATCAGTTTTATTCCTCTTATTGGAGGGTGTCTGTTTAAGCATTCACTCACAGCTGAGTTCCACTCGGATGAAGTCTCCATGGCCCAGGTTCTCCAGAAAGACTCCAGAGGGAGCGCTGGTCTTGAAGTAGAAGGAGATGTCAGAGGTGAGCTCAGCGTGCAAGGTGGGGAAGGGGAGGGAGGAGGACTCCTGGTAGAAGGACGCTGCGTTCCAGATGGACACTGAAAGACAAATCAAAGAAGAAGAGTACAGGAGCAGGCTTCATAGCAGGAGGCTGACAGCAAGGCAAAATCATCAACAAACACAGTATGTGACGAGGTGGGATGAGAACGTGTTGCAGCAGACATGACTTAAAGCTACAGTTGGTAACTTTAATAAAAATAGCTTTTTGTCATATTTGCTCAAACTGTCACTATATCCTGACAGTCCTGTGCTCCTAGCCTGAGAATCAAAGCCTCCATCTGCAGCCATAAGCCCAAACCAAAGAACGTATATCGCTAAGAAATGAAAGTCAATTGTTTGTTCAATTGCAGCGTCAGCTTTCAGGAGCAAAGCTACGCTTCCGCCATTTTGGACTGAAAGTGACTACCGGATGTGGGTAAAACGTCCGGCTACAAAGTGCCGTACATAAGTAAAACAAAATTATTTCTATTCTGTTGCCATCATTTTAATGTCTCTACCGAAATGGCCTGCGTTCAACAATAAAAAAATATTATAAATATGCATACTATTATAACTATTTACTTACTTACTTACTAACTTACTTATTTATGAAATGTTTTCCCTTTCCTTTTTTAAACTGCTTCCCAGAGGAGTATAAAGTGAGTGATGGACATAAATAGAAGTTAGTAAAATCCAGCACACAGATTTTGAGAGCAATCTCAATCTTTTTCATGTCAAGGATCCAAACTGGAGTCCAATAGACCACAGACCATGGATGTATAAGAGGCTGTGTCCTGTGCTTTTGCCCTGCGTGTTAGTAAATAGACTACAACTACATTAAATTCTGTTGATGTCATGCTTCTAGCACTACTAGCTACTGGCCGATAGACAGTTGTTTGGGAACAGAGACATTAATACATCCACCACGGTACAGGCTTACAGCATACAGCCCATGGGGGTATTACAAGATAATAAAAGTGATGAATTACAGCCAATATATCCATTATTACAGCCGCATACAGCTAGCAGGAAGCTGGCAGAACGGGATGTGTCATATGAGCGTGCAGGGCAGTGCAGTCCCGTGGTTCTGATGCACATTCATTATGCCGAGGGAAAATAACTCTGGATTTGTCTATTATTGAATTTTCCAACTTTTAGGACATAATGATTAAAATGAAGGCTAATTAAGTGTTCGTACTGGGAAGTTGATTCACCTAAAAAAAAGATTATTGGCTGAGTTACAGACGCCTCTTTCCCCATGTAAGTCTATGAGGAAAAGTATTTTTGGGCCCAATGGCATCACAGATAATAATTAAAATGACTCTCTGATTTACATACGTCTCTTTATACATCCATGGCTATGGACTCATTGGCGTTTTCAGTCCAAAATGGCGGCAGCGCTACCGCAGCGCCATCTAGCGGCCATTGTCAAAAAAAATCCTCAGAGTTTCGCCTCTTTGCTTCTATACTCTTTGCCCAAACTGGAGCTTCTACACGATCACCTACTGTCTCCATAACAACGCAGAGGGCCAATTTGGTAGACGGCCTCCGAGCCTGTTCTGTCGGTGTCTCCGATCACGATGTGGCTCACCGGCAGGTGGTCTTTGTAGGAGAGGACTCCCGTGTCATTAGCCCTGTGACAGAAAATAACAGAGTGCCGTCTCAGAGCCCAGATAAAGGAATGTAATCCTCTGCAGAGTAAACACATGAGAACAGAGTGATACATCACAATGCAGACAAGCGCCTGTGGAAAAATGCAAATTAAGTTCCCTAATGTAATATCTGAGAGAGGACTGGCTGAGGTAGAAGATTAATATACAGTATTCAAAGAGTTTCACAGTGTAATACACCAAAACTGCTTGGAATCATGACTCGCTTGATCCTACTTTTAGTAATTTATGAACTGTAATTAATCATTTGGAAGCAAACGGTGGAAACAGGTTAAAATATTCTCTAATGTGATTCTGAGTGTTTAATCTCAAAGGGCTCCCACCCGGAGTAGCACGCAGGTAATGTTTAGTTGGCCTAAATTCAACACTTCCTTTACAGATGCTTCACATTGAAAGCCTTCTAGAACCTCAAAGGGTATTTCCTGGTAGTTATTTGGCCTGAAACATTGCAGAAATTGTTGATATATGCACACATATATGTACACAATACATAAAATATACTGCAGTATACTGTACATATATCTCAACATTTTTAAATATATAAAATGTGCGTTGTTTTTTCATAATTCTGAGCAATAAGAATAATGTACCACACTCATGCATATTTTCCTAAAGTGGTCAGGTATGACCATTTTACAGATGTACTGAGAGTACTGTCATATCTGTGTTCCCAAAGCAAGGTGTAAACAAAGGTTCTGAGGGAAAGCAAAGACACAGTGGGTGGCCGTAGTGTGTCACTTCATTGTTTGCCAGCCACCGTAAGACATAAAAAGAACAATAGGGAAGGTGACCACAACACACTAAGCCCCCAGGAAGAGTGCCGGGCTTTAGAGACATAGCAGCCAAACAGTGGAATTACAACTTCCGGGTCCGTCACGTGATGCCATTGGGCACAAAAAGAGTTTTCCCCATAGACTTACATTGGGAAAGAGACGTCTGTAAAGCGATTTTGTTTTTAGGTAAATCAACTTCGCAGTATGAACAATTAAATAGCCCTTATTTAAATCATTAGGTCCTAAACGTTGTAAAATGCACTAATAGCAGAGGAGGAAATGTTAGTTCGCTTGCTCATGGGGCCCCACAGATGCAGAAGATCTGGGTAATTCTATACTCGGCAGCCAAACCATTTTTGCCTCATGCGCCACTGAGCAACTTTCATAGAACTGAACGGGGCCTCCAACGCTGTATCCAGTTCTCTTTATACATCCATGCAATAAACATGCCGAAGGAAATGCAACAGCCACGGCAGAGTAAGAAAAGAATAATCCTTGGTCCAACAATAACACAAAGGAAAGAAGCAAAGCCTCGGAGAGCTGTCATTGCCGTTTGTGGCCGCAACTCAATATCCTAACATTAGGATGATGACTGCTACAAAGTCAACTAACGTTAGAGTTATCTTTCTTTAGAGGAGGCATAGGTAACACTAAGCTACACGCAGCGTAGTGGTGTCAACGGCCTTGTCAGTGGGGTGTGGGTCGAGGACATACTGTATGTATGGTGGTGTCATGGTCTATGCCTTGTCCGTTCATGCGGTTTTATCTCTCGGACATGTCGGGCTCCTTTTCAGGGTCTGTGCTCGCTGGAACGATACAGAACTGGTGAAAAGGGTGAGGTGTGTCTGTCAGTTTTCTTGCACCTGACCCCCCTCTGTGCATGATACACCTACATGTTCCTGTGATCCTTGATGACTTGGGGAATGTGGAGTGCAGGGTGTCTACTCTGTTTTTGACCTCTGCAGGATTAGGTCATGACTTTACCCAGATCAGTCGCATACTATCTGGGTTGGCTAGGGCACCCTACTTCTCCGCTGCGGCAGCCTACATTAGAAAGAATTAGGTGGGCTGCGGTGTCTAATAATCCTTAGCTGTTTGGATCTGTATGGTTAGGTCGATGTGGTGTCACGGCAGGGCGTACATCCATTGGTCTTATGTGAGTTAAAACAAAGGTTACGATATTGTAACCCTAGTTCTATAAGCACAGGTGGAGCCCTCTACCAAGGAGGCCCTGCTGCTCTTGCGCCGATAGCTGAAGAGGGCATGGGATACTGTGGTAATGCATATATTCGGTAGGCACATCCTGATTGGCTTACTACGTTTATGCAAATCTAGGCGGCAAATGCATGCTTCTGATTGGAGGAATGTATTACCCATAGAGTCCAGTAGAGGGCTCGACCTGTGCTTATAAAATTAGGGTTATAATATCGTAACCTTCGTTACTGTTGTGTATATTGTCTTTGTGTTATGTACCATGTGTCTGTGTCGGCGTCACAGTTGCAGAAGTAGTTCATGTCGATGCAGTTCTCCTTCAGGCTGCAGGAGCACTGCTGGACTCCAGACAGGAAGCCTCCCCAGTAGCTACGCCTCTCTCCTCCATGGTCCAACCACCAGGACAACGGGCGGCCGTCTGCAAACAAACATCACACAGTCGGAGATGTAGGTCCTAGATTCACTGTAATAACACTAGAGCACATGCAGCAAAGACCTGAAAATGACTGTGGGGCATATCTATACAAGACTAGGTGGAAAACTAGTATATGGCTGGACCGTGTATCGTCAATGTGCTAAATTGTGGCCAAATTGTTACAGGAATAGTCAGTGGTGATGTCTATAATGTGAAGTCCTGGATATTAAATGTTCATCTTCAATTTTCTGTAGTGGCCCTAGTAATATTTAAATGTACTGTATAATGTATATAATATAATGTGTATAATATCACATGAAATTGTTTTGCTACATTTGAGTCATATAATTGCGGACTGTCTGCGCTGTGATGTGTGCACAGTGTTTCTTGTGGAACAAGAGGTTTGTTGCAGGAGCCTGTATGGAGGTAGAACAGTGACAGTAATTTTTGGTATCGAAAATCAAATTTGACATTGAAAAAGGAAACACTGGCACAGAAAAAAGTTCCGCTGAAAAATAAAAAACACAGGCAGGCTCCGGTACCGTAACTGCATGAATAGAAACACATCAAAATCGAAATGGCGGTTGGCTTGACCGCAGTAAGCCTCTGGTGTTGCCGTACATCTTACCAGAAAAGTACAGACCTGTGAATAATCATCCTATCAATTAACTTTGTATTACTAAAATGTATTAAAGAATTTAACAGGTATTTATTACATGCTTATTGGGAAATAGCGTAATCTGATTATTAAATAATGTTGGGATCATTTTCAATACATTTTGGGGTAAATGCTGGGCAAATTTGGAGGTAATTTCAGAGAGATTTCAGATACGTAACTTGGTAATTATCACCTACTTACCATGACATTTGCAGACCTATAAGCCGGGTTCTTTTTGAGTTCAGGTGAATAAACACTGCTGTATTTCCCTCATAAATTAGCAGGATTACCGAAATGAACATGATCATGTCAAATAGGTCATTAGGAAAGGCTGCTGAGTGTGTAGGAAACGGGGGTTTGTTTGTGTTCACACGGTCAGCAGAGCGATTGACAGCCTTTGACATCTTTCCACAGAAGAAGTCTGTGCTCAGACAACAAAGGCAACCACTGAGCAAATTAGGGCAGCAGCAGACAGATCCATACAGCTTGTTCTCTCTCTTTGATCTGCTGTGATAATGGACTTGTTTGTTTGCGTTCACAAGGCACCGAGGGAATGGTGGAAATTCAGGACTTCATGAATGTTTCATGATTTGGGAGCAAATGTGTGATGTTCGGGACAGCAAAGGCTCCCAGAGCAATTCAAGATGAATTTACACAGACAGGATTGGAGATTGACTTTCAAGTTATTGTAAGAACACGGCGAGAATAACAATGCAGGAGGGAGAGTGTGAGTTTTGGTTCATGAGGTCAGAATGGGGTTTCCTCAGTGTAACACAAAAGGGATGGAGGAGGAGAGAGGGAAACATTTAGAGAATTATTTTTTTCCTTTCTTTTTACCTTTGGTGTTGAAGAGGCGGGACTTCCTGCAGTTGTAAACCACTTCCTGTTGGCACTGCTCCGACCCCGTTATGATGGTGCGCAGTTGTTCGGCCGAGGCGCTGTAGTTTAACGACATGATGTGAGGCTTTTGCAGAGACGAGCCCTGGACTCTGACTGGAGCTGTGATGTTATGGGTCAGTACTGTCCACACCCTCTCCTCTAAATACACACACACACACAAATAAAACGTAACATAAAGATAAAGTACAATTCATTGAGCTTTACAAAACATATTGAAGTCACACAAATGAAATTCCAAACTGTCAGGAATTGTTGTCAGGAAGCATGTCGAATGACGTATGTAATGATTTCTTCTGGACAGTGAAGTGTCAGCGCTGTAGATCGATGCAGTGTGATCTGTGAGAGACTTGACTCTTAGCTCTCAAGCTCTGATCCCGGCGGAACTCTGAGAGAGTAAAGGTGACAACATGCATGGTAGAGTCCGGTGAACTCACCTGTCATGTTGCAGTAGACCTGTGCGGGCCCCAGGGGGCCGCTCCCATCGGGGTCGATGGAGTAGAAGCCAGAGGAGCTGCCAATCAGCTTGTAGGCCTCACAGGATGACTCATAGATGGCTGGAAGGAGCACACAGTTTGTTTCTTCAGGAAAAGTATTTCTGGATGTTAGATATTTATGACTAAATAAGCAAGATCCGGGAGTATAGATAGATACTTTATTCCCTGAGGAGGAAATTGCATGTTACTCGGTGACACACATCATGATTTCTGTGAGATCGACAATCACTGTCTACTCTTTCTCCCTCTTTGAGTTTCTGTTTTAATATCTTCACTCTTATAATCTTCACTCCTTCACATATCTACAGTGCAGCAGAATGCAGGTCCTTTTCCTATCGTTCTCCCTTCCTCTAGAATAATCTACCTGCCGACATCAGACTGTATATTGACTATATAATGACATCATATCAGCAACATTACTACACTTTTAATGTTCGTATCTGTAGAATATGTCACTGACATGAAAAAAAGTAAAGATTTATTTTTAAATCAACATTTCCTGCTTCCCTTTCAAGATAAAAGCCCTGAAGCATTTGTTTTTCTGTGGACAGAATTCCTTCATTATTTAAAACAAAGCTTTTATTCTGAAATATTTGCATGACAGTGTTGTAGGACATGCAGTGATTTGCAGAGCTCCATGAATGAATAAAGTACGGGGTTTTAATTGTGAATTATTACTATTATTTACAAATGAGCACACGCTTCTTAACCTTTTCTAAAATAAATATAAATGACATGTATAATGAAATGAAATGGCCATCATGAAAGGCAAACTATGTGTAAAGAAAGGGCTGGCAGCCGTAGAAAAGCTGCCGTTGTGGACGACACACGCGTGAAACACGCATTTATTATAAATATAATATATAATAATTCAATAGAATATAACAAAATAATATTCTCTCTCTCCTCTCTTTCCCCCTAGAAAATAAAAGTAATGTGTAGAAATAATAACTATTGCAAAATCAACCATGTTTTTTTCTTTTCTTCTGACCCAATATTTGCAATATACTGTATAAGGCAAACCAAATTGGACAAAGCACAACTGTGGAGTTGGAAAAAAAAGGAGCCTACTTTTAATTCAGGGGGTGTGTTTTTTCTGTCACGTTCCATCTGACATGCAAGGACAGCTGCATCTGCCCGCATATAAACAGGTAATCAGCATTCTGGGGGCACAGGAAGTTCAACCAGAATCCTACAGTCAGCACTGCTGAATATAAAGGTGATGTCAAGAGTTGACACCAAGAAGGAAAAACTCCAACATGCAAGTGTGAGTCTGGAGATATTTATTTTTGTTGTTCTGGACTACAACCACATTTACTGTAGTTGTGTACACGAGGTTTCCTGTGCAACATGGGATTATTACTGATTATATTTCAGCTGCGCTCACTTTCAGTTACTTTCATCTCAAAATAAAGTGGTTTAGATCGTCTAGATAAACTGTTGTTTCATTTCCAACCTGTCTGATCGTTTTAGTGGCCACACTGTTCCCAGATCTCTGCTGTTAACATGGTGAGTACAAGGTTATCATTACTGATAGAAACAAAGGAATTGAAAGTCAGAAAGTATTGAGAGATGGTCTAACACATTGTTGGCTTTGGTCTTTTCATGGGATTTATTGCAAATAAGAAAAAAGAACACAGAATATCATCAGACTTATCATTTTAAGTAAAAGAAATCAGGCAGTTCAGTAAGAATATTGCTAATAAAAGTAAACTTGTTTCAAATATTTTCTAAAATCAGTTTTCCTTTTTCTTTACTATACTTTTCTGTTCTAGGATACAAACCCTTATTTCTGTAAAATTCTTGAAAAAAATTGATAAATAGAGAGAAAAGGTTGACATATTTACACTTTACTTAAAGGAAATATGTTTTTTAGAATTTAAACAAAAATTGCTTGATAAAAATAATTTTACAGTCTGTCCCTTCGTATCAAATTAAATTGTTTTTATCGGTCATTCTCCTTTTTTATCCCTTTTGAGTTTGTTATGAGTATAATTAATAGTTATGAGTATAAGTTTCTCACTGAAACAATAGAAAACATGAAGTCAAAGAAAGTGAGACAAAGTGACTCACAGTTGTGACAGGTGGCTCCAGAGTAGCTGGTCCCGGAACAGTCGCAGGAGAAGGAGCTCCAGGACTGCCAACACCGACCTCCATGTTCACACAGGTTAGGAAGACACCTGCAACGTAGGACATAAGTGTTACTTTTAATAAATTTGACCTGTTTATCCATCTCCATAGTACAGTAGTTAGGTTAATGTAAGCAAGCTGGCTCAAAGATGGATTTTTACTGAAACAAATAGAATAAATATTTGGATTTATACAGTATTTTACACACAAAGTCAAGGGCCGTCCTGCCTTGGATGCCTACAATGTAGGTTTTTATAGTTTAAAGTTTTTATAGTTCAGGGTCATGGTTGATATTGTAACAAGTGGTTAATGTTGTGTTTAACATTATGAAAGCCACGTTTAACATTGTAACACATGGTTAACGTGAAAAGGTCGCGGTTAACGTTGTAACGTGTGGTTAATGTTGTGAAACGGTCACAGTTTAGTTTATGTTGTGGTTAACGTTGGGAAACGGTTGCCTTTAACATTGTAACAAGTGGTTAACATTGTGAAACAGTTGTGGGTACGTTTAGGCAACAAAACCACTGACTCATAGTAAGGAAAAACATCATGGTCTAGCTTGAAATAAGTATGCTTGTAATGCAACGTGAGCTACGGAGGTAACGTCATGTGACTCAGTGACGTAGTGTAGCATCACGTGACATAACATCAGGTGACATAACGTCATGTGACATAACATCAACATTTGGTTTCACAAATGTTTGTTTGACCCGTCCACCACCCCTCCCTCTCGCCTTTAGTGGACTTTGTCGTTCCTTATACTATGTTAGCTGCTTTGAGCGTCTAATATTGATGCGAATGTATTTATATTGGAGTTAGTCTAAAGGTGCATCTGTTACAGACGCTAAAGGATGCCTTCTGTTGTCGATATCAAGACGGCGAGGGCTACTGCCCAATCATTGGTATTTGACGCCCTGAGAGTGAGATCAGGCTGAAGTGAAAGATTACTGAGTCTTTCTTCCACTTGCTTCATTATCAACAATCTCCATCAGCATTAGAAACTTGTAGGAGCAAACCCAAGCAACCCAAGCTGACCAATCACAGTTCTTGCTGTCCCGACGTGGTGTCTCCACTGTAGCCCCGACATGTAGTTACATGACAAGGTACACATCACCTAAACTGGCTACACACGACCTCTTAACACACCTTAATGAGGATAAATAAACTGAAACAAAGTAACAAACAACTGCAATCGCATGTTGTAAGTCACTATGGAAATGTGTGTCTTCTAAATGAATGTAATATAATGCAATAATATCAAAGAAAAAACTAACAAAACACAAAGGAGGAGATGCCAAACATAGTATTACAGATACACTTCTTGGGAAATGCTATTTTTTTAAGCAGCAATGTCGGTTGGTCCACCACTTTGATCCAGACTGAAATATTTCAACAGTTATGGGATGGATTGCCATGAAGTGTGGTACAGATATTCATGGTCCCCATAACTTTAGTGATCCCCTGACTTTTCATCTAGTGTCATCGTCAGGTACAGATTTTAATTTGACCAAATACCTGCAAAACAAATGACATTCCCATCAGCCTCAGCTGTACATTTTCTTAAGATAATAAACATGTCAGTAGGGACATGGAAAACAAAATGCTCTAATAATTTACGTTTTAATTTATCTGCTCATTTTTTTCACACAATGTCTTCAGGAGTAGTAGCAGTAATCGTTTCTGTTGTTCTGCACCATGTACTGCTTTTGCTTTGAACAAACTTCACAGTCTGCTAAAGGCAAGTCAGCAATTTTGATCAGAGTTTTACTGGAGACAGTGTCAGAGCAACATTTAAAGCATAAAGAAATACTTGATGGAAAAATTAAAGGTCACACCAACCCCCGAGGTGATGTGATGACATGATATTTTTCCGTTGTTAAGACGCTGTGGTGTTTTCTCCAAAAATAAAAGCATTACTCCTGGACCAGAGTTCTCTCTGTACCCTGGCTTTTATTTTTTTAGCTACAGGACATGAGTAATTCATGAGAGTAACAAAAGCAGAAATTGGATATAATGAAAAAATTGAAAAAAGAAATAAAGAAAGATCTTATTTACATTAAAATGTTTTACCTTCAAATGGTCATCCTTTAAGACATCATTACAAAGCTTCACTAGTCTCCACTACTATCTCACCGGATCAGTTGTTTTACTCACCGACAGTAGAACGACCGATCTGGTACTTTAAGCTCAGGAACGTGCAACATTTGACAATTAGCACTATGTCAAAGTACAGCTGAGGATGATGGGAATATCATTAGTTTTGCAGTTTTTTGGTCATAAAACAAAGTAGGCTATATGACAAATTCACATTTGAACCTGATGATGGCAGTAGAGGGAAAACTCAGAATCACCGGAGTCATCAGGCTTCATGGCCCTTAGTCTAGAGTCTAGACTAAGGGCCATGAATATTTGCACCACATTTTAAATTCAGAGTATTAATATAGCAGCAAACAACTATTGTCCATGTAAAGATATAGAGGAGTAATGTCTACCTGAGTCTATGATATCAGCATTAAGTGGGACACTTGGGGGTATTGGCAAACAAACACTAACCAAAGTTCCAAGGATTCATCCTCTGGGTACCATGAATATTTAGATAATTATGTCAGGACAGAATATTATACATTTCAGTCTGGACCAAAGTGATATGTGCATTCATGATGGTTTATCACCGGAGTACCTAAATATGTGATAAATACAGTATGTAATATACAGTAATATTCATAGGATGTTTTTCAAATTTAGAAGTTGACCAAGATCCCCTAAACTCAGATAAACAACTGATCGGGATACCAAGTAGAACACACTGGTTGTGTCATTTAAATTCAAGCAAAGGAAGGCTGTTTTTCTTAGCCTCATTTGAATGAGCTTTTGACATGAGACTGGCTTGATCAGCCTACCATGAAATATATTCAGTGTGAAATGCAGATGAACAAGTCACTGAATTTGGATACAGCTGACGTGTATCTGTGAGAGCTGTCCTTAGTTTCTATGTATATTCAGCTATGAATGAGAACACCCAAACAACTTCTTTACCTGTCTCTTATGTTGCAGGTGTCAAACTGAAGCCCGTTATAATTCCCAAGCAATCCTTGTTGGACATGATTGAGGTTCATTGGCTGGCTGTTGATGGATATGAGGCGCATGCAGCCCTGGAAGGCCAGAGTCGGGTTCTGACAGCCCGCAGGAGAACAGCCTGTGTGGAGATGACACACATCAAGTACAAAGATCTTTATCTTAACATGCTACAGGACAACAGAAACCTTTGAAGGGTTATTCTGACAGTGTATGCAAGTCTGACAAATAAAGGCATCTCTCCAGTACAACTACACTTTGAGCATCCACACACCTCCAAAGTAGAAGCTGCCTCTGGCTTCCAGTTGTTCCCACTGTTCAATGGTGGCGGCCGGCTCACTGTCCAGAGTCAGAGTGATGTGTAGACTTCTGGTGTCGAGACTCACAGAGTGCCACAGTCCATCATTGACTCTATGACCTACGAAGAGAGGGAAGTGCTCCACGTCACTGCCGATGAAAACGGTATCGTTGTCTACTCTTTGCAAGTTAAGGGTTCTGTCACACAGCATTTATAAGAGCAACATCGTGGTCCAAAATAATTGAATCATCTCTCAATCACCTGTCCACATAATGTATCTTGATTTACCTTTGGACAAGCCATTGTGGAAGTGTAAAAGAAAACACTTTGGTTTGGTGGAATTTCATTCATTTTCTGTAGTAATCCCGGGTTCTCAGACACAAATTGTTCATGGAGAGAAAGTCTCACATTATACAGTATATTAATACTGTAACAACCATGTCAGTCAAGGCAACCAGCAAGTATGGTACAGAGAGAGCTTGAGGAATTGTGCACACCACATACATCCTTTATACGAGTTGACCTCTTATCTTGAACATAACCTGCACCGGAGCAGGTGAGGTGTTCAGCATCAGTTACCATGGCGATCTGCCCCACCGTCGCAGGACTGAAAACCCTGAAGGGTTAACCCTGAAGTTACCTCCCTAACCGCAAATCCTGCTTCGTAGTACAGGCCTCAGGTGAGATGTGTCATTTTTCATTGCAGGGAATTAAGCCTGCGCATGTTTGATAAAGACCCATTTTCTTGTCCGTACAGACAGTTCCTACGCACACATTTAGAACTTATTCTATGCATGCTTTGATGACTGAATCTGCAGAGTGAGAAGCACTACCAACAGTGCTTTCCTCATTGTATGCATTTTACCATAAACAAAACTAGCCATAATCAACTATAGCTACTACACGACCCACAATTAGTCCCCGTGTCAAGGGAGTAGGAATGAATGTTGCCGTGCTGTTATCTGGTGTGACTTTGTTCTTCTGTTCTTACCAGCTGGTGTAACTGGAGCTCTGGAGGATTTAAATGTCTGTCTTTGCTTTATTTATGGTAACAATAATTCTGAATGAGATACAATTTAGGTTTTATTTGATCCAACTTTTCCATCAGTAATTATTATATTATACGTACTAAGTGAGACCTGGGAACACAGTGACATCAATAAAAAGTCGGACATGTGAAGAGACAGTCGGACGATCAGATAGGATGTTATTGTTACTGATAGAAATAAGATTAAGATAGAATAAGATTATCCTGTGTAGCTCTGGTATGTTTTAAAAAGCCAATTTAGCCTAATCCATGTTCATGCTTCAGTGTTCTATAGTTATCAGGAGGTCCATACCATGATGGCAGCTGTGAATATAGATGAGTCACACCACCATGCTCACAGATCAGCTCCCAGGCTACAAGAACAGCTTTTTGGTTCACAATAAGAGCTCAGAGAGGACAAAAGGGGTTCATGCAGAATGCACATTCTCTGAGAGTTATTTCAATTTGTCATAAATATGGGCTATTAAGTCAAGTTTGTCCAGAGTCTTGGGGGTAATGTTTCCCTATCCCCTGCTCTCTCAGAATCTATTAAAATCCAATGATGCCTGTCCTCCTCCCAAAGGACAGCAAGAGCCGCGGGCGGCGGGGCGTCTCTCCACTCGATTGGCTGTTTCATGGAACAAGCAGTGTAGCCGCAAAGGACCGCCGGCGACAGCTCGCAACGATCTCAAACTGAGCCTGAAGTAACACAACAGTATCTATATGTAGGCTCTAATGTCTTTTATATCACATCAGTAATCTGTGTATGTATTGCTCAATCGTCTGAAAATAGAAAACATTTGCCTACAAAACACCCACAGAGCTTTTTCATGACATGAAAAAAAAATCTTTGCAGATCTGTTGTTCATAACTATATTCTATCTTATTATAGCTATGGGCATCTTGTTGTTTTCTGAGCTGCTCCTGTTTTCATTTGCTGTTCATGCAAACTTCACACTTCTCCATGTTTACCTGCTGTCTCCATAAATTCAGCACAATATACTTTTCTACAGCACTTTCATCTGTAAAACGACAGTCATGTCATACACTAATTTGAACTACTTTTCCGTTTTGTCGATCTGTGTCAAGCTCCAGTTAATGAAACTCAGTAATTCCTGCACATATATTTCACACTAAAAGCCTTACAGAGGCTCAGCAGAGATAATCCCTCCCTTTACTGGGAGGCTTTTATTGGGAAACATTTGCAGGAAGTGTTGCGTTTCATTGAAAAACATGGCATAGAAAAAACAATGGCCTACTGTTAGAAAACTGTTGTTAAAACATCAGCTGTCTGTAATTTTTATGTAACTTTTATTGTTAATCCTTGCTGATTGGTCAATTCATAGACATTAAAGGTGGTAAATGTGAGTTTAGGAGCATTTCTATTGCCTCCGCACAGCTCTTCTCAGGTCTTCTCTTCATGGAGTCCTCCATGTTTCACCGCCATGTTTCAACAGTATCCCAGAACGGACACACCAAACTCAGTTAACTTTTCCTGTTTGGGTCAGAGTTGATAACGTTACTCCCGTCGCCGCCGCTCTCTCTCTCTCTCGCTTCACCACTCACTTCCCACATACATACACACTCTAAGCACTCTACTCTTACAACAACTGGCTGTAGAGAGGGCCATTGGTGTTTTCACGTCGGCCACCGTGGCGATACACAATTGGCACACGGGAGAAGTTGTAATCTGCAACCTCACCGCTAGATACCGCCAGATTCTACACACTGTTCCTTTAATAGCTTTATTAGTCACACGCATCTATTTTTTGCCATTATTTGAATTTGTGTGAATTTGTGATGGTTATAGACATATTTTTGTAGCATACTATGTTCGGTGTCTCCTGTTATGACTGTAAGCCATTAATGTTTACTTGTGTGGGAGTTTGGCTTAAACTGTGCATGGGGGCATATTTTGTCCAAAGATAATCTATGAGCTGAATAGAGTAACATATATCTTTCCACATTAGTGCTCTTGCACTTAGTAAAGCACAACACTGTATCAAACTGGAGCTTTGAACGGTTCCTCAAGCTGTGCAATTATAACACTGTATCAAACTGGAGCTTTGGTTCCTCAAGCTCTGCAATTATTTAACGGTTGAGCAAAAGAAAATGTTTTCATTGACTTTACTGTTCTAATAGAACTGCAGAGTGAGACAAACGTAAGGTTAAGTGTAGAAGATTGTCACTATTGAGGCAGTATATATTGATACTAAAGGAAGAGTTCAACATTTAGTAAAAGCGTCTTGTTCTCGGTCTTCTCTGGAATCAGGTGACAAGATGAATATACTGAACGTTTCATCTCGGTATGTCCAGGACATGTTTTGCCTAGCGTGGCACAAAGAGTGGAAGCAGGGGGAAACCGCTAGCCTTATATTGTGTATCTCATTATTGAGTTATGCTGTAAGTTTCCTCCTGCTTCCAGGCTAGGCTAGACTAAACATGCCCTGGACCTATCCCTGGACGAGAGGATTTCCCAAAATGTAATGCTGTTCTTTCACATTTTGCAGCTGCCTGGAACAACTCTATTATGCTTGAGGCTCCAGACTGCAGATACAGGTAGCTTTATCATTTCTATAAACCCAGAAACCGTAAACTGCACACAGCATGCTCATATTTATGGAACAATAAAAGATCCAACAATACAGTTTTCAGCGTTTGCTGCCTGCGATACAAACTTTTGATCCATCACTCACTGTGCAGACAAGATATCCAGTTATTTCCTTCATGAGATGAACAAGTATTACGCAGAGACACTGTGATGTGATTTAAGAATTCACTCATGCCCTCAGTAATTACTTTGCTGCAGCCTCAATAATGATCCACCCAGAAGAGGAGGAAGAAACAAGAAAGCGTTGCTAAAATAATAATACTGCTATAATAGCGGACATAGCTGATACGCTGGCTGCACGGTGGTGCAGTGTCAGCCCTGTGATAATCTGGGGACCTGTCCAGGGTGTACCTCGCCTTCGCCCAATATAAATTAAGTTTATGGGAGCTGGTTAGGCATGTAGAGCTGAGGGTTAGAATTAGTGCTGAATGATTGGAGGAAATACTGAGTAGCTATCAAGCATTTCTTTTCTAAGTGCTGTGGCTCCAGGAGTGGCAATGTACCTAATATACCTAATACCTCATACCTAATCAGCTTCAGCTGTACTAGCTCATTTCTAGTATGCTAACACACTAAACTAAGATGGTGAACATGATAAACATTATACCTACTTAAAATCAGCATGTCATCAATGTCATTGTGACCTTTTTCAGCATGCTGGCATTAGCATTTGGCTCAAGGCATCGTTCACAGAGCCAATAATGTGGCTGTAGATTCTCAGACTTTTATTTTATTTAATTTTTTTATACCAATGTTGGAATTTAAAATGCAAATTTTCACATAAACTGTCTTGTCAGCCAGCAAAGAATCAACAGTCAAAATAGACAAAGCCATGCTAGCTGGCTCTAGGGATGGCAATGTTAGCCTGTCAGTCTTTTGGACTGTTGGTCGGTCTGTGGGTGTGTCAGTCTGTCGGTCCGTCAGTCGGTCCACCACTTGGATCCAGACTGAAACATCTCAAAAGCTTACCATGACATTTTGTAGAGAAATTCATGGTTCCCAGACAATGGATTCTACCATTTGTAGTTTTGAAATTGGTTCTTCTTAGGATGAATTGAGATTCTCTGACTTTTCATCAAGCACCATCATCAAGTTAAAATTAAAATTTTCTGTTTGTAAACACACCGCATACAAATTTGGCCACACCTCGACAGCTCAACGAGCCGACAGGAAGAGAGAGAGCAGCGATGGGCAAGTGAGCTATAGAGTGACTGAAGAAAAATGCAGCGAATCAGAGATATAAAACGTTATTTTCTGATTGTTTCCTGGCGGTTACGTTCTAAAACACACAACTAACTCCGCACAACCCTGCAGGAAGGTGCTGAGTTGCCGGATTTTGAATGAATGCAGACTTCCTGTCTGCTGGCTGTGGCTCAGCGCTGCTCTTGTTAAGCTACAGACACACACTGATCATAGCTGCACTCACAGCACAGAGAGGAGCAGGGGATCACTGGAACACATGCACATAACACAACCCGTTCCCATCTGTAAAATACAGACGCTTTGTATCTAACAGAGTAGAGGGGGACTTGTGAGTCGGTATCAGCAGCCGAGGGGTGTGACAATGCGACAATATTTGACCACCTGAACTAAACCTGAAAGGAGAAAAGAGAAAATCCATATAGAGGGCTGCAGCGACTCTGCAGGAACAGACAGCGCTACACACTTCTGGTGGGGCATAAGTGATGATTGAGAGGGATTATTTTTGTATCAGTCCATACATAGTTTTTTTTGTTAATTTGTCTGTTATACCTTTAACAACCAAGTTCATCGAGGCAGTGTGGCCCGGGTATTATTAAAATAATGACTTTTAAAGAAATTCAAATCAAAGAAGTAAGAGAAAGAATTTGGTCTGAACAAGAGAATAAAGGTATACAGTACAAACATGGATGTGCATGTGTGTGTGTGTGCGCTGTGTCCTGACCAGCAGAGGCCTCCGATCTTTGTTGTCCCAAGCTGTGGAGGGTCAGGAGGAGCCGGCTGTTGCTGATCTGCAGCTCCAGTCTCTGGGGCTCCGGCCTCAGCTGTGCAGAGAGCAGCAGCCCGTCGGGGCTCCACGTCCTGAACTGAAAATGAACGGAGAACCCCCTCATGGTGGCGGACGGCGCAACCACCGGCAGCGACAGGAAGCTGCTGCTGGAGCTCAGGAAGGTGCAGGCCACCAGCTGGGACCGCAAGCATGAGAACGTCACGTTGCCCTGGAGGACGAGAAACACGCTTTGACATTACATGGTAATTTGTGTTTATTACAACTTTAGTCTATTTTTATAGTTTTGTCCATCAATTCTATCAGTGATAGTAACATGTTACTCACAAAGTTAAGAGCTTAGGTCTGGGAACACGGTGACATCGATAAAGGTTAGATAAAGATGAGCAACCAGATGATCAGACAATTTGGAAACAAACCAAAAGTTTATCCTGATTACCGCTTTATTTAGAGGTCAAACTGAAGATGAATGCACCTGAAATGTCAGAAGTAATCCGTAATCGGCTTGTGTTAGAGCAGGATTCTGAAATTCAGTTCCATCTTGGTTCTGGTTCCCTGTTGGAAAACTTGCTAGGCTCTGATGCTTACAAATGTCTTATTGAACTTTTTGTCTCTCTGCTCTTTTTTTTTTTGTCTCAGTGCAGAGCAGGAAGCAAGCTTCTCTTTTGTCTCCACTGCTGATGCTGCTTTCATCATGTAATGACAAACGCAGCAGATCATTCCAACTGCAGCATAAGCTAATGAAGGTTAACTCCGAAAGTATCTTCCAAAATGAGAGTTTTGGCTGTTGTCTGGTTAAGGTGCTCTCTGCGAGGCGGTGTCTGGACCCGGCAAAGATCATTTGTGAGGGAAATACTAAATACTTGCAAATGTTGAAGGCTAAACCTCATTAAATTCAACAAGGCAATCAGTCTGTGTACGACTGTAGTAAGCACAGTAGGTCAAAGCTGCAGCAGCTGGTGTTACAAGCGACAGTTTGGGTAATAAATGTACCATTCACCCTGTGTCAGTCCATCTGATTCCTCATTTTTGTTGAATATTTGGACTTTTTAATGATGTCACCATGCTTCCAGATTTCAGCTATATACTTGGTGTATACAATGTCATTATTACTGATAGAATCGATGGGGAAAACACATTGACAATAAGACCCAAATTGTAATGAACTGGAATTTGGAAATGTATTGAGAAAGCAATGTTTCAGTTCTAAACATCTGACAGGCATTAAACTCATTTCTTTGCTCTTGAGCCACAGGCCGTGACAGCCAATCAAAAATAAAACCAGAGACAATTATAACTCCAGTAGACGAAAATTAGACCAAAAGTATTAGTCAGACAAAATATACAAAACTTCCACTGAAAACAAAAAACATTGTGGGAGAACACAGTGGTTAAAAATGTCATGTGGAGCCAAACATCTAAAAATGTCAAAGTAAAAGATCTAACAAACATTCACCTGGACTTTTTTTTGTTTTATTTTTATCACGTGTTTTTTTAATTTTTGAAATAGGACAAATGATCCTTCTGTCAGTTGAAAAATCCATATGGTTCAGAAAAAAAAGCACAGCTCAAAGCATTAGTTTGAAACAACATGATCTAATTTTGGAGTCGGATATAAAAGACAAAAGAAAAAACACAATTTCATTCAGATGTCATGTCAGGTACATTATTCTATCAAACCCAGAGGCTGCCGGGCAGCAAAGAGCAATCAGAGCTCTTTGCCTCTCTTTTGACTCTCAATGTGACTCCTTCCCAACCCCATTAAACTCCCATCACTTATTCCATCATGACTGCCAGCCTTTCTCCATCTCTCTCTGCAACCCCCGTCTCCCACAAAATTAGATAGAGACAAACATAATCCGTGACAAAATACGTTTCCTTCCAAACGTAATTGAGAATGCAGTTTAGTTGTATGGGGAGGTAATTGTTAGGAGGGCAGGGTAGCTCTGTGTTACTCTGTGTAGCTCTGTGACACTAATCTAGACTTTTAAAGGTAGACGGAGTCTGAGATGAGATGAGGCTTGTGGCTCTTTGGAAGTGGCCTCTGCCCCGTATGTTCACACATTTACACTTTGTGGCATAATGAGATCAGATTAAATGTAATGACAGTTTGTGTTCACACCAATTTTCTCTCTCGACTAACCAATTTCAGGCCAGAATGCCTTCCATCAGAGCGATATGCAAATATCTTGAAGTCAATGGCTCACAGTTTTAGGAAAATGTGAAGCCCCAGGATTCAAATTGCTGTCACAAACACGGGATTGACAGGAAACGAGGCATGTGTCTAATCCAGTGCTATTGATCTGATTGATATCAGCCTCACTGTTTACTCTTCACAGCCGTATCAGAGCTGGATTAAGTCACTGCAAATGCTAAACCAACATTTCATGCTGCTGCTGCTTCACATAAAAAGTGGAACTGGTGAAACACTGGGTAGCTTTAACAGTGAAGTCCTCCAAATGAAAATGAAAAAAACTAAATACATCATTTGTCCTCTAGAGCAACATATACAAGTTTTTTCTGATCTGATGCTCCAATCAGCAGAAAAGCCGTTACACATCAATGTTGAAAAATAAACCTGTCGTATGATGTGATAACCTTATGGTTAAGGTTTGGTTAAGTTTAGGCTCAAAACCGACTTGGTTAGGTTTGAGGAAACATCGTGCTTTCGGTAAAAAAATGAATACGCAAGTCAAACTCACCACGCTATAAATCTGTGGCTTGCGTCTCTTTGCCAGGTCGATGATGTTGATTCCGTTGTAGTAGAGGTTTTCGATGCAGCCGTGGAAGTTCTTCCTGAGGAAGGTGCCAGGTTTGCCAGGCAGCGGGATGCCTCCGAAGCTCAGCTTTAATGAAGAGACAGAAGCAAAACAATACGAAATACAAAAAAAAAAAAAAATGTATAAGTAATCATTTCACAATGAGATTCATTGTGTTTTGGTATTTTTTATGTTAACTAGGATGGCACCACCTTGTTTTATAACCAAGAAGTGCTGGGGAATCTACACTTATCATTTGCCTTGTGCATTTAATATATAATGCAATGATACTCTGTCAGCTTTCCCTTAGCTATTTCAGCTAGAGAGTGATGGCAGCATTCTGTTCTACACAGTGTCTTACATGCACTTACATAACAACAGTAAGTAACAGTTAGTTTTCTCCAGAGAGCTGATTTATTAAACGTCATTCAAAGGAGAAACTTAGTTTCTGTAATGGGGGAGGCTAATATAGGGAAACCTGATTTCTTCGGCATGTGTAAAGGTAACTGGGCTTCTAATTGACTTTTTACATAATGCAGGACAAAAGACTGCAGACAGGAAAAGTAAAGGAGCTGGAAGATGAAAGGAGAGATAATTACCTAAATGTTCTTGTATTTAAAATAGTTATTATACTTATAGTACTGAAACTCATACAAAGTAGCCTCTAGACTTCTAAATAAGTCGGTTTCCACTACTGACTATTCGTTAAATTGGTTCTGAGAGACGAAGCTCCGCTCTAAGGTAAAAAAGCCACTTAGTTTTAACTTAGTAACTTTTGTAGTAACTTGAAAGTCTGGTACAGATGCTAAAGGGTGCCTTGTGCATCGATATCAGATGCTGAGGGGCAATACAATACAATACAATAAGTCTTTATTGTCCACCAAGGTGGAAATTTGTCTTCTGCTCACCAAATGCAGAAAACAACAACATAAAAAGCAGTTAAAAACAGGTCATATTACATATTACACAATCTCACATTTCAGTGTCTGTGGCATAGATCTACTCAGTCACATTGTTGAGTTAAGAATACTGAGGGCACTTGGGATGACGGACTTCTAAAAATCAATTTTTAGTAGCCAGGGGGACTATAGTACCTCTTTTTTTGTACTGATTATTCAACCAAAGGTCCATCCAAGTCTTGAAGAGCTCCACCTGTCCCGAACCATGGATGCCTAAAATAACTCATACCCACTGAATTAGGGCATCCCAGTGAACACTTGTTCAGTCTGAATGACTGGCAAAATGGACTGACCTCATAGTCGACCTCCAGTGAGTCTCCTTCCCCTCTGGTTTGGAAGTGCTGCGTGTGGGAGTCCACCGTGAGGTTCACCTGCTTGATGAAGCGCTCAATGGTGACAGAGTGCCAGTGCTGGTCGTCCAGCAGGCTGCCGACCGTGACGGCTACTCGACTGCTGCTGAACCTGAGCCTCGTGTCGTCTGACAGAAACACATGAAAAACAACTCAATCAGCAGATGATTAATGACACAATCACCAAAGTCATTTATCTAGTAATTCCCGTGTATTGAAGACACATTTACTTGCCATGTTGGGGATCGTTGATTTGCAATTAGAGCAGCCCGGATTATTATGGCGGGGATTCAAATGTAGCAGATTTGTCAGCTAAACATTCATTCTGTGAACCCTACTCCAGCGTAGTGAAAGACATGTAAGACCTACTTATGCATGTTATCAGATCAGAAAAGGAGTCATCCCCAACATTTGTTGTGTTATGGTTTCAGAATGATGAAGACAGTTGGAGAACAATTATATACAAAATAGGATGTAGGCAGTAAAAATCAGTAATTGAAAATGATAGGCTGTAACCAGAGTCTATATAAAAAACACGGACATGAAAACATAGGTTTCTCAAGGGACAAGTTCATTCCTGGATTTTGGTTTGCTGCTCGCCACCTAATATTGGTGAAGAAGCCTGGGTGACTCCCTCAAATCTCTAGTAGAGACACAGCTGACACGCAGCCGCACCGCGCCTGAGCCGCGTTGCTTACAGTGAGTGTGGCTGCTCTAACCTGTTCAAATAGGCACTGAAATAAAAAAAAAAAAAAAAGGTTCTGCAGCTGCCATGCACTGCTTTTTTTTTTTTTTTTTTTTAAAGTTATTTTTTTGGTGGCATTTTCCATTTTATTGAGAGGACAGTGGATAGAGTTTTTTGGAAAGGGGGGAGAGAGAGAGTGGATGCGGAAAGGGCCACAGGCCGGATTCGAACCCGGGCCGCCACGGTCAGGACCAAGCCTTGATACATGGACGCCCGCTCTACCAACTGAGCTAACCCAGGCGCCCACTGCCATGCACTGCTGACATTCCCTGTGTGGCCTTGGCCAAACTGGCACCCACCCACCATGGCCGATTGCTAATAGGCTATAACACAGCGGTCAATCAAGCAAACAGGCCTCAAAATCATATTAAAAAAACAAGCATGTATATGGAGAGTGAGGTTGTGAAACTGCTATGATTTACCTAGGTTGAGGTAGAGGGCCAGTTTCCCTCTGTGAAGCTCCAGGGTGATGTAATCTCCCCTCTGTCCCTCCCCGTGCAGTAAAACCCCCTCAGCCTGATGGCTCTTGAAGCGCAGAGAGATCACGTCCTTCACCGTCGACATGGACTTCTGGTTGAAACGATACAGCAGAGAGCTTCTTCCGTCAAAGTTGGCCACATCTGACTCTAAAAGAAAGATCATCAGAATAAAAACCAACAATTTTGATGGATACAATAATGTGGCTGTATGGAGAAAAATAGATTTTTAAACAAATCTGTTTTTAAGACTGAAAATAGACCTGAGTCAAATAAACATCTCTGCAGAGGTATAAGTGTGTTGCTTCAACAAGTGAGAACACAAAATATAAACTAAGAAACTAACTAACTAAGCACTATGTTATACAAGGCTAAAAGGGATTCTATAGGTGTAGGCTACCTGATATGTGTGCTTGTGTATATTTGATAGGCCAACGCAATGTGTTGCCAGATGACATTGCACTGCAGAGGTGGAGTTAAACCACATCATCCTTTTCTTTCCTTTTTTCACACTGTTGCCCAAGTGTTAATGGAAAAACACACCGGTGGCATACGACACTGATCAAAATCCCTGCACCTACTGTTTACTATGTAAGCCATTACTGCGTAACACCAGTGCTATTTTGACAAGCGTCAATCTGCCAGGATAGTAACAATTGCCACAATCAACACAGTAACTCCAGGCTATTGTAACCTGACTGCTTATTTTATCTGAATTATACGTTGCGTGTGTGGCACATTTCTCCTTGACACCACAGGTGTGTGTTGTACATGAGTACCTAGTCAAACCAGAAAGTTGCTAAATGAATTGGCACATTCTCAAGAAATAAATGAGAAACTTTATGTAGTGGGAGAGTCAGGCAGCAGAGATGGCAGCTGATAAGCAAAAGGCTCTGCAGTTTAGGCAGCGTATTCCTCTAAATTAAGCGCTGTACTTTGTATTTATTTTATTATTAAGTGACAAAATTATAGTTGAGGGTTTCTAGGTGGCGGCACAGTGGTGCAGTGGTTAGCACAGTCGCCTCATAACAAGTGGGTTCTGGGTTTGAACCTGGCTTGGGGTCCTTCTATTGTGGGGTTTGCATGTTCTCCCTGTGTTAGCGTGGGTTTTCTCCGGGTTCTCAGGTTTCCTCCCACACTCATTACATCCTCTGTGTTTACCTGTTGTCTTGATAGTATATTATTATTATTATAATATACATTTCTACAGCAATGCAACAACAGAGTCATATCATGTGGAAATGAGCATAATACTGAATTTATTATGTGAGCACCTTCATTTTTTCCCGTTTATTAGGGACCAGTCTTTATTGTTTATTATTTCATTGAGCTTTTACTCTTGTGCAGGTCATATTTCATTCTCAAAAATCCAAACACACACTCCATGTGCGTGTGTAGCTTGTGCCAATAGAGTGTACCGTTGAGACCATGTTGGCTCTGTCCACAGCACAACAGAGACCCTATATGAATTCTTTGTTTCTCTGAAATAACAGAGGACTTATCATGCTTGAGCCTGGCAATAAAATACTGAAAAATCCAGGGAGTGTTGTGTAAATGTATTGTTACACCCACTACATGAATTGATCATTGTTGGTGTGAGTGTGGTGTTTAGATGTACAGACTGAGCTGCAGGGTGTGTGTCACTCACTGTAGGAGCAGCCATACACCTCCACTCTGAGGCCCAGCCAGCCGCTGGTGTTCCAGTCCAGAGGGATGAAACGTAGGAAACGGGTTCTCACCGAGTGGGACAGCTTGTTCTGGGCGACGGCCTCCGAGTTCACGTTCCCCACAAACGTCTGAAGGAACAGAGACAAAGATTATGGCTATGATGCCAGCATGTAAATTGATGTCAACAAATGTGGCTGAGAAATAACATAAAGATCTGAAGAAAACAAACAGTAACATTTCCAGTGGGGAGTAGAAAAAAAAATATTTTTTTAAGCTGAATGCTTGAAATCCAAGCAGAATAAAAATATCTAAATCCTTTGAATAGGAAAGTGCTGACAGGGCAAACCCGAGGGCAATGTCTTTTTCCTCTCCGTGAACATACCATTTGATGAAAAGAGATAAGAACCATCATGTGGTGCAGAAATATGAGAATATTCGGTTCACCGTGATGAGGAACAAATGGGGAAATAAGGGGTCTTGCGCTGTCTTCTGTCTGGGAAATAACAACCCACACCTCTGAGATGTCATTATTCATTTCCACCTCAGCGTTCCTTTCCAAAGGAGCAAAAGAGTGAAGCAGAAAATGCCAGAGGTTACAACTGCAGCTCTGACACAGATAACCATGAACTGGTTAAAATCCTGCAACTTCATTTCAAAATAAGATTTTAAAGTAGCAGTAGGCAGTATATTTTTGGCATCATTGGGCAAAACTTTCATAATAACCTTTCAGCATATTGTAATTCAAGTGTTCTGAGAGAAAACTAGACTTCTGCTCCTCCTCATGGCTCTGTTTTCAGGCTTTAAAAAATCTAGCCCTTGACGGCAGACTTTGACCAATCACAGGTCATTTCATTGAAAGAGCGTTCCTATTGGCTGTGCTCCGGTCACATGACTGCAGACTATGATATGACTTCAAAAACATAATTGATGATGCAGTTTCGTTGTATGTGAACGTAATTTTTAGGAGACCAGGCTGCTTTGTGACACCATAGAAGATCAATAAATACATCTATGCAGTGTAAGCAGAAATGAATCTGTGCACATGACATGGATTCTTAAAGGACTGATTACCAGTCGTTTCAGGGAAAGGTCAATAAATCCAAATCAGTAATAACTTGTATCAGAAAAACAGGTTGTTGACAGTGGAGCTTCAGGCTTTTGTGAATAGTTCAACAGAGTCAAACTAGACAAATAATTCAGCATTTCCCCCTGGCAGTAGGAAACACAAAGCTCCATGGGTAAGCATGCTGAGTATAGTGGCACAGACTGTCTACAGCAGCAGAGTGGAGGCTGAATGTCTCTCAAGACATAGATATACAAAAACGCTGCTTCTCCACAGATAATGAAGGTACTGTCCGACACGCTAACTGTTGAGGCTGTTATTGTGATTTATGCTTGGCGCTTTTCCTCCTTTCAGCTGTTTAAGTGGCTGAATCTACAAGCAGATGCAAGCGAAGCACTTAGTGCACAATAGCTCTCGCCTGCAGAGGAGGCATTCACTAGTTTCACCGGGGTTCACGGCCGTCTGATGTGTGATAATGTTCTTTGGCAAATGAAATTAAAGAATCAGCACAGCAACCTCATACAAAAGACAACACGAGTATCCATGACACCCGCCATGCAGGGTTTCAGCCTGTTCAAGACACAGTGGACAGACTATTTATGTGTCCACAGCAGAAAAAGACACATTTAAAAGAGCCAGCTCACCCGAATCAAACAAAATATATTTTAGATTTATTGTATAAAAACTAATTCATTTTTGTTGTGTTTTAGGACTTCCTAAACTGTGACGCTTTTCCCCTGTGCAAAGCCTCGCAGCAGCACATCCTCTCAAGTGTGACTCGCGGAGGAAGCAGAGTCTCTGGTTAGAGGGCCTCAGGGTGCAGATTGTCTCCCAAGTGACCAGAGATTGGTCCTCATCCATGTAAACAGTTGTCTCCCTGCCGTGACTTCACTATTTCTATTCTGGTATCGACTGACGAGCGGCCTCATTAAGACTCTTTCCTCTTCCTCTCCTGTGATGAGCTCCCTCGTGCCACTTTTCCTTTATGTCAGTGTTGCATCAGGCAGGCAGGCAGGCAGGCAGGCACATACAGTATGTTCAATTTACCCACAATCAATTCTGTATGGATCATAACAACGAGCAGTTTGTGTTCTAGAAGGTTATAGAAGGCCAGTTAACCATCTAAAGGGAAAACATGACGGATCAAAACACAAACACATTGATCTCCAGATCGTTAAACCACATGACCACACCCAACAGGAAGTGTTGGAAATGACCCTGAAACCATTCTAATCGGATCAAACTAATTTGATTTTTAAATCTATAGATTTCAAAATAGTTTTCATTTCTTCAAAGGGTCACTCCACTGATTTTACACATGAAGATCAGTTTGCTCATCACGGTTATTACCTGTCAGCCTGTGGAAACAGCAGTCTAATGTCTTCTGTAAAAACTACATTAGAGTAAATTCAGATATTTTGGTGTTATTTCATTTTGGTGTTATAAGTTATTTTAACCTCTCCCTATGATCCTCAGTCTTTCATATGTTTAGTAAAATAAGAATCAATTTGCTGTTAAAGGTCTCCTATTTGAAAATTTAGATTTTCATGTCTTTTATATTATAAAGCAGGTTTAAGTGATATATAAAGACTGTGAAAGTATCAAAACGCTCAATCCACAGATAAATACACACAGCCCGTATTCAGAAACTGTGTGTTTGAAACAAGCCGTCAGGATTTCTGTACATTTGTGATGTCAAAAACCTACAATATTTAGACAATTTTAATTAGACAATATTTAGTAAACATAGACCCAAGCTGTTTCCTAGCAACGCAATTCCGTTGCCATTCCGTTGAAATGCTCTAAAACGGAGCCTTTCTGATAGAGGGTGAATACAGGTATATTCAGACAGACAGTATGAAAAAAATGATGTGTTGTTTGAACATTAAAGCATGTAAACACGTTCTAATAGAAACCCATAATACAAGTATGAACCTGAAGATGAGCATGATATGACCCCTTTAAATTACCACGATGAATGAGGTTTAAAAAAATTTCAGCATCCTGGAGTTGCCAACAAATGAAGACTTTCTATAGGTGTTATTTATAGACTGGCACATTTTCATCCTCATTAAGAATCACAACTAAGACACCAACAACTAATCCAAGTGAATGAAGCCTGTCTACTCATGTGTGTGTTTGACCTGCAATGGATCCAATCATGAGACAGCTGTCACTGTTGGCAGAGACTCCAGTCGGTTCATACACGTCACTGATAAACCACAGAATTATACTGCATTACATCTAATAATTACCAAACTAGAAGCACCGCCTTGCGGTTGTATGCCTTCACCAACCAGTCAAGTTGCAGTGTACATACATGTCTGCCCAAAATGCCTTTATCATTTTATCCTGTTATACATTTGTGTGAAATTGTCATAATCAGCATATGAATTCTTGAGTTATGGCCAAAAATGTCTTATATGAGGTCACAGTGACCTTGACCTTTGACCACCAAAATCTAATCAGTTCATCTTTGAGTCCATGTGGACGTTATTCAGAACAATAGATCAAGAGCATCTTCCTCACATTACTCCCTAGTATGATTACAATGCCATATTACCTGGCATCAGTAAGAAGTGGACCTCAATGGAAAACTCCAACAAGTGTCACTTTAACATAATAGCCAAAGCTATAAAAACATCACAGCAGAAATGCTGAAATTAAACTGTAAAGACTCACCCCTCCTCCGTCCTCCTGCCTGTACTGTTTCCAGGCCTGCCCCGTGTCACTGTAGAGCAGCATGTATCTGCTGACCCAGTCCGAGCTGTCGTAGCGCCCCTGCGTAGCCACAGCCGTCACCTCCATCCGGTCTCTGAGGTCCACCTGGAGCCAGGGCTCCCGGTCTGTCACCATGGGAACCCAGCCTCCTGCCTCTTTGGGGGAGAAGAAAAGCATACAGAGAGGAAATCCATTTTAGTGATGGAATGTGGATTGTTGTTGTAAATTGGAAAGCACATTATCTTCCGGCTACAATGAGGTCTGTGCAGCTCACCTACGTCCAACAAGCATTAGGCCTAAAGTTCAGTGCTTCAAAAATACGGCTAACATTCACAAAAATGTGTTCCTGCAGGTACAGGTGAGAAGATGAAATTCTCTAGATAATAGATCAATGAGTCTGAGGGATTATCAGGCAATAAAACACTGTCCAGAAAGATTTTAGAACTCCTGAAAATTTGCTTGGCAGCAATTTTTCCTCCATATTGACATCTGAAGTCATGGCGTCTTTACGTCCAGGCTAGCCTTTGTTCCATAGCTTCTGTAACTCAATGCAATGTATCAGTCTTTCTGTTCCTGGGGTTTACTTTCCATATTCTAAGACAAATAGGCATCCACTACAGCCGTTGCTGATAGAAATTTAAACCTTTGTCATTTTAACAAGCCACTGATTACTTTGTGAGCAAAAAAAAAACTAGAGTTCCCATGAAAAAACTGCAAGACCTCAGACTATAGATAATATCTACAGAACTCACCAATGCTCTCTTCTGAAGTAACTTCAATCTCTGTTCTGCTAAAAAGCCAAAATGAAGCAACATTGACAAATATTACATGATCGTTTTTCAAAATAATACTGTCCTTAAAGTGGCAGTGGGCAGAATATTTTTGGCATCATTGGGCGAAAATCCCATAATAACCTTTCAGCATATTGTAATTCAAGTGTTCTGAGAGAAAACTAGACTTCTGCACCTCCTTATGGCTCTGTTTTCAGGCTTTAAAAAATCTAGCCCGTGACTGTAGACATTTGTCATTTCATTGAGAGAGCGTTGCTGCGGTCATGTGACCGGAACTTGGCGTTCCTTCACCAGATTTCACAATGGCGGCGGCACCGCAAACTTTCTCATTTTACAGCTAAACCGTGCACTACAAGACGATTCTGAAAACATTTGAGGAGAGAAATAGGCATCAAAGGGGTACAGTATAACAAATCTAGGACTTTCGTGTACATCAGTGTCTCAGGACAGACTGTGAGGACTCGCTGTTCTATCCATTGAAAAGGATATTGCATCCAAGATGAATTACACACATCTTACTGCTGAGTTTGCTGCCAATGAAGCAAAAAAAATTACTCCCACATAAGTCATACCATGTATGAAGAGTCCACCTCATTTATTTACACTGATTTCTCATAGTGATGCCATATTAAAATGACAATCTTCTGAGCAAGAAAAAATTGCTAAGAAGGAGATTGAGGACGGTGATATGATATGCAGTGTGACGGTCCAGATCAGGGCCACTTGAAAGCACAAAGATACACACCCCAATTTGCCCCATTGAAATTAGGACAGATGAACATTTTTGCATCCAGATTGATTTGATGTGAGGTTGAAAATTATATGAGGATAAACAAATTTTTTTTTTTAAAGTTTGCATTACAGCATGGAAATATACACTGATCAGCCATAACATTATGACCATGAATTAGGCAGCAAGTGAAAATTTTTTCCTTGAAGTTGATGTTTTGGAAGCAGAAAAAATGACGACTGGGTCAGAGCATCTCCAGAACTGCAGCTCTTGTGGGATTTTCCCGGTCTGTGGTCAGGACCTACCAAAAGTGGTCCAATGAAGGGAAACCGGTGAACCAGCGACAGGGTCAGACCCAAGGCTCATTGATGCACGTGGAGAGCGAAGGCTGGCCTGTGTTGTCCGATCCAATAGTAGAGCTACTGTAGCTCAAATTGCTGAAAAAGTTAATGTTGGTTCCGATAGAAAGGTGTCAGAACACACAGTGCATCACAGTTTGTTGCATAAGCGTCAGTGTGCCCATGCTGACCCGCGTCCACCGCCAAAAGCGCCTACAATGGGCTCGTGAGCATCAGAACTGGACCACGGAGCAATGGAAGAAGGTGGCCCGGTCTGATGAATCACGTTTTCTTTTACATCATGTGGATGGCAACGAGTTGGAGGTGTTGACTTGGCCTCCAAATTCTCCAGATCTCAATCCGATCGAGCATCTGTGGGATGTGCTGGACAAACAAGTCCGATCCATGGAGGTCTCACCTCGCAACTTACAGGACTTAAAGGATCTGCTGCTGAAGGCTTGGTGCCAGATACCACAGCAGACCTTCAGAGGTCTAGTGGCTCCACACACATCTGATGTTTCCGTCTATCGCTTTTTTTTCGCCAATTCAGTGGAGCGGAAGCTTCAGTTTAAATCACATGCTTCATGTATAACATTATTTATGTACTAAATCTGTCTCTATAGGACTTTGTTGCATTTTGCTTTTATTAATGAATCAACTTTTCCACCTCAGCCAAGCATTTTTTTAAATATTTCAAGTTTTTTTCCATCCATCCAACCACCTGCTTTTAATGCGCAAATTGAAAATGTGCATAAAAACTGGATGGAAACACACCTCCTATGTTAAATGACTGTACATCCTCTATCCTACTTACCATCTCTTGTGTTGAGCTTGGCATTGTGAGCAACATAACTGATGGAGGACTGTGAAGAGCTCTGGAAGGATGACTGTGGTAACATGGACACCAAGGGACTGTTGCAGTTATCTATAAGAGAAAAGAAAAAATAACAAACTGTGAGCCATTAACAACATGTTTGGCTGGACCGCTGAGGGCCAAAGTCTGTCACTGAGTGATGAAGCTACACGATTGGTTGGCCGACTGTTGGAGTTCCCTCATTGGCCGTTGCTCTTTCGAAATGAAAGCTTATGATTGGACGAACGCAAAGAGCATCAATATACGTTCTTTGCTCGTGGGCTGCTGCTCCCAGCTTTCAAACCAGAACCAACATGACGGCTCGTTTGGAAACTTTATTCTTTTATATCACGGAAATAGTAACAGTTTCTGAAAACATTTTATGCGAGAAATTAGCCATGCAGTTGCCAAATCTGTCTTTATTTTGGATCAACAACGGTTAGTTTAAAAGTTTCTCTGGAGACTGCGAGTCGCATTGGTTTCATCCAGAGACCAGAATCACAATCTTGGTTCTGTGTCTGTCAAACGGTCTAAAGGTTATCGGCAGATCGATAACGTCATGCACAGCAGACTATATCCTTTGGCAGGTAGATTTGTTCTTGAAATATTATAATTTTTTCTCATTACTGTGTTTACCAGGATGTGCAGATCTCTTTCTGGATCTTCTGCTGAATTCCATCTGACCAAGTCTGACTGCTCTCACATCACTTACGAACAGATTCTTTCTAATGCTGATTGGAAGTGTGACATGACTGGATCAATCTGTTTTTTTAAGGTCTAAATTACAGCAAAGCCAATTTGTAGCCTAAGATGTCGATCAAGGAAAAACACGAGGACTGGTATCCAAGCACCAGCGGAACTGTGATTACGATTATACAAGCACTGCGCTCGTCATCTGTCTGTGAGATCCTACTTGACATTTTAAACCCTGAGGAGGACAACTCTCACCCCGCCAATCTTCCTTCGTATCTCTCCATCATTTCTAGCTTCACTGGCTGACGATGTGCGAGGTCACACTTTCTGTCTGTTTTTAGTTGAGGCTATGAAGTTTTTTTTACTGTTTCCAATCGTTTCCATTTGGTTTTAAAAATAAATGATCAGACTCTTGAAACTTGCTTGAGCTATATAATCCTTCACAGTGGACATCAAGGCTGCATTCATTTTTGTCAAAGTTCCAATATCTCCCCAAAGAGAAAAGCAAATACTTTATTCATCATCATTATTTATTATCTATATATGATGAATTGTATGTTTGCCTAGATACAAATTTGACCAGCTGTGCTCCAACGAAAAGACTCTCTATCTTAGAAAATAATGGGAAGAAACTGTCTCTATTTTTCCTGAAATTGTCAAACAAAATGCATACCACTTTATTTTACAGGTCCATCATTTCCTATTAATTTCCTAGAAAGCTTCCTATAGAACAATGTAATTTGGTACTAATTATAGGTAAAATATGAATTTAAGAATGAAGAAAAATATCCTTTAAACTCAAGCTTAAACTCATTTATTCATCATTAACTCATTATTGGAAACTTTATTCTTGTTATATGTTGAATTGTATTTATATGTTTTTCACAATTGTTTTGCATGTTCAGCTGACCTGTGTGTACACATTGAATAATGTCTCCATTTAAGTAGCAAATTAAATAGCTCTTTCCAGAAAACGTTGTAGGAAATCAGCCCAGTCATCTAGGAAAAAAAAATGTTGGTATGTTTCTGTAAACCAGGGATACGTTGAATGTCTACGTTTTTGCATTCGGTCAGAACAAGAGACGTAGTATAAAGAGCGACACAGGTTCACGTCCCGTGTTCACAACGTTCAGCGTCATTTTCACTGTACAAACGTAGTAGTTTTAAGCCCAACCATGTAGTTATTTCCTAAACCTAACTATAGTGGTTTTGTTGTGCGTTTCTTAAAGCATGATACGAGGCTGAGATGAAAAGTATTCATATAACATATCCGTTAATTTGAAACATATTCATGACACGCATCCCATGGTTTGCTGAAACGTACAATCCCAACATTTTTTATGGCAATTTTTCTGGCTTGAGGAAATTGTTCTCAAATGTATTTTTTCTCAAAAAATACATTTGAACTAATAAAACACAACAACATGATTGCAAAATGTTTTGCTGTAATGTAAAGCACCCATTTTTTTATGTTATCAGCCAATTGAATGGTCGTTATCAGTGGTTAATCGCTACCATTTTAATGCTTCAGATGGGCCAAACTGCACCTACCACGTTGTGAAAGTGAAACTTGACATTGTGAACTGAAGCAAAACAACTCTAGGTTTGCCAACTTTGTGTAATCTGTACACTCTGTGTACACAATGATTGATATTTTTCTCCCTTTTTTTAAATCAATATCTGGTGCCAACATTAACCGAAATGCAACTTGACTGTCAATAGTTTGGTCTAGAATTAGGTGTGTTATGGTTGTAGCGGTTGGCAACCCATGCTGTAGTTGAACACGCTGCACAGAAGTACTGGGCGGATGGATACGCCATTGTTTGTCAAGAAGTGGTTCCAGCACCTAACTCCCCCCTAAAACCAAACATTATCACTTTTTAACTTCTGTTTGTGTACGCATTAAACAAGTGAGACACAATGTGAGGCTAGCTGTTTCCAGTCTTTATGCTAAGCTAGGCTGCATCCTGGCTCCAGCTCTGTACATTACGAACCGACATGAGATTGATATCCATCTCCTCACCTCACTCTCAAAAAGGAAACAAAATGCAATTTGCCATTATATTGAAATATACGTTACTATGTTAAACATGCAAAATCACTGGTTTGATCCTGTAATCAGCTGCAACTACAGAGTCTCTGTAGGTCCATTTCTTTTCCTCTTCTTTCCATCTGCACTTTACACCCCGAAAATACGACAAATGAGACTTTGACAACCTGGAAAAGCAAAAACAAACCAATACCATTTTATGGCATACGACATGTTCTCAAATTGACACATGGAGCCATAACTGTCAGCCTCTGCAGGCACTAAAATCACTTCTCTATGTAGAAAATGTGCATCTTATAAACCTTGTTGTTGTCTGGGCCTGGTGGCGAGCCAGACGGCGGGCTGTCAATCACACAGAGACTTATGGATGGAGGCTGATTTGGATGCCGACTCTTTGGCCTGTGGGATAATTGAAAATCCTCTACAGCCACGGATGTGATTGTGTTATGGCACACTCTCTATGCAAAGCTCTAAGGCTTAAATCTCATATTCATCAGATCCAGCTCAGATGTGCATCTGCATGCGACGGCACAAACACATGACTGTGAAAACTCTCCAAGTCATAAATACATCAAGTGTCAGAGAAAGAAGCAGAGTGAAAACTTTCAAGTGCTGCAGAGATGTTTTCTTGTGCAGGCCGACAGCGTGGTCGCTCTCCACACTTGGGTTTGTGTCACACCACCAGAGGTCATCACTGATTGTGTTTGGGATAAAAATAATAGATGCCACCACTCCCTCTGTCCTGTTGGTTCCTCCTGGGGAGCGATCGTGGAGTGATACATACAAAGATGGATGACTTTGAGCACATTCAGATTCAAACGGTGCGCTCTTTGGCCTCTAAGATGTTCATCAGTTAATAACAAGCTTAACATGAAGATGTTTAAGAACCCACGGGTGAGCCGGAATGCGGCAGGAAAGAGGTGCAGGCAGGGAGGCAGGCAGGTACAGATACCGGTATGGGTACAGGTTCCAGGGCACAGGGTACACGTCTCAGGGTTCGGGGTTCAGAGGCTGGTAGTCATGAACTTGTGACAACACCAGTGTTACCGATTACACCGGTGTTGTCACAAGTTTATTAAACGGTGGCAAAATTTCATCATCGTCACATCCCTAACCCATAAGCCACAGGGCACCTGATTGACACAATTTACCACAAATGTTACACCACTTCTTCTCAAAGACAGAACTCAGACAAACTGAAACACACATACATCACACACGCTCACTGCCTTCACAGTGATATCAGAATCTCTAATATTTAGAAGATATTGGTATCAGTAGTAATGCAGGTGGTTGCTTTAGGCTAAAACATATGGTTAAAAAACTGATAATTAGACATTCAGCGAGGATCGCCCTCAATAACTTTACATCAGTTGTCAACAGATTATAGCTGTGCAGTGCAGGATAAAGCTGAACCACTGATCATTTCAAAATGATGCACGGACGCAAACAAAGTCTGCAGATTTTTACAGTTTTCAGTGGTCATTGAGGACTATTTGTCTTTGAGTAGAAAATAGACCTTTGATAGCTCCACAATTTGCATAATAATCAGTGAATATGAGTGTCAGTGAGTGAACTTGTTCGTTCATCCCTGATTTTCAACAGTGTGTAATGGACATACTTTGCCCAGCTGCTTTAGATAAGTGTCCGACAGCCTGTACGAACGATGTCACTGATTGTAGGTGTTTTTTACGTCAATAAATTAATTCAAACATAATATTGTAGACTGAAATCAGCCTGCATGGTCAGGCCTTAGTACTTTGAAACCACAATAAATGTGCCTGTTTTGTGCCAAATTTGCCTTTTGTTTTGCTCCTCTCTATGTCCATTGTGCTGAAATAAAATATCTAGATAGCAAAAAAATAGGATGAAAGGCGTTTTCACTGCTCTCGCTTAGGCTTGCATTATCCTTTATTATTGGAATAGAACTTTAAATATATGTAGGAGGAGTATAAATGACCAAGGGTGTAGGATACAGCCCCAACAACCCCAAATGGCAAGTACGCTCTCATAAATGGCCGTAGAAAACAACTGAACATGGGAAACGAAGAAATATTGACAAGTTGTAACAACTTCTGGTGTCAGCCCCATATATTCACAGTATACATTTGAATGCAGATGTTTTTACAGCATTAACAGATGCAGATATATAGAAAACACCCCTAATATTAAGTCTCTGGAAACATGCAAACAGCTGGACATAAAAACTGTTGTAGAACATCCAGGAGTGATCAGTCCAACATGATCCCCTTCACCAACTAGATCAAACACTTGTGCTTTAATATTTCATCTGTACAGTCCAGCCTACTTACAGAGGCAGAAAGTTATCCACAGATTTTAGTAAAATTCTTGCACTGACCCAGAAGCTGCAATGTTTACGAGTCTCTCTGGGTCCCAGCTTATGACACAAACAGTTGAGTCACATTTCCCAACAGAGAAGATGAATCTCACTCCAGTAGACTGACAGAGAGTCAGGCCATTTATCACTGAGCTGAGTACTGGAAGATTTATGAGGCTTTGTGATTTTGGCTCAAAGACAAAACGTGTTGGAAAGCTGGCTACTCGCTCAGAACATCCGTTTTCTAATTTATGAGTTTATGAACACACAACATCTAACTATAAAGCAACGAATCTGTCTGTCTGTCCCTCCCTCCCCCTCTGATCTACTTCACACAAGGCGGATGTGTTGCTTGGGAGCCAAGGAAGTGCTTTGTCAAATTTGGTGCAATTTGGACACGTTCAATATTAATAAACTTTAGTAGTAGGTGGGACTTTTAGTTAATTAGGAGATGACAGATGAGGAATTAGGAGCAGGTGTGTCAGTGGGAGGTGTTTAGGTAAGATAAGGCCAAGCTGGAAGTGTGGTCAGCCTCCTTGTCTTTCACCTCTTGTTTGAGGCTGTGACGGTCCACATGTGATCGTCCTGTGTATTTGTCTGTTTAACTGTGGTGCAGTATTTCATTCATTCTGTCAATTAAAGCTAGCCAACACGTCACTCGCTCCTCTGGAGGGATTCCTGCCTGGGCCACACCTCCGGTCCGTCCCACCTGTGTTTGCGCCCAGTCTTCCTGACTGGCCCCTCCCCCCTTCGGTTCCAGCCACCAATCAGCAGCCTGCATGGTCCGCCGCCTCACCTATAAAAGCACCTTTGTGAAAGTGTCGGGGGGGGGGGGGCGGCTGTGATTTAACCTGAGCAGTCCGCTGCTGTGTCTCTCTGTAATGTTAACCTGTGTGATAGTTAATTAGAGTAACTTTGGTAATGTGTCAGTTTAAAGATTAACTTGTGTATGAGGCACCCGATCAGTGGTTCTGGGACCTGGGCAGTAGGACTATTTATTTATCAGTACATTCCTTACAATAGTTCGCACCACATGTAGTGTTTTCATTGCCTGTCTAACATTAGGTTTATTGGTGGATGTCAAAATGTATTCGAGTTTCCCACAGGTAAGATATAGTGCAGTCAGGTAGGTTTTTATTTTCGTTTCTTTCGGCCATTGTCGAATGTTTATAGCTGGGTTAGGAAGCTGTTTGTTTTATGGTTTGACGTCACCAGTAGCCCTTCCTTTGTTCCACACCTCTCTTAACTTCTTTCTGTTTTGTACTTTGGAGCAGCAGAAGCTCACAGTTCTGTACTTTTTGTGTTAACACCGTGATCTAAACAATAACTGGCAGCCCTTGTCTGACCACATCGGCAGTCTTGTTGCTTCCCTTATCCCTAGACACCTGCAGGGTTGTAACAGAGGCACACACTGAGATCTAGGGGAAGCTGCTTTAACACAGCCTCCCCACTCAAATGTATGTAGCGCTTTCTGCACCTTTTTATAAAGGTAGCACCCTGTGTTCGTAAAACTTAATTCCCAGTTTGGCTTTAGTTAAACCCTTATTCCTGTTGTTGCTAATAACCCATAATTATTTCGTCCCTATTTCTTATATGTGACTGCACTGTGGTTATGTTTATACCTAATAAAAATCACATAACAAATATGTCCCCAACAATTTACTCAATTTATTAACTAAAAGGGAATGATATCAAAAATATGTAAAATAAAAAAGGTTCACAATACTCTCAATAATAGTATACCAAGAAAATAGTACTTTGACCTTTCACAGAGATAAACAAGTCAGTATTAACCCAAGTCAATCTTCTATATTCCTTTAACCTTCTGGGGTCATTAGCATATATGTCACCCTTTAATGTACTTGGTCTAGCCCAAAATAACATAAAGCAGTACCAAATGATATGCAATGAACTCTTATGATTTCTTTTACTTTCACCAAAAATAACCTGGTGGGCCCACACACACACTCTCACACACACACTCTCACACACACACACACACACACACACACACACACACACACAAGCTGGCAAACAGAAAAGGACCATTAAAGTGGCAGTAGGCAACAATATTTTGGCATAATTTGGCAAAAATTCCATAATAACCTTTCAGCATATTGTAATTCAAGTGATCTGAGAGAAAACTACACCTCTGCACCTCCTCATGGCTCTGTTTACAGGCTTTAGAAAATCTTGCCCGTGACGGCAGACTTTGACCAATCACAGGGCATTTCAGAGAGAGCGTTCCTATTGGCTGTTCCACAAAAGGAGATGCGCGTTCACGTCTGGTCTCTGCAGATAGTGAAAGCCTCGGTCAATGGCGGAACAACCTACTGGAAAGCTTGCTATTCCAGCATTGGCAGCAACTGCCTACACCTCAAAACAACCCAAAAAAAGAAAGACAGACTTTCAAAAAGACAGTCCAAACTGTTGATGTCGTTAGAAGGTAATGTGTAGCTCGCTGCGGTAGCCTCCTCAGATGTAGCGAGCACGTATGAAGCGCGTGCATATGCCCGTTCTCGTGTGGGGGGAGGGGCTTCGGACAGAGAGGGGAGAGCGGACAGAGGAGAGAGAGGAGAGAGCAGCTCGAGGGGATGCAGGATTTTGCGTTTTCCGGATTTCTACGCACTGCAGCTTTAATGAAAACAACCCCGTTGCAGGCCTGGTCGATGTTTGGGAACGTGGTGGCCAAAAACAGTCGAGACCGTTTCGCTCTAACAGCCAAATAAAAGCTGAGTACTCACGTTAGCGTAGCAGAGTTTGTATCACAGAGTCCTAATGTTGCACCTCCAAGAGTAGTGCAAACAGCTAGAAAGGCTGAAAGCTGACCGTGGCAGTGCAACAGGTGAAATCTTCTTTCTCCCGCGTTGCCAGAGGAGCTACCAGGCTTTTATCCAGGTCACCTGGAGCGCTATCTGGGCAGTCCTCAATGTCCTTCGGCGGTAGTTAGCTTGACTAGTTAGCTGGGAAGGCTAACGGCGCAATATCAGCTACTGCGTTGATAGCCACTTAACTACTCTCAACGTATACATACGGTGTTCCACTCACTTCTCTCCAACCTCTCCGTTGCGCCGCTCCCTCACTTCTCTCGCTCAACCACCCGCTCCTCTAGTCCCGCCCCCCAGCCAATCACAACCAGGTAAAGTCACATGACACATAAACAACCAATTACATGTAATAAAATTAAACATAATAGGTTGTACTCAAAGTAAACCACGTGCTCACCAAGTACACTGCAACCAGCCTATTTAAAGTGACACATACTGTATGTGTATATTGAACTGATCATGTCAATATTAACCAAAACATATTTATTCTGAGCAGAACCACCAGGAAACTGGAAGTAGACCAGGAAACCAGCCACAATGGCACTCAGGGGCAGCACAAATTGCCCTGGAGCTACATGTACATTTGTGGTAATTCAAAGTACCTTCTGGTGACTGGTAGCTCTTTCCTGGAGGACGTACTGAACACTTTGTGCTATTGCGACCACATTTGGTGGACATGGTTAGATATGATGTCTGAGTGACCATGACAATTTGATGCCTATAGTCAATAGATGGCGATGTAGCAGCATCATCTAACTATAAAGGAAGTATTCACTGTCTGTCTGTCTGTGTATGTATGACTGTCCTTCGCATATCTTGATAACCAGATATTCAACTTCACACTTGACGGGTACGAGCAGCCATACCACGGTTGTTCACAAAGCTGCAAGCAGAACTTCTGGGGGCAAAGCAATCGGCCCGGTCCGGACGGGCATACACTCTGGCATAAAAAAATACTTCAGCTTCAAGAATTAACTCTCATTAACACTCATTTGAAATTCTACATCTTGTCTGTCTGTATTCAGAACTCCTCCAGTGCTAAAAATAAAGTGTGCATATCACTTTGTGTGCTTTTATTTTTTGCAATTATTGGATTGATCATTTAGTATATAACATGCCAAAAAATTATCCCAAATTCCCATTTTATGTTATCAAAATTGAATTAAACTGACACAAGAAGATGAATTTAGTTCTTTAGTTAGCAATTTTATCATCCAAGTTGTGGAAAATAGTGTTCTTCTTCACTGCATAGTGTTAAAAAGGAGAACAGAACAATTGATAAGAACTAACAGCAGGAACACAGTATCATCAGCATACTTTAGTAAGCCAAACTGCCAGTCTTGGATTCTAAATTAAAAGTTGCCAAAAAAACAAAAAAAAATCTGATGAAGGCCATAAAATGTGGTTGCAAGTCTAAACGTAATGCATTGTTAAAATCAAATTTTAATTTATCAATTTATGATTGTTTCTTTCATTGCTGATGTATTCATTGATAATAATGAAACATTGTTGTTAATATATTAGGTTCAAAAGTCACATATTAAGCACCTCAGATATGGAGTGTCTGTTGGTGGATTAGTAGTTTGTTTGTCACAGACCACAGTGTCAATAATCAATAATGACAGTGTAGCAGCACGGCTTCAGACCTCTGGGTGGGATCTATAAACCTCATACCATCCCTCACGTGGATTAATAGACTAGTTGGGGCCAGATGACTTCTGCTCAGCAACACTCTGAATGGAGCTGAAGTATTGGAGACAATTAGTCCCAAGTGCCAGCTGAATTCGAGGAAGCTCACATCGATACAAGTGATTGAGAAACAGACCCGTTTACTGTAGCACATCAGCACTGTGGAAACAGAGCTGAGAAAGTCACAGTGCTGTGTTTTAACGGACAGGATGTCGTTCTGGCTGACAGGAGGAAAAAGTCTGACCTTGGGGTTGGTAGTGTTCTTTAAAAACATTTTTGTTGCATCTGTTGAAATTCTCTTTACATCCTGGCAGCAATCAAAAAATCAAATGCTCTGACAAAACAAAAAGGAAAAAAATATGGTATCTGTGGCTGTCGCAGGACTGTAATACATTTGTCCTATCATTTTATGATTGAAACCCAACACTGGGCTGGGTTTATAGTTTGGTTCATTTTTAAAATGTAGTGTACTCTTGCTAGTTTCTCAACATTACTGACCCTGCCTTTAAGTGACCCTTCACATGTCACAAGGTAGTAGGCAAGTGTGTCCCATATCTGAAAAATGCAAACATGCAGTACATCCACAACCTTCTAGTAGGCCTATACTGCTTCGAAGCAGTATTCAGAGAACATCCCATAATTCACCATATTGCCGCTTCTGCCCAAGCAGCAAAATATGATGAGTGTGGATGAAATCACGTTGCGTGTAGACAAAAAAAAAGCACTGCCAGGTTTGGGGAAGTTTCCCAGCAGCCCCTGCAGCAGACGCTGCTTCTGACCCAGTGAACACTCATGGAATGTCACACACAAGTCTCTCACATTTACACTGAGTTGGAGTCACAGTCTGACCCTCACAGTGTGGGAAAGCATCGCTGAATCACAAGAAGCAGCAGGTCCAATGAGGATGAGTCACTTTGGCCCTGACCACACACACAGCAGCCTGGGGCATCGTTTTTGTAATTGTTTTCAATGAAAGTGAAGCGGTATGCACGCTGCTTTTTTTGCATCTCGTGTTTTTACAGGAGTGTCCTGAACGCCTCGAGTTGAAAAACTCAGCAGAAATGCGCCCAACATCATCAGCAATTGTTCTCATTCTGCTGGATACCAAGAGCTATGAAAGTTACCAACCGTAGTTACCATGATCCGAACAGACAACGGCAGGAGAATTAGTCAATTTGTTTTGGGTAAGTTGTATTCATTAATTTAAACTGAAGCCTACTATTAACTATTATGTAGCGTACAGTTCACTGTACTGAATGTAATTATTTAGCCTCGGAACAATAAAAAAAAAAAAAGCCCTGCTTGTTCGGGCAAGAAAAAACACGCTGTTTGATCACTTGTGTGCCTTTCTGCAGAGAGTTAGATGAGAACATCAATATCACTCTCATGGCTGTACAATACATATAAAGGTGGTGCCAGGACATGATTCTCTTAGCTTAGCATAAAGACATGGGGGGGGGGGTAGATCAGATATCCTGTGAAAGATTAATCTGAAACAGGTTGCAAACTCTTTCCTTAAATTAAACTTTTTTGCTTCATTTCATCCGTGACCAACTGTTATCTCGACAGGCAATTCAACGACTACATTCGGACAATTTTCCTGCTGGCACAAAGCCAGCAGTCCAGCACATGCAGTCAATTTCTTTAGGCCAAACAAATCCACTTGTGCCGAGGTGGGAGGAGAGGTGCAGTCAATCAGTTTTGGAGCTAATTTTAACAAGAAATTGTGTTTGTGTTTTCGCCTGATCAGACCACCTCTTATTGCAAATGTAAACGCAAAGCAAGTTGATATGTGCATCAAAATACAACTTTTAATTAAGGCAGCCTGTAACAGGCAGATTACTGACTGAGTCTGACTAATAATATAATTCACACATCACTGAGTGTAATCAAGTGACAGAGTTTTCTGATTTCTGATATTTAGCAGCAGGATTGATACCTGTGTTCCAGTCTCTTACGATGTTGATAGTGTGATCAACTCCGACGGACTGCACATCTGTGTTTCCCCTCTGAGGCATCAAAGATAATCATAATCAATATCTGAGTGTGACAGAAAACCTGTGTCTGATTCACAGCCGTTCTCAAAATGAATACAATATCAAATAATGAAACAGTGATTTAGAAATTGTTTGATACAGTTTCAAGTGTGAAATCTTGTAATGCAGGTCTGATTAATAATACAACTGCCAGAAGCCTCCTCGCTGCAATTTTGAGCCTTGGTGTTTTTCCCGAGTTTAACTCCCCAGTTGTTAGTTGTTGGAGACTGAATGTTTCATTACTGTTGCAATCCCTTGCTGATTATTGCAGTCGTCTTATTGGCACGGAAGAAAATGCAACACTGAAAAAATAAAACAAAGGGTGAAACTTGTGGACTCCACAGCTATTTCAAGCGCATTCATTGCACTCTATAGATCGGAAACGGGTGCATCATCTGTGCGAGCAACACAGTTGGAAATGGAAAAGGCATCCACCGGCGCCACATTCATCAAAATAGATTTTCTGCGCTCCCAGGAGGCTGAGCAGAAATTGTTGCTACAAATAGCATAATATCATGTATCCATTGTGCCTTCTCTCTGTAAATTACTCACAACAACACGGAGCCCTAACAGGAGAAAAACACATAGCCCTCTTTAGTTGCTATTCTGCTCATGCATGTCATGCAGCATTAAGGGTCAAGGTTCATTTATTGTCATTGTACAACTGAGGGTTGCACAACTAAATGGAGTTATATAGTTCCTTTATGCTACACAAGAAAAACAAAAACAGTAGTGCCTTCTTGTAGTGAAGTTTGCATCAGGAGGAATTTAAAACAGCAGCAACAAAAACACTATCTCTGGGCAGATAATATGGACGGCATATTAACATTAAAAAGTCTACATCAGGTAAACATTGTCCATCAACTTTGACTATGTTTGAACACCAAGCATTGTTGATATAAACCGATAACAGTGGCAGGTTTAGTCATTCAGTCATTTTTGGAACAATGGGTCCTTGATTTCAGACAGAGGAAGACAAGAGTAGTTTCTTATTTCTTGTCAGTGACCGCCAATTTTGCTGCTGGCATATTTTATCAATTGGACAGCCAATTAAGCTAATGTTAGCTGCATCACAGGACACATCAACATCTGCGTGCACAATGTTGTTTCAACACGGACTGTAACCATATGACCCAAATAATAAGCCCTGGATCATCAGGGACATCGAGGATCAATCCTGAATGGAGTGCAGGGAACAGGGAGAAGCTCATATTATTATTCAGAAAGAGCTTAGGAGTGAGATCAACGAGGGCAAAGAGAAACATGGAGGCCAGACTGCTGCAGAACAACATCAGGGAAGTGTGGATGTGGGACAGATTCCACATAAGGGCCCCCTCCCACCAGCCTCTCAACTCACCTTGCAACCACCCTCCTCTCCTAGCCGTGGCCCTCACCTCAAGAGCCCAGCACCCGTACACACCATCCACCATCCACCCCCCACACCACCAATCATTAGAAGACTGCAAAGACAGCCGGGAAAGGCTATCACCTACATCATTCCCACCTGGACAAGGCTGGGAGCCCAGTGAGGATCACTGTGTTTATTACAGCGTACAGCCTCTGCTGTTGGAGACACGCTCAGGGCCATGCAGGTGATAACAGAACTGTGATGAGCAACACCCAGACTCTCCCTTAATGTTTATTCTATACACCTCTGACTTCAGCTACGAGTCAGCGAGTCATGTGGGAGGATGTCGAGGTGGTTCACTCTAAATACCTTTGGAGTGCAACTGCAGGCTAGAGAGGGCTGGCAACACAGCGGCTCTCTACAAGAAGTGCCAGAGCCGGTTCTACATCTCACGGAGGCTCAGAGGCTTCAACGTCTACAACAAGATGCGTCTAATGTCTGTCGTGGCCGGTTCAATCTTTTATGCTGCCGTGTGCTGGGGCTGGACGTGTCCAGCCCGTTCTCATTCTCAGGGCGTTGAATACCGGCGCTTTGCTGCGCCTCTCAGTGTGTGTGATACTGACGCACAAGGCCATCCATACATTCTCTGATAATAAAACATCCTGCCTTCAAAAGGCAACACAAGACTGGTTCAGTCCGCTGCTGCTCATTTCCTCAGTGTCCTTGATGCCCTTTATCGATAGCAAAGCTCTGTCCCATCTGATATCCCATGCATTGGCATACATGTTAATCCCAAACATCCAGATAATTCAAAGATTAATAGGGATGGAAAAATAATCTTTTTAGCCCTTCACAAACGCTCAGTGATCAGACCAGCATTACAAAAACATGATATTATCCTCCCACAGCTTCAAATATGACAGTGTCTCTTTGATGCCACCACTAAAAAGTAACACCTTCTCATGTAAATGTAACGGCGTGTCCACACAGGGAACGTCAGGAGCACGTGGCTTCTTCGGAACCTGTTGTTTTGTCCGTGTTAACAGGTTAGAGCAGCAACAGCGCGTCTCACGCGCGTCTTGGGTGCGTGTCAGCTGCGTCTAGAGATTCGAGGTCTCGCCTATTTTTACCTCGAGCCGCGCGGTTCACAGCAACAACAGACAGTGAAAGTGATCGTTTGACAGTATATTAACATCATACCAGCAACGTTACTACAGTTTCAATGTCTATCTGTAGAATATGGCAAAGACATTAAAAAAGTAAAGATTTATTTTCAAATCAATACTTCATGCTTCCATTTCAAAATAAAAGCCCTCAAGCATTTTTTTTCTGGGGACAGAATTCCTTCATTTGTTAACACAAGGCATTTATTCTGAAATATGTGCAGGACAGTGTTGTAGAACATGCAGTGACTTGCAGAGCTCCATGAATGAATAAAGTATGGGGTTTTAATTGTGGACTATTTATTTCATTTATAATGAAATTAAATTGCCATGAAAGGCAAACTCTATGTAGAAAGAAAGGGCTGACAGCAGCAGCAGCAGCAGAAACGCAACCGGTGTGGACACCACATGCGAGAAACACGTATCAGTTCAGCGAGGCAGCCGCTACGTGCTGTTGACGTTCCCTCTGGTTTTCATATCCATCCATCCATCCATCCATTCACTTCCACTTATCCGGGTCTGGGTCTCGGGGGCAACAGGCTAAGCATACCCTGCTTGTAGTGTACGGTTTAGCTGTAAAATGAGAAAGTTTGTGACCCGGCAGCCATGTTGAGATCAGTTGAGGAAATACCTAGCACCGCCCACCAACCGGAGCACAACCAACAGGAACGCTCTCTCTCTGAAATAACCTGTGATCGGTCAAAGTCTTTTTTAAAAAGATTTTTTAAAGCCTGAAAACAGAGCCATGAGGAGGTGCAGAAGTCTAGTTATCTCTCAGAACACTTGAATTACAATATGCTGAAAGGTTATTATGGAAATTTTGCCCAATGATGCAAAAAATATACTGCCTACCCCCCTCTTTAAATACAGATGAGTACAGTAGGAACTTCCTGTGAGCTGAGGCTAATTGTGAGGAGAGTCATTCACCGTGTATATTTTGATCTCCCATTAGTGGCTTTATCTTTTCATCACATGAATCCTGGTGCTTTATTTATTCATCAGTGCCTCTGGATGTTTGGACTGGATACACTGATCTGTTACTTGTGTCTCCGTGGGGAAACATGCAGCCTGTTCAAACCTGCGATTGAAAGTGTCAGTGCCGTCACACCGCTACGTTCTGCCTCATTTGCCTCCTGATAAATTTATCAGATCTTCATGAATATGAACAACAGCAGGAGCTCCTTCAGTGGCTGCTGTGAAGCTGCGTGCCGCCTCTGCTCAAACACGCACAGAGGGGGAAATAATTAGCTGTGAAGTGTCTGCACACTGAGCCAATTTAAAGCATGAATGTTTAAGTAAATATAACACACAGTATAGGTATATGCTGCTGAGCTGACAGATTGTTAGTTATATAAAGATAGCTGCCGGTGTAGCGTGCTCCACCGGCTGTAAGGAATTCTCTGAGAGCGCAACAGTATTCCACCCACAGACCCTCGGTGAAGAGTGTCATATCAGACAGCACCATGGTAATAAAAAGCCCCTGCTGTCTCTAGCCAAAAGCAGTCTCTAAAAACCTCCATTCAGGAAGAAAATCCCCTTAAAGTCCAACTGAGACCCCTTTTTTTTTTACAGTCAAAATGTTGCTTTATGCTCTTTTAGCCTCTGAGTGGGTCTGTGTGGGTTTCACTGACAGGTGAGTTGACAGCTGTTGTTTCCTGTTGTTGTTGTTGTTGTTGTTGTCTGGATACATCACAAAGTCCTAATTAATACCAAATTCATACAGTTGGATTAATGTTTATGTTTGTTTATTTACATTGTTACGGGGATATTTCTGTAATCCCAGTCTGCCTTGTCAACAAATCCCACATACAGAGCCAAACCAGCAGTGAATGTATCTACTAACAAACGCTGTGTGTGTCACAGCTTGTCGTCTCACTCTGAGCCATAGAGCTCCATTAAAAATTGTTTAATAGAATAAACAATTCAAAATTGTTGTTCCTTCATTACCATCAACGCACACACTGTAATTTATTTTGACTCAATCATACCAAACGTGGATTCAGCTGCTGCTGCTGAAAATAGTCCCAGACAAATATTATTTCCTCTTGTTTGAAATTATAGTCTTTTGTTGATTATGAAACTGTATATTTGTGAGTCATTTTTATAGATTGATGTCTTCAGCATGAACCAGTGGGGTTGGAATAGAGCTTTCTTCCTATCTTTATACTGTGGGGAAGTTTGGGGTAACACTTATAAAAGCAACTTACAACCATTATGCATACTACAAAAGAGAGCAATCAGGATAGTAAATAATGTGGGATCTAGGGAACACACAAACACGCTGTTTTTTAAAGTCACAGGCATTGAAATTCATGGATTTGGTCAAAACTGCTTGTTCAAAGCAAGAAATAATTCACATCCAGGCAATATTCAAAAAATGTTTTGTGACAGGGAGGGGGGTTATAATTTAAGAGGAAAATTGTAATTTAAAAAAGCATTGTGTTTGTACAACAAAGAAGTTTGTGTATTTCAGTCTGTGGGGTGGATTTGTGGAATGGGTTGGGTGATGGGTTAAAGCGGAGCACAAATATAAAATCAATTTAAAAAGCTATACAAAAAAGACATATTTGGGAGGTATATAGATGCGGAAGAGTTGCGCTAAGGGTTGTCTTAAGGGTTGGTTTATATTTATTTTCTTAGAACTCCCGATGAATATGTGGGTTGTAAATAAACTTGGGATTTAATTTGGGATGTTAATAAATCTGGGATAGTTTATATATCATATTATATTATCATTCTATGATATATGAGTTAATAGGGAAGTAGTTTTACTTCTAAATACTCCTTTTTGGACGCTATTACTTTTTTTTTGTTTGTTATTATTTTGTATCTGTTTTTATTTATTTTTATGTTCGAAATAAAGTCATTCATTCATTCATTCATTAATTCAGTCAGTCATTCATTCATTCATTCAAGAGTGTGGTCTCGGAATTTGAGAGCAGGACTTTGATTTCACATTCAGATTTTGTAATGTGGAAGTGGACGAACCTGGTTAAGAATAACCGGCCATCAGGGATGCTCTAAAGAATTAACGCGAACGCACCCGCAACGAGGCAGGGATCATTTCATTTTGTCAACACTACATCTGGCATTCTATTGGCTGGGGAATTTTGTAAGGGTTATTGCAGAAAAAATCCAAGAGCAGAGGAGAAATCTGAGAGTGGACGTTTGGTGTGCACACAGAAGCAGCCTGAGTGAGATGAGAAGGGCTGAAGCTGGAGCAGGAAATCTGTGCAAGCAACAATATATCTGAGTGTGAGCATACAGTTAGAGCAGAAGCAGAGCTAATCCAAGCACAAGCAGGGGCTGTTTGAGTGTGAGGACAGGGTTTTGAGGGAAAGCAATGCAAAATGTGAACGTGAAATCATTGAGTCATGCTCTCGAATTGAAAGACCACGCTCTTGAATACAGATAGGAATAAAGCTCTGTAGATTGGGGCTGCAGACAGGTTAGGGAAGTTGGAAATAATGAAAACACATTGTTGGTTTTGGTCTTTCATGTGATTTGTTGACAATAATAAAAAGATAGAATATCACCAAACCTGTCCAAAAAAAAATAATTGTATTAGTTTAAATATGTCCCTTATATGTTCACTTTGAGTACTCCTTCTTTCTCTTGCTGTAAAACCTTATAATATTGTTGATGACTCATCCTGAGCTCAGGGGCAGACACATACATTAACTTTACAGTTGGGACAGGGACAGGCAGGCAGCATTCTGTGGTATAGAATTGCTCCTATGGCCTGTCAAAAATGTTGATTAGGACAATTCTGCAAAACCCCACATTATGAACAATGATAACAGTCTGACTGCTATATGATGATGCAGCTTAGAATGAAATCATTTGATTGGCTTTATGACAAGAAGTGTTCAATCTAGAGAGTAGCAACAGCATTAATGCATGGAGGGGTGCTGTCATGAAACCAAAACATCTAAAATCTCAATTTCTGATCTACTGATTTTTTTCTCAAAAGAGAGCACAGGAGGCTGTAACTTACAAAGCAGATGTGTATGCAGTAGAGCAGAAAAAAATGCATTTAATTCCAGTTCAGGACTTTAGAAACAGCCTCACTTTGGCCTCAATAAAAATATGATAAAAGAAACTTTTGAAGGCACCCAGCACTTCCAACTGTGAAAAGCTGCCATGCTGCCAATTATGTGGCACTGAAATGGCATGAAAATACATGCGTATCAAAGCTTCTGATGAGAGCCGTATCCAATGCTTCTCAGTGGGGGTAAGAGCAGAAAATACCTCTGCTCGTCTCTTTGTAAAGGCGGGGGAAGAGCGACAAGACGTCGTCCTCTGAGAGGATGTGGCTGCCATTATACAGTATGTGTCACCCGACACAAGGCCACCGAGAGCAGCCGTGATAGATGTCTGCTCCCCCTCCTTTTGTTTCTCAGAGGTAAATATGAGAGCAGTTGCTTGTCCTCCAGGAGCATCTCACCATTTCATCTCAGCGTAGCATGTCAATCCTGATCACTGGATGCATTTGAGAAGCACAGGAGCATCATAAATGAGTAATGCAGCTGTCGGTTTGGTTCAGTTCATCGGCTTACATCACGGACATAAACTGCCTCTGTACCCCGACACAGGCCTGGTGTCATGGTCGTCCCCCGGAGAGCACAGACAGACCAGAGGAGCAAAGAAAGGCATGCCTGTGGCACAGTATATTCACTTACTGATGGCAGTGCTGGCAAAACATGAACACATACAGTATCTTCTACTGTATCTTTCTAGACTTTGGTACATACCAGGTCTGCACTGGTACATAATGCTTCTAGGAAGTAGCCACAGCCTGCACCCTGAGTACAACAAAGGCTCTGGCCTTCTCCCATGTACTCAGCTTTTATTTGTTATCAAACTAACTGCCAGTCATATAAATTGAAAAAAACAGTGTCCGTTCACTACAACAAACCTGTATACTCGACTTGAGTTGACCTGACTCAACCTGGACTCGGCCGCTGCCGATACCAGCTCTGCACATGCTCGCTGCCATTGCCACTTCCTGTACATGCTGAACTGCAGCCTGACTAGAGGCTTCATTCCTGCACCTGTCAGGCAGAAGCTCAATACTCGTCAGCCTGTAGAGTTTGGTTAGTAGATTACTTATTGTGATTGTTGACGGGATATATATGTTTGCCATGAACTACGCCACAGCTGACATCTGCTTAAATATTCTAACTAAATTGTAAAAATGGTAAATGGACTTGCATTTATATAACACCTTTCTAGTCTTCTGACCGCTCAAAGCGCTTTATGTCAGCATTCACCCATTCACACACCGATGGCTCAGCCTTCAGGCGGGACAACAGAGACACAATGTGACTGTTGTTAATTTATATAAATACAGGAAATTTCCTTAATTTCATGTATTGGTTTATTTAAGACAGGAACAGTGTACAATAAATGCATTGCACCAGATGTAGCACAATGCAGACTTCCATCAGTTGTCTCTGGGTATGTATAAAATGCACATATAACAATATAAAAACGATAAGCCCACAATAACAAATACACCTATAAGACATATATCAGACCTTAAAGGCAGGGTTGATAGAGATTTTAGAAAAAAAAATTGTTATATTAGTCGAAATACTCATTACACCCCGACAGCAATCAATAAATCAAATGCTCCGACTGTCGTAGGGCTGTAATAAACCGTCCAATCATTTCATTCGGGCGGCCTGTCTGTCTACCTACCTGCCTGCGTGCACTCATTACGCATCACCAGAGTACTAACAGTAGCCATGATGGTTGTTTATGTTCATAATGATAGTGTTTGGGGAGTGTCTTTGGAGCGAGGCCTGAAGGGACGGACCGTCAGTGTTGATGACTTGGAGACTTTCTCTCTAGATTTAGGGACTTTTGGAGCTAGTGCTGCTAGATACTTTCATTGGAGAAGAGTTAACAACACTGGGCTGGTTTATAGGTTGGTGCATTTTCAAATCTAGCATTGACCCTAGCAATATAACAATATAAAAATTATAAATAAATCCACATTAATAAATACACCTATAGGACATATATCAGACCTATACCAGTGTATTTCAACCATTTTTAACATTAGTTTTAAACTGACTAAGGCTAATACACTCTCTTATACTTATAGGGATAACATTCCACTGTTATGCTGCTGTAAATGAGTAAAGCGTATTTTGTTGAACAACGTTTTATGTTTTATGTCACTCCTCGTGGGTGATCTAGTTTTTGTCTTACGTCATCATGGACTGTAAGAATAAATTGATTAAGATGTGGGGGGATCTGAACCATACAGTATCTTGTAAAGTAAACAGACATTGGTCATAAAGGAAACTTTTCAAAGCTCAATAAGTTGTATTTTTCGCTAACATTGCAATAGTGGTATGAGTTTGGTTTTCTGTCCAGTGCTTAATGAGTGTATTTAAACACTTTATAAAGTGGTTGTATCCTTATTGTACAGAGGTGATAAACAATATTACAGATGTGATAATAACAGTCTAGAAATAAATTCTGTAGTGAACAAAGACATTTTGTTAAATTAGAAAATCTACACATATCGGCACACCACTCATGTACTTCAAATAACTATAAAGACAGCAGTGTTACACCACTCAGACTGCAGCAGCATCAGTGTTGTTTTACTACTGTCATTTAACATACAAGCTGTTGGTAAGTTCAGCTTTAAATGAAGGACTGGAACCTACAACTCAAACACCTTCAGAGTGTTACGGCTGTAAATGGTCCCAGGTTAAAAATGCGTTAGCTGAGATGCTGTAGACTACATGATGTGATTAAAGCTGAAGTAGGAGATATTGGAGCAGATATGATAAAAAAAAAGTTATTTTTATATTTTAACGGTCGCTATATCATGACAGTAGTTCATGAAACAGGTAACCTGAAAAAAATCATGTGCCTCTGAGTCCTCCGGTGTACGGCATCTGCAAGATTTTACAGACCGGAGGAAAACAAGCAGTCAGAGCTGATCTGAGGTCTGCTGTCCATCTGCTGTCTATGAGAGCCGGCTGTCAATCACTCGCAAACTCCGACCAAACGGTCAAACTAGGCAGCGCTGATCAAATATGAATCAATATTATGTTACGTTAATGCCTATTTCTCTCCTCAAATGTTTTCAGAATCATCTTGTAGTGCACGGTTTAGCTGTAAAGTTTGTGACGCCACCGCCATTGTTAAATCTGGTGAAGGAACGCCAAGTTCTGGTCACATGAGCCAGCCAATAGGAACGCTCTCTCAATTAAATGACCTGTGATTGGTCAAAGTCTCCCGTCAGATTTTCTAAAGCCTGAAAACAGAGCCATGAGGAGGTGCAGAAGTCGTGTTATCTCTCAGAACACTTGAATTACAATATGCTGAAAGTTTATTATGGAACTTTTGCCCAATGATGCCAAAAATATACTGCCTGCTGAAGCTTGAATGTTCTCTTTCTATATCTGTTCCGGTCTCTTGTGTTTTTATCTTCTTCATGTGGAATGGGTCAAAGGTTAGGGATGACTCCAGAAGAAAAATTGGTTGACTTTTTCTTCTGGAGAAAATAAGTTGACTTTTGCTACCAGAGGCAAAAATCTATATTAGTATCAGCCAGGAACTTTTGAATTATATCTCCATGAAACTTCATTTAATAATTGACTTAACTCTGTATTAATTGCGCAATTAGGCTAATTGTGTCAGAAACATTCTTTTGGAGAGATGTATGAGTAGCAGCCCCAGGTGTGTGTTTCACCCCCCCACCACCGGCAGAAACACGCCGTCTAGCGGCGGGAAACTTGTCCCGGTGTCCACCGGAGGACTCCAGCAGACTATACAGCTGTGACCAAACACTTGTTTTGTCTTTTTAGAAATGTCTCACAAAGCTTTAAGAGAAGTAAGTAGAGATGAGCTGTGTGCGTAATGGAGGCTGCAGAGTCTCCTGTTTGCTTGACCTTCATCTCATGTAGAGAACTCATAGTGATACTATAATAACATCACCAACTCCTCTTAACGCACGATGCACACGCACACAGCAAGACCCCCTGTTGACACCAGATCGAGGAGATCTATGCGAAGAGAGATAGGAGGACACCGGACACAGAGCTCCACTATAGGGCTACAGTACTTCTCCATCCTTGGTTAAAACCCAGAGAGAGACCAGAGAGAGACCCAGTGTGCAGGTGAAGTTAGAGGTGAGCTGTAGGTGAACACACATTGGGCTGTACTCACAGTAGGTGGCGGCGGACGCAGCGCTTAAGACGTTCAGAGTGTAGAGCAGGAATAAATCCATCTTCCAGCTGAGGCTGAGGACCGGTCTGTATATATATAATATATATATATTTATATATCCGAGTGATCCGCAGCGGGTCGATCAGTGTCGGGGAGGAAACAGCCAGAGCGCAGAGAGAGGTCCTCCAGCATGGAGGAGGCTGCTGGTGTGAAGGAGTGAAATGCTCCCACGTCGACACTCCCTCACTGAGAGCTCCCTCCCTCTCCACCTCTACCCGTCTCTCTCTCTCTCTCTCTCTCTCTCTCTCTCTCTCTCTCTCTTCCTCCCCCAGGTTCAGAAGAAAAGAGTGAGTGATGCAGAAACATTACTGGAAAAAGAACCGCTGCAAAAATGATAACAATCACAAAGATCCGGAGCTGCAGCAGCAGCAACAATTGGCTCACCAGTACATCTCATGACAGACTGCTTTGGATGGGTCATGTCTTGTTATTTGTACTGTGTGTGCCACTCATGTTTTGGACACGATGCACTAAATTCCCTCTTTTTTGGCCCACTTCTCTCCATCCCTGTAACTCAAATGAAAATCTATTTGCACCAGTGCTGGTGATCTTTATTGGAAATGGGAATTATGTGACCCCATATGCAGTGAAATCATATGTAAACCAGACATGTATTAACCACTAATTAGATATATAGATAGATAGATAGATAGATAGATAGATAGATAGATAAATAGATAGATAGATAGATAGATAGATAGATAGATGGATAGATAGATGGATAGATAGATAGATAGATAGATAGATAGATAGATAGATGGATAGATAGATATGTCTATGTCTATTGTTCACTTAAATAAATCCTAGCAGCTTTTGAACATATTTATGGAAAGTTTGTCCCTTTTCTCATTTTATTGTGTCTTTTTTGTCCTGATATTTCAGTAGTTTTTTTTATATTGTTCTTGTGGTCTTCTCTTTTTTCTGGGTCCTGATTCCAGTAAGCCTTTGAGTACTCTTTGTCGTGTTTTTGGTGTGTCTGTCTCTTGTCTGTGCTCTACCTTTATTGTCAATACGGATGTCATCCTCTATTTTTGCTGCAAAACAAATCTACCTACGGGTACAAATAAAGTCACCTGAACTTGAACCCGAACCTGAGATAGATAGATAGATAGATAGATAGATAGTAACTTTATTAATCCTGAGAGAAATTCAAGTTTCCAGCATCACAGTTCCATAGTGCAAAACATGTTAGTAAAAAGGCAGTAAAAAAAAGTTAGTAGTGCAAAGTATAAAGTACAAAATAATATACCAGATATAAAAATACAAGGAGATGAAGAAAACTGTTAAAACTGAATATAGTGCAGGGTAACAGCTGTGATAGACGACTATTAAAAAAGTGAATATAGTGCAGAAGAGACTGTTAAAAGTGAGTATAGTGCATTATTATCCGTCTGTAATTAATAGCCGGGCATCGAATGAAAAGTACATACATGGATGCTTCTGTATGTGCATAAGTATTTATATTCACACATACATACATGTAAATGCTGCATATAAAATACTGTCACCACTAATACTCTGAGAGTAGATGGTTTGAGCACCACAGTGGTGGACAGCTCCCTCTCCCTCTCACGCACACTCAACACCATTATAAATGGTAAATGGACTTGCTTTTATATAGCGCTTTTCTAGTCTTCCAACCACTCAAAGCTCTTTACACTACATGTCAGCATTCATGCATTCACACACACATTCATACACTGATGACAGAGGCTGCTAAGGTGCCAACTTTGCCCATCAGGATGTAATCTAAATACTCATTCACACACCGATGGCAATGCCTTCGGGAGCAATTTGGGGTCAAGTGTCTTGCTCAAGGACACATCGACCTACCGATTGGAGGACGACCTGCTCTACCCTCTGAGCCACAGCCGCCCCTATATAGTATACAGAGAGAATGTATACAGGGGACACACTTTGGGACTTGATCATATCAAAGGGCCTGAACATTTCCAAGGTTGTAGTGATGGATGTCGCTCTGTCTGATCATCCCTGTGTATATTCCTTTAAGAGTATCTCTTCCTGTGCACAAAAATGATCAAACAAGCGGTAATCACAAAAAGGTATATCACTGAAAAGCTGATGAGCTTGTAGATCATTTCAATTCTACAATTACAAATGTTGTTGATGCCATTGCACCCACCACGGTGAAGACTCCATGGAGAAATGCCATGTTAGTAAGAAATGAAAAAAAGAGAGTGTCGAAAAGCTGAACGCCACTGGCGGAAAAACTAATCCACAAGTTCATTATGACATCTATAAAGAGAGACTTTGCTTTTATAATTTAGAACTGAGAAATGCAAGGCGGTCCTTCTTCTCTGACATCGTCACCAAAAACAACAATAATGCACGTGCACCTGTTTGCTACTGTTGACAGGCTAACAAACCCTCCTGTGTCAGTAGCCTCTGAACTTTTATCCACAGGGCCTGCAATGAATTTGCCTCCTTTTTCACAGAAAAAAATTCACAAAATCAGACAAGCAGTCACTTCCTCCTTATCAGGTACAGGATGTTTGTTGCCCCCTGCATTCACTTTAACCTGGTGCAAATAGAGGTTATATGTTAATATGTTTATTCACTGTTATAGTTGTGTTTTATATCACATAGAGGTTATATGTTTATATATTTACTTTTGTAGTTGTCTTTTATTTTACATAGAGGCTATATGTTAATATATTAACTGTTATAGTTGTGTTTTATTGTGTACTTTCTGTTTGATTAGTTCTGTTTCATTCCATTTAATGCACAACATGTTCTGGAGTGATAACCTTAGCCTTACCATAACCTTACCTTAACCTTACCTTTGTTAAGGGAAAGTGAAAGCAGTGCTAAGAGACACCATCTTAAATTCAGTTAACAGTTCAAACAAAGAAAATGGACGTCTGAGTTAATTCAGACAAAAAAAAAAGACAATCGGGTTGGATTCTGGTGCTACTCTTCAAAATAAAAATCATAGAGGACAAGTCAGTCACACAAAAGGAAACACAAGTATTTCAACAAGTATTTCAACAGGAATCTGAAGAAAACTGCCTCCAGAACGTAGAATAAACCGTTTGAGTTCGTACACTTTACAGGTTTACATGTGACTGAAACACTGATGTGCACTGTTCACTTATTCTTCCTTTTCAAAGTAAAAGACTCACCATTGCCTCTTGTTAGGGCACAGCGTAGTTCATTTTATTTATACACACACACACACACACACACGCACACACCACACCACACACCACACACAAACACATACATATAAATATATATATACATACATATATATAAATATATATATATGTATGTATATATATCCGTCTGCCGTCCGGGATTCTTTCACAACAATGACCGGCTCGCTGTACATCATTCCTTACAAAGAGGAGCAGCATCTTTACTATTTTCGTATAAGTACATGTTTACACAAGTGCTTTTATTTGATTAGTACTGAGTGTTAGGTGTTGTGCTTTTACGTTGAAAGGTCGTCATGTTGTGCACTTCTGCTCAGAGAGATAAATAGTTCAGAAGAGACATAGTCCACTTGACTCCTGTTGATTTCAGGTGAGTTGTTTTTAGTTGAGTAAATGATCTTTTCACACCTGAGCAGGTGTGAATACAGCATGTCTACAGTATACATATATATATATATACATATATATATATATATATATATATATATATATATATATATATATATATATATATATGTATACTGATGAACATACTGATGTATATATATATATATATATATATATATCAGTATGTTTTACTACTTTTTCTTCATTTCCTAGTAAGAAAATACTGTTGTGTGTCTGTTACTTTCACTTTTGACTGTGATTTGGTGTTCTGATGGAGGAACCAGCTGATTGTGTTTGACTTTATCTGAAGTTTTAAAGAGAATTCAGATTCACTAGAAGTTAAAAAGAAGCCACGTTGAGGGTTCGTTTAGAATGTTTTATTCTTCCACTTCTAGTTTGTTTTATGTTTAACTCTTTATCTTATTTCAGTCTTGGTCGTTTTACTATACCATGATTAGTCTGACTTTCTCTGTATTGTATCTGTACTGAATTTGATTTTTCCATCTAAAGCTCTTTGTAATGTTGTTATTTGCCTGTATTATGGAGTGACTACACCTCCACCTCTGCAGTAACACGTCAGTTCTCAGGGCCGTCCTACTGCCACATCAACAAGTCATTGAGAGCTCTCTGTTAGCCCTTTATGACACACCTGGTTTATTCATTAACCAGTTCTCTTAATGAAGGTTGACAAAAAAGTCGGTAGATGTTTCGACATAGACCTCTATAGTCTCGTAAGGCCAGACCCTGGAAGACGTTCAAATAGACAGAAAATACGTAAAATAAAAAACCCACAATTGGCATCGTCAAGGTCGCCGTATAGTGCCGTCATATTCATATTTAAAACATTTGAAGCCCTGCAGCCTCTCACACTCAACCCTTTACTCACAGTCTCATAGAAATTGTGTAGTTCTTGTCATAGCAGCGGTTGATATTATTTACCCTTTTACAACATTAAAAATGTCCTTCCATCCGTTTGAGTGTTACACTTTCGTTTCCGGAGCAGAACTTAGAAACTATTTAACTTAGGAACTTCAAATTTGGTATGATGGTTGACAGTGTGGTCTAGTTGTGCCTTTTGGGGGTTAGAAGTCCAGGGTGCCCAAAATTGACATAAACTGTGAATTGGTTTTAAACACAAACATTCACATTCAGAGCCTCAAAACTACCATATCACACAACCCTTTGTTCTGACTGAACATGTGTACTCAGACAAGACAAAGAGACCATGTGGTGAGGTCCGGAGGTCTTTGATTCAGTCGTCTTTGTAGTTTTACAGTGCCAGCCATATTGATTTGTAGTTCTTTCAGCCTCAGTTGCCATTTTGAGACAATGAGCCATTTTTGGGCCGCCCGGGAATAAACTAATTCCATTCCATAGTTCCAAAAGGGCAAAACCTTTGGCCCTACTTTAGTAGGGGTCAAGCAGTGAGCGGGAGTATGTGAGCCATGCACACTTTTGCCTTGTACAATATGATTAGTAACCTACTGTGAATCATACTTTAGTTCAAAGTAATAGGCTTCTAACTGGGTAGAAGCATGCTGAAGTTCAGAGGGTACCAACAATTAATCCTTCCTCTGTGTGTGTCTTCCTATCGGCGTGGTGAAAACCAGTTTAGAGGTTTTCAATAAATACAGATAAAGCCTTTGTAACTTACTGAATCTGATCCTTTTCTCCAGCAGGTTTTCTGATCCTCAGTCATGAACCCAGATCTTCATCCAGATCTCACCATCGTCCTGCTTGGAAAAGCAGGAGTTGGTAAAAGTGCTTCAGGAAACACCATCCTGGGACGACCAGCGTTTCAGTCAGAGACTGCCTTCACATCAGTTACGGAAGAAATCTCTGAACAAAAAGGAAATGTCCTCGGGAAACAGATCTCAGTGGTCGACACTCCGGGAATATTAGACAGCAAAGACAAAGAGGAGAAGATCAAAAAGCGGTGTCAGGAGCTTCTGCAGTCGTCCAGACGTTGTCTGTTTCTGGTGGTGCTCAGTGTTGGACGGTTCACAAAGGAGGACCAGGAGGCTGTGACGGATGAGAGTCCTCGGGCCCCGGGGGTTGAAAAAGAGTTACCTGCTCTTCACCGGTGGTGATGCTCTAAAAGGAAAGTCACTGGATGATTTTATCTTTCAAAATAAAGATAAAGATAAAGTTCCGCTTCCAGATGTTGTTAAAAAGTTTGCGGGGGCGTATCACCTCTTCGACAATGAGGATGACGATGAAGAACAAATCAGAGAGTTGCTGCTGAAGTCTACCAAACATCTACCAAACCAGCAACAACCTGATCCACCAGGTACCGTGTGATCTAATTCTTACATGTATTTATTTCAAGTAATGCCACGGTTTTGGATGACGTCATGTAGGCTACTGATCATTATCAGAGTTAAGAATGAACCCTCACAGCTGGAAGCTGGTGGTGTTAGTTGTTGCAGCTCCTATCACTGGTTGGAGCGGTGAAGTCACTTTTAATCAAAGGTTGACAAACAGTGACAACACAGAGTTTACATGTGAAGAGGAAACTGGTGCACAACATGTTTGACCATTGGCGGGTGATCACCAGATGAACCATGTTATCAGCCTTGTATGTTCGTGGTCACAAACCTGAGTTTGCCGGCGACAGCCGTGGCTGGATGCATTATGTTTTTGGGTTGTGATTTTTGTGAACGTGATAATTCAAGAACACCTGGAGAGAATCTCTTCAAATTGGCACAAACGTCCACTTGGACTCAAGGATGAACTGAGTAGAATTTGGTGGTTAAAGGTCAAAGGTCAAGGTCACTGTGACTTCACATCCGTACCACTGTCATGAACGTGATATCTTCGGAACACATGAAGCAAATCTCTTCAAATTTGGCACAAATGTCCACTTGGACTAAAGGATGAACTGATTAGATTTTGGTGGTCAAAGGTCAAAGGTCACTGTGACCTCACAAAACACATTTTTGGCTATAGCTCAAGAATTCATCTGCTAATTATGATAATTTAAAACAAATGTCTAATAGGAAGAAGTGATGACATTTTGGACAGACATGGATGTAAACTGACACTTGGCTGGTTGGCGGAGGCATACAACCGCGAGGCGGTTATTCTAGTTTAGGAGATGACTGATGTTTCAATGTTTTCAGACTATAGTTATGAGAAGGTAAACTCATCTGATTTATTTGTTTCCTATCTTTCAGCTGATGTTTCCAGAGACAGGAGGATCGTGCTGTTTGGTCTACCTGGAGCTGGAAAAAGTGCATCAGGAAACACCATCTTAAAATCTGAAAAGTTCAAATCAGCCGGTAGTTTTGATTCAGTCAGTAGAGAGACGGTCTCTAGATCAGCAGTGATGGAGGGTCGTAAGGTCACAGTGGTCGACACGCCAGGATTCACTGATGAAGTTCTGACTCCTGAACAGCTGTACCTGGAAATCATGAAGCCGATAGTGAAGGCCAATCCAGGACCACATGCTTTAGTCATTGTGGTCAGAATAGGCAGAATCACCAAAGCAGACGTCACACTGTTTGAGCTACTTCTTAAACTGTTTGGCCTAGGAGCTTGTAGGTACTCCATGGTGCTTTTCACTCATGGAGATGAGCTAAAAGACAAGAGCATTGAGGATGAGATAAAGTCCAACAAACTTGTGTCAGAACTGGTCTCCATGTGTGGTGGTAGATACTGTGTGTTTCACAACAGAGGCAAAAGAAACAGAGAGCAGGTTAGAAACCTCCTGAATCAAATAGATGAGATGGTCACAGCGAATGGTGGAAAACACTACACCAATGAAATGTTCAAGATGGCCGAGACGTTCTTGAGGGAAGAAAGGAACCGGTCAGGCGGTGACAAAGATCACAAAGGTCACAGAGATGACAAAAATCACAAAGGTCACAAAGATGACAAATATGTCAAAGATGACAAAGATGACGATGATGACGATGATGACGATGATGACGATGAGGAGGATGCATGGAAAAGAATTATACGCTTTTTATTGATTGGAGCAGGTGTAGGCCTTTGTGTAGGAGCATTGATAGCGGTAGGAGCAGGAGCAGCAGTATGTGCAGGAGCAGCAAAAGGAGCAGCAGTAGGAGCTGTAGTAGGAGGACTACTAGGAGCAGCAGTATGAAAAGTAACAGGAGCAGGAACAGGAACGGGAGGAGTCTAAGTATGCTTGGCTTATACTTGTACTTAATTTTTTGATCAAGATATACTTAAGTAAATTATAAGTTGGAATACTTCCAGCATAAAAACTATTTAAGTAGTAGTTTACTGAATGTACTAGTTAAAGACATATTGTCCGTCACTCCTCTGTTATTCAGTGCCAGACTTTAATAGTTTTATATTTGATTTGATTTCAGTAATTTGAGTGAGTTAATACATTATTCTGTTTTAATTACAATACTTTTGTGTTTTTCAGATGAGTCTGATAGTAATGAGTTTATTCATTGTGTTTTTGACCTTTGACCTCTTGAGTGTTTGTATCAGCTGCACTTTGAGTTCAGAGGAGGAATCACTGCTTCATCATTTATAACTTACTGTCCATATATTCATGATTATAGACTTGTTTTTATTGTATTTACACGTTATTGATTTAGGCTTCTGTCATGATATGACGTTGGCAGTCTAGTGTTTCCTTTTGTTTCCTCTGTTTCCCTGCCCTTTTGTCTCTTGTGTGTTTTCCCCTGGTTTGTCTAGTTTGTCAGTGTGTTGGGAGGTGTGGCCTTCCTCCTCCCCCTCCTCCTGGGCAGGCACTGCTGGAGCAGCTGACAGAAATCAAGCAATCAACCAATCATCACACACACCTGCAGTATATCTACCCCGGTCTTCCTGCCACTCATCGCCAGATCGTTCCGTCACCCACAGTGGTACATTACATATTCAGGCTCCCTTGTGTTTTTGGCTTTTTTGACTTGCTCATGCTCGTGTTTTTCGGATTTGTGGATTTACCCTGTTTTGTCCTCCATTCAGGTCTGTTCACCTGTCAGCTGTTGCTGCTTCCTGGTACCAACCTGCCTGCTCACTCCTACATGCTGCTCCTCCTCGACCTGGATCCTTACCTCCAGGAACTCCAGCCCTGTTCACAGCTCTTATTTAGATTAGTGTAATAAATTATATTTTGTTACACCTTCAAAAGACTTTTTGTGTTTGCAATTGAGTCCACGCTTTTGGTGTACAAAGATCATAACAGGCTTCTACTGAAAATGAATGACACATAGTGAATGAATCAATTAATACAATTTTTAAACATTTCTGTTAATGTTCATAAACAGTAATTTGTTGTATCGATAAATCACTTTGGCATTAACATGAATGATCGGATGTTTGGGTCCCAGAGCGTACCGAGAGGATGTCACGGACCGACCGAATTTCCTGTACCGACCGGTTGAATACAATAACAAGTACCTTTACACCCCTATTGATGATATAATCAGAATATAAACAATGTCAGATGTTAAGAATTTGTTCAACATGATTCTGATATATTGATAATCTGTTGTCTCTTTGATTCATACAAATAAACAGAAACATGTATCGCCACTTTGTTTTGCTTTTTATTAAATTGTTTGATTTAAAATAATTTGTGCTAATTATTTATTTATTAGATAGATAGATTAGTTATTATTATAATAAACAACATTTATTTTACAGCTCAAGATGTTTTACATTATTAATATGTACCAAAACAAACAACATAAACTACTTGATATTAAAGGAAAAGAAACATTAAACACATTTTAAATGTCCGTACAGTAGTGAATCTGAAAAGATCTGTTTTATGTGCTTTAAAATATCAGCTTACTCTTTCAGAGTTCAGAAGCAAAGAAGAAAGATTTTGATCTCATCGTTGTTCTTGTATTGTATAAAAACAGAATCATCTAAAAGGTCGACATCCAAGTTTACTTAATTTTTTATGAAAAACTAATAATAGAAAAGTGAACAACAGGTAGAAGACAGTGGATTGCAAACTAAAGGTGAGTGGTGTCCAGGTAAGTCACAGCACACAGAAAACAAGGTGAGCTCTGATTGGTTGTCACACGTAGATGTCTTCTACAGCCACAGCCATCTGCTCTGTGATTGGTGTTTCCCTGGCAACAGGATAACAGGGAACTGTAGAGAGTGGAACCAGTTAGCATCTGCTAGCACCTGTTAGCATCGAGTGTGTTGGTTTGTGTGTGTGTGTTACCGTAATGAGACTCCTGCTTCTCCTCATCTTTCCTCTGGTTGCCATGGTGACTGTGCATCGCCACATAAACATTTTCCTCCACCTGACCTGAAGTAGCAGAGCAGATTTAATAATTAATTTATTATTGATAACAATGTGATGAGATTTTAGAGGACCATTTATGTCTCTGATTGGCTGCTGTACCTGTGGTGCTGATCCTCTGGCTACTCCTCCTCCTCTTGAGGATGAAAGTGGTGATGAAGAGCAGCAGGAGGAAGACTAGGAAGCAGCAGACCAGCGTAGACACCACCATACTGCCGCTGCTGCTGCTGCTGCTGCTGTTATCTAACAGCAGCAGTAAGGACAGAGAGACAGGCAGACACACAGACAGAGAGACAGAGAGACGGACAGACAGACAGGCAGGCAGACAGACAGACAGACAGACAGACAGGCACTACTGTTAACTAGTATACTCAAGGGTATATTCACATATATCATTTATAATATTTCATAAAATCATTGTCAGGGTCGTCTGTTTCAGAATTCAGACCTCTGTAACTGATCCCTAGATCTCTGTAGCTAGTCAACAGAATTCTGCAACTCGTCCCCAGACCTCTACAACTGGTCCCCAGACTTCTGCAACTAGTCAACAAAATTCTACAACTAGTCCCCAGACCACTGAAACTACTCCCCGGACCTTTGCAACTAGTTCCCAGGCCTCTACAACTAGTCCGCAGAACTCTGAAACTAGTCCCAAAACATTTGCAACTAGTCCCAAGACATTTGCAACTAGTCCACAGACCTCTGCAACTAGTCACCAGACCTCTGCAATTAGTCCCCAGACCTCCACAACTAGTCCACAGACCTCTGCAACTAGTCACCAGACCTCTGCAACTAGTCACCAGACCTCCACAACTAGTCCTCAGACCTCTGCAACTAGTCACCAGACCTCTGCAATTAGTCCCCAGACCTCCACAACTAGTCCACAGACCTCTGCAACTAGTCACCAGACCTCCACAACTAGTCCTCAGACCTCTGCAATTAGTCCCCAGACCTCCACAACTAGTCCACAGACCTCCACAACTAGTCCTCAGACCTCTGCAACTAGTCACCAGACCTCTGCAATTAGTCCCCAGACCTCCACAACTAGTCCTCAGACCTCTGCAACTAGTCCTCAGACCTCTGTAAATAATCAACAAAATTCTGCAACTAGTCCCCAGACCTCTGCAACTAGTCCCCAGACCTCTGCAACTAGTCACCAGACCTCCACAACTAGTCACCAGACCTCTGCAATTAGTCCCCAGACCTCCACAACTAGTCCTCAGACCTCTGCAACTAGTCCTCAGACCTCTGTAAATAATCAACAAAATTCTGCAACTAGTCCCCAGACCTCTGCAACTAGTCCCCAGACCTCTGCAACTAGTCTCCAGACTTCTGTAACTAGTCAAACAAATTCTGCAACTAGTCCCCAGACCTCTGTAACTAGTTTCCCAGACCTTTGCAACTACTCCACAGACCTCTGCAACTAGTCCACAGACCTCTGCAACTAGTCACCAGACCTCTGCAACTAGTCACCAGACCTCTGCAATTAGTCCCCAGACCTCCACAACTAGTCCACAGACCTCTGCAACTAGTCACCAGACCTCCACAACTAGTCCTCAGACCTCCACAACTAGTCCTCAGACCTCTGCAATTAGTCCCCAGACCTCCACAACTAGTCCACAGACCTCCACAACTAGTCCTCAGACCTCTGCAACTAGTCCTCAGACCTCTGCAATTAGTCCCCAGACCTCCACAACTAGTCCTCAGACCTCTGCAACTAGTCCTCAGACCTCTGTAAATAATCAACAAAATTCTGCAACTAGTCCCCAGACCTCTGCAACTAGTCCCCAGACCTCTGCAACTAGTCTCCAGACTTCTGTAACTAGTCAAACAAATTCTGCAACTAGTCCCCAGACCTCTGTAACTAGTTTCCCAGACCTTTGCAACTACTCCACAGACCTCTGCAACTAGTCCCCAGACCTCTGCAACTAGTCCCCAGACCTCTACAACTAGTCCTCAGACCTCTACAACTAGTCTCAAGGCCTCTACAACAAGTCCCCAGAACTCTGAAACTATACTCCCCAGACATTTGCAACTAGTCCCCCGAACTCTGCAACTAGTCCCAGACCTCTGCAACTAGTCCCCAGACCTCTGCAACTAGTCCCAGACCTCTGCAACTAGTCCACAGACCTCTGCAACTAGTCCTCAGACCTCTGCAACTAGTCCCCAGACCTCTGCATCCAGTCCAGAGACCTCTGCAACTAGTCCCCAGACATTTGCAACTAGACCCCAGACCTCTACAACTACTCCCCAGACCTCTGCAACTAGTCCCCAGACATTTGCAACTAGACCCTAGACCTCTGCAACTAGACCCCAGACCTCTCCAACTAGTCCCCAGACCTCTCCAACTAGTCCCCAGACCTCTACAACTAGTACCCAGACCTCTCCAACTAGTCCTCAGACCTCTGCAACTAGACCCCAGACCTCTGCAACTAGACCCCAGACCTCTCCAACTAGTCCTCAGACCTCTGCAACTAGTCCTCAGACATTTGCAACTGATCTAAATATAATTTACAACAAAGTGAAGTGAAAATGAAAGTGAAAATCAACCTTCACAACAGCTACGTTTCAGTATTGGAAAATGAATCACAGAAAAGTCTGAAGCTCACAGTTCACCACTGCAGATGATAAATAGAAACCAAAACAGCAACAGTAAAACTTTATATCCTGTAAATATATAAAAGAAAAAGAGGATGTGGTTGATATTCCTTCAGTCCTGGACTCACCCTCCACTCTGAGCAGGAAGTCTCTCTTGATCAGTCGTCTCCCATTTTCATCAAACATCTCCAGGCTGTAGTTTCCTGCGTCTGCAATCTGAACTCGGCTGAATCTCAGCGAGCCGTCACTCAGCAGCTCGCAGCGCCCGTGGTGACACGTCGTCACTTTGTTCTCCAGTGACATCACCAGGTGGAAGTGAGTCCACCTGACGTCCTGTCTGGGCTTCAACCCCGGCAGGTCTGATTTCAGCAGAACGGCCTCCCCACTGTGTGCTGTGATGATCTCTGCAGAGGCAGCTGGGGTCAAAGGTCATAGGTCAGACTCACAGATCAATTACTGCACTGAAAGTCCTGTTACCATAGAAACATGAAACTCAGATCAAACTGACTGACCGTCACTCTTCATCATCATCTTCATCATCAGGATCAATAAGCAGACCGGAACCATACCTGTTATAAAAGAATAGTAAGCAAGTAGTTAAATTATTACCACAGTATAAATTATCTCTAAATTCAACCCAAACGTGCAGGTTATTTCTCAGTAGATCACCCTGTAATAAAAGAATAGGTACCTAGAAGTTAAATATAACTGTAGTATAAGTTCTTTGTAAGATCCCAAATTGTTACCCCCTTATTCCTTAAGTTCACATCTTGTTCCCCAGTACATACATATGTGTGTTGGCACGTACTGAACTGGTACTCCTTAAGTACAAAAGATTACACCATAACTCCAGCTGGCTTCGCCCCCTCAGCTGTCAATCACTGTGAGGAGGAAACACACACTTTCACTGGTGAGTGTGTGTGTTTGTGTGTGTGTGTGTGTGTGTGTGTGTGTGTGTGTGTCTAAATTAAATAGAAAAGAAACAGACTACTAGTGAAAACTTTTACTTTTAGACTTTATAAGTACCTTTTGCAGATAATTCTTACATACGTTCACTGAAGTTTAGAATGTAGTACTTACCTACTGAAAGTATTTTCTAAATTGTAATATTTCTACTTTTACTTCAGTAAAATATCCGAAAACGTGTTGATCAGCTGGTTGATCCTGAACCACAACAGAAGAACATGCACATATACTGTGTATATAAAGTATAGTAGTAGTATACTATAGTAGTAGTATAGTAGTGTGTATATATATATATATATATATATATATATATATATATATACACATATATGTATATACATATATACATATATATGTATATACATATATACATATATATATATATATACATATATGTATATATACACATATATATACATATATGTATATATACATATATATACATATATGTATATACATATATATATGTACTGGGGGGTTTTGGTCTTACCTGTCTGAGTGACGCCGTCTTCAACTGGAATAATGAGACAAAAAGAGAAAAACAAAGATAAGAGAAGATGTAAATGACGGCGGCTCAAACAAACAAACTGAACGAATCAGGAAACAAGTAATGAAACGGTTATGTCTGGTCTGGCTCCCCCTCCCCACCCCCCCCCCAGACCACACATTCTTTCAGTCTGCTCACATGAAACTACATTAGAAACACTGAGATACTTTCACTCTTACATGTTAAGTGAAGTTTAACCCTTTAATGGTCTTAAGGAGAAACAACAAAGAACAATTATTCAGTTTTTACATTTCTTAGTTCACTTGTTGTTAAAGTTTGTTAGGATTGTTTGTAACTTCTTCCACGTATAAATCATTGCGGGTCGGTGTCCCATGCTCGCTCATGTGTGGCTACGCTGTTCAGACTCAGACTCCAACACAAACTGCCCGGAAGCACCAAAACCACAAAGTTCTAGTGAAAGACGGCTTGCAAAACAGTGTTGGCCACGGTAGGAGGATGTGGTAGAGTTAGTTTAGCTCTGAGAATATCTAGTGAATGTACAGTGGGCGTTTGTGCAGAAATAACTGCTGCAGCTCCTCCAGACCAACAGAGGTTTCCCGTGTCTTGTGAAGTGACGGGGCTCCGCAGCGAAAAACTTTATCGTCTCCGACCAAAACTCCGGTCTCTCCCCTGTTCCCCCCGGCTGTGGTCGGGAGGCTGAGGCAGGAAAAGCCAACACTAGGATCAGCAGTGATTCATGGAGAGACCTTCGTCTGGTCAGCTAACATTACTGCCAAGCAGCTGAAATATAGAGTGATATTGTGGTTTTAGCTGACGTGTTGCCTCACTGTTTTGAGCGATGCTCGTTCATGTCTATGTAGAGCAAACACAAGCGCGAGCAACAGGACGCTGACTTTCGTTGGCGGCCACAGGTGTCGCTGTTAACAAGCTATATCTGATGGATGTGAACATTTACTTCACCTTAATGAAAACGACTCTGATCTCAGCGTTGATCCATGCTGACTATATAATGATTAATAATTAGTACTTTACTTTGATCCATACTGACTACATAATGATTCATAATTAGTACTTTACTTTGATTCAGCGATCTTCCGGATCCATCGGGCTCATAAAGCAGGCGAAGTAGCGTCCGCTCAGTCACATAGCTCTGTCACGGGGTCACGCTGTCGTCACGCTGTCATGATATCACTTTGGCAGTCTAGTGTTTCCTTGTGTTTCCTCTGTTTCCCTGCCCTTTTGACTCCTGTGTGTTTTTCCCTGGTTTGCCTATAGTCTGTCAGTGTGTTGGGAGGTGTGGCCTTTCTTCTCCTCCTCCTTCTCCTGGGCAGGCACTGCTGGAGCAGCTGACAGCAATTATCCAATCATCACACACACCTGCAGTATATCTACCCCGGTTTTCCTGCCAGTCATCGCCAGATCGTTCCGTCGCCCTCAGTGGTACTAAACTAATTCAGGCTCCCTAGTATTTGCTCTTGTCTTTGCTGTTGCTCTTGTTTTTGGATTGTTTGGACTCACCTCGTTTTTGCTCTGTGCTCAGGTCTGTTCACCTGCCAGCTGTGGCTGCTTCCAACCTGCCTGCTCACTCCTACACTCTGCTCCTCCTCAACCTGGAACCCTGTTTTAGTTAAATCCTGCCTATTCACTCTCCGACGCCATTCCACCGCTCGGAGCTTTAGTGGATTCATCTGTTCCTCCGGAAGGATTCCTGGACACCCCCTCCTCGTGCCTCCCGTTCCGTGAATTAAGTATTGACTGTGTTACTGTCACGTTTCGGACCTCCAGGATCTCCAGCCCTGTTCATTGAACATTTAATATTGTGTAAATAAATTCTTTGTTCACCTTTAAACGAATTGAGTCTGTGTCTGCATTTGAGTTCAAGCTATTGTTGTAACCAGAACATAACACACGCTGTCGTCACGGCTTGCTGACTCCGCCTCCCAGCCCTCTATGTGTGATTCCTTTTCCTGCTGTTTATAGGTACTATAGGTATAGGTTTACTTTGGATGTCTGTACTGAAACAAGATTTCTGTTTTTTTTCCAGATAGATCTCACTTTGAAAAGTGACCACATACAATTCATGACACTCACTGATATAAATACAACATGAGATAAACAGAGGTATATATAAATGGAAGAGGTGTAGCGATTTTACAACGATACGATACGATTTCCACGGTTTCGATAAGATTCAAGGACGATAGTTTCTCTCATCTAGAGCGATACGATTCAATGATTTGAAATCAATACAAAAACTTTTTTTTGCCAAAACTGCAATCAGTGTGACTGTAAAATAAATAGCTGATACTGGACAGTGCAGGTCAGGATTCCTCAAAGTTTTTCTTGTAAGGGAATCAGGGATAAATTAATTATGGATATAAACAAGTAAACAACGATTAATGGCAAATACATACACCTTTTATTTGAAAATAATAAAAAGTGCAACTGCTGGACCTGCTGATTCAGTTCTCAAGATACAAGGCAGTGCAATATTGAACACAAAATATAATAAACCAAATATATTCAAGTTAAATGAACAGTGGTTTAACCTGCTGCTTCTGTCCTCATTTTCAATATAAACGGCAGATCAATAATACAGTGATCAACCGCTTATAGTGATCAAACAGCTTGGGACAGAATCATTCCTCTACAAACACTGTTAAATAATCTGCTTATAGTAATCAAGTAGTCCACCTACACTGTTCATTTGGGGTCTTTTTATACATGAAAAGATCTAGAAAAACATTTTAAAACTACGTTAGACTAACGTTAGTTGAATTTCTGTTTACTCCCGTGATAATTTGCCTCGCGGACCGTCTGCTCTCCGGCTGAATACGTGAGGCTGATGCTGCATGCACATAGATATCAATGACGGGGGAAAGAAAAGTAATTTTCTCTGAATGAAAAAACGACAGCACACGGGGAAAGCGCCTGAGGGTGAAACCGATCAAGTGGATTGATAGCAACTGAAACTCTCTTCTACACCGCAGCGCCGGCAGCTCAAGCATCAGACCGGTGCCCACCTCCCTCTACGTGGCTACCAGGTGCGAGGAGTCCAGTGCTCCGTTCGTCTGCATGTACGCCATGGATGCATGCTTCGCTGCAGAGGGCGGGGCTGGCAAGCTGCCACATGTCTGGAGAGTGAACCGGAGTAACGTTTAACATTTCTTTACTAATAAAAGTGCTAAAAAACACTTTCATATAACGGTTGTCGTCCTTAATACAAGGTGCAAATTCTTAGTATCGATACAATCGATTTTTGCGTTTCAGATAGATTTTATATTGATATACGTCTCCCGTGAAGTACAACTTGCCGAGTACCTATCGATGTAGTTGGATCGTAGGAATATAAATCGATATATCGATGTAGTAGATGAATCGTTACACCCCTAATAACTGGACTTGCATTTATATAGGGCTTTTCTAGTCTTCTGACCACTCAAAGCGCTTTACACTAAAACGATCACCTGAAAATAAGAGTCAATAACGTTACTCAGTCCGGAGTTAACACAGGAAACCAATGTTGGTCTGGAGGAGCTGCAGCATTTATTTCTGCACAAACTGCAACATTCACTGATATTCTCAGAGCTAAACTAACTCTGTCTTCTGCTCCACTAGCTCACAACATCACATACATTCTCTCTCTTGCTTCACCACTCACTTCCCACGTACACACACACTCTACACACTGACTATGCTACTCTCTTCTGAACGCTTGGCACACAGGAGAAGTTACAATCTGCAACCTCTCCACTAGATGTCATTAAATACTACACACTGTTCCTTTAAAAAGGACAACCACATTTTTTTTAAAAGTCCAACTGAAATTAAATTGCATTCTTTATGTTTGCTACAGCAACACATGTGCTCTGTAAATCACTAATCTCGTGTTCTCCTTTGAGAAACTGAATGAAACCGAATGTTACGACTGCTAAACCCACAGAGCAGAAACAGGACTCACCAGCACGACTCAGAGCAAGACAGGTGGAATCAAACAGTATTTACTTGCAAAAATAGGTTCGGTACACAGGTGAGCAGTCGGATGAGGGCAACCCAAGCCAACGAGGAGGAGGCAAAAAACTTGGTCAGGAAAAAAACAGGAACACTAACAAATGGGTGGGACGCTTTACTCGGGGAACAAAGTCGAACTGGCACAGAGTTATTAGTAGTTAGTTCCTCGCGTTTGCTTCCCTATTTGTTGTGGTCCTAGAGCCAGGCCATAACAGGTGGTTAGTTAACGGACATGAGTAACTCACCACTGGTGTTGCGTCACGTCACTAACAGTGGCGTGAAGGAGAGATTTCTCCAAATTGAAGATGTCACTGTGAACAAGTGAACTTCAAAGTGGTTGCTCAGTGTTATGACGGAGCTGCGGTGATGGCCTCTGGTTTAGTTCAGCCCAGGGTAAAGGACACAATCCCATAAGCAGTGTTTGTTCACTGCTATGCGCCATACTGAATTTGGTCATGTCTCGAGGTGCTGCAAAGATCAGGGAAAGCAAAATCTTTTTTAGCCATCTCAGTGGCCTAGCAGCATTTTTCTCAACATCACCGAAACGCACTAAAGTACTGGATGACGTGCCAGCGCCGACTACCCAGAGTTGCCCCAATGCGGTGGACGAAATCATCTGGCATGGTCAACAAGGTGTACAAGAGGAGAGAAGAGACTTTGAATACAGCCTTTGAAAAAGGCCTTCACCATGCAATGATGATCATGTAGCACTAACCGCTGCCATGAACTGCACAAAAGATGCTGTTGAAAAACTAATGAATGTTTTAGACACTGTTTAAAAGTGGACATCCATTCCAGCTGACGTTACTGCAATAGTAGGTGAGCTGCATACATGTGTTTTGAAAGCAAACAAAGAATCAGGCATGGGTATATGTCAACATGCAATCAAGACGCCAGATAATGCACGCACATTTAGGCTATTGTTTCCAAATAGGAAACGTTTATCCAAGTTTAAAATTCCAACACAGTCCACAGCTGTAACAACAATCTTTGGAAGAGAGTTTGAAAAATCCATACCTGATAAAAAAGTACAAAATCCTATGGAGCAACTGAAACCCTTTTGGATTACCCAACAAAGAAGAGAAAGGTCAAGGCTAAGTGTCAGCACAGGCAAAGTTTGCATTGAGTGCAATTATAGTGCCAGCTCCATGAAGAGAGGACCCGCTCCCTATGTAGATATAAACGGCTCATTCTAAAGTAACAATAACACAACTCTTATTTTCAGGTGATTACACACTAAAGAAAACATACTTATTAATATTATATTCCATTTCTGCTAATAGATCCCCCCTAAATGTTACTCACTGGTCCTTTAACACTATAACCCAGCACAAAATGACAATTATCAACATAAAGCAACATGTTCTGAACAGACATATTACATTAACACAAACAAAAAGCAACATTTGAACTTTGGAAAATAAAATATATTGTAAAAAGTGGGATTGTCATGTCTTTTTTATTATAAATCTGGTTTGAGTGCTACACAAATACTGTGAAAGTATCGACACACTCAATCTATGGAGAAATACACACAGCCCATATTCAGTTCAGTCCAGCACTAGGCATGATGGGAAATGTGGGCCGTCGCTACAATAATAAAAAATAAACTTAAACCTTCCAAGGCCATGTAAATAACTTCAACTTAAATACATTCAAGCTTTTTGCAAAGGAAAGAAATGACCAGTGACTCCCTTAACTGCTGCTTCACGTTCCCCTGGATGGAAAACATGTTTTCATCTACTGTAGTGTAAAGCGACTTTGAGTTCTAGAAAAGTGATATATTAATCTAATTTATTAATATTATTCTAATGGTGTGTTTGTCAACCAATATGGTGCAACACCACAGCTCATTTTATCCCCAAAACGACATTGTCAGGGATATTGTGACCCCAAGTATGCCATATTGAACATCTATATATGTCATTTAAAATTCAAAACTTAAAATCAACAGCTTGTGTGAACATGATGCTCTTTGAAATGGTTGTTACTGTCGGTACTGCTAATCGTTAATCTGATATTGAGATTCGGGCCGTTTGGAGGATATACCTGCTGTCAGCCACTGACAACATACTGTATGTCTTTGGTGGCCAGCGCTTTAAATTATAAACACTTATTACTTTGTAGAAATAATCAGTGCAAAACATTGAAATGACTGCACTCGGAAAAACAAAAATTGCTTGTGACGGAGCACCCAGACAGGAGGCTGCTATCAGTCATCCACTAACTCACTTTGATGCATCATCACTTGAAGGATCAATGCCTTCGCAGACCATGTCCTTTGTCCGATCGTGGGCCAGTCTACCTGCAAAGCCAAGAGTCAGCTCCCCAACATCTTCTTCACTCACCGTCTGTCTTATAGATAATGGTTCACGTCGGTTGGTGGGGGTTTCACTTCCTTGAGTGGCTGTGGAGTCCAATCCTTGAGCAGCAATCCTTGCTGCACTTGCTGCATATGTAGTCTGTGGCTTGGGGGGTTGCTGGCATAAGCTTTCCTCCTTTGCCTCTTCTCTTCCAGACGGTTCTGTCGTTCCTCCTCGGCTCTTTCACAGCCTTCTTTCGCCAGTCTTCTCCATTTGGGTCTGTCTGCTGTGGCTTCCTCCCATGCGTCCACATTGATGGAGGTGGCACGGAGGTCGCGCTTACAGACGTCTCTGAATTCCTGAATTCTGCGCTTGATCTCATATTCTGTGACAGTATATGGTTTTCTTTTTGGAGCCTGATGCAGATAAACGACCAGGTACTATATAAACTGCCCGTCCTTCAGAGAATTCTGGCTCACTTGTTAGATCCTCAGCTGTATCTTTGTCAATCCTGTCACCATCATCAGCTTCGTCAGTGCTCTGACTCTGACTCTCTTTCTGTGTCTTCTCCTGTCTGAGTATGTTTGTCTCTAACCGTGACTCCTCCTGTCTGACTTCCTCCCTCGTCTTCTCCTGTCAGTCTTCCTCGGGCGCCTGCTCCTTTCAGACGTTTTCCATTGTCCCCTTCTGTCTGATGTTTTCTCTTGTGTTTTCCTGAATAACCGAATGTGGATACCTTTCGCTGGCTCCTTCCAGCTGTTCTTCCACTAAGCCCTTTCCCTCTTCTGTGCTGTGTTGTGCTGTGTTACACAAACAACACATTATATCAAGTACACTACGTCAATTAGTATGATACAGATACCGCAAACAGTCCGTGAACAACGCATATGCTTGTATGCACCAAATTTCTGGCACTGCACCTGAGATGGAAAAAAAGCTAATATTGTTTCACTGCATTAATGATATAAAAAGAATTCCATGAAAACTCACATAGCGTACTGTACCTGGTCTTTCACAGTCATTGTGCCCCAGCATTTGCTGCACTTCATAGTTTGATCTGCAGAATATTTCCAAGAGATTTGTAAATTGCAATTTCATTATTACAAGGGCCCAAAAGATAGCAATAATGTGTGGCTAGTATGTTTATCTATTCTAAAAGATACTTTGGCAGGCAATCAACCAGTATTTTCCATTCTAAAATTAAATTTTAGAAGAACTGAATAAACAAGTGGATGAAAAAGTTAAATTTACTGCCCTGAAACAGCCCAGTCCTGAAGACAGTTAAATGGTCTACAAATAACCCAACAGCAGAGGAAATTGATGAGTTTGCAATGAAGACACAGCGAGATATCTGGGCCTCAGATAATGACATACTATTTCCCTATTATGCAATTACAAGTTTGCTCATATTTGCTCAAACTCGCAAAATGCACCCACAGCGAAAAGGGAAATGAATTGCAGCTTTGTAAAAATCTACTAATAGCTGCTTATATCTGTAGTTGCAATGTTTAGTTCTGCGTTCTTCTTCCCATGTTTTACTTTTGTTTTTATTAAGCTGCTGCAGAGAATTAAATGGTCGTTTCCATGGTAGTGCATTTCATGAGGGGTCATCAGAAGAAGATGATAGCGGAAGTACACGTTTTACAGATGGAGCTATTAAAGTAACATTTTTACAAAACTGGGGTTAGTTCACCTTTTCACACATTTTTTCCAGACTATATATAATAAATCAAGTATCTGTACTTGGTATGTGAGTGCATTTTGTGAGTTTGAGCAAATATGAGCAAACGCCTAAGTGCATAGGGAAATTGTATGACATTATGTGCGGTCCAGATATGCGCAAGCAAGCTGGGACACTATCGGGGCTACATTGCACGTACGTATGCTTGAATAAAGTAAAGCCGATACTTTGTTATCTAATAATCTTTGTGTCACGTCACATCCAAATTAAAGACTATAACCAGAGAGTCTATATAATGAGGAGACGGAGCACTGTGGCAGTTTCGAATGGAGAAATGTGGATCTGTATAGACGGCTGCAACAAAATATAGAAATAATTAAAGGTTATGTAACCTGTTAAGTAACATTAAAATGTACTGCCGTTTGAGGTGGATATTTAGTTTTAAAGATGTTTTAGATTCATAATCTTTGCCCAAAGGCTGGGAACCATGCAGTGACTAGTTGCCATGGTAACGCCATCCAAAGAGATAGGGGTCAGGGCTTGTTAGTCCCCGTTATCAAGATAGAGGCAGAGTGAACACACTTCTCTTTGGACAGATTTTGAACTATCATCAAACCAATGCATTACTGTCTATATACTTCTTGAGCCCAATGAAGACCCAGTCTACATATCGGCAGATGTTATAGAAAAATAAAGCCCCCAAATTATCGTTATTGGACACCAAATTCCCATATCGATCGAATGTAATCATTACAATAATTGAGGTAGAGGAAGAAGAGTAATTGTATATTTACCTAAAGAGCAAAACAAATGGCAGCAAAGCTGGGACCCTGAAGATTAATTTGAGATGACATCACAAACGTTGATTGGTTGAGGCAGTTGTCATACAAAACCACTTGGCAAACTCAGGACCTGCGCTGCACAACTCAAGAGCTACAGCGCAAGTTTTACTTTGTCTCTCATTCTCTAGCAGCCTTCCAGCTGCTGTCAATCGGTTGGTATCAGCAATCTCTTGCTCCTATCTCTTGCTCCATATTTTTTAATCTATTATCTCTTTAAGCATGTTATACTGTGTCAGTCATAATCAGTTGTGATTTAATGCTATATTATTATACTTGTATAGTATATAGTATAGTTAAGTATTCCAACTGAAACATTATAGGGTTAAGGTGGTGTGTTTGTATGTTTACCCTTAGTGTTAATACTTAAAGTGCTTTCCTGTGTTATTTGTAGTATCTCTCTGTAATATATTATGGGATGTCTATTGCCTGGTGTGCATGCAGAGCTGAGGTGTGTGAGCTCTTCCTTCAGGTTTTAGGAGCAGAGTCCCAGTCAGGAACACATTCTGAATTTCTACAGTGAATCAAAGGATACTAGGAGATCTTGGTTTGGGGGTCCTCCCATAAGAAAATTTGACTTAAAATTATGCAATTTTTCATAATTTTGAACTATTATTAAGACAAAACTTACTATAGCTAGTTAAATAATCATTTTATTATTTACACATATCACAGCCTTCGTCTGAACAGTTAATTCTTCTAGAAATGTTTGTCCTGCAAAATCATATTCTGTAAATCAAAAGAGCAGATTCAGAAAACTTTGAAATAATGTGTCATTAATTACATTTGTTCACAACTAAAAAAAAATTATGATAAACTGTTTTATTATTTTACAAAAGGGACACCACCCTCGTTCTAACGAGGGCGTACCGTGCGTTGGCTCCTCCAGATGCTCTCCACATAGTTTTTATGTTCATACGGCTTACACCTCTTCCTAAAATACAGCGACCAAGCGAAATCAATGTCCAGATGCTACGAGCGATGTCACTCTCTATTACTTAGAGAGAGTGATATTGATTAACTCTCAGTTGCTGTCAGCGTCCATGTTGACTAGTTAAAATAGACTTTGCATAAATAGAGCCAGGGCAAGCGTTTTTTCAAACAAGCGACACGTCGCTTTGCCTGTTCCCTGACGCACGGAGCAGGTTAGGACATCTTCATTACGAAAAACCTGAAACAATCTAATGTCTGCTCATTCTCATCACATCCAGTTAGGAAGAGATGTTATGAGGGGCAAATACGCTTATGACTCTCCCAGATAACCGTACAGGTGAGAACCGGCCCACTTCGAGCACTGACAGGGACACGCCACTCCTGCCGGCTGAGACCAAAAGGAACATCTCTGATTTCTGAAATACTTTTTTTTCCCCCTTTTTGTCATAAAAAAACTATTAAGAATACATTTAAAAATCACGTTGACGTTATTTCTTGACAACAACAAGGGATGACTAAATGTGAATTTATTTGGACTTTAAATTATTTTTCCTTTAACCTACTAACATACACACTGTCTGTTGGTCTGATATGTGACGTTGTGTCAACGGACTGAAGATCTCTGCATTTACCATTACATTTAAAACATTTTACTCACAAGAGTCCTTTTCATTGTACTCTTTTATACTGATTCTGTTTCTACTGATATCTGTGTCTTTTTGTTTCACAGCCAAAAGTAGCCTACTGATGTCCTCAGCTACCTCTGTTGGTCACATGACCCTCTTCACATCTGTCATAGAAGACTTTCATGAGACAATGAAACAAGAGGAACTTTTAATGTAATGTCAGATTCATAAATGTGTCACATTGGTAAACATTGGAAAGAAACTCAGGGAAAGAAATTCAGAGGCACTGTAGAGTTATGCGTTCGAGCTCAGTTTCCTGCTTACCTATAGCCACTGGGACTGTGAAAGAGAATAATCCCTTCAAGGCCACTGTCATTGGCAGCGCTCAGCCCCTAAACATGAGAGTTATTTGCATCTGAAAGCTCCTGCTCATCCATCATCTGATCTGTATGAGTGAAGCTCTCTCTCCTCCACAGTGGCTGCATCAGAGGACAGTTCACTCCGGAGGTTATGTGCCAGATAGAAGATCCTGTGCGTGCTGCAATCAGAGAGGTGTCACAGATTCAGGTGATGTGTGTGAGCCTTCTTTGGCTTACTTTGCTCCAACAGACGACAACATTTCACAGATGCCAAGCTGGAAAAAAAAAAAGCCCTGTAATTCCAGAGCTGGAAGGGAGACATGAAATTAGACTCGGCTTGTTGGTGCTGGCAAGTTGCATCACGGCCCAGGTTTAGTATTTTGTTATGTGACTGTTAAAAAAAAAAAAAAACTGAGCCAATTGGAGCTTAGTTTGTGGGGAGGGGGGGATTTAAGTTGGATGAATTGAAATAACATGTCAAAGTTACATATGTTCCCAAAGGGTGCCCCGGTTTAAAGTGAAAGTTGGCAACATAAAATGTGATTTAGTTAGACAGAGCAAGAAGGTCCGGGATTCGATCTGTGGAGTTTTCATGTTTCATGGCGCTGTGAAAAGGCATCAGGCGTAAAAGCTACCAACGAGATGGCAACAGATGATCTGCTCTGGTGACCCCTAACAGGCAGCCGAAAGAAGAGCAACAAACAAGTGAACAAAGGCTGATAACAACAGCCTGGTTATGCTGGCTGGTTAACATTTGCTAGCTAGTTAAGTTAGTGTACCTACTAAGTTACCTGTGAATCCCCAAAAAGGTTCTGGTGTACTCATTGACTGCTGTAACACCGGTTGGTAAACTTAATAAAACCATAATAGATTTGTCATATACATGCAGGTACATGGATGAAATGTAACCTCTGCATTTAACCCCCGCCTTAGGAGCAACTTGGGGTTCAGTGTCTCGCTCAGGCACTTTGACATGCAGACAGTAGGAGCCGAGGATCGATCCGCTCAACCCACAGCTGGACCAGAGCTTAGTAAGGGGAATGTGCTGATGAAGAATGGTGACATGAAAAATAGCGACAGTAAAAAGGTCACAAAAAAGTTTCGATGACATAGAGTCTCACTCGGTAAATGTTGCTTTTGCAACAGGAACTTATACTGAGTTTACAACACAAGTTGCACTCAAACGCAAAGTTTGTGAAATCAATTCATTCCTCCATACTTAAAAAACTAATTTGTTTGTAGCAGATTTGAGATGTTGTAGTAAACTATAACTGCTTCGTTCATACAGGCCAGCACATCACTACAGTTATAACAGGATGACCACTGTGTGACCTGAGAGCTCTTTTCCAGCTGATGCAACTTCAGTATTTAGGAAACCCTTTATTCTGATGGAGGACATGATCTGGATAGTTCACATAAAAGGTAAAGCCCCCGTCACGGAGCAGGCAGCTCTGTGTTTAGACAGTTTAGTCTCCCACACAGAGCGAGAAATTATCAAATTGTGGTTGCTGTTTACTGTAATTTAGGGCTGCCAACTATCACACATTGACAGTGAGACTCAAACAACACGTTTCACACGCTCTCACGCCACACGTCCATTTTTTTGGCTGCTTTCTCTCAGCCAGCTGCTTAGTTTACAACAATCTGAAGATACGTGTCAAACTAAGCTAAACAGTTAAACTACATACAGACAGCTTTTGTTTTAGCTTGTCTAGCTGACGGTTACATTGCACCTATACTTTATGAAGGTAATAAAATAACAACACTGAGGCTCCGTAGTCTGCAACAAGACGGCAACGACTTTATTACTCCAACCTTGTCACCAACCGTTTCACTGTTCACAATAAACTAAGAGGCAACTCAACAAAATCCAGCAGACACAAGAATCTGGCACAATTTAGCAAAAAAAAACCAAAAAACGTTAAACTTGCTTTGACAGATTTTGGCCACTTGCTGTAAACACAAAGAAGCTGTGAGTTGATTTGGCGAACTTGCTAAAAAACTGTTGCTTTCTTACACATAAAGCCGACACAGAGCAGCATTAGCATTCATTTGGAGTTGTTGACGCCTGGGCTATCCACTCAATTATGTTGCTCTCTGTATGCTAACGCAGCCTCAGTGCTGATGAACAGTGACACCAGAGCAGCCGGATACATCAGTCAGCCGTCACTGGTTAGAAAGAAAAACAGCTACCAAGAAGGCAATGTCAGACTGAAAGTGATTGTCAGTGTGATTGAGGCATCTCAGTAATTGTCCCTCAGTGTGCTCGTCCCGCCTTGACCATGCCACAGAGCTCCACAAATGGATCAAAGGAATGAGCTGCTGCAAGGAGTTAAATGCTGCCATTGTCAGCCATTTCATTTTAATTGCATGGATTATGGAGCTCGTTTCCAAAGCTAATGTTTCTTGTTTCATTGCCTTTTCAAGTTCTGCCCTGATTTATTGTTCTCTCCCTCTCTGCTTTTCTTTGCAGTGAAAAGGCCAATTCACTTCCTTCATGCTTTCATCTGAATCACATGCTTCTTTTCATTTACTCCAAGGCAAATGCCCAAATGGGAAATTTGCAAAAGTGCTAATCATCACCGACTAGAATTCATCATAGAAGAACACAGAGCAATCCACGGCAGTGAGTGAAGCAGCTCCATACGGAACGGAAGTATCTGCATTTGGGTGACAATTAGTTATTATTATTAAATATCTTGTTCCCTTCAAAACTGAGATGAAATGATTACAGAAATCTTTTTTTAAACCCTTGTAGTCACAATTGTGTCAGTTATATCACATATTTTATTGTTTTGCTTTATTAATCACGCAGGCTGCCAGCCTTTATGCTAAGCTCTGTACTCGATGTGTAGACATGGTGCACCCACTTCCAATGTTATCAGCTCATTGAATGTGCGTTATGGCCATGGATGTATTAAGAGAACTGGATACAGCATTGGAGGCAGGGCCCCGTTCATTTTACAACTTTAAAAACTGAATTTTTTAAATAAGGGCTATTTAGGTGTTCGTACTGGGAGGTTGATTCACCTAAAAAAAATATATCCTTTGAGTTACAGACATCACTTTCCCAATGTAAGGCAATGGGAAAAAGTATTTTTGGGCCCAATGCATCACGTGACTGACATGGAAGTTGCAGTTCTGCCATTTGGCCATTACGAAAGTTGGGATCGACGAACGGTGTTCTTCTTGGGGGTTTGGTTACGGCACTGATTTAGCAGCCCAGGAAACTCGTAGACCACTTGCGTGCATTGTAAATCATCTCAAGCGATGCCGATCAGCCAATTAAATCTGTACACCCCGATAAGCACTGCGACTCAAGTCAGTGAGCGAGACACACACACACACAGGGGAAAGACGAGAGACACACGTATGAGAAATAAATGAGTCAGAGGAAAGTAATTTCACATGCGCACAGGAAGTTCAAAACCAGCATGTTCAGAGACCGTGGCGATTATTAAAAGCGTCAACGTGAAGCGCCACTAGTATATATATAAGAACATATTAATAATAGAAGTTCCTGTCATGAAGTGTAGCAGCTTCAGATACAATTGTGGTCTCTGTTCAGTATGAGCAGCAGTGAGGCTTGAACCTCCTCAGGCTATGAGATAACATACAGTCCTGCAGAATAAAACACCCATTAAACGCCATCACACTATAATAACTGCCTGCTATATGTACGTTACAGCTGGATGTAAAAAGAAGAAAGAAAAAAAAGAAGCTATGTCAGGAAGTTGAGTGAAGAAGAGGCTGGTGTCAGTGATAAGAAAAAAGTGAAGCTCTGAAAGCCACCATCCTTTTCCAATTAGCAGGAGTCATGTAGAGAAGTTGCTTTTGATCGAATGGAAACGTTTCCTTTTTAATGCAGATAAGTTGATGAGATGATTACAGAAGTTGTTCCAGTGCTGATTATGTTCAACCTTGCACACTTAACCTCGCAATGTCACTGTTGGGATCAAATGTCACACGAAAATGACATGGAGGCGACTGTTCGTTCTGAACAGCGATCGAGAGTTTAGCGTAGATGCTGTGGTAGAATCTGTTAGAACTGGAGACTATTTCTTCATTGAAAGAAGATCAAAGAACGGCACTGAAGGCGATGATTTCGTTCTTCAGTTGTTGTTTTTTAATTTTTTAGTTTAGTGCCTGCCCCTTTTCCAAACAGTTTCCAATGACGGCTTCTCAGATGGTTCTGTGAAACAAACCACGTGACAACATCAGGTTAGGATTTGTTATGCAATACAGTAAATTGATGCAGGTTAGGTGTCACAGTCTGGAGTCCAGATGCCTTCAGACTTTTTGTAGACTGGGCTGAGTTGTTTTCTGTTTTTTGGGTTCTATGTCATTCTTCCTGACCGCCAGAGGGCGTCACTTTTGCACTGGATAATACAAGTGATTAAAGCTGAAGTAGGCGAGATTGGAGCAAATATGATTAAAAAAAGTTATTTTTATAAAACGGTCGCTATATTCTGACAGTAGTGCATAAAAACAGGTAACCTGAAAAAAATCATGTGCCTCAGAGTCCTCCGGTGCTCCTAACGGCATCTGCAAGATTTCCCAGACCGGAGGAAAACAAGTAGTAAGAGCTGGTCTGAGGTCTGCTGTCCATCTACTGTCAATCACTTGTGAACTCCGATCAAACGGTCAAACTAGGCAGCGCTGATCAAATATGAATCAATATTATGTTACTGTAATCCCTATTTCTCTCCTCAAATGTTTTCAGAAACATATTGTAGTTCATGGTTTAGTTGTAAAATGAGAAAGTTTATGACCCGGTAGCCATTGTGAATTCTCTTGAAGGAACGCCAAACTACCGGTCACATGACCGGAGCACAGCCAATAGGAACGCTCTCTCTCTGAAATGACCTGTGATTGGCCGATTTTTGAAAGCCTGAAAACAGAGACATGATGAGGAGCAGAAGGTTATTATGGAATTTATGTCCAATGATGCCAAAAATATACTGCCTACTGCAGCTTTAAGTGCTTTTTTGTTGAAGTAGTTTTTTTCAGTAGATACTTTTGTATCTAGCTTTCATTTATGTCAGCTTTTACCATGTGTCCATTTGTTATTACACAGTAATAGTATTTTTCATCGAGCATCAATTGAGCATGGAGTTTTAACTATTTGTTAAACATCTCCAAAATCATCGAGTCCCTTTTTAAAATCACTTTGCCTAAATTTCCGAATTAGCTGGATGATCAATAGACACAAACAGCAATATTAACAGACCTTCATGGTTCATTACACATCTGTCCTAGATCCTGACAGTGGACCTGTATAACACTTGTATAGTAGGTTGCTTCCCTTTTTTGCTGATGGAAGGGTCGAAGAACGTATGTCTTCCTAAGTGAGACGACGGCATCGTGGTTCAGAGCAGCGCAGCAGTTTTTAGACGTTCAGCAGGGAGAAATTATCCTGCTGATGAGAAAGCAGAATGTAACAGTAGGTATAAAGTCAGTTGTCTCAGCAGAAACAGAGCCTCCATTATGAGGAGGTTATGTGGTTTGGCAGTGTCAGCTGGAATCCCCAGCTGGGAGCTTATAGCTGCTCTCAATTAAATCCACAGCAGAGCGCTCTGATGGCGAAGGGCTTCACTGTGAATCAGACCCCATGTGACCCCTTATGTTGCTTTACCATTGGCTGAAAGCACTCTAACCTCAGTCCTGTCCTCAAGCAGAGACCGAGACAATTATAATGGAAAAAACAGCAGCCAATGTCAGTGATTCATTTATGGAGCACACTGGTTTTAATCAGTGTTAAATTATGTTAACTGCACACATTATTATTTTCAGAAAAATAGAGGGTCTGCATTCTCGCTCAGTAGATTCTATTAGATCCTCAAGAAGATCTTCTATGCGAGATTGTACCATACCATTTCGCCGCACTGCATTTGGGCAATCAGCTTTTTCTGTAAAGGCCACAAATCAGGTGAACACCCTGCCTGACGATGTGAGGAGCTGCAGCTCTATCAGCACTTTCAAAACCAATTTAAAACGTCTGTTGAAAGCTGCTCAGCTCTGTACTCACTGATCTCTAATTCTACTCCATGGTCTACTTCATGACTTGCTTTTACTTGACAAGCATACTTTGTGATGTGCTATTGTGTGTAGCTGTGTATTGTGCGTTTTGTATGTTCTTTCTTGTATGACTCTGTAGTATGTTTCTTTCAACCTTCAAACAACATTTATTTGTATAGCCCTTTACAATAACCAAGAGGTACCCAAAGTGCTTTACATTAACATCAAGAAATAACAGGAATAAACACACAACATATCATGAAATCATAAAAAGGCACATAAAAAGCACAGGGAAAATGTCACAGCGCTATTAGGTATTAAAAGCAGTGAGTGTGGTGGTACTGAGTTCCCCAGACTTTAGTTGTTCAGTCAGAAGACTGAAAAACAGTTCCCATCCACATAATAATATAAAATAAAATGCCTTCTTAATAATAATAATAATGAACAAATGCCTCTTCAATAATGAACAAATGCCTCTATAATAACAAACAATTAAGGAAACTGAAATATTGGTTTTGCTTTTCCTTTTACCCTCCTTTAAAGTTTTCCCAAATAAAATACACTAAAAGAAATGGGTATAAAGGGTTTCATTGAAAATCAACAAATGAATAGAATACAAAAATACAGCCTGCAGGCGTTAGGCTATTGTAAGGCAAGCCAGATCGTTGCACAAATAGTACCTAAACGTCCCAGTGCAGGTAACCCAATTGGTTGGCACTTAACTTATTTCCCCAACTAGGAGAGTCAACACTCTCAACAAACAAAACACAAAGATCACAGAATCCCAAAAGGGCCCAAAACAGACCAGAGTTTCTGGTAAAGCTGATAACACATGTTGCATTGAGTGAAGGAGAGATCAGAATGACCCTGGGTGTGCCGTTTCCCTCCTCTTTTAAGCCCTACAGAAAGGGCGTCGTTACACCCTGATTGGCCAAGAGGGGAATGCACCAAGCTGCTCTCAACTATCATTTAAGAGCCAGTCCCCACACCCTGCGCAACAGGTGAACTGAATAACCCTCTAATCACTCAGCAACTCAACCAAAAAAACACCAGGGAAAAGGGAAACAACAGCAAGCACCAGAGAATTGGCAGCTGCCACAGTGTGTAATGTCGGAATGTGCAGCGCGCTCTCTGAAAAGCTCACATGTAATGCATCGAGAATATATTTGTAAACAGAAAACACGAAATGTCAAAAATATCCTGAAGATGCAACAACCGACAAGCATAATTAAAAAGTCCTGTGTTAAAATGTTTTTCTGCAGCAGCTACAGAAACAGCCACTTGCAGCTGTTCAGTCTTACTGATGTCCTCTGACTGTTTGTGTAGTTGGCTTTAATGATCGTAAAGTTATCGAGTATGACGTATGACACTGTGATCATATTCTTATTAGGTGTGAGACTCAATATAAGTGACAGTGTGTATATCAGGGGGTAACTTGTTCCATAGTTTAGGAGCAGCGACATCAAAAGCACGATCAGCCCACAGTTTATACTTCAACCTCTGGACTTGACCTGCCAAGGTACTACAGATGTGAATTAGCTTAAAGCTATAATCTGGTACGGTGCATCAAATGACATTTATGGTTTAAACTGTACATGGTCCATTTTACATAAAAATAAATAAATAAATAAAATTTTCTTGGCTTTTATTTTGACATGTTTGCTTTTACTTCCGGGTCACCTGTCTGCCATAAACCAAAAACGGAAAAACGGTCAATGGTATTTCCATTTTTTTGTTTTAAAATAACAAATGAATTACAGTTTAACCAATGATACCCAGACCCACAAACTTCAGCCCTGACAGTCAGCAGGACTCACAGCCTTCTTCTGTAATTGAAGCTGAAAAACAGTGATGCTGGAGCTTGTTTTGATCCAGGTGGTCTGAATAGAAACGTGTCAGAAGTCAGGTCCATAAAGCACTCAGCCACAGCAACACAAACCTTAGTTCTGCTGAGAGCACTTTAAACACAAAACATTCTTCTGTCATTCACTCTCAAGTGCTTTTCATCCATTTAAAAGGATGATGTGAAAAAAAACAGAACGGGCAAAAAGAAGGCTTTCATGCTCGTCCCATTTCTTTCCTCCACCAGTTGAATAATAAAAAATACGGAGAATAAATGCAACATATGAATCATTTAGAGCGATGCCATTTAGAGAAATGGAATAAATGTCGGAATGTGCAGCGCGCTCTCTGAAAAGCTCACATTAAATGCATCGAGAATAGATGTGTAAACAGAAAACACGAAATATCAGAAATATCCTGAAGATGCAGCCGGGCTTTTAGATTCTGAAAACGGCAACAACCGACAAGCATAAATAAAAAGTCCTCTGTTAAAAATGTTTTTCTGCAGCAGCTACAGAAACACTGAATCACGGTTCAATCAAACAGCCACTCGCAGCTGTTGAATCTTACTGATGGACTCGTCTGATGTCCTCTGACTGTTTGTGTTTTTGGCTTTGATGGAAGATGATGGTAAAGTTATCGAGTATGACGTATGACGCTGTGATCATATTCTCATTTGGTGTGAGACTCAATATAAATCTCTACATCCTCATGTTCTTGTGAAATGTCTTCAGCCCAAGTACTGTCCCGATTTTATGTCCACATGTAGCCAAGTACGCTCCAGACGCCCAGAAGTGTTCTTGCCCTGCCCATTTAACCCAGGATGCTTTGGGAGCTGACTTGTATCCCAGTATGCATTTAACAACAACTAAAGACAGGGAGGGTCAGGAGGCATTACATAATATTTGATTTATCAAAATAATGTCTACTTGAAAATTTTACTCCCAACGGTTTTCGACACGAGGACCTACAAGTCAGCTGGTGAGAACATTCAGATCTCAGCAGCACTTTAATAATTTTCTGCAGGCTCTGTTGTCTCCTTCATAACATTTCATTTACACTTATAAACTATCAACCTTTATTTCTCACATACATCATTATACATGTACGGTGTGTGGAGAAATGCTACATTTACATGTACTATTGTGTATGGAGGACAGAACCTGCCAAAACTTAAAATTAATAACTAATTATAATTATTAAAACTGGGTCTAAAATAAACTCTTAATATGTTTGTTTTTTGTAAAAACCAGGAGGCTTTACCGGGGCTGGAGAGGCAGTCATAGCTGCTGAGGAGAGATCCAGGGCTCACAGAGCATGTTGGAGGCTCCCCATCCGGTTGGGTGCGTGGACACTGGAGGGCAGCTAACCCTAACCCTTCCCTCTGGTTCTCCAGCATGTTCTGCAGACCCTTGCTTGACACTCAGCTGCCTGGCTCTATCCCAACAGCCGCTAAGCAGCCTCGAGCAAGCCCCACTGTGCTCTGCTCCTCCACCAGAGAACCACAGGGAGGTCGTCGGCTCGCGGTCTCGTGAAAAGAAAAAACTTACCGTTGATCGTACCGGGTAGCCTATACCGTCGGAGTGACATGATGTCTGCTGCTGGGCTCCTGTCTTGCTCACCCTGTCTTTATCTGATCACATGGTACGTTCCAGTTCAGATAATGCTCAGAAAGTAAAATAATATAAAATAGAAATAAAAAAAATACTTTTTTTATTGTGCAAAGCTGTTGTTACTTTGACCCCTTATTTACTGAGAAATAACTTATTTTAGATTTTTGATATGCATACTTTCTTCTCTATCAATTACACACCAAAGGGAAGCATCACCTCTGTTTTCTCCCCTTTTTTAATAATTGAAATGTTAACTGATTGATGTAAAAGGCAACAAGAAGCAAGTGGAGGATTAAAACATGAGAGGCAGGCAGCTGACAGCGCCTCTGAAAGGATTTGTCACAGATCAGATATGGAGGAATGTTTCACACAGAGACAGGATGAACAGCACATTTCCTCTTGATTTGCGTTGTGGAAATACTCCGAGACGTCCTGACAGTCAGCGATATTCCGGCTAAATGAGTTTGCTCTCGTCTCGGGGAGTACCAATCTATAAAGCAGCTACTTTGGCATTTAGAAAATCCATTTACCATGATTGAAACTATCCAGCTGAAACCACAACAGTCAGTCTTTTCTCTCTCAAGTGCCACAACTATCTCAGATATGATTTTTTTTTTTTTCAAAAGAGAGGCAATCTCCATATAAATACAAAAATCTCATCCTTGGATCCTGGCTGCAGAGAGCAGCATTTCAAGCACTGTGTAAGAAGCTTCTCTGCATTCACTGGGGCTGGAGTCGACCACAGAATATCGTGGTTGACTGAAATTCTGCCTCCTCTTCAACCAATCGCACTGCAATTTGCAGCATATGAAATAATTTTTAACCCAATTATTTTATACTTAAATGATAACAAAAGACTCAAAGCTGACTGGCGTGCACCTGCTCATATTCACATGATGAAAAATAAAATGAGCCGTCCTAGCTGTCGCAAAGGGATGCTATAAATATTGTAAGATTTCAAACAATAAAATAATGCTGTTTATTAGACCAAACATATTGAAATATGCCAATTCAGATATGTTAACACTCATCAGCCTATTAATTAGTGATGCATGGGTCAGGGGTTTTTACCAGCCCACCACTGTCGGGAAAAGGCTGTCCGACGGCGAGCAGGAGAAAAACGGATTTTAGCCACCTATAAAAATCAATATCAGTTTAAGTGTATGCAATTTTTGGAATATTTTCACTGCTTTATCTCGACATCAGACGGCCCTTTTTGACGGGGTACTGAATCCGTTACATCGCTGTCTTCAAAGCCACCAGACTCCATTCCCCATAACAGTCATTTTACCTTGAGAAACACAGGAGTAGCTGGTCTACTGCTGCGTCGATCGGTTAGTTAGTTTGTGGTATTTTGTGACTTTTGGAACGTGGCGTCCACAGCAGTACGTCGCTTAGCTTCCTGCCGGTACTCCTGTCTGCTTCTCCAAATTGAGAGCACGCCGGCGGCTATCTAAGTTACTGTATGTAACATTAATACATGGACTATAAGGATGTACATGAAAATAGCATTTTGACACTAAAACATAAATACTTTGAGCAAAATTTGAATGTTCAGATTTGAATACTTAAGGAACACCACTGTGAAGCCACAGGATGATATAAAAACCTCCAAAAAATAACACTTAGGAGATGTTTCTGTGGCCGATTATCTCCTGACAGCTCTCCTTTGACCCCAGACTGTCAGAGAGTTTTCCACAATTTGTCATTTTCAGGTTTTATCGATTTTCACAGAAAAAGCAAGACTTTTTTTTGAACCAGCAGATTGGTGTAAACTCCTTGTTGCCCTGATTTGATGCTTCAAGACAGCAGAGTGTTGTTTGTTGCTGCTATAAGACAAAAGTTCAGCTCAGCTCACACGCAGAGCACGGACTTTGAATCTGCTTCCACTGACAGAAAGTGAAGAGAAACATGGTGAGAAAAACAGTACAGAGCTGCTGAGTCCTTACAAGTTACTGAAAATACAATAAATGATGAAACTACATAATGTTTGACTTGCTAACCCTGTTTTTTGCATTTTTGTTTCAGCGTTATTAAATTCCCCCACAACTGAAGCACGCTATGGAGATGTAAAATGAGCATAACAGCAAATCCATGACCTGCTCTTATCACTTTAATTCATCAGCTGACGGTGACGTTATAGCCCAACTGAAACTGTGAAAATCAAGTAAAATCAACTGGGATACAGAGGGGTACAGCCATTGGATATGAATAGCTTACAATGATAACAGCCGATGTAACACACCGTTTAAATACATTTTTCGAAAGAACGATCAGCTTCTCATTTTCAGTATAAGTCTGCCGATATTTTTTTATTTTATTCTGGTCAACAAATCCCATAAAAAGACAGAACATGTATCTACTAACAAGTGGTGTGTGTGTGTGTGTGTATCAAAGCCTGACATCTCTTCTTCCTCTGTGCCATCGAGCTCCATTGTTGTCCAACGACTATTGTAGTGAGCCTCACTGTGTCACAGAGTGACATGTTCCTTCATCACCATCAACACACACACTGTAGATTCTTTTGAGTCATGCCCACGTCCCGTTGCCACAAAAACTGGGTAAACGTGGGTTAATCCGCCGCTGAAAATAGTTCCAGACAATGAGTAACATTTGCTAACTACAGTGACCAGATGTTTTAGGAAATGACTGAGCCTTTTTAAAAAATTGAAACTATATATTTGTGAGCTGCTTTAAAGATTTCAGTAGGAACCAATGGGCCACAGAATGAGACGTCTTTAATGACCAGTAGTTTTACTCGTCTAGACGGAACATTAACTTCATATGAAGGGCATGTGTTTGATGTCCTCTATCAGTGGAGCCTGACTACAATATGTTGGTGTGTAGCGTCTAATGGAGCCTCTCCTGTCATTACTCCCAGATCCAGTGCTCTCATCTTCCCCTTTTTCTCTCAAAGTAAAAAGGCTTTCAAAGTTGTCCAGGAGCCTCCAGAGCCACAGGGCGACAGATCGGGTGTCTGCAGGGCTGCAGACGCACCGCAGAGAGCCGACCTTGTTATCTCGGGGTAGGAGGACTCTCTCCTCTGAGAGGATGTGGCTGCTATTATCTCTGTCACCTGACACGAGGGACACAGCCGCCATACATCACCCTGCCGCTGCTGCTGCTGCTGCTGCTGCTGCTGCTGCTGTGTGGTTTCCAAACACATCTGGCCCATCTCATCTGTGAACAACATATTATTAGTCATATGAAAACCGCAGCGGATAGTGGAGCTGCCTGCGAGCCAGTCACTACAAAAACATGGAGGCTCACTGCTAAAAACAAAGAAAAACATGGAAGCCCATCACCAAAAACAAACCACATTAGAAAAGAGAGATAATATACAGTATATCTATGATGTGTCTACATCCACATTAACATGGGATCATTCCCCTGAACATGTTAGTCCTTTATGTGTTTCTGACTCTGGGATGAAGCAGCGGCATGTGAAGGCAGCGGTGTTCAGCAGCTCTCAGCTCCGTCGTGGTTCTGGAGGTTACAGCGCGTCCCTGAGATGACAGGTCATTAACCAGCAACACTCTGCCCGACTGCAGCCTCCTCTCTCCTCTTCCGGGAGGTGAGCAGACCGGTGACCTGCAACCGTAAAAAAAACACCATCAGACAGCAGATAGACACGGCTTCAGTCCAAGTCAGGAAAACAACTGTGTCCTCCAATGTGGCCTCTGAGAGAGAGTCACTGTAACATGCATGTAGCTGGAGGACACAAGTCCAGTTTCAACTCAAGACAACAGCTGGAAAGAACAACTTGGGTTTTGAAATCAACATGTGCCAGAGAGACCGACGCAGTGTTTGAGTCTGTCCAGCTGAATATTATGATCTACGGTATCGAACGCAGCATTGAGATCTAACAGGACAAGCACTGAGAGCTTTTTCTCATCATTCTGAGGTCATTCACAACCTTGACCAGAGCTGTTTCCATACTGTGCTGGGCCCTGAAACCACACTGGAATCATTCAAACACATTCAGCTGTTAAAAAACATTTTTTTCTAAAATCTTACTCAGAAAAGGCAGATTGGAGATTGGTCTGTAGTTGGAGATGACAGAACAATCCATGTTGTCTTTTTTGAGCAGTGGTTTAATTAAAGCGGTTTTAAAAGCTGTAGGAAAGGTGCCTGTGAACAGCGAGTGATTAATCAGAGTTAAAACCATGTCATTGTGTGAAGGACCAAGTTGTCCATCCACGGAGAAGAGAGAGCAGGATGTCATATTATCCAGTGTAACCTGGTGAAATATGGGTGAGCCAAAGGATTTCTTTTATTTTTGACGTTTGATTGACTCATTACGGTGCCTTCATGTTCCCGACCATCTGACCTGCCGGACTTCACACAGCTGCTCTGCGCTCTCAGCCGCAGGGCTGCAGCCTTTGAAGTCGGATCTTTGTGGAAAAAGAAGTTTGATCCCCAGCTGCTCCGGACCCCAACCAGTCAGGAGAGCAAGGAAACTCGCTTTTGAAATTATAAAAACAGCTGAACGGAAAATGGAAAGGATGATACTAACTCTATCAATTTCAGTGTAAAATAAAAATGGTAAAGATATATGTAAAGGTGCATTCTTTACATGATAGTGCAGTGGGTACACTGGACCTGTGGGAAATTAGAGAAACATTTACAATAAACATCAAGAAATTAGCTTAGAAATAATACAAAACCCTCCTTATAACTTCATATTTTGCCTTACCGTCATGAGATTTAGACGTCTTCTTTAATAATTCAGGTGATTGCCTGTACATGTATGGTTACAGTGACTTGTTAGCAGTGCGCTTTTAATTCGCTAGGCAGAATATGGCACTCCTTAGAAAGTATGAACATGACTTGAATTCAATTTGGCTAAATTTAGATATAAAGTCAATCCATGATATCTTCATTTAAATAGAAGCAATTCATCTGATCTAGGTTTAAAATGGAAACTGGTCTGAATACCTGTTCAGACATTCTGTGCACATGCTGAAGAAGTGACAGAAATGACAGGAAGCTGCCAGGATGCCTCTGAAATCAGAGTGTTGGCCTGCAGAAGTCACCTCTGCAGAAGCCTCTGGAGGACTGCACAGGTTGCACATACTCCTGCTTGGACTCTTGGAAAATGAGGATATCATGGAAATAAACACACACGAACTGAGCAGATCAATGAGGATGTTGTTCACCGAAGCCTGGACGCAGGGGCATCGGTCAAACCAAAAGGCATGACCAGGTACTCATGATATACACTGGTGGCCAAATTCACATAGAATGGATTGCGGCTGCTGATACACAACTATCTACTCTGTCTCAAGGTCTGATTCACAAAAGATATTGCGCTAATGATATTGCATCACAAACACCCGTATAATTAGTTTATTCATAAAAAAAATATATATATATATATATATATATATATATATATAAAATACATTTATTATGCATAAAAATGACATGTAGGGGAGCTTTATTCATTTATGTTCAACTCAGCTGGATATAATAATATCATGCCTGTTCTCCGTGGGGGTATTGAAAGGTATTCTAGGAACACTTCAACAAAGAGTGGGGGAGTGAGGAAACCTGTAATACAATGACAGGGCAACACTGATATTTCAAAAAGTCACTCTTAAGAAACAAAGCTGATCTTTGGAGACCCATAACAAATGCAAACAAAAGGAAAAATCACTCTTGAATCCTGAGTATAGTAGAAAAGCCTTCTGCTGACACCGATGTGTTTTGGCTTAAAAGACCCTGTCAGGGTGTCTCGTTAGAATACAAACAGAAAAACACATGACACAAATGAGTTACAGGTGGATGAATGGAGACCAGGAAAAGGCGGGGCTACAGGAATTAGCCGAAAGACGTTTTTAAAATCATATTTAGGGCTCAGAGTCACTTAGATTGTTCTGATGTTCAATATCCAGTCCTGATAATTGATGTAGAATCATGTTTACTTTTCAAACTACCTCAAAACCTCCTCTGACCTCATCAGTGCACTTGATGACAACATAACATAATGTACATTAAATACAACCCAAACAGGAGTGAAGTAGTCTCAGTATACCTTTCTATTGTGTCACTGTGACAGAGGTGCTGCTCTTCACACAAAGTGTAACCCAAGTTGCTTCACAATCAGCTCTGCTGCTGCTGCTGATGACGATCAATACTTTTAAATTATAGATGAGTGTGTTAATTGATTTGGCTGCAGAGTGTGAGAAGTGTGTCTGGTTACCTCAGACGTCCAGTTGCTGTTTAGCTCTGCTGTTTGCTTATAGACATGTCATCAGTGAGTAATCTTATGTTTGTAGTGCTAACGAGATTGTTGAGAATAATGTGTGTGTGTGTGTGCGCTACCCGTGGGTAATATAGCTTTTCAAAGAAATGTGGTGCTAAATGAGCAGACATAGGTCAGAAATGACACATGCATGGTTTTAAATTTCATCAACAGAACAATTGAGATGCTTACCAGAGAAAATCGATGGATGGCAACAGCTATAATCTTAGAAACAAGCTTTGAGAGAATGGCTCATTAACCTACTATTTAATTTATGTCAAATACAATATAACTATCTTTTTAATCATTAAAAATGCAATTGCTTCATAGTTTCACTAAAACTAGCATGTAAAGCAAAGAAACTTCTTTGTTTCATTCCAATAAATTGTCACAGAGAAGAGTTTAGAGAACATCAGCTGGATGAGATTAAGAATATCAACATCAGATATATTAAAATTAGATTAAAATTACAACAACGTATTTGTTGACCTGAGTTTCACCTATCATAACAGTGTTTTATTATTATTATTATTCTTTTCAAGTTACCGTTTCTCTCCGGTAACTTGCATCTGATTTTCATCTCACTGAACATTAGGGCTGTGCTATACCAAAAAAACATTCTTAGTTGACTAACATTCATACAATTTTGTCAACTAATAGATTAGCTTATTTAATTGACAGATCTGTGACACTCTACTCTGTTTCTCTACAAAGAATCACACAAAAGCACCACTTTAAATCTGGTGTTTACCAGAGATGTGCTCAGAAGTTTCTTAGAAATAAGTCATTCAGCAAAACAACTAATCGACTTAAGAAATCTTAGTCAACTAAAACCAAAACAAATAGGGGGCAGCCCTACTAAACATCAAATCATCTACGCAAAAAAAACAAAAAACACTCCATATTTTCACATTAATAATGATGAGTTCTTCTAGTTTTCACTGGTGAGGGTACAGAGCAGCAGACACTGGAGTTTTATGGGTCAGAAAAAGAGCCATTGATTTTTCTAAACTCCAAACAAGCTCACACATTCATACACGTCAAGAAGATGAAGAAGAAGAAAGAGGTCCTTGGTTGTCTGAAAACATGCTTTTGTACCATTTGTACCATGTTTAAGAACAAAACTTGGTGAGTTGGTGGTGTGTTGCTGCTCGTGATCACCGCAGTCTTTCTTCTACTTTCTATATGCTTCAAAATGTGGACCGGCTCCAGTCACTAGTCAGTACAGGCCATAGAGAGTTCTCATTAAAGCCGTTAAAAACACAGGAGTCAGACCAAGGACTGTCTTTACTGGAGGACTCAACATTTCATTACCTTCGGCTGCAATCAGAGGTGATGTAATGACATGGCACTGAGCCATATAGTATGAGCCGTAGAATGGTCAGAACTTGTAGGACAAACGAAGGCTCATTTCAGATTTACACCCCGAGACTCAGGACATCGGCAGTGAGGCAGAATTTTTATTGTTAACAGGAATGATCCCCCATATTGCTAACAACCTAAATGTGTCCATAGCACCAGCACAAGTATCAAACACTGTCAAGGACTGAAAGATGACAATGTCTGGTCAGATTCATAACCTTGTTTACATACTTCTTAATTTCAATAATCATTCTCCCTATTTTAGACTCTATGTTATCTAGTGAAGCTATTGTACAGCTGTTTAGATAACACTTACCATTTGAGGACGTTGACTTCTTTTCTTAAATGAAAAATATGCAGAAAATATGTCTAAGGTATCAAAATAATTAAGGGTCAGATACTGGGCTCATGTACTCGTGCTCGCAAAACGGCTCCGATACAACGGCACCGATACCACTTTACGACAGCGTGACGTTCACCTCTCGTCACCATCTTTCGGGTCCTATCGCACGCGCTCACGCTCCACTTCCCCGACGGTGCGGGCGAGACGGGCCGGTGTTGTGCCCGACCCCGATCCCACCTCAGCCGGCGTGCGCTGGCCCTCACTTTCATTGCGCCACGGGGTTTTGCTTGCATCCTCTGACTCGCACGTGCGTTAGACTCCTTGGTCCGTGTTTCAAGACGGGTCGGGTGGGTTGCAGACATCGCCGCAGACCCCTGGCGCCTTATATGTGGGCCGAGCCCTGCCCTGGGGGCACGACGTGGTTGGGTTGCACTAAGGACACTCTGCCCCGGTGACACTTTGGCCACGGCCCCGGGAAGCACCTTCGCCCCGAGCCTTTCCAAGCCGACTTAGAGCCGGTCGCGGCGCACCGCCTATATGCAGGACTCCCCAGACTGCCGTGTGTCGCTCACACCCTCCAACTGGCTGTTAACGAGGGTCTTTTGGCACAGAGAAGTACTCATATCGGGACTCGGTATCGGCGAGTACCCAAATGTAAGTACTTGTACTCGGTCTAAAAAAAGTGGTATCGATGCATCCCTAATAATTAACATTTGGTTTTGGTACCATTTGGGCACTGGTATCTTTACATCATTTGTGTTTTTGGTGTATAATGCTTCAGAACCTGCAAGGGTAACTTGGTTAAAATAGACATATTTTAATATGTATTGTATGTATGTATACAATTTAATAATTGTACACAAGTTTAAGGGGCTGATGATAGTATGTTAAATATTGGACTCACACGGTGCTGCAGGACTTTTCTCATTTGGTTTTGTTACCTCTCCAGTGACCCTGAAGTAAAAACCTGCAGAGATGATTTCAGCATACTGATGAACTCCAGCAGCTGACAGCAGCGGGCCCATTAAGGTGGTGAAGAAGTGGGCCGCGCTCAGATCTCTCAGGTCCTATTGGTGGGACTCCCCTCGCCCTCGCACTGTGTTCTTAAGTGATAACAGCCACAGCCAATGTTCATGCCTCATTTCATTTCATTATCGCGTCCCATTCGCCTCATCGCCTCAGTTCCCTACCCTACCCTTTCATCTCAGCATGCAAGCAGTCACTCATAGACGGCAAACATAATGGAGGTAGGGGGGGGGACATCTAATACAAGGTTTGTGAAACCAATTTTCGGCTCTCTGGAAAGAATACTTGAGATAGAAAACACTTGCAAACTAGACGTGAAAACTATGCATACATTTCTGGCAGATGTTGCAATTTGAGCGCACTACTTATGGTATGGACTCTGAGTTAGCCCATTAGATTGTTTAACAGCAAATTGAGTGTGATGCATGTAGTTCCAGCTGCATTCAGCTTGTTATTTGTGGATGCATGTTAGTAGGAAGCCGAGGCTCTCTGCTGTTTGCACGGGACACTGAAACATTGGCTGCTTCCTGATTCATAATTTACCTTAACAGTACAGGCAGACAGAAACATTGTGAGAGCAAGGTGGTGTAACTAAGCTATGCTGTCTCATATTCAGCCTCCAGAACAAGTCAGAGGCTCTCTCGTGGGACAAAACAACACGAGAGATAGAACCAGTGGGCAGAGCTGCCAAGGTCAGAGTTTCGTTGGCCCCTCATATGTCATCATTTGGAAGTTTCATTGAATGTCACCTGGTCAGATGGAGCATGGCAAATTTTTCCCCAAAGCGAAGCTCAGAAGACGAATGGTTCATCCATCAGATCAATAACATTTATCCAAACACCTCAACCTGTTCCTCCAGCCCATCTGGAAGGTCAGTAAAAACTGTTTCATCATTGATCCATAAAAAGTGAAACAGTAAGGCATCGCTCTTATTTTCCGTTAGGTATATGTTTTCCTTTCTATTATTTTAAATACATTGTTGAAAAAAGTTTTGAAAGTTAAGCTTCATGAATTTTGGAAGGCTTTCCATCAGATGTTAAACCCGGTTGCAGAGCATCACTCCCATTCAGACACCAGAGCATCAATGAGGTCCAACAGTGATGCTGCTGATCAGGTCTGACTCACAGCCAGAAATCCAGTCCATCCTAAACACGTTGATGGGGTTGGGGGGTAGAACTGTGTGCAGGCTAGTCAAGTTCTTCCACACCAAACTGGGAAATGTATTTCTCTATAGATCTGGCTTTGTGCATGTCTGACAGAACAGAGCTTCATCGACCCGAATGAAATATCTCAACAACTAGATTGACTGATTTAATGGATTGCCATTAAATGTGGTTCAGACATTTGCGTTCCTCAGGATGAATTGTAATAATTTTAGGGATCCTCTAACTTTTCATCTAGCGCCATCATCAGGTCAACATTTTTTTGTGTCCAATACTTTGGTTTATGACCAAATACATGCAGAACTAATAATGACATTCCCATCAGCCACAGCTGTACTTTGTGTTTAGTGATAATGAGCAAATATTAGCATGCTAACAGAATAGGATTATACATCAGCCTGTTAGCATTGTCATTGTGAGTGTGTTAACATGCTGACGTTAGCATTTAGCTCAAAGTCATTGTGCCTATAAGCACAGCGTCACAGAGCAGCGAGCACGGCTGTAGAATGTAGAATGTCTGACCTACAATCCAAAGGCCAAAGACTTTCAGTTTCAGGCACAACAATGAAAAGCATCAGATCCTCATAAGAGAAGATGGAACCAGCAAATGTTCTGCATTTTTGCTCAAAAACTGACCAAAACGATTATTCAGTTATAAAAACAGCTGACAAGTAATTTCTGTGGATCGACTAATCGATTTATGGACTAATAGTTGCAGATCTATTCAAGTGCACTGTCTGTTTCACACTCACAACTACAGTGACTGGTGCCTGAACACCTCCTGTGTGACACTAATGGAGGCCTGAAGCTTCTGCTGCTGACGTGCTACTTTGACTACACTGTCTCTGAAGACAGCAATGACTACGTTTACATGCTCACATTATTACAGGTGTTGCCCTTATTCTGAAAAAGAGAATATTCCTACTCAGAGCCGGCCCTAGACCTTTGGGGGCCCTAAGCAGAATGTGGTTTGCCCGACCCCCACCCCGCCTCATTGTAATGTGTTGCCACTTCACATGGCACTGAACCAACTTGTGTATTGTAACTATTAGTTTAAGCTCATATAAAGTACAATTAAGGACTAAAGTGAGACCTATTAGCAGCATCACTCTCTTTAAATAGACTACAGTAATGTGATGCGTACTTTAGTGTTATGTTCTCATTAGAAAGAGGCAGGGCAAAACCTCACCTATCTTCATGTTTAAGATGTCCGAATGAAGAAAGGATATGACGCAACCAAAGAGATATGATGCACAAGGAAACCATACGGTGAAGAAGGGGCATTTATTACAAATAACTATTAATATTGTGCAAAAGTCTGTGCCTGTACTGGCTGATGATCCAGCATCTCCTGTAAATTATAGATAACAACACTATTATTAATTGTATCAGCTGCATCAGACCTATTTCAACTGGCTCCCACAGATTTCCTTTTATACATTTTCAAATACAAAATACTATGTATAATATGGCTTGACTGAATACTTGATGGTTATTATTTAGATGTGCATCCATATTGCCCAGTATGCCTAGCTAATCAGCATTTTGAATACAATATTTAATAAACAGTCAATTTCAATCTATTGCTTTCCATCTTGCATTATTCCAGAGTTGTAACTAAATCTTGACTGAGAGATTAGATAATCTTTGTGTTGTTTTAAAATGATGTGTGTATACAATGGAGAAAAAAAACTAATAAGGCACAGTCACCATAGGCGCAAATGCAGGTGAGTAACCATCGCCTGCTGGGGCGATATTCACCTGAAAGTTCACCACAGTTGAACTCCACTTCAAATGCGAAGATGCAAATTTGCTTTGCAACCAGAAGCAAATGTTTGCCGCCCCATCGCTGGTATAGAATGGTAGTGAACATGTGACTGCCTATCGGCCTACTGCATTTTTTCCAGGAATTTTGCCACAGACACGCAGCTGTAATACTGAAAACTTATAAATATTGCAATAATAATCATTCACTTCACTTCATATTGATAGAAAGTGAAAGGAAAATTATGCAAGAATTAACTAAAAAACAATGTATAGACTGATACAGAAATAATCCCTCTCAATCATCACTTCTGCAACGCTGTGTGACAGACGCAATAGTTCAGCGAGGTAGCTGTGAGGCGCTGCTCACGCAGGCAGATTGGCCAAGGTGTTTTCAAGGCATGAATTAGTCATCAGTATGCCCTATTCCAGGAACAACAACCTGAACTTTACAACTTTGAGCAACTTGTTTCATGATTAAGATTCAGTGGCTGAATCGTCTGAGTCGATCAGAGCTCACCGGATCGGTGAAAGTTATGAATGATTAGGCGGAGAGAAAGGAGGGATATCGGACGACTGATGATTGAGAAGCTGGAGTACAAAATGACCAATAGGCTGCAGCTCTGTGGCGGTTTCAAAGTGACACTGGTGTGATTTATAAAGTGAGAAGAGACCTCTGGAGAAAAGCCAAGGCTTAGACAATTAGAGCAGAGCAGTCAGGTCCGACCGTCTCCCAACACTTTAAGTCCATCAGTCAGAGAGAAATTCGCTCCACTTTACTTTTGTGGGATAATTATTCATGCGCTGTCATAATTGCATCGGAGCATGCAGCCTCGACCTCACTGTACTGCTTAAGCACTCTTCAACCACTTTATTTAACAGTCAGCCTCACGCTGACAGTGGCTGGTATGCTAACTGTTTTGGACAAGACATTTCCATCCTGAAAAAATGCTGTAGTTCTGTCATGTTTATTAATGACATGTTGCTAGTCTTTGCTCCTTTATTGTAACATACACCGATCAGTCATACATTTTTGACCACCGGCGCATTATCCTGCTGAAAGAGGCCACTGCCATTAGGGAATACCGTTTTCCATGAAGGGGTGTACTTGGTCAGCAACAATGTTTGGGTAGGTGGTACGTGTCAAAGTAACATCCACATGAATGGCAGGACCAGCCGAACATTGCCCAAAGCATCACACTGCCTCCGCCGACTTGCCTTCTTCCCATGGTGCATCCTGGTACCATGTCTTCCCCAGGTTAGCAACGCACACGCACCCAACCATCCACATGATATAAATTAACAGACCGCCTTCTTCCATTGCTCCGTGGTCCAGTTTTGGATGCTCACGTGCCCATTGTAGACGCTTTTGGCGGTGGACATGGGTCAGCACGGGCACCCTGACCGGTCTGCCGCTACGCAGCCCCAAACGCAACAAACTGCAATGCACTGTGTGTTCTGACACCTTTCTATCGGAGCCAGCATTAACTTTTTCAGAAATTTGAGCTCCAGTAGCTCTTCTATTGGATCGGACAACACGGGCCAGCCTTCGCTCCCAACGTTCATCAATGAGCCTCGGGTCTGACCCTGTCGCCGGTTCACCGGTTTTCCTTCCTTGGACCACTTTTGGTAGGTCCTGACCACTGCAGACCGGGAGCATCCCACAAGAGGTGCAGTTTTGGAGATGCTCTCACCTAGTCATCTAGCCATCGCAATCTGGCACCCGAACATCCTTACGTTGGCCCCTTTTTTCTGCTTCCAACACAAAATTCGAAATGTTCACTTGCTGCCTAATGTATCCCACCCACTGCTTGGTGCCATTGTAACGAGATAGTCAATGTTATTCACTTCACCTGTCAGTGGTCTTAATGTTATGGCTGATCGGTGTATATCCTGTAGTGTTTGACAGTGTTTACTGTGATCATTTGTTCTTACTGCATAATTAAACAGTAAGAACTGGGGAGCTGTGTAAACAGTGTACACTGTAAGTCGTGGGTTGTTTAAGTGTTACCCCATTTTTAGTGGCCGCCAACAAAGATATTGCACCAATCAAATTACAATGGTGACATTAAACGAAATATTCACATATATAGTTTCAGTTTGACTTTAATGGTTGGTCATGAGGTCTGGAGGACTGTGAATGACGCCATCAGCTGAGTAAGTTAACAAGGTGTTTGTGATTCTATCTGATCCTGTATTTATTTGGTTATTACTATATGGACTTGACAAATGCAGCTCATGAGGTGTGTGCTGCCTTTGTTGAGGCTTAACCTGCTTCACAGGATGAAAGTCGTGTTTCCACAGAGGTCACTGAGGTCATTCATGTAAAATGTCAGAGTGTGAAGAGCTGCTGTCTGAGGTTTATTCAACCATGACTGCTGTCAACTCCAAAGATATGAATCTGACATCTCCCTCTCTCTGAGAGACACACGCACGCGCGCACTCTCACACACACACACACACACACACACACACGCACACGCACATAAACGGAAGGTAAATGTTAAACAGTCACATGGTTCAGTGACATTAGGAGGAGCAGCCGAGGGGAACTGAGTGTCATGTTCCTCCAGGACACGCTGAGAGGCAGATACCAAAACCACCACCGTTACTGCTGCTGCTGCACACAAACACAAATAAAAAGCTTTGTCTAAATTGAAAATAACTTTAAATATTTTACACTTTTCTTTTCAATACTCGATGCTGTAAACATATTTCCATTGGTACTCAAAAATGTCTTTTTTCCACCAGAAATATGATATTCCTGACAGGACAAGGGTTTAAATCAGCATTTAGTCCCTCTTGTTGGAAACAAATTTGACAGAAAATATAATTTATAAGTGTAAATAAATATAATATACAAGCAATATGAACATTTAGAGTAGGGGTGCATCTGGGGGGAATTCTGACCTCAGTATTTAAATTATTTTTCTTAATAAATGAGAATGAATACTGGACTTGAATTCATCAAATGGGCACAAACACAACTTCAATGGGATGATCATGTTGCTCTGTTGCTGCTGGAAGCAGGCAACTCTTTGCTAACATGTTAGCCACAACTATTCATGAAGTGATAATATGTCATGTTGTGTTTCCGTAAGGAGTGATTTACTCTGATTACAAAGTTAATTATGATTAAGACAACAAGCTGTTTACATAGCGGTGGTCTTTCTCTGGTTATAATCTCATCATTGGAGTGTATGCAATGATTTAATTCAACTATAAATCATGTTCTCTTCATGTTGTGAACTTTTGGTGTTAACAGGGACACAGAAATTGATGCTCTAGAAAGTCACATTCATCAAAATTGATCTCTTGACTTGTTTGGCTCATGCAGCTGCTCTGTTGTGAGAGGCTTGAGTTGTTCTGTGCAGATGCCAGACAATAAGAGCCCGAGCATCAAAGAACAAGTGAGATAAATGACTGGTGATCATCTGCCGGAGTTTGGCTCATCTGACTCTATGGCAGTGTGAAGGAGATCTCCTCTGCTCGGCTCACGTACTGTCAGGAGGCAAAAATAGCCTTTCAACACCGACCGTCCATAAACGGGAGGCTGGCCTGACTGGGGCCCACATGGAAAAGAGCTGAGGCGGCAATGAGGTCCATGAACGCACCGCCGGCTCGCCCGCTGCAGCGGACATTGTGTCACTGTGTTTCCTATCTCTTTTCTTCCATGTGGAGTACTCCCTCCCCCCTGGGTGTTACATCCCAGTCTCCTAGTTAAGGTCATATTTTTTGTTTGTTTTCAGTTTTGTTAGTACTTCCTGTTTTATTTTGATATACTCACCATGTCTCTTCTCTTTCAGATCCTTCACTTCCTGCCCCTGTGTGTTTCCCGCGTTTATGATTACCTGCCCCGCCAATCTCCTGATCCTGATTACTCCTCCTCTCTTGTGTATTTAACCCTCGTGCTGCCGCTTGTCTGTTGCCAGTTCGTCTGTTCTTCCATGTCAGCGTTCCAGCCTTTGTTCCTCATGTGCCTCTCGTGTGTTTTTGTTCCTTGCCTGTCTGTACCACGGTTTTGCCCAGCATTTTTTGATACCTTTACTTGCCTTGGACTGATTACCTGTGTACCAAACCATTTTGCAAGTAAAGACGTTTTATTATACTTACCTGTTTCTCGAGTCCTGCTATTGAGTCCTTGTCTGTTGGCCCAGTGTGATCCCAGGGTTAAGCTGGACTGATCTGTATTTACCCCTGAGGTAATACAGTTAGACACCACGTAGTTAACCCAGGGAACGATTTGTGCATGTAGATCTGTGATAACACCTCAACGACAGCCATAACGAAGGGTAGCGAGCAGAAAAACCAAGCTGACTCTGAGGTCCTTGAACGCCTCATAGACAGCTCGTCTGTAACATCATTCAAAGCCACTACACCGGGTGTGTTTTATCACAGCATCACGTCGGGTCTAGCATTCATGATCGGACACAGCCTCATGCCACCAAAACTGTCCACTTATGTCATCGTGACCGTGCCGGGCAGTTGGGGCGAGATTGTGTTCTAAGGAATGTCAAGGAATGTGATCTTGCTCAACAACATTACCAGCATCAGCTTATTAATAACAGGTGGAAAAGAAGTATAGAACACTCTCTTTTTCATCACCACAGCATTACGCCGCACCTCAGCTCTATTTTTTTGATGAGCGAGCGGCTGGTAGCGGCTATAAGCTGTGATTCCTCCTCATTCAGACGACAAAAGTGCTGAGTGACTGATGAAATCGGTCCAAAGAGCCGTTCCGTGGTGAAGCGGACCCCAGGAGATCATCTTGATCCCTCCGCGGAACAGCTGTGAGTCCCAGCCAAGTATGACGGGCTAGAGATATCACACGGCCCACAGCTGTTGCAACACCTTGAATCAGATACTTAATTTGGCCGAAGCTCCGGTCCAAAATGTCAATCTGAGATGGTGAGGCAGGGGCGTCCAGCTGGGAAGAAACCAGCGTGACGCCCAACACATCTAAGTTATTAGCAGCTGCAGCCCGCTGCGCTCTCAGTTCAAACCATGGCGAAGATGGCTCACTCACCTGGGTGGGAGTGGCAGCTGTGGTCCAACACGTGCTGCCGTAGCAGATGACCGGAGACAGATACAGATACAGATACAGATAGCTTTATTTACCCCCGAACGGCAATTCAGTTTCTGCAGTCCACCAAGACATATACACATTCATACTGCACAATCGTCAATGACAGAGGGAACACAGTAGGTGGCATATGGGGAGGTGCAAGATCAATAAAAATACAAGAATAACAATATTTGAAATAAAAACAATAAATACAAGAATAAAAACAAGACGAGATAAAAGAATAAAGGAATAAATAGAATAAAGTGCCACATTGCAAATTACATTCCACGAATGTACCTAATTGCAAACACGGACAACCATTATATGGTTAGTACAAAATAACTCAAAGTAAATAAAAAAATATATATTTTCGTTCATTCAAGATAGTTAGTCTGCGTTCAGCAGTTTAATGGCGGAAGGAATGAACGACTTGGAGTAGCGGTTTGAATTTCTGTTAGGCGGCAGATAGCGCCGTCCTGAAGGCATTAGTGTGAACTCACTGGACAGGATGTGGTCGTGATTACAAATATTTTTGGCCTTCTGGAGATCACGTTTCTCCCAGAGAGAGTTTAAGTCGCTCTGCTGGGCTCCGATGATTTTGGAGCCGTCTTTCACAATATTGTTTAGGCAATTCCTGTCCTTCATAGACAAACCGTCAAACCAGCAAATGAATGAAAAAGTTAACAGGCTCTTAATATAGGACAAGCAGACAGTACACAGGACAGATCTACACACACCAAAGGAGTTGATTTTCTGCAGTAAATGGATTTTCTGTTGGCCTCGCTTAACAATGACTCAGTGTTTACATCGAACTTGAGATGAGCGTTGAGCGACAGAGCGTTGGCGGCTGGAGCAGGGACTTCGACATCTCATCGAAGCAACAGAGGCGAACCTGCTGCTGGTTTGTAATTTTAAGGGCAGTGCTCGTCAGGCTTGGCAGGGCTGGTGGCTGCTGGACATCGCTCTCTGCAGCCTGCGCTAAGGCACTTGAAGCAGAGGTTCTCGAAGTGGCAAATCACTGATCGCTGAAGAAAAAAAGGTTGCGGACAGTGATGGACGCTGCCTTATATATTCGGTAGGTACGTCCTTATTACCCGGCGTTTATGCAAAATTGAGTGGGCGAATGCATGCGTGTGTTTGGAGGAGAGTGTCACCCATAGAGTCAAGTTTAAGGCGGAGCCTATGTGTGTTAGAACAGACAGGCAGCACTATTTTGTCAACTTTGGAAAAAAAATATCTCGTCAGGAAAAACAACCTGGTTTGGAGGAAAGTCCGAACACCCATGGAGGTGTTGTTGGAGTGGAGACATCAAGAGCAGCTGCTACCAAACTTGAGGCTGACCTTTCTAGTTTTCAGAAATATCTGGCACCATTACCTTCTGTTCCACATGATTAATAGCCTGCTGTTTCAATCCCAAGGAGACTGGCCTGTTTATTTATCCACAGTCACTTGTGTGAATTCCAAATCCATGCAGGACATCCATCAATAAAACATCACTAATGTGTCCACTCAGTATCCTTTACAAAAAGCACACCCGTGTTCTGGGGTGCAAACTGTATAACTGATATTTCAAAACAAATAAAATGAGCCGATAATAAGTTTTGGGGATTTGGGGAGGCTATTGAGCAAATCAACAAAAGCTACACAAAGTTTTTATTGAAAGATGTCTTAACCTTTACAACTTCATTGATGAAAAAATGGCTGCCCTTCTCAGAGTCATAACTAAGTCAATCTGGAACACACAGATATCATTCACGTACTGCTGGAATAATCATGGCTTACTCTTCTTTTCAGTTTTAGTAGTATCTCTGATGTCCATTAATGATAAACGTCTATGGGTCTGTTTTGAACTGTCTTGATCTCATGGGTGTTTTGACTCACACTTGAGTAGGGGTTTCATTTTTTCCAATATTTTGTGGAAAGGAAGTTGTACTCTAGAAAATGAACCAGTAAGATATTTTAGTGGTTTGACAGCTTCAGTGTACAGCGTAGAAACAGACCAAACTATACACTACGTACATGTATTTATACTAAGTATACTACCTTAAAGCTTTTCTGACTACATTTGAGGTGGATCTGGTCAACCCGGTAGGGGAACTACATCAAAGTATAAAACATATAATTTACTGTTGCCAGTAGGTGGCGCTATGACTATGAGTCAATATTGGCATGTAAATGTCATCAGGCCTGGACCCTTATCAATCTTGAGAAATTTGGAGCAGATTGGAGAATGTCGTAAAGTTACAAAAACGTCCTGTTTTATGGCAAAAGGCACTTTTTCGCCGCTCCGCCACGATGCATGAAAATGCATCGCGAAGGTCTTTAGAGTGTACTGACCAAATTCGAAGTCGATCCAATTAATTGGCTAGGAGGAGTTTGTTAAAGTACAGCACCTTGAAATGTAAAAGAAAATGACCTAACATTTGTAATAGGTGACTTCCTGTTGGGTTTACGGTATAACTCCAAGCGACTTTTTTGTACGTCACACCTCATGCCACATATACCTACCAAATTTCATAGATATAGGTGAAGCACATTGCAAGGGCTACTAAATGGGGAGCACTAGCGAGCCATGTCTGATATGTGTGCAAGTTTCACAACTTTTCGAGCACTGTAAGCCCCTCAAAAGTGTGATTCATTTAAAAAATAATAATAATTCCTTCAGTTTCAATAGGGCCTTCACCGACTGAGGTTGTTGGTGCTCGGGCCCTAATTAACGTTACTTAAATTAAGCATTAAATTCAGTATTGTTAAATGTCCTACACAATTTAAATGTAATGTTTATGTTTTTATTTACAAACATTGGTTAATTTTTTGATAAATAATGAAAACTCTATTGCTTTCTGATGCAACACAGGGGGGGTTCGGACCGGCTGAGTGTATCCTCCAGAGATGCTTTAACAACAAGAGGCGGTGCGTAACACACGGATCCATCAGCCTCAAAACGCCGTCGTTTAGGGTAGAAGACCTGTAAACTTTGAAGTAGCCGATACGTCTACACTCACACAGAGGGAAGAAGAGTAACAGCTGATGCGAGAGTCAATAACTGTCGGCGTAGCTTCGGTCCTTTTCGCCAATCCAACCTTTCCAGCCTTTGTAATTTGTAAACTGTGAGTGTAGTACGATGGAGTTAGTTATCCTGCTTCGTGTTAGCCATAACCATTTCCCTGTACATTTCCTTGTGTAGATAGCAGTCGCTACAACGCTGACATTTCATTTGCCATCGTAAAATATATCAGACTTTAACACAGAGAAGCAGTAGGGGTGAACTGTTTTCTCTTGTTTATGTTAAGTTAAGGGAGTTAGGCTTAGTCCAAGTATTTCCATTTGTTTCTTTTTTTATAGAGATTAGCCAGAGCTCCGGGTCGGTAAGTCAGGATGTTTTGTTTGTTGTTTTGGCCTCTGGCTCACCCTGAGCCCACGCTTCACTTTGTCCAATGTATTAGTTTATATTTACTGTGTGCAGTAATAAATGCTCGTTGTTGCATTCATCCACTCTCCGTTTTTCCTTGTCCTTATGTTGCGCTCCCCGACTGGGGCGTAACATGAACCAATGGGATGATTTCAGCCCCCAGAGCGACTCTATGGGCACATTTATTAGAAACCTTTGTCTTCACAGCATGCAGACAAGCTGAGTGTTGCAAAAGGGGAACAACAGAAGCCTGGCCGACATGAAAATAAAATGTCGCCTCGGTGTTCTCATTAATATTGATGAGTGAAGGCCTTTTGACAGAGTAAGTGGCTCTGACACAGTTAAAGTTGACACTGAGGAGCAGCTGAGTGCTGCAACAAAGCCTCTTTATTATCCCACAGCAACACACGATAAACCTAATCCGTATATCTGCCTATTAAGTAGGTGCTTTCATCAGAGGTAATATAGTTGGAAAAGTTTGTCTGTATAACATGCTGTCACTTTTTCTTTTTTTCATTCTCTTGATGTTACGGAGCCTGTGAGTATTTGTGCTGTTTGTGTTTTTTTAACAGCAGCGACTCTTCACATCAGGCAGCTTCTTTACAACTCTACAGTTGCCTCCCCGTCTCTTTGGTGGTGTTTTTATTGTTTAGAAGCGGTCTATTAGTGCTATCAGGGTTTATGCCACAGCACATGAGGACAATAAAGGAAGATGATGGGGATTTTACTGTTGTGCCTTCTGGAGGAATCATCACCACCTCCTGAGATGTAGGACTCACCCCATATGACATGTAGATTTTCACTATTATCGGTAGCCAAAGTCAAGTATTTGTGTTCCATTTGCAAAATAATGAATCATAAACACATGAATTGTTGTAAAAGATGAAGGAGCGTGACAATGGACTTACAATGTATTTATATATCACCGTCCGATGAGTAGGTGGGAGGTTGTGCTGGTTACCAGGATTGGCAAAACATTCTGTCTGGACCTCGACCTTTTGGATCTGTTGGATCCCACAGTGCAAACTTTTTTTCCATCAGTGGCCGTCTTCGAGGTCCTCAGGCACCTTCCGATATGGTCGGCTGACACGTTCCCTCGGTGCGAACTCGGCTTGAGTAGTTTTATCCATCTCCATCTCCATCTCTTTCTCTGGTGCAGTGTCTCTGTGCCAACCCTCCCCCTCTCGTAGCTGGAGGGGTCTCCTGGTATCATTACCAGTTCAAAATGTTCTAGTAGTGACCGTGCTGGCCTTTCAGGGAACAGAGGGCCACTAACACAGCTAACAAGTTCGATGGAAGAATGTTAGAGGAAGCCATTGCAGCTGAGTAGCTATCTATCCACTTTTATATAAGCCTGCTCCGCTGGAGTATAAACTGCTCCATCCTTGGGGTGATGGTTTGTAGACAGTAATGAGAAATAACTCTATGAACCAACTGTCAAATTGTTGATCGAACTAGTAAGTAAAAGTGCACCCGAATACATTATTCAGATATGCACAGATAATGTGCATATCTGAACAGATTCTCTGATCAGACTTTTTCTTCAGTCTCACAGTAATATAGGTGATTGTTGTCTGTACACTGTGAAAAGGAACTGCTAGCAGCCAAAGCAGCAAAACGTTTCATGTGCTTTAGGTTATCGGCTAAAAACAAGGAGGTGTTCTTAAGTTTGAGTTCAATACTCAGATATTCAGCAACGAGTTTCATCAGCTTTCACCAGATTAATTGTGCAGGGCAGGATAAAGCTGAAGTGTTATTTTTACCTCATGATCCAATATTGGAGCCTGCACTGTGCGCAATTAGATGTGAGACAGGAACTGTCTTAAAAGTGCATGCTAATAGAATAAGGGAGCTTTTCAAATTTTTGTCAATAGCTTTCTCAATTTTTATTATTATTTCAAATACAATTATTTCACAAAAGATTTCCTCCTATTTCATGCACAATTTCCTTTTTTTTTTATTATGCCATAGGGCCCCACTAAAGTCTTTTTCCACTCATTAACAGTTACACAGCTTTTAATTAGAATTTTAAAGGTGGGATTTAAATCTATTTTAATATTACATTAATTCAGGTGGCATGGTTAAAATAATATATTTTGTTGACAGCTAAACACATGCATGAGGAGGATAAATCGCAGTAGAAAATATGATGCAGAAAATGATGCAGACTGTACAATTTTCGAACAACTTCACAACATATCAGAATGCTTTTGGTTGGCAAAGAAACCCTAGTGAGCTCTACCAGCTCCCCGCTGCCGCTTTTTAAAGCTCTTTCGATTTTTAATGACCCCATGACCTCTCCGCTAGCACCACCCTCAGCACAAACTGTACATTTTTAGCTCCACTACGGGCAAGACTCTAATGGCCCTTGCAGACACAACATGGGGCGCAAATCACAGCCAGGTTGAACATTGCTCGTTGCAGCAAAAATCCATCGCGGTGCAGCGCACGCCATTGGAAAAAAAGGGTTTCAGAGCACAGTGGTACCGTTGTCGCGTTGTGTTTGAAAGGCCTGTAAGAATATATAAATCATCAGTATGTTTTTTACTTTGTCCACACTTTCTGTTGTGTGTAATGGCCTTTAGAGACTTCAACAGGGCTTGATGAATGTTGTCAGCAATGATTCAGCGGTGATCAAACATTTCAAATGATAATACGTCTACTTAAATGACGAATCATGTGGGCTCATGGTTGATGTTGTTGTTGTTGATCTAAACCGCGGCTGTTATTGGCAGTATCAGTCACAGACATTTAGAGAGCAAATACCGTCCCTGGTGGGGATTTCACTCCCTCCAACATTAACATATTGCAGGTGGTGCGATCAGATTAGAGATGTCCTCCGGCACCCAAAACACACATTAATCCTGTAATGGCCCGCCGTGCTGTGCTGAACGCCATTACTGGTCAGGTGACATGCAGCAGGGGGACAGTTATCAGTGCCGTGACTGCCTAATGACTTTTTAAGCTTCTCTGCAGAGACAATGGCTCTCATTAATCCAATTGAAAGCCACTTCAGCGAGATTCAGTGTGTGTTGGTATCCACCACAGATGGAGAGACACTGCACTGACTTCTTCCCAATATTAGGTTAAATCTGTTTTTGACAACTACAGCCCAAGAGTCTTAGCCAGGCCTACCCCCTGATGTGTTTGGAGAGTGAGTTCCAGAGGGTGGGGGCAGCCCCAGCTCTGTTGCGGCTGGAGGAAGGAGTGTGGTGGTGGAGTCGGTCTGTGAGGTAGGAGGGTGTCTGGTTATGGTGAATGGTAAATGGACTGGCATTTAACCACTTTTCTTTTCTCACAAATGGCCCCCTGATGCTAATAAATGACATAATTGAAATATAATTGAAACTGCAGGTACAGCTGTCAATCATACTTTTATAAAAAAAGATGGAGTGCTGTACCTCGTTTTGTTCAGATTATCCATTCATTTTAATCCTACAAGTGAGCAGAAATATCTGAAAGCATATAAAATAAAGTATATATAGTCAAATGCCCCCTGGTGGAATAGTGGTAAAAACACAATGAGCTTTTTTGATTTAAATTATAGGTTAGGCATGTAGATGCGCAGGCGTTTGCTGCTGCGCTCCACTTACAATGCCTGCCTGTATGCATGCCTAGTTATCAATCAAACTGTCAGGTGTTGTGTTGGTGTGGCGTATGTTTGCATATCAGATTACTCGTACAGGCAGGTGTGGCGTATGTGACACTAAATCAGGTGTAGCGTATGTTACACGCACGCACTCTAAAAATTCATTGTGAATGCCTCATAATTTTAAACCACCCTCACCAGCGCTCCATCCACGCCATGTGTGTGTAACGCCAGTGTCTCCATCTATGTACATTTTAGGCTTGCGTTTACAGGTTTGTTCGGTGCTCAGGTGTCTTCAGTAGGCCGTAATGAGGCGTTTGATGTTAGTGGGTTGATACCTTTCACACCTTATATCAGCTAACATCTGTAAAGTTGAAACATGTGTGACAAATAAACAGTCCAACTATTAATTCTGTGTGAATAACACTAGAGGAAACCTTCTGTCTGAACACACCTCAAGTCTTTTTCACTCAGTCACGGTCAGATTATCCTTCTGTTGGACAAACTTGGCCCACATTCAGCACACAGAAGGAGCTCACACTGAAAAAAGGAAACTCATTCTTGAATTTGTCTTGAACTTTCTACTGATCACAGCCTCAGATTCACTTTGGAAAAGGGGATGTGTGATTATCTCCGGCAGTAAAGTCTCCTGGCACTCACTCCTCATTCATCCATGTAGCAGCAGAATGAGGGCAGATATTCAAACACCGATATTCATCTTTATTTGAAAATTTCACACAGTTGAATCAGTTCCGTGGGAGGATGATCTCACTGTCGTTACTGTAAAACTTTGATAAATATTTAAAGCAGCAGTGAGAGTCCCCTCCAGATAACCCCTCCAGTGCTGTATACAAACCACAGTGAAGTTCATTTGAAGAACATTGTTTTTTTTAAAAAAGCAGACTGTGGAGGTTCAGTCCTGCCAGCCCGTTCTCATTCCCAGGGCGTCAAATACAAAACGCTAAGTCACGGCCATCGGCATTATATACCGCCGCACAAGGCACCCTTTCCTGGTGGTAGATGTACCTGGCGTTCCATTAACTACAATGTAAACCCATCCGCGGCAACATTAAACACTCAGTTTAAAGAGTGAAGAGACACACAGGACGGGCGGGAGGGGAGGTGGATGGGTCCAACAAACACAGGGCTTTCATCCAGGAGATTGCTGTTCGTTAAGTTTCACTTTAACGTTACAATCAGTTCATCGTTCGCGTCCCGTGATCACAACGTTTAGTCATATTTGCACTGCAATAATAAGTAAGTTATTAGAAGCCCAACCATGATGATTTTTCCTAAACCTAACTGAGTGGTTTTGTTGCCTCAACCCAAGCATTTTTGTTAAATTCACAACATTAAGTATGTGTTTAGTGGGAAGGAAAAAGTGACAGGGGTCTGACATCAGTCAGTATGTGATGAGTTGGGATGAGAACATGTTGGTCCTGCATAGTGAAGTGATCAAGAATCAGGAGCCTGAAGAAAGTCCACCAGTGAGCTGCATTTAGGAAAGCTACCGAAGCCTTGGACTGTGTGTGTGTGTGTGTGTGTGTGTGTGTGTGTGAGTGTGAGTGTGAGTGTGGAGAAAGTGATGTAACAGCAGTTTAGCAGGTGTATTGTTGACCTTGTTCACCATGCTATAGTTTAGCATATTAGCATGCTAACATTTGCTAATTAGCAATAAACACAAAGTACAGCAAAAAGCTTTGCAGGTATTTGGTCGAAAACCAAAGTATTGGACACATTTTAATTATTAAGTAAAAAAAATGAATTCATTTATTAATGAATTAATTAAAATAAGGCAAATTGAAAAGCAGTAAGCAACGTACAAAAAGAGATGCATATAAATAACCTAAAAACATATTTTATAGGTTGTGAGTATCATCTGCTATATACAATGTGAAGCACTATGTACTTCATATATAAATAGTGGTTATGCTGTGTTCTGTAAACAGCTGGTGGAGGACAGGAGGAAACCAACCAGAGGTCTTGCCAGAATACCATGATGTGAGAACAAAACTGTTTCTGAATATTCATCCCAGAAAGAGCAGTTTGTGTTCATTTTTTAAACAGATTGGCTGGGTAATATTTATGAATAATTTTGATGGTCACTCCCTTAACCTTACTCATGAAGTATTTATGAGGAAGCATCCAGACCTTCTTCCTATATATATCATTTACAAACTGATTCCAATATACCATGACATCTGGAATAGAGACAACATCTCTTTGAAATAGGGCAGCTATGGCTCTATTATTATTATTAAGGGGAAGCAGTGAGAAACTTCCTACTGGGGAGTCAGCTGGGTTGGGCTTATCTCTACTTTCCTATGTTCAATGAAAAATGAAGCAATAAAATAACGGCTTACAAGATTTCTCAAAAACAATCACTGCAGGCTCTGGATGAGGATGAACTTTGTGTGTGCGTAATGTGTTACTAGAAACCTGTCAGTCCAACGAGGGGTCACGCAGCACCAAGTATCTTACAGTGGGAACACCCTCCATGCCTGGCAGCAGTCCATCCCCCATACCGGGATATAGTCAGTCAGGGTGAGTGAAGAACATAAGCGTGTTGGGCCGCCACATGCCATCGTATTCCTGTCGTGTATTCTGGTTGTTGATTGGTAACGAGCCCAGGGAGGACGTGCTCCTTTGGAGCATAATTTTACATGTTTTGGCCAATCCCAGATAATCATGTAAGAAATTAAATACAATTGTTGTCATTTGATGTAAAAAAAGAAAAATGTTGTTAATTAATGGTAAACTGGGGTTTTGTCCAATGTCTATATTCTGAGGGCCAGGAGCCAAAAAAGAATTCTGACCCACGTTGTGAAAAATATGATTTTTATTTTTTTTTTAAGAGTGCTCGCATTGCATGTTTCACTCAAGCATGAGTCATTGTTTTTAAGAAGTTTCCTTCTGGAGAGAGTAAAGATGCCAAAGCTCTACCTTGGGTGTTGCACATCTCAAAGTGAAGTTGATTTCAACTTTGAACTTATCAAGGTGCAACCAATGAGAGGACAGCTTACCTGAAAGCAACTCATGATGAACTTGACACTCATCAATTGAAGCTCGTAGCAGCTACCAGTGATGTCATACAGACAAAAGATGAAGTCAGTGTACAGTCGATGGGATGTGTTGATACAGAGAGTGAATCTGATAAAATGACTGTTTTCCTGTTGATGTGCGTCACTCTGAGAAGCTGAAGTGAGGTGTGTGTTCTTAGACAGGCTTTACATGGGCTGAGGGTGTTTTGACACAGGCTACATGTCAATGTGTGTTGCCGTTAAGTTTCAGAGTGAAAACAAGCCATGCTAGTGCGTCTGTAAGACTGTATGACAATTTACAATGTCACAATGAATATCAGGTATAATGTTCACCATGGTCACCATCTTAATTTACTGCAGAGGTCAGCAACTACATTTGTGCAAGGGTCAGAATTCTTCAAAGCAGACTCCCTTACAGACGTCTCTTTCCCAATGTAAGTCTATGGGAAAAAGTATTTTTGGGCCCAATGCATCACGTTACTGACACGTAAAGTTGCAGTACCGGCGTTTGGCCACTACGAATGTCCGGATCGACGACCGGCTTGTATGGACAACAATTACAGTAAGAAGTCGTTGGCAATGAACATCTTGGGCCTCAGGTACCTTTCGTAATGTAAATTTATATATAAAAAAGGAAAATCACACAAGTAAAAGCAAAATGAGATTTAAAGACATAAAATAGTGCAAGTTAAAATAAAGGGCTTTAAATGGCTAATTTCAGGTTCAGGTACAACCTTGAGACTTGTGTTGTATGTCATACCCTTCTCTCTCTCCCCCATTTCTACATTGTCCTCTGTCAAATAAAGGCAGAAATACCCCAAACTTAATCATTTTGTCACATCACTGCAGGTTATTGGAGTTCCAGTTCTGATGTCTCAGCAGTAACACTGAGCTCATTCTACTGGAGAAACACTCCTCAAGTTAGAAAGAATCCAGCGGCCTTGCAACTTTTTCTTTAATGATATTTCATACTCAGCTAGATGTGCAGTATTAGGTTACGTCCCACCAGCTTTAACCATTAGAGAGTGATTAAAACCTGGCACCAGGAGCTGATGGCATTAGCCAGGCTTTGTGATGATAAATGACCTTCTCATCCAACTTATTGTCCGGAAAAATCAATGGAAATATTTAGTGATGATGTGATTAAAAAGGTGCTGAGAGGAGAATGAGAAAAAGTGAGAGGAGATCAGAGGGCAGACTGGATTTCTGCATCATTAGCGCATACCACGGAGATGAAACAAGATAGAACACGTTACCTTTACAAAATGGAAATTGTGATCTTTAGAGAAGATCTTCAGATGACTTTTTGAGGTCACCTTTTGGCATTGTATCGGCAAGACGTAATGACCAGATTCATCTTTGTAGACGTGTATTGTTGTTGTTTTTTTTAACTTCACTACTGAAAGTCACTCTAAACCAGGTATGTTGCATAGTAGTTGGCCTCTTTTATTTGTTTCATGGTGTATTCATTTCAGGATGACGCTTCCTTGTCCGTCAACTTCTCAGGGTGGGATGAATAGTTACGATCAGTTGCTCTGTCACTCGACAGAGATACAGAAAAGTAGTTAAAGTCATCACACATGCTCTGGTCTGGTCGGTCAGAAATTGAGTTGAAAATGAAGGAAACGTCGAGATGGAGGACCGTGTAGTGTTATGTAGAAAATCATAAGGAGGCGACTGTATTTATTAGCTCAGGTGTAAGGCTGTCTCTCTGTGTCAGTGCTGATAAGACACGCCCCTGAGCTGTGATTGGACAGTTGATTGTTTTTCAATTTTGGCATGGATGATGTGTTATAAAACCTGTCCATGTAGCGGCTCTGTGAGGCTATAGTTGAGCTAAATGCTGTTTAATCTCAACAGATTAATGCACAATGGTGTCGCAACCATGTTCAACTAATACATAACTATCACATCTGGCCATGTGAGTATGTCATAGAGTTTCAGAGTAAAACACTACAACTGGGCAGTCAAAATGGCCCCAAAACACAAACACAATGGCTTCTGGGTAAAAAGAGACACATGTGCAGCTGCCCGTGAGCCCATGTGACTTTTCATAACACAGCTACTCAAAAAAGTCAACTCTACTGAAGCAGTTCTGACAGTCCATCCATCTATACTGAGGTCTCATCACATCTGGAGCATTCCCTGGATGTCGGACATATTCCAGATGTTGTGTCTCATGCACACCTGTCACGATGACGTCCCAGTGGCTCCTTCGAGAGACAAACTGGTCCTGGGGGTAAAATCTGTTCCACATCTTAAACAACACCGAGCTGTTGGAGAACCATGAGGAAACTAAGATAACTTTTATTCGAGTCATTATTTCACTTCTTAAATCTGTCGAGGTCAGTCATGGCTCTCTCTCTCTGGTTGGCTCAGCTCAGCTCAGCTCAGTGTGGATGAGGTACCAGTTTAGACACAGAAGGGGTCATTTAGCTGTAATGACCTCCCTGTGAGCTGCTGGGAGGGTGGAGGCTGAACATGTGCTCTGTCTGCTGCTTCCATTAGCTTAATGGTCCATTTGTTCCCGTGTTGTGCTGAGGTGAGCACAGACCAGACCAGCACTGTGGTCTGCTCAGAGATAACCACTACCACAGTTCAGCAGAAAACCTCCATCCCTCCACTGACTGTTCTTCTCCAAATAATAAGAGGCAGAAAAGGGACATCAGTATACGGAGGGCAGCATGCAGTTTATGGAAATATGTTCCCATGTGGAACAATTAAAGATGCTTTTGTTTGCAGCAGGCGGTGCATGTCTCTGGATATAACCCTCCGTTATTAGCATTCTCATTATTTTCTTATAGTCTATTCTACAGGATGAAAGGTGGTCAGTTCAGTAATCAGTGTGTGCCCAACCACTGTGTACCATTGGTTAACACTGACTACCGAGACAATCCTACTTTCCATGTTAGCCTCCCATGGGCCTGACTGTCCTGTACCGAATGGTTCGGGACAAATCCACGTACCTTTCCACCCCTAGCAGGCAAACATCTATCACTGTATATAAGGCAGCACTGGGCGCTGCGGTAGGCACGTCCTTATTGGCCGGTTACATTTATGCAAATCTCAGCGGGCGACCGCGTGCGTGTGATTGGAGGAGAGTATGACCCTTTGAGTCCAGTAGAGGGCGGAGCCTGTGTGAATTAGAACAAGCATTAACAACAAGTTTGTGCAATTAAGGGCATTTAGAGAATTTGACTTGGAACACAAATATGACGGAGGAAATAAAGAAAGATTAGGCCTGATATGATAGCTTCCTCCATCTTTGACTGACGTCTGAACTTTCGCTGTTATAAATGCTGGTGTGACTGAGTCCTAAGCACCCACCCTGACACATGTTAGTGAGCTCAGAGGCTGAACACGAGGACAAGGACATGGAGCTCAGGAACAGCCGGTCATCTGACTTCACCTCCATCACATCACTGACTTTGGGAGCAGTTGGAGGTGAGGGATGAAGAGGACGGTTGGTTGATGAAGGTTTTTCACCCTGAGCGGTGAGGATGAACCCAGGTTCATCTGAAGCTCTGATAAAGAGGCTGCTGTTGAAACACATTGAAACTGAGCATCAGCCCAGATGAAGGAGCAGGAAAACGACCTTACTCATCATAAAAAAAGCTCTTTAAATGTTTAAACAAAATGAATTTGCCCCGCAGTATCTGCATTTCATCAAGATGGTGGGAGGAGAGCATCGCAGGAGACTGTTACCTTCAACATTATCATTTTACTCATTAATCAGAACCTGAATGAAACTCTTAAGTAAATCAGGTCTCATTTGTTGAACACACAGCTTCACAACTGCTCAGGGAGCGAGCCGATTTATGCTAATTGACAACATCATTTGCATTTCAAAGCAAAGGTTTTCCAGTTTTGCACGGAGGTGTCTCAATTGAATAAAGCTCGTGGTTAAACGCAGCTCGCTAGTTTCCTTTGGAAAAAAAAAATCTAGGTCAGCACCTCAGAAATCAGGTGCAAATTGCCAATCGATTGTTCAGTTGAGAAAAATTGATTTAGAAGTTTTAATTCTAGTCTCAGTTTTAATCTCAGGATTTATCTATTTTCAGACACTATAATCCACACCTACTTCTGGTCTTCTGGTCTGAATACAGAGACAGATAATGTTGTTGGTTGAACAGATAGAGATAATGACATCTCTGTACACCTCTAAGATGAATATTATACTTACTGAACATCAGCATGTTAGCACTGTTTCTATAAAGATGTTAGCGTGATGACAATAGCATTTAGCTCAATGCACTACTACAGCTTCACAGAGCTGCTGGAATGGCTGAAGCACTTAATCTTGTTGGACAACAATGGAGCTCTCTGGCACAGAGGAAGAAGATACATCCGACCTTAGATCACACAATATGTTACCGTTTGTGGGATTAATTCATTATTGGTTTTGGACTTACAATATGTTGACTAACAGGAAGAAAAACATATTACCCGACCTATCCTTTCAGTTACTAAATGGACACATTAAAGAGACTCTATGTAAGAACCAGAGATTGCTTGTTAACAGCGACACCTGTGGCTGTTAAGTCAACGACAGTCAGCGTCCTGTTGCTCACGCTCACACTACGTAGACGCGAGCGAGCATCGGTCAAAACAGTAAGGTGACACACACGAGACTTGAACGTGATTGACAGGCATCATTTTGATTAACGTTAGCCACATTAGAAGCTAAAACCACAGTATCACTATATATTTCACATGCTTGGCACTAATGTTAGCTCACCAAACGAAGGTCCCTCCATGAACCGATGTTGATCCTAGTGTCAACTTCACCTTCTTCATTCTCCCCGACCGTGATAAGAAGGCTCAGGGGACACACCGTAGTTTTGTCTCCTGGGCCGGAGTCCATAACGTTACTTGGTCCGGAGTTAACCCCCGTCACTCCACTCAGCAGCAGGGAAACAAGACACAGGAAACCTCTGTTGGTCTGGAGGCCCAGAGTCAAGCGGCCCAGAGAAAAGATGTGGCCTGGGTAGCTGCCCTCTCTGCCTCCTCCCATGACGTTATCCTACAGCCCCGCACACCCCTCCATGAAATAGGTCATAATGAGTTGGTTCACGCCCAAAGGGAAGACCCCACGATTGGGGAGATCATAAGGCTCAAAGAGGTGAATGATAAACTGACAGATGGTATCCGGAGGTCAGTGAAGGGAACCGCTTGCAAGCTCCTTCACGAGTGGAACCGACTACACCTTGAGGATGGAATCCTGTATCGACGGACATCAGAAAGAAAACAGTTAGTCCTACCTCTCAAATACCAGTCGGTTGTCTTGAAGCATCTTCATGATGACATGGGGCATGTGGGCACAGAGAGAGTACTCCACCTCGCCAGAGAAAGATTTTACTGGCCTTATATGAAAAGGTGCATAGAGGACTATGTAACTAAGAAATGCTCTTGCATAAAACAGAAGAAGCCCACAGTCCATGTGCGCGCACCCATGAGCGGCATGAAATCTAACTCACCCCTGGAGCTGGTCTGTATAGATTTCTTGCATCTTGAGAAAAGCAAAGGGGGCTATGAGTACATCTTGGTGGTAATCGACCATTTTACAAGGTTCGCCCAGGCCTACCCAACCAAGAATAAAACTGGCTGGACAGCAGCAGAGAGGATCTATAATGACTTTGTACCTCATTTCGGGTTCCCTAACAAACTCCATCATGACCAAGGACGGGAGTTTGAGAATGAACTCTTTCGAACACTCGGGCAGCTCTCTGGGGTAGGTCATTCCCGAACATCTCCATACCACCCCCAAAGTAATCCAGCGGAGCGGTTCAACCGTACCTTGTTACAGATGTTACGTACACTGACAGACAAAGAAAAGGAGTCATGGAAAGAACATCTCCCGCAGGTTATACATGCGTATAACTGCACCCGCCATGAATCCACTGGTTATTCACCACACTTCCTGCTCTATGGTCGACACCCTCGCCTCCCTGTTGATCTCCTGTTTGGGTTGTCAGAAGAGACAGATCCGGTGACACATAAAGGATATGCTGAGAAGTGGCATAAAACAATGACAGAAGCATATCATATTGCTAATGATAACAGCTTGTCATCTAGTGCCAAGGGCAAGTCCTATTATGATAAGAAAGTGAGAGGAGTGGTTCTAAAGCCAGGAGATAGGGTGTTGGTGAGGAATTTATATCATCTTTTATATGCATAGAAGACCAACGGGAGTTACATCCGTCCTGGCGCAGTGTGTACATATTGGCGCCATTTTAGGTCTAAAGTGGCCTGACAATAGAAGAGTGTCTCTCAGGGCTATTGTGAATATTTAGGATGATTGTGTACTAATGTGTTTACTGATGTGTTTATTGGGTCTCAGGCACTTTATTAATAGTGACTGAAAGTTATAAATTGAATGTAAGTTGTTAATTACACTAAAGTATGTTTTGTTCCTGTAGCACAGCATTTTCTTGTTTATATATTTCTGAATCCTGTAATTATTACAGAATAGCGCCTGGAGCGCCGAACTGAGCCAGTTGGCATATTGGCATAGTTAAAGGGGCATTGTGTAAAACTGCTGAATTGCTCTAAATGAGTATAAGACTGTCTAAACCAGTTAATTACTGTGAGAGAAGAAGTATTTTAAGACTTAAGATGTTTATTTAGATATGAAAATGGATGTTCATCACAGAGAGAGTAACTGACCAAGTGAATGTGTGTTTTATTGAGACTGTGAAAATACTGAAGTAAGTAATGGACTTTAATGAAGAGTATGGAAATACAGATAACAGAAATATGTTGTGTTTATGGCTACATGTGTTGAGTGAGTGTAATAAAACAGAAGCAATTTGGCGCGAAACAAGATGCACCGTCTCCTCATTGTTTACTCTTCTACCTGCTTAATACAGGTGACATTTCTGTTACGGTGACACCCGTCCCTGGGACCCGTAACATAAGAACCAGAGATTGCTTGTTAACAGCGACACCTGTGGCTGTTAAGTCAATGACAGTCTGCGTCCTGTTGCTCACGCTCACACTACGTAGACGCGAGCGAGCATCGGTCAAAACAGTAAGGTGACACACACGAGACTTGAACGTGATTGACAGGCATCATTTTGATTAACGTTAGCCACATTAGTAGAAGCTAAAACCACAGTATCACTATATATTTCACATGCTTGGCACTAATGTTAGCTCACCAAACGAAGGTCCCTCCATGAACCGGTGTTGATCCTAGTGTCAACTTCACCTTCTTCATTCTCCCCGACCGTGATAAGAAGGCTCAGGGGACACACCGTAGTTTTGTCTCCTGGGCCGGAGTCCATAACGTTACTTGGTCCGGAGTTAACCCCCGTCACTCCACTCAGCAGCAGGGAAACAAGACACAGGAAACCTCTGTTGGTCTGGAGGAGCTGCAGCAGTTATTGAAACTAGTTTTCCACCGTCGGTCACATTCCTGTTTTGCAAGACGGGCTTCAGTAAATATAACTTTGTCTTTTTGTGCTTCCGAGTTAGTGTTGGACTCTGAGTTGTGGTGGGGGCTGGTCATTTGTTGCCGTTAGCGGCCTCCATTTCTAACCGAGCATTAGCTATGGTTGCACATTGTTAGCCCTGTAGCAGAGCTGTAGAGAGTAAAAGCACTTGCGAGTGTGCATGACGTCACATCCGTTGGATTTTTCCATTAAAAGCAGTCTAAGGGCTGATAGAGGTAACCCATTTTTTAGGTTAGGTCTCATTTTTTAGGTAAGGTTACAACCTGTTCACACATAAAAAACTAGTAAAACACATTTATACATGTAAAAATGTGGATTCACCATGTAGTACTGATGATCACTAAAGTTTCTCACTGTAAGTGGCAACCAGTGCAGAGAGTATACAGTGTTTCATAAATCCGGCCCTGCAGAAAGCCAACAGGTTACTTAAGGCCACTAAATTAAGTAAATTTTATGCTCCGCATTATTTACCAAAACTACATCCCTAAAAAAAACATTGAAACTAACAAAAAACTTTGCTGTACTTCTCTCAGATTTCATATGGAAATAATAAGCAGGGAGCCACACAAACTGTAATACCTTTCTATATCGGGGATTATTATAAACAGAAGCGACGTTAATTTTCCCTGCAGGCTTGATGTTTTCTTTGAGCCATGTTCAGCTTCAGTAAAGCTCATTTGGCTTCGACACAACAACCGCAGAGCCCCGCTGCTTCCACGCTGCTCCACTAACCATCAAAGGAAAGTCATTTACCTCCTCGCCTCAGCTCTGTCTCCCAGGGATCTATTAAGTTTATAAATTAATGTGGGGCCCTGCTAAATAAAGGCCCTGCATAAACATGGCGCTGATGGAGGTTTTTCGGGGGGGCCTGTAAATTAGCCACAGTGGGAAAATGACACTACTGTGTTTAGAGATTTCAACACCAGTTGGATGAAAGACTTCAGAGAGTAGCATATGGCTGAATTTAAAGCATGACATGAAGACTAATCAGTTTCGCATGATGCCACACATCAGCCACACAGTTCACTTTGACTCCAAGGTCAGGGCTTTTTAAAGCTGTCTTAAAGTGGCAGTAGGCAGTATATTTTTGGCATCATTGGGCAAAAATTCCATAATAACCTTTCAGCATATTGTAATTCAAGTGTTCTGAGAGATAACTAGACTTCTGCACCTCCTCATGGCTCTGTTTTCAGGCTTTAAAAAATCTAGCCCGTGACGGGAGACTTTGACCAATCACAGGTCATTTCATTGAGAGAGCGTTCCTATTGGCTGTGCTCCGTTCATGTGACCGGAACTTGGCGTTCCTTCATCAGATTTCACAATGGCGACGGCGTCACAAACTTTCTAATTTTACAGCTAAACCGTGCACTACAAGATGATTCTGAAAACATTTGAGGAGAGAAATAGGCATTAACGTAACAGAATATTGATTCATATTTGATCAACGCTGCCTAGTTTGACCTTTTGGTCGGAGTTTCCGAGTGATTGACAGCCAGCTCTCATAGACAGCAGATGGACAGCAGACCTCACATCAGCTCTTACTGCTTGTTTTCCTCCGGTGTGTGAAATCCTGCAGATCCCGTTAGGAGCACCGGAGGACACAGAGGCACATGACTTTTTTATTGGAGCAACACACAAACAGTGGATTAGGTGCATGATTTAGTGATTATTGTGTTCAGTGTCGCTCTGTGCTGTATGTTAAGAAGTATTCAGTATCACAACAAAGAGCCAGTATTTACAGCGTAATGTAAAGAGGGCTACTTGTGCCGGCGGTTATAAATAAACAGCGTTTCTTTGGAACTGAGCTCGTTGAAAACTTCCGACAAATTGTGCCTTTCATGCCGGATTATCATCAATGAGATGAGTCGACATTAAAGTTGCATTGCACTTTACCTACGCGCCTTTCAAGGTGCACTTAAGGTATGAGGAGCTGGAGCAGCTGCATTAGGAGAGGCTCTGTAGTAGACTGCAGGGGGATGCGAATGTTAATGGGTCTGTCCAGGTCAACGGCTCCCACTGAGAGAAGTTCCTTTATTAAACTGCCGCCTTCATGACCGCTCTACTGCTTCTGCTGCTATAACTGCAGTTCACCGAGGTCATCTACATAGATATGCAACGTAAAGCACATATGTTTCAAACTATTAAAGTATTGAGATGAAGACGTAATATCAAGGCGAGGCAAAGTAGGACCAAATATAAGAAGATAATTGGATAGAATCTTACAGAGAATATAGAAAGATAAAAAAACACAACATGCAGTATGTGCATATGTAACGGAGTCAAAAATGCACTTTATTAATAGGTCTGATATGCAATTTATATTTGAGAATTTTATTTTTCATTTAATTCTGTTGAGTATTTTATCGCCTTTTGTGCACTTCATGGCTTCCGTACCTCCTGGGTTTCCGTAGCTCCTCCCGTCCGTCCCTCTCAGTGTTGTTTTGCATTGCTTAGGGTAAGTTGTTTGAGAAATGCACGCTGCAATATTTTATTATTTACTTACTATACTTTTTAAGTATTAAGTAATAACCTCTGGTGTGTAATGTTCACTGTCAATGCTGTTGTTACCCAGCTGTTTGCTTTTTTTTCTGACAGTTTATTATAAGTTTAGACGATGTTTTGATGTAACGTTTTGGGCGCCATTTGTGATACAGCGTATCGCCCCATGTCACTAAAATAGCGCTGCAGTGATTTCTGAGTGTAAAATGTGTTATTTTGCATGTTTAGGAGCAGATATTACAGAAGATGGAGACTAGAAGACAATTAAAGAGTTTATTTGTCTTCTGCATGTATGTTCTTTGTCAGAACTTTCTCTGTTTCTGTTGCAATTTCAATGTTTTGGGATGTATTTGTAGAGTGGAGTGACTCCCACACAGTGTTGTTTTGCATTGCTGAGGTAGCAGAGGTACAGAAAATGGAGACAACAATTAAAGAGTTTATTTGTCTTCTGCAGGAGGGAATAAATGCTGGAAAAGAGTCCATGTGTCGCCTCCTTCGATGCCCCACTCACATCTGTTACACATACTGTATACCGATATAGGGACAGCTTGATATAAAAGAAAGACAATAGATAACTTTTTAATACTAAGAGAAGAGACCAGGTTCATGTTTGTATTCTAAAAGACTGAGAAAGTATTTTGGGTATGTCATTTTCAGGCTTGTTCAAGAAACAGGGGGTGCTTGTTAAGTTGTGCACAAACAGGTTTAGTTGTTGATGTATATGAGGGTCTGATACATCAAATACATCTTCTGATACAGCACCACGGTGTGAACAGTGATCAGTCTCCAGCTGCTGTCTATGAAAATGAAAATCCAGCAGTCATTTTTGTACAAAAGCAACTAAAAGTAAAGTCTTGTAAATCTGACATGCTGTCGGCGGTGCTCACAGCGTCAATTACACACCTAATACGAGTACAATAGAATGTCAATAGAATGTTAAATGAGGAATGATTTAGTGTTATTAAGGTTTTAATGTCGCAGAGCCTCAAAGCTCAAGAGCAAAAAAAGACTGTGCAGCACCGTCTCGAGGAGTGACGTTAGGGGACAGCGGTTATAGTAAGTGGCAGATAGTCGTGGGAGGTGGATGTTAATTCTGAGCGCGCTCCGGGGCGATCACGCTGAAAAAACATCAGCGCTGAGCTGACAAAACACCTGGAGCTAACAGAGGCAGCGACAGGCTCACGGGTTGAGAGGCTCCTTCTGCTCCCAAGAGCTGCTGAATAAAATAAAGGGGGGGAGTCACCGGGACGCCCCCCCCCCCCCCCCGCCCCTCCTCCTCCCCCTACCTCACCATGTGAAGCAGCACTAACAGGATGAGCCTGTGAATTACTGCACTGTGAAAGACCAACCTGTTCTCTCAAATACCGCCAATTGGGCCCTAAAGGGGATACCCTTTAGCGACAGTATGTGACGAAGCCCACCCACGGCGTTATTCGACGGTTGGAGCGAGTGACGTAGTATTAATAGTGTAAGAGTCCACTCAGGGTGGGGAGGAGGGGTGGTGGATGGGTCATACAAACACAAGACTTTCAACCAGGAGGAGACCGGTGTTTGTGTCTCGTGTGAAACTAAAAGTAACATTGACCTATTATGTCACGTCAGTCATTAGTCACTTGACTCGTCGGTATTGTGAGTCCTGTGAGTCACGTGAGTCATTGGTCAGTGAAGTTAACGTCAACCACGTCTAGGGATGCTCATTTTTTAAAATGTTCTTAACCGATAACCGACCTTCGTTAACCGATTATTAACTGTTAACCGACAAGATTTGTGCCTCGCATACAGCGGTGTACCAGCTGCAGGAGCACAACAAATATTGGTTGACGGGAGTCTCCAGTTCACCGTCCGGGAGCGTTAACTTAGCAGCCACGATGCTGCGCGTAGTGTCGCGGACACGCAGCCACTTTCCCAGTAAAAGTCTCCACCGCACATTTAGTTTAGTTTAGCAGGTTGTCAGCTGTGTGTCTGCCCGACGTAACGACACTTTGTCTGCCCGGCATAACTTTAGCGAGTGTCCAACAGCGTGTGTGTTTGAGCTACGTTAGCAGCTCTAGCATTGCCGGAGGCTTCGTGCTCGCCGCCACACGCGTAGTCTGCGTAACTTTAGCGAGTTTCCAACAGACCGTGTGTGTGTGTGTTGGCGGTGAGTGTGGGGTTGTTGGTGGCGTTATAGCTGTGAACGTAAGTGTAGCAGTGTGTGTGTAGTTCATTTTTTTCGGTGAATAAATGGTGAATAATTATTAACATTTCTTTTAACCGATAGCGTTAATCAGTTAAAATGCTTAATGTCGGTTAACGGTTAAATGGTTAATTATGGACATCCCTAACCACGACCTTTCCTAACCCTACCTAAGTGGTTGTGTTGCCTATACCTGACTTCCTGTGAAAATAGAAGTTTATTTTGAAAGGACACTATGCATGTAACAAGCGTATATTGACACGCTGACCCTGGTCCGTCCAAAAGTAACGCAAGAGGGGTATCCCCAATGTTGGACTCCGATCCCGAGGGGCACTGACCAAGCGGCGGTATGTGACGAGTTGAGAGTGAGAATGTGTTGGAAAGAGAATTATCCCGGGGTATAAGCACTTCAATAACGCCTCACCGTTCTACTGCACAGCCCCCTCGTATGAATGTTGAATGAATGTGTGCTGTACTAATGAAATCTACATGGCCTTTATTTTCAGCTACAAATGAAAAGTGTCTTTGTGAAGGAGAAAAAAAACCTGCGGAGCCTCACACTGACACTAGATGTGTCGAAAAATGATGGGAGAGCACTTAGAAGACAAAAGCCCATCATACTTCTAATGGGGTCATAAACATTTCTGCTGCGTTAGTCCCATAAATGATTTACAAGTATGCATAGAAGCCAAGCACACAGTCAATGAAATATTGAGAGGTTACATATAATCAGCTCTACAGCTAAATATTTGACACAGTGATAACAAAGAAATGTAGATCATGAGAATAGAAGATACCGCATGTCTCCTAACATCAAATCCTCCATCAGTTGTAATTCTACCCATGTCGTATATATCCTGAAATGTAAACGCCCTCTCAAACAAAGAATATCGGAACATAAGACTGCTATCCGCACCCAAAATCTGGACAATGCAATCGCACATCACAATATTCAATGTAATCACGGTTCTCCTGCGACTCTAAAATTCTGGGGTATTGAACGTATTACACCATCACCTAGCGGTGGAGATAGTATCAATACAGTGGTATAGGTAGAGAAGCGTTCTGGATCAGTGAACTCAACACTGATGAACCATCAGAACTTAATGAAGAGCTAAGCCGGACGTGTATTTTTTATGGCCCAAACCAAGCCTTACTTGTCACTTTACATTTTTTTAAAACTCGCATCTAGTGAGGCCCCCCTGGTACTCGGGGCCCGGGGCATTAAAGCTGAAGTAGGTGAGATTGGAGCAAATATGATTAAAAAAAGTTATTTTTATAAAACGAGAAAAAAAATGTGCCTCTGTGTCCTTCGGTGCTCCTAATGGCATCTGCAAGATTTCACATACTGGAGGTAAACAAGCAGTAAGAGCTGATCTGAGATCTGCTGTCCAACTGCTGTCTATGAGAGCCGGCTGTCAATCACTTGCGAACTCCGACCAAACGGTCAAACTAGGCAGCGCTGATCAAATATGAATCAATATTATGTTATGTTGATGCCTAATTCTCTCCTAAAATTTGCATGGTTTAGCTATAAAATGAGAAAGTTTGTGACGCCGCTGCTATTGTGAAATCTGGTGAAGGAACGCCAAGTTCCAGTCACATGACCGGAGCTTTAGATTTTGTAAAGCCTGAAAACAGAGCCATAAGGAGTAGCAGAAGTCTAGTTTTCTCTCAGAGGTTATTATGGAATTTTTGCCCAATGATGCCAAAAATATACTGCCTACTGCCACTTTAAGGCGCCATAGTGTCCATCAATGTTAGTTTGTTAACAGAGATGATCGCTTTCCTTTTTTTTCTCGACGAACTGCTTGCGTAAGGGGTAAATAATTTTGCGTCTATTTCCTGATGAACCTGTCATCATTGTGTAGTAGTTGAACGAGTGAAATCCTCAGTGTATCACTAACCTCAGACAGGTTTACCATGTAAAAGCGGTCCCTGGTTGATGTGTCATGGCACATAAATTGTGTCACTTCCTTCATCGCTGGTGGGTGAACTTGTCATGGGTGACAATAGTGGCCAGAATCGCTGTGAAGGATTTGACTCCCTGCAAGCCCATTTCAGCCCAGGCGTTCTGAAAACACGACACAAAGGTTAATGCCATGGCAGCAAAGAAGAGGAAGCCTGACGGACACTTTTTTCTTTGCCTGTCCAGCGATGGTGGCTGTGGGTGACTACTAGGCTCCTCTATTCACTGTCCACTGAGTCTTTCAAACAGAAAATCTAGAAGCTTTCATGAACTGACGGCAGGTTGAATCACTCTTGTGATACACAGTGGAGCTTCCCAGGTGAACATACATCTAATAACTTCTAAAATCACTTTCTGTGATTGTAAACTGAACTTCTCTATCTGGTGCTTTATTTTTCTCCCTCTCAAAACTGAGCACTGAAATGGTGTTAATGGTGTGGTATGGGCTTTTCACTTTTTACAGCGTCCCCTCCTCTGAAAACCTGATGATCACTTGAGTAAGAGCTTCTTGAGCGGGGCCGGAGGAGAGGTCATCAACAGTTAACCTCAGAAAACAAAGAGATCATCAAAGCTGCTGTGGAATAAGTTGAAGGTCTGAGCAGACCAACAGAAGAGCCGACCGCTGGTTTAGAGGCTCTTTACAGCTGGGATTGTCTTTGTTCTTACTTTGGAAAAGAGGTCAGCCCTCAGTGGTGGTGGTAATGTAGTGTGTCCACTGATCCATATAGTGTAGGTTATTATTACCTCCTGCCTTTTGCCTCGGGCCAATTTGCATTATTGAAGGTGGCCAATTCCAAGGGTTGCCAAGGTCTTGTGCTGCTTAAAATTACACATCCTCATGAATATTAACTCAGTCAAGGTCTGTGGCTCAGTGGGTTTACACCTGAAAGCTCAGAGCACCTCACACCACATACTGTAGATAACACCTGACACTGTGATGCCCACACAAAGACAACACTATGCTTTACAGCACCACTGAAGTTGTCCAAAATACAAACACAACCAAACAGGACTCAGCAGCATTATTAAAGTTCACTCAGCAGTAAATATCCCTCCTAATGGGAACAGTGGTGCCAGACTGATGAATTGCCGTCAGGTCAGGTAGAAGTCTTGTAGTGGAGATTGGGAGGACATCACGAAGGTGACTGTCAGTCATCTTGGACCTCACTCTGCTTTTGTTTGCCCACATGTGTATGTCAGGAAATAAACTGGGCATCCCTTTGGAAACCTGGACTTTTCCAAACCCCTCGTAGAACTGTGACAGTGGGAGCTGCTGGTGGAGACTTCCGAGAGTGATATATCATCACATTGAATTTCATTAAGCTCCAGCTGCACTTCTTTGTGGGATGCCGTTCCATTCCACTCACCTGTCATGGCTGGAGCACCATTGCTGGTAACTCACACAGTTTCTCCCACAGACTGACTTCATCGATGGCATCAGACAGCTTAAAAAATGACCTTCTTTGCCTGTGTGTCTTTATAGCCACCGTGTCTTTTTTTTGCTTTCTTGTTATTGCTGCTATGTCGTTCACAATAGGAACTGCATTTAAACAGGCTAAATATCATTACATTTTTAAAATAGCTCACTGGTCGAATTATGTATTTGTTTATTTAACAGCTACTACACAACTACTATTGCCTGAAATCAAAAACAGTATCAGGACAGGAAACACCATGCACTGATATTCAGTTAGGAAGGAGGTAAGAAGTTAGATTTTACTTTTGTACCATTAAAGTAACTGAAAACATTACGTGATCATTCATATCAGTAGTAAAAATGAAAATGTAATAAAATGTTACCAAAAAAGTGACTCAGGACACAGGGACGTTAGTAGAGAGATAGAAAAAAAGATCAATGTTTTCAGCAGAAACTTTGCTGGTCATCACTAGATCATACTGGAGGAACCACTTCCCTTAATGATAGCAAGTCCCTGCTAATGATGATACTGATGTGTTGAAGCTGATCTCTCCCAGATCCCAAACAACAGCTGTGCCTTGATACACAACGTTAGCCAGGTAGTTCATTCAGTGGCAGCTGAGAAGACCTGTTCCTTTATTAGCTCTTATTTCAAACACAGAGTGGCTGGAATATTTGTGTGTTTTATCTCTTTGCCATATAATTTATGCTATTTTTAAATATAGCATGTGCACCTTGTTTTTTTTATTATTATTATTATATTGATTGATCTTCTTGAATTTATTGTTCCAAAAGGGAAACCACCTTAAATTGATGAAGTGAAATAAAATAGCAGTTTCTTATAGATCGTTTAAAATATAGCTATTAGGGCTGTCGAGTGATTGAAATATTTAATCGCGATTAATCGCATGATTATCCATAGTTAATTGCAAATTAATCACACTTTTTATATCTGTTCAAAATGAACCTTAAAGGGAGATTTGTCAAGTATTTAATACTCTTATCAACATGGGAGTGTGCTGCTTTATGCAAATGTATGTATATATTCATTATTGGAAATCAATTAACAACGCAAAACAATGACAAACACTGTCAACAGGCAACAACAGCTGTCAGTGTGTCAGTGTGCCGTCAGCAGAGTCCTGAGCTCCATTAGAGCTCAAAACTAAAAAGAATATTTTTGTTTTACTGTGGCTTCAAAACTTGACCTGACATACCCTGTATATATTGCAGCTTAAATGCAATGTTTCTCAAAATATGGCAGCAGATAGCAATAATAATAATGTAGTGCCTATAATACTATACTATAATAAAGCAGTTGCCTTATTACACATTCAACAAATGAAAAACTGGGGAAAAAAAGTCTTCATAATAATATTAATAGTGTTATATTGCTTCACTTTTTTTCTTCTTCAAAGACACCACGGCTTCTCTCCTCGTGGTCAATTTAAAAGGTCAGTTCCCCCAAGTTATTCAAAAATATTTTTTTTCTCAATTGCATCTGGTGGCATTTATCCATACTAGAGTTGGATTTGTTTGCCAGGTTTTGACACGTCTGTCTCTGCGATTGCTGCTTCCACCTTTAAAACAAATGGGGTGAACAGAATTTAATGTATGGCGCTTGCAGCATTAAAAACGCACTAAAAGTTCAACAGCAACATGTCAGTGCACAAAGGAGGTTAGCAGATAAGCCACATAATTGACTGTGCACAGTATTCATGGGAATATTAAAGTGTTAAAGTGGCAGTAGGCAGTATATTTTTGGCATCATTGGGCAAAAATTCCAAAATAACCTTTCAGGTTATTGTAATTCAAATGTTCGGAGAGATAACTAGACTTCTGCACCTCCTCAAACAAACACATAGCATCAATGTTTCCTAGTTCTGACATGCGCTTGCCGCTATTGGCCTAAGTCGGACATATCCGGTATGACGCACTTTCCGGTCTTTCCGTTGTCATTTTCTTCGGGGATTGATGAGAGAAAGCAGTAAGAACACTTTAGTTGCGCTCGGGCGACGATCTTCCCCCCTGAAAAGTGTGTCTTTATTTTCACTGTACTGATAATATGAGTTAGCATATGAGTGCATTTCATAGCTAGCTTTACCCTGCGTTGTCTAGCCAATGAAAATAGAGGATCATGTGTGACATAATCTGTAGTCGAGTGAAGAGCAGAAGAAATGTTGGATGTCTGAAAAAAAAGTTATGGCCGCGGGAACGACGGACAAAGGATCACGTAGCTTTAGCGAAGGCAGGCAGCTGTTTTGTTTGTGTGTTAAGCTCTGAAACATGACAGCAGACATAAATAAAATAAAATATTTGTTCTTGTTCATAAGCAAGGCTACATCAAGTATATTTATGCATAATGATCCAATAAATAATTCAAATAATGTTGGTGTGAGTGTGAGAGAGAGAGTGACTGTCTCTGTGCATGTGTTGAAAGCCACTTGTGGCTCTTCTGATTGGAAATATTGGTTATAGATTAACCTCCAATATAATATACTGCTAGATCATCTATGGTTAACCAAATCTAATGTTTTTGCCTCTCAGCTTTCTCTCTTGTATGGTTTATGTTCCTGGCTGAAAAGATAGAGAAGAGAGACAGAGAGAAGGAAAGAGACAGTGAAAAGCAGAACAGAGACAGTTAAACTACGAAAAGGTAGGTAACGTGTGTCTGTGTGGGAGAGAGTTCTTCATTTTCTTTACAGGAGCATCAAGATGTCAAAAAAAAAGATGGATATAGAAATTTAAATGCTGCTGTGGTTCAAGGTTAATATATCTGTCTATGCCTGTGGTAAATATGCATGCCTATGTGGTAATGTGGCAGTTTATGGAATTTATCAGACCTTATTCAAGACATGAAATGTGCCTTTAAAACTAATTTTGAATTTTATATCTGGCTGTGCAAAACATGAAAGTGCTTTTGCAGATGCCCAACATCCGGCAAATTAAAAAGAGGGAGAGCAAGACGAGGAAGTGGACCCAGGAGGCCATGGAACAGGCCCGACAGAAGGTGGAAGCAGGCAGGCTCAGTATACGGCAGGCATTCCAGCAGTTTGGGGTCCCGAAGTCCAGCCTGCGTGACCGAGTCAGTGGAAGGGTGGCCTCTGACTGTATCCATGGTCAGAGGACTCTCCTCACCCCTGAAGATGAGAATTCCCTGTTAGAGTACTGTTTGTATTCTGCCAGTCACGGGTTTCCACTGACGAAGCCTCAGGTCCTGGCTCACGCTCTGGCCATATACAACCTCCGCCACCAGGACGCACTAAAGACTGCGCTTGGCCAGACGTGGTAGATAAACTTCAGGGAGCGGCATCACCATCGCCTTACTACCCGGACCCCAGACATAATTGACTGTGGGAGGGCAACTTGGGCCATCAAGGAATACTTCAGGCTCCTCACCACCACCCTGGAGGAGCATTGGTTGAGGGAGAAACCCCGTCAGATATACAACTGCGACGAGACGGGGTTTCAGCTGGACTCGGCCAGAAGACAGGTCATTGTGCCCCGGGGGACCAAACATGCTTATAGGCAGGCCCAGGGAATCAGGGATCACATCACCGTACTGGCCTGCCTCAACGCGGCCGGGGAGGATGTCCCCCCTTTAATCAGCTATAAGGGGGGATATCCAGGGAGCCCCTATAACAAGGAAGGGGTTCCCGATGCCCTCTACGGGAAGTAGACCCTTGTCGGACCCTTGAAGGCAGATTTCTCTGGTGTTGCAGGAGATCTTTTGGCAGTGAGACACTCCTTGGTTTCCAAGAGGCATTAAAACATTTGTGTCCTGATATTTAATTTATTTATTTTAATTTTTTTTTTACATGTTTTGTCTTATTTTTGTCTTATATGTTGCTTTTAAATAATCATTTTTATTTAAATTTTTTATATCCGTGTTACAGTCACACCCGTTTTACTACTCCGATGCATATATGGCCCAGTCAGGCGCTGTCAGGAGGGCGGCGTGTCTTTGCAACCTACAGTCAACCAGCGGAGTCAAACTAGTTCTGGTCCGGAGTTAGGGGAACGAGCGCGGAAATTTTTGTCCTTTCCTTTTTTCGGACATTTTCCACATGTAACAGCAGAGCAGACGGAACAAGGATTTCAGCGCGTTGAAAAATAAAGGTACGGTGAACGATTTTGTGGTCAAGCAAGGTTAGAAGTTTTTCATAAGAAGTTTTGTGTTAGAAGTTTATGATAGCGGTTTAATGCTGGTTATTAGCTAATGTTAAATAGCAACGAGGCGGGTGCCGGTCGTCTCTCCTTCAACATCGTGGATGAAAACCTTCAGTCCAGTTGCTGTATCCCTTTGGATTCTTTAGGGGATCTGTACAGACGTATCTTCCCACGTTTGATTGTTTCAACACTTGGCTGAGAACACAAATCAAATGTTTGGACCTTTTCACCAAAGCCAGCTACTTTCCGTGTACCCTAGTGGGGACTCGCTCATGTGATTGGCTGCTAAGGAGGGAGACATCTGATTGGCTACAGATGATTCCCTGTTGAAAAAAATGCATTTGCAGATCAGTGCACGTCAGGGGAGTCTCATAAAACCCACACACAGATGCAGTGAAGTTCACACAGCAAGCAGTTTGTAAATGCAGATTCAACAGTTTGTATATAAATGTAACAACATCCAAATGTGTTTTTGATGAAACTTGCAAATACTTTTACATTTCTTTAAAACAAGAAATATGTATGTGTGCACCATAAATATATTTGTGAACCTTATTTTTTTACATTTATATACAGCAATAACTATTTTTTTGTGCATTGAAACATATTTTTGTGGAGAGAGTTATTTATATTTAAATCACAAAATATTGTGAATCCTTCTGTGTGCATTCATCTTATCTGACTCCATACTTCCAGCTTCCCCACAAGATAAATGTTAGTCCATTTTTACCCACAATGGAGTGATGAATAATGCATGCCCATAGATGGAGTCATGTTTTCTTTCTCCTGGCTCATTGAGGTATTTACTGTAGAGAGGAGTCGGTGAGCTCCTGTGGGACTCATCATATCCTGCTGCAACGTCCAGATGTGATGAAGAACAAATGGAGGTCAGCCTCCATCTGTTGCATGTTGGAGCTTTTTCACTCACTTTGCCTTTGTTGTCTTCCAGACAATAACTGTGTGGGAGCCAGTTTAGAATGTAGTGGAAGGTAACTGTGATTGCCTGGATGCACGTCTCTCACCTCTCGAGCAGATGGCGAGCGCAGAGGGGACTGTTGACGAACCACAGACAGACGCAGCTCTGACGCCCTTGACTGTCAAGGCCGCATTTTATTTTATTTCATGAATCAAAGAATTCTGCATTTTGGTTTCCCTCAGGAGGGAAGAACAGAAGGCATTTAAAGGGGACAGAGATCAATCTGTGCTCATTTGATAACGGCGGTGAAAAGATATGAAATGGACAAAGATTTGATTTTTGTACAGTCAATATCATCATCAGCTGCTCCTGAGACATGACGCATCTTGGCACTGTCTGCCTGTCAGACCTGCTATACCTCATTGTTTCCAATTGATAAAGACTTAATACTACTAATATTAACTGTATTTTTAAAAGACTGTCCAGGTATTCCTGTAGTTGAACATTCAACAATAATTGTTTTTTCAGCCATGAGAGTGGCATGGCTCTAGGGATGGCATTGTTGGTGGGTCCACCACCACGTTAGTCCAGATTGAAATATCTAAAGCGCAACTGGATGGATTGCCATGAAATCTGGTATCATTCATGGTTCCAAGGGATGACGCATACTGACCTCAGTGATCCTCTGACTGTCCACTTCAACCAACAACCACAAAGTCAAGACTTTCACTTATCAACATCTACAAGATGGATTGGCACAACATTTTGTACAGACATCCATGATTTCCAGATGATTAATCCTACTGATGGCGGTTTCAGAACAAACATGCACTAATAAAAACAGTTATCAGGAGGTAGAGCACAGAATGAAGAGCACCACCAAGTGGGATGCTACTCAGAATGTTAACAGGCTACAAACCACACAGGTCCCCTCTGATGAAAGCCAGTTTAGACCAGCGCACATTTATGACAAGATGAAAAAGTTAAGGTGTCCTTGAAAATATATATATTTTTTTAATTCTACCAATATCCTCTCATTGATACTATTTCCCTTTTACACACACAGGTTATGAAAAAGCTTGGGAGCAAAAAGCATGTTTCCACCCAAACACAGTGTATCAACTACAATGATATGGACAGTCAGGGAAGTTTCATTGACATGAAAAAGCAGCATGGACTAATAAGGCAAAGATTAAACTAAATTGAGCTTTGACCCCAAACACACTGACCTCAACACTTATTAACAATTGCAATATTAGTTTAATAACCTGGTATCACTGTTGGCATCACTATCATAACTTCAGCCTCCTGACAAGACCAGAATCAGATTGAACGTGCGTTGTTGAGGTCAGTGTATTTGGGGTCAAAACTCAATTTAGTTTAATCTTTGCCTTATTAGTCCATGCTGCTTTGACTTGGGCAGATACTTTAAGTTAAGCACAAAAAATTAAATATACAAGTCAATGAAACTTCTCTGACTGTTCACATCATTGTAGTTGATACACTGTGTTTGAGTGGAAACATTCTTTTTGCTCCCGAGCTTTTTCATAACCTGTGTGTGTAAAAGGGAAATAGTATCAATGACAGGATATTGGTAGAATTAAAAAAAAATTATATTTTCAAGGACGCCTTAACTTTTTCATCTTGTCATAAATGTGCGCTGGTCTAAACTGGCTTTCATCAGAGGGGACCTGTGTGGTTTGTAGCCTGGGGGAGGAATGAGACTAGGCTGCTCTGAAGGTTGCAGGGAGGTCTGAGAGGCTGCCCTTCATTTGTGGAGAGTGTGCCCTTTTAAAAATACAATAACAGACAGAGAGCGAGTGGCCAACAGCTTCACTGCTGCCTGGCCTCATTGCAACATTCACACCAGTTTTTTTTTCTTCTTTTATGGCCTCCAGAGGCTAATTTGAGCAGCTTCATGGTCAGAATGTGACCTTCAAATCCCTGCTCTAATCACAACTTTACTCCTCAGGATGTGAATAGAGTCAGTGTACCTTCAAGGAGGAATAGTTCATCTGTGCATTGTGTGTACAGATTGTGTTTCTATAAAAACAATCTAACTATATAGCCAGGAATCTCTGTCTGTATGTGGGTGTATGTCCTTTGCATATCTCAAGAACCGTTGATCCGATCTACTTCACACTTGGCGGGTGTATTTCTGGGGACACAAGGATGTGCAGTGTCGAAGTTGGTGCAATTTGGAGACGTGACACATTCAATATTAGTAAACTTTGAATTTACAAGAGATAGCAGGTCCACGGCGTTGAACAATACTGGCTGATTTGCTGCTGGTTTTTCACAATGGCTTTATGTTTTTCTGAATTGGCATGCGACTCCAAATGTTCCAAGTTTCAAAATTTTCTTGCAGATGGTGCAGCGGGCTTCAAATACGTCTCCTGGCACCGTCTTCAACCACCCACTGAATTCACTGTTCTCTAACCATCGGAAATTGAACTTGCATTTACCCATTTTTTACCTGGTTTTAGCACTCTGACCTTAAGTTTGCCGAAAGCAATGTCCGCGACGTTACTCAGCTTTTCACTTTCCGCGAGGTTTCTGCACTAATAAGCACACCACTCCCCTTGACTGCTCGTGAAATGGGTGTGCTTCGATAAATTCTATCTGCGGAGCACAGCTATTCCCTTTTGGTTACGTTTTATAGTTTTGTTACTGCATGCTAAAAAAACGAGACATTTAAAAGCAAGAAAATGCATTTATTTTATTAAAGGAAAGTAACGTTAATTCATTTTGAACACCTGCCAAAATTGTATTTAAGACATTTCATGAGATTTTAAGATATTTTAAGGCGGAGTGACAAGGCAACAGAGAGGGTGGAGTCGTGATATCGTTTAAATACGGGGATAAAGGCGCATATTTTCAGACCGTCTCTCCTGGCACTCTGTCATTCACATATTAAGTAATTTTCATTGGTATTTACCTGAGCTGTGTGTTAATATATGTAGATACAATGTGGGATTTTGAAACTGAACAACCGAAAAAATTCCTCAATTTCATTGTGAAAACATCTCCCTAAAGCTAAAATTAATTAAAAATATGAAATACTAAATATTTGTTTGCTTAAATGTCCACCCCACCTAGTCAGTATTAAGTGAATAAAAGAACATCTTGTTTTCCAGCTGAAGTCTGCAGAATATTTGCACCATATGCTGACAGGAGCAGGACTCCTGGTAACCGCTGTTCCACTGCAGGACGTCGGTCAAGCTATACAAGATCATACTTCTGTTTGAACAACACTGCTCAGTGTACCAGCAAGAGAGGAAATGGACACACTCAATGCAGCTGGCCTTGGGGAGCAAAGACTTAGGCTGCATTCGAAACCGCATACTACTGACGAACACAGTAGTATGCAGTATGGAACGTAAATTGGTTTATTTTGTAGTACGCGAGGCCAAGTTTCGCGGGCTTCCGGTTTTGGAAAGCGGAAGTAAACAGCACGAACAATAGCAAACCTCCGCTACTCTATCACCCCCTACTGACAAGAAAGAAAGATTGAAAGAAAGAAAGGATAGCTATAGATAGAATATTAAATAGAATATAGATAGCTATAGATAGAATATTAAATAGCTATAGATAGCTAAAGATTGAATATTAAATAGATATAGATAGCTATAGATAGAATATTAAAATGTCATACGTTACTGTTGTAAATGCCAATAAATAATATTCTCTGACAAACATGTTTATTAGAAAACTGTTTATTCTTTAAAACAAGTGAACTCTGTGGAAAAAAATAAACTGTTACAGTAGAGTCGAAAAATCATTATATTCATTTTATTTACATTTTTATATAACTATATATATAGACCGATTTTCATTACACACAAACAATAAAAACTTAGAATTGTCTAAAAACATCTTCTCCTCCTTCTCTACTCCTACAGGTTGCGCTTCGAGGGCAGTATTTGAGGTTAAATGCCCACACCCCTGTAGTCCGCCTCTACCTGGGAGAGGGAGACTTAAAAAAAGACTTCCGTTTTTCAAGGCAGACCATAAATGCCTTGGTCGAGTGTCTGGGGTACGCCAAGGACCATGGCTGGGGAAAAGACCTGGAGGTTGCCATTTACTTATATTGGCTGGCCAGTGCCACCTCATATCGCGTGATGTCGGAGCCTGTGATGTCCCCATCACCACGGTCCATGATGTCGTCCATCGGGTCGCAGGCAGCATCATAGCCATCTTTAAAAGGGTGGTCCATTTTCCTGCCGCAGATGAGCTGGAAGGGATCGGGGAAGGCTTTGCCCGACTGGCTGATTCCCATTCCTTCCGTCGAGTGGCCGGCAGCATCGATGGGACGCACATCAGAATCAAGTCATCTGCAGCAAACAAGGAAGACTACCTGAATAGGTAACTTGCATACAAATTGCCACTTCACACAAAGATATAATGGCCTGCTTTAATCCCACATCAATGTCAACTATTAGTGACCACATTTTACTCCTTTTTTTATTTTTAACAGGAAACTTTTCCACTCAATCCAGCTGCAGGTGATCTGTGACCACAAAGGTCGCTTCCTAAATACATTCATAGGTATGGATGGGAATGAGCATTGTATCAACAGGTTGATATAATATTGCTTTGAGTCTTAAGATTTGAATAGTATTTTTAAGTGAAACTGTGACCCCAGATTTGTGGTTACTTTTCATTGTTAATTGTATTATTACTTCCAAAGATATTTCCTAATCATAAGTAAAAACGTTTATGTATTAGGCATTTTTTACACAATATATTCTTCAATGTGCCTTTAGAGCCTTTTTTAAAAGCCGTTACCCCTTTCCTTTTTTTCCACAATGACCGGTTACAGGACTACCTGGTTCTGTGCATGATGCTCGGGTCCTGCGTTGGAGCTCCATTTATGTGGAGCAGCTCTACCCGCCTCCTGGCTGGTGCATCATTGGAGATGGAGGGTACCCATGCCTGGCTGCACCCATCAGCCTGATGACCCCATACAGGGAGCCGGTGCAGAACCCAGTCCAGGGGAGGTACAACCGGCATCACTCCAAGGCCAGATGTGTGGTGGAGAGGGCTATTGGGATGATGAAGACCCGGTGGCGCAGCATCTTCCTCAAGGCTCTTGAGGTAAAGGAGAACATAAGATACGTGTAAATTTAAGTAGATACACAATGGCTGACTGCTGAGCAGCAGGTCGGGAAAACAAGCAGCAAAGTGGTACAAAGAAGACCATTTTGAGTTAATTAAAACTCTTCTATAGCATTGTAACCAAGAAGGACCAAAATTAATTTAAGTTTAATTGACATTATACAGTTACATACAACCTCTCTTTTCCTGTAGGTGAAGTCCACCTTTGTGCCAGAGGTGGTGTCTACCTGTGCCTTCCTCCACAACCTCTCAATGAGAAATGGGGACTTGGTAGAGCCAGATATGGATGGGGAGGAGGGGGCTGTCCATGGCGAGGACAGGGACGAGGACCAGCCAAACCAGCCTCTCTCTCCCTCCTTTATGCAATAAATCAGATATATGTCACATTTGACCGTTTGCTGTATTCATTCACGATAAGGACAATTTAAGATTATACACTAAATTAGAAGTCCTTGAAGCATGGCTGTATACTCTATATCTATTGTGCCAATACTTGTTTTACAATTTTATAACACAAGGGTGAAGTTATTGCAATGCTGGACCAGTTGACTGGTTGTCTTGGTATGACGTGTAGTTTACAGTTTACACCATCCTCAAAACAGTTACTACACCACCTTGGTAATGAAAAGCATTATGTACTGTATGTTGTCTCAAATTCATAATTTCTATGATGGCTATGATGTGGCTCATCCACCCTCATTGTGATACAAAATAAACCATCATTATCAGCATTATTAATGTTAAATTGTTATATTAATATGTTTTCTGGGATAACATCAAAATTACGATATATTATAATTACTTGTCAAAATTATAAGTAAAATAGATGTATGAATGTAAATAAAATGAATGAATAGATGTATGTGAATAAAGTAGATGATTTGTATGTGACACTAGAACAAACAACATTATCACTGTAAATGAAAGAGCTGATACCAAAATCAAAACATATTCAATATATTTATTTATTTTTTCAAAATCGTCTCAACAAGTGAGAGCAAATCTCTCTGTCTCCTCTCCTCCCTTTCTGCATTTTCATTCTCTCTCTTCTCTAACCACTCTCTCCAGACAAATCTTCTCTCTTTCTTCATCCCTTTCAGTGACCTGCTTCAAAAGCTGGACCCACTCTGGCTCCCTCCTTCACTTTGAGGGGTTTTCTCTCTCAGTCTGGGGTTCCCTGGGTGAGGGAGGACAGACCACCACCACATCCTGGCTGGATGAGTCAATGGTAACCAGGGGCGTAATGCTTGGCCTCCGGCCCATTGCCTCATCCATCAGTGTGTACCACTTCCACGATGCGGCAGTGGCCTCTCCTCCCTCTGTGCTAATGCCTGTTTTAGGGGCCTTCAATTCCTGTACAACACACACACACATTCAAGGCATGACAACTGCATCTGTTGCTCTCATGGATTGTGTAGCTCACAGCAGAAAAACAATGCCTTTTTAGGAGGTCAAACAGAACTTATGAGGTTTAAAAGTAAATTTAGGATACAAACTTACCTTGTACTTTTGCTTTAGGTTTTCCCACTTCCTTTTAAGTTTGGTGGGCTCTATTTTGCCCAACAAAGACTGCTCCCTGACAAACTCTCTGTCAAAAAACAGCAATTAAAAGGTAGTTGTTTACGTGAAAATACAACAATTTAAATATCTAACGGTCGCTACCTACAAGGCAAGCAAAGTTATCTATTAAAAAGCTAATAATCACTTGACTTACTCAAATCCTTTTTGGGCAGCATTCCGCCGCCCACTGAAGAGGGCTTCGTTTGCAGTCCGCCAGAGGATAAGGGCCTCTGTGTCCTGCTCTGTCCCTATTAACAAAAATATCAGTACGATAGATTTAAGATATGTATGTTGTGTTGTTTTCTTATTGACAGCTCGCTAAGATTAACGTTGCTGTCTCCGTGATATCAAACGTTAGCTAGCCTTGCAGGTTTAACTTAAACTTACGGCGTTGCTATGGGTAAAGTTAACGTTAGTAGGACAGATTACGTTCATTACAGATAGACAGTAGCACTTGTGAATTGCTGTCCTTACATTAAATTAGAAAAATAATATGCTATAAGTGGTACTTACATTTATATTCCTCCCTGTCCACCGCTGTCGCGGGGCAGTTGCCGTCCGCCATTACAAAAATTACCAAAAGTAACCGTCCCAGCGCATTGCATTGTGGATACAGTAGGCGAGTTAGACAGGTTCGATGCATACTGGAGATTTGCTTTTGTTCGCATACTGCATACTGCATACTGCATACTGCATACTACATTTTGGCCAAATCAGTACGTACTACTAGTATAGTATGCGGTTTCGAATACAGCCTTACTTTTTGGGATAAGTTGTTAAAGGGTATAGTTGTCGATAGACTCAGTCAATACTGTATATTCCGATGCAAAAAAGTCTTGACACAACTCCTGTAAGTTTTAATGAGATTACTGATATTTTGTACACAGAAACACAATGTTCAAAAATACTAGTATGGGATAGCGCCCATGTAACAAGGCTGAATCCTAACCGCGGCAGCCTGGGTTCGAATCCGACCTGTGGCCATTTCCGCATGTCGCCCCCTCTCTCTCTGCCCTATCTAGACTATCCACGGTCGTATCGGATAGGCTTGAAAATTCCCCCAAAAAAGAAGATCTCTGAAATACTGGTTTTGTTCTTATTGTCATTACTCTATGTCATAACATAAATTCTCATAATAGGTGGAACGTAAGTCAGTTGTGTTTGGGCCCAAGGAAAAATGTATGATTTGAGAAGAAGATATCTTTTTCAGTGAACTTAAGGATCATGTCAAACATTGTAGGTATGCAAAGGACCCTAATTGTGTTTTTCCCCCTACATGTGCAGTTTCAAAAGATGTGCTATTATCAATCAGTAAACGTTGGTTAATGAAGTCTGCAGGAGCCAGCTGTGTTTGATCAATTTGTTTTTTTTCTTAAATTACTGTAATATCTCTCTACTTAACTATATTGAATACTATAGTGCAGCTGCTAATATCCAATCACATTCACACAGGTGTACATTACGGACAGTTAAACCTGTCACAGTTCTATGGCGTTTAATTAGTATCAAAACTCGCGCGCATATAACAGTATCCGCGAGCGGAAAAGCAACCTCGCGGCGGAGCATTTCCGCGTGCACAAATGCAGTCTCGTGAGCGCGGGGGCTGTGATGAGCGCTCGATTGACCCAATGGCTGACAGGATAGTCTCATATACCACTAAGTCATAGAGACAGGGAAGATTTCAGAATTGACTTGGAATTTGACCATGGGTGTGTTCCAATCCGCGTACTTCTGTACTTACACTATTTTGAGTGCATAAGTGCGTTCACACTGTGAAGTATGGCAAAATGCAGTGCACTCAAAGTACCTGGATGTTGTACTCAAAACAGTCAAATTGTTCAGTGTGGAACGCTGGACACTTTTCACACTCGATTGTCGCCATCTTGGCTACGTAGCGGAAGGGGCTAGACCACGAACAGTAGTCAAACATGTGGAAATGGCGGTAGATGATGCAGGAGCTTTTTTTTTTTTACCAGGAGGCACTGAACATCGTACCTTATAAATGTAAGTTATAACGTTTCACATCTACTCATTTGATTATATTTTGCACTAATTGTTGTTGAGCACAAGTCATCAGTATGTTTATTGGGTTACTGTAGGAGTTTGTACAGTTAACGAACCATGAACGATATCGTGAATGCTAACAATGCTAACAAGCTTGCCAACAGTGGTAACATAGATGTTAACATTTAACTACATTGCAGTCATACATTGACACCTCGCAGCTGATTGAAGTGTTATTTTTTTCATGATCCTTTGTACTGTTATTAACCACCAGCCATAAGAATATTTGTTGGGTTTTTCACGCGTTGTCGGTCGCATTGTGAACGCAAATGCAAGAAGGCTAATGTTAGCTAACGTAACGTTACGCTAAACTATCAGTGACACGTTTATGGGCATCGATAAGTTACCTTGTCAATGTAGATATGAGGCTACACTCTGCACTACGTGTTTATTTTTCAGTAACTAAACCGTTAGAGATAGAGACCATCAGGATGTTAATTGTGTTAATGAAGCAGAGTCAATAAAGAATAATGATAATCAGCAGCAGCACATAATTGTAGTCAGGCATCAAATTTCAACATGTGTGTATGTTAATCTGAATTAAACATATTTTGGTCTTCTAGGGACAGATGAGGACACGAGGTCCCTTATTACCTGGCGTGCTGCCAACGCCTCCCTGTTTACTGGAAGGTGAAATGCAGCCGTCAGTGGATACGAGTAAATGCATGTGTGTTATACTTGGCTGTGTTGAATCCCATATTATAGTTTTTCTGATATTTAATCTTTGAGTGTTAGGCCTATACCCTTAACAACGTTTGAATTTAGGACTGTTGTATTAAACTGCATTTGTTTCTGCTCAATGCTCCTTGTGGACTGGTAAGGAAGTGTATCAAGTTATTGATACACATATTGAACTGATGAAAAGGTAACTTCTAAATATATCAGTGACTCTTTGACATTACTTACTTACTTTTCACTTGTGCAAACATAACACCAGCAGAAGCATTCAACAGTGATGACTCTCCACTATTACTATTTCAAAATAATCTGGAAATGTTCTCCTTTGTTTTTCTATGTTTTTGGCTGTTTTTCCTCCACAGGATTTGAAGTGCCCCAGAACTGGGGTCAGTACAGAGGGGGCTGAAACCACTGCCGCATCATGGAAGTGGTACACATTGATGGATGAGGAAAATTCGGGGCAGGCCGTCGGTGACTCCGCCTGTCCTCATTGCGTCATCCTCCCAGGGTGCGGTGGTGATCGCATCCCCCTCTGTTGTCAGCCCAGAAGGGGACACAGAACAAGACACAGACTACACAAACATTCACCCCAAAAAGGAAGCGGGTGGATGTTGTGGAGTTTGTAAAAGAGATGCAGGCGAGAGAGACGCAGGAGTTCAGTAGGGCGCAGGCGGAGGACAGGGAGAGAGATGAAATGCGCGAGAAAGAGGCAGCAGAGAAAGAGGAGAGGCATCATCGCGAGGCTCTAGAGATGGAGGAGAGACGGTGCCGTGAGGCTCTAAAGAGGGAAGAGAGACGGTGCCGTGAGGCTCTATAACTATATAACTTCATTCTTGGCTCTTTCATTTGTATTAGATCAGCTCGTTTCCAGCTTTTTCGATTATTTATTGTTATAAATGTATTATAATATAATATATGTTAAAGTAGATTGTTTTATAATCAAAAAATATATTTCATTATCATTGTTCCCATTTTATTTTAGTGTTCCGAGTTATGTCGAATCAATTTCTCTACAGAAAAATACTGCTTGTAAATATATGCAATAATTACGGTTTACGTGTATGTGATGATATGAATATTGATAAATGTATAATTAAACTTGTTCAAATGTATATTTTCGTGTTATTTCGTTTTTTTCAAATATATTTTAAATGTATTCATTTCTCAATTTTTTCTATTTATCATGAGAGTGTATAGAGTTTGGAATCAAGCGGTCAAAATGACCACTAACGGCAATTCTAGTAGTTATGGAACTCTGGCACTTCTAGTGCTAGAGCTGCTGTCAGTGTAACATAGCTCATTTGGATTTGGTGTGCAGAGTGTGTGTAAGTGAGTGGTGAAGCAAACAAGAAAGAGAGAGTTAGAGAGCTGTGGCGAATGTGTGCGATGTTGTGAGCTAGTGGAGCAGAAGACAGTTAGCTTAGCCCTGAGAATATCAGTGAATGTTCAGTGGAAGTTGCAGTTTGTCCAGAAATAAATGCTGCAGCTCCTCAAGACCAACAGCGGTTTCCCGATGGCTGAGTGGAGTGACGGGGTTAACTCCGGGCCGAGTAACGTTATCGACTCCGGCTCAAGCAGGAAAAGTTAACACCTTGTTTGCTTGTTTGAATTGTTCTTTGTATTGTCTACGAATATAAAATAAAGACTATTAAAAAACATTTTTAAAAACACAGTGTTTGGTTTGTCAGTTCTGGGCTATTGTAGAAACAGCCGGCTGTTTTTCCGCTGGACCCCAAAGCAGAGACTGACACAGGTAGGTAAAAAGGTAACAAAGTTTATTATAAACCACGAGGCAAAAAATGTGAGCTTGAGGGCAGGGAGCTGGACGGCTCGTGGCTCAGAGGACTTGGACCAGTTGACCAAGCACATGGAAACACAGACACAGAGAAAACGCGGAAACAGCAGCAGCAGCAGCAAGGCAGACCGGAAGATCTGGCGGGAGGACAAAAAACACTGGTAAGTAAAACGGAACAGGGTAGAAAAATCGAAACACTAGAAAACTACGAAGAAGTAACGTTATGCTCTACCGCATGAGACGGAATTATCTGGCGCCGTAGTGACCAGGCTTTTATGGAGAGGTTGATCAGGTAGATTGAAGACCGGTGTGCCTCCTCTGCTGCTGCAGGCGGAGCAAGCCACACACCCCTGCCCAACACATGCACTGCAAAGGGAAAAATACAAAGGGGAAGGGAACAGAGAGAAACAGGCATGCACAAAAAACAACCACCAGCAAAAAAAAAAACAACAGAAACCTAACACCTGCTCCGCGAAAAGGACCCGCTCCCTATGTAGATATAAACAGCTCATTCTAAGGTAACGAAAACATAACAACTCTTATTATCAGGTGATTATACACTAAAGAAAACATACTTTTTAATGTTATATTTAATTTCTGCCAATAGATCCCCCTAAATGTTACACATTGGTCCTTTAAAGCTGAAGTAGGCGAGATTGGAGCAAATATGATTAAAAAAAGTTATTTTTATAAAACGGTCGCTAAATCATGATAATAGTACATGAAACAGGTAACCTGAAAAAAATCATGTGCATCTGTGTCCTCCGGTGCTCCTAACGGCATCTGCAAGATTTCACATACCGGAGGAAAACAAGCAGTCAGAGCTGATCTGAGGTCCGCTGTCCATCTGCTGTCTATGAGAGCCGGCTGTCAATCACTCGCGAACTCCGACCAAACGGTCAAACTAGTCAGCGCTGATCAAATATGAATCAATATTATGTTATGTTAATGCCCATTTCTCTCCAAAGATGTTTTCAGAATCATCTTGTAGTGCACGGTTTAGCTGTAAAATGAGAAAGTTTGTGACGCCGCCGCCATTGTGAAATCTGGTGAAAGAACGCCAAGTTCCGGTCACATGATTAAAGCCTGAAAACAGAGCCATGAGGAGGTGCAGAAGTCTAGTTATCTCTCAGAACACTTGAATTACAATATGCTGAAAGATTATTATGGAATTTTGACCAATGATGCCAGAAATATACTGCCTGCTGCCACTTTAAGACTTTAGGGTTAACTTTAGAATTTGGCATGTAGTTGTGACTCAGTGTAGTGTCTGTGTGCCCTATCAAAATACTTGGTAACACGATTTTAACTTCACTTCCACAGAAAGAAAAAGACAACCACTGGCTCTCAGAGAAGCTGTAGTGTGTTGACAAGAGCAGAACTGTCTTTGCTCCTCAGGGACTCAGAAAGAGGAACTGCCTGAACAGAAAATAAACATCAATCCCAACTTCCTGTTTTCTCTCAGGCTTTACTTGAGGCTTTCATTTGTAGCTCTGGCCCGTCCTCATGTTCTACTGCTATTTTTTACATGCTCATACAGAGTAATAACTACAGTAGACAAAAGAATATCAAGAGTCTTCCTCAGCTGCTTCAAAACTCAAATCCCTCTGTGAGAGAAACCTTTGTTTGTTCAAGAATGGCCCAAATGAATTACTGCTCTACCAAGAAAGGAATATCCCAACCTCTGTCTTTTCACACAAGATTGTAAAGTTAGTGAACAATGTATGCAAACACCCAAAAGAAGAGAAGCTACCCTGAAATAAAACTTCTAAAATGCCAGGTTAAAATGATTGGATTTCTTTAAGCTATTTTAATGAAACTGTAAATAACAACACTGATGTAATTAAAGGCAACACAGATTACGAGAGTTGTAAGTTATTTATGTTGTTCCCTTGAGGATTTACTGAGCTTCAAGGAAATGAATCTTGAAGGCGACACTGGTGAGACAGAAAGAAACTGCAGAAATGAGGAGTTTTCTATTTTGGTTAAAAACTTCATACACTTATTACGCGGAAATATACAAGAGCAGGTTTCAGGATAGAGAGACAAGAACTGATGGTAACGAATGATGAATTAATAATAGAGTTCCATACTAATAGTGTTTGTATTAGTAAAGTTTCCTCTCTATTACATTTGAGTCACAAAGATTTTTTTAATTAACGGTGGTGACCCAGAAGGTTGTTTAGGTATTTTCAGAATCTTCAAAGTGTAAAACCTCAGTTATACTTTCTGCAAGGACGGTCACATGGATATGAGCTGATGCAGAATCGTGACGAGGAAACGCTATGATCTTTAATACTCCATGCGGATTTCTCATCGCGGCTAACCAACATTCTCAAAGTTCTCACAGTTCTTCAGCCCTTTCTTTCTACATAATATCTAATAAAAGCACCACATTTAATACAAGCAATTTGATAAAACATCTTAAGAACCAACACGGCGCAGCTTTCAAGGAGTTTGCTAATGCTAGCAGCGGGAAACAGCAACAACCAACTTTGCAGCAAACGCTGGAGAAGTGAGCAAAAAGACCGGAGACAACCAACGCGCATTAAAAATAACAGAAGCTTTTACTCAGTACATTGCTATTGAAGACCAGCCGCTGTAAATTGTTGATAATACGGGATTTTGCTGTCTTGTCAGTGTAGAGGAGCCGAAGTATGAGATTCCCCAGCCGTTTCACAGAAACCGCATAACCAAAGCTGAGAAAATAATTTTTCTTTTTCCTGTTACGGCATGTCCACACAGGGAACGTGATCAGCGCGTGGCGGCTGTGGAACCTGTTGTTTTTAATTTGGGCGTCCATGTTCACAGTGTTTTGAGCAGTCGCACCTTTTTTTTTACTGCGAGCTGTGCGCGGTTCACAGCAAAAACAGAGTGAAAGTGTTCTTTTTACAGTATATTGACATCATACAAGCTATAGTACTACAATTTTTTTGTTTTGTTTTTATTATTAACAAATATAAGTAGATTACTGTTCATGCCAGGGGTACGATAAAAAAAAATATATATATATATATATATATATACATACATATATATATATATATAATAAACATTAGAGAGATATGCATCTGTATATAGACAAAAAATACAAATTCAAAATACATTCTCATCTGTCCATAAGAAATTTATCAAACACAAAGCTAGTTCTGGTTGCCTTCTTATTCTTAATGTTTTTAATTGTGGTGCCATACTGCTTCAGTTCTTGATAAAAATGTTCCAAATTGGGTTTGGAGTTCGACCATTTCTTCTTATGAATGTGGAATTTTCCCGAAAATAGAATCAACTGTACAAAGAACATAAAATCTTTATCCTTCTCACGACCTTCAAAACAAATAAAAATGTCCTTTTCCTGAAACTGAATTGTTTGTCCAGTTTTCTTTTTTAAATAATGTTCAACATCCATCCAAAATATTCTGGTATACATACAGTGATAAAACAAATTACATATTGTTTCTTCTTCTAATTCACAGAAAGTACAAGAATATTCAATATCAGTTCTAAATCTCTCCAATGTCTTTTTTGCTGGATATATGCGGTGCAAAACTTTAAAGGAAACTTCTTTTACTTTTTTATTGAGACAGAATTTGTCCCCAACTACCCAAATTTTCTGCCAATTAATTTCTACATAAAGTGAAGACCAAAAGATTCTTCCTGGAGGCAGAGTTACAGCTTGTATGCAATTCCTTATGTATTTATTAGAGCATTTATTCTTGGTAATGTCGACTTATCCAAGGAATATACCAATGTTAAAGGAATCCAACATTGAAATCTCCCTTACTGAACCTCTAAGAAGTTGCAGCATACTCCTCGGCAGAGCCAGCCAGCTCCCTGCGTCCACTTGCCTGCCCTTTTCATTGTTCAAATAAACTCTTTTCGTTATTTAATCTACCTGTGTCAGTCTCTGCTTTGGGGTCCAAACAAAACCAAAACTTAACATTTAAGTCTTGAAACCTTCCTATAAAACTAAGTGCCAAACATTACAGAAGCAACAGATAATACAACCAATATTGCCGAAATACAAGAAACAATTTTGCTAGCATGCAAAACCTTTTTAAACATTTTAACATATATAAATAGAAACAATTATGCAAGTAAAAAAAAGCATGCAAAACTAAATTTTGAAAACATAAAATAGTCTAAAACAAATTAATTCCCAGAATGATATAATCAAATTCAGTATGATTGTGACATTTACAACAAAATATATTAGAAAAATCTTTTATAAACTTGTTTTTAAAAGCATGCATCAGGTTTGTTAAAATGTACATGTTTATGTGTATTTCTGTTGGTTTCATGTAATTAGAAATGATATTTGCGCTATTTTTTATCCAAAGTTAAGACTGAATGCCCCTGAAAATGTCAGGTGATATAAGCACAAAATAATGAGAAATATTACATATTTTATCCACCTAGAGTGAATGTAAGTGTACAAAATTCATTAGTAGATGTATTATTAAAATCAAGCAGGATAGTCAGCAAGGTCAACAGAAGTCAGTGTTGGTGTTTTATTTTATGTGAATCTAGAAAAAGCATCCAACTTCATGTTGCTTTAAAGCGGCATCTATTAGGGCAACAGAGGCTCTATTATGCTGTATTAATTATGAAATAACAGAAATGTAATAACATTTAATTTTAAGTCTGAGAAATATTCTCTTTAATTAAGTTACATGAAACTGATCAGCCAAAAAATACTTTTCTTGTCAACAAACCAATATTTACAAACTTGTCTAAATGAAGTAGATATAAAACCAATAGTAATGGGACTGTTTGTTACTTCTTACAGGTATAAATCAATCCGGGTCGGTGTCCCATGCGCGCTCGGGTGTGGCTACGCTGTTCAGACTCAGACTCCAACACAAACTACACGGAAGCACCAAAACCGCAAAGTTTTATCTAGGGAAGCCCATCTTGTAAACAGTGCTGGCCGCGGTCAGAGGACGCGGGGGAAACCGTGGCTTTGGTCTCCAGGGCAGGAGTCTCTGCTGTACTCTGCTCCTCTGCCTGCCTGCCTTCACTCACACACCACTCTCACTCCGATCTCACGTGCATACGCGCACACTACACACTGCAGAAGTTAGTTTAGCTCTGAGAATATCTAGTGAATGTATAGTGGAGGTTTGTGCAGAAATAGATGCTGCAGCTCCTCCAGACCATCAGAAGTTTCCCGTGTTGGTGTCTCCCCTGTTCCATCCGGCTACGGTCAGCAGGCTGAGGCAGGAAAAGCCAACACTAGGATCAGCAGTGATTCATGGAGAGACCTTCGTCTGGTCATCTAACATTACTGCCAAACAGGTGAAATATAGAGTGATATTGTGGTTTTAGCTGATGTGTGTAGACTCACTGTTTTGACGGATGCTCGCTCAAATTCAGGGGCGAGCGCGAGCAACAGGCCGCTGACTTTCGTTAATTTAACGGCCACAGGTGTTGCTGTTACAACCAATTTCTGATTCTTACAAACAGTCCCTTTAATTGATTGCATGTGTGCTTTATTGAAATGGTTCATTTTTAAATTGGTTAAACATAATAATTAAAAAAACAATTACTATTCTAGTTGCAGCCTATGTTTTGAATTGAATTAATTTTGGTAATTTTGTAGAGAATGTTTTGGATATTTTAGGTCAATATTTTTCTTTGATATTTTTGTGTGTATTTTGCACATTAAAGTCAACAATTAGATCATCTTTGAAATAAAAAACCTACCTCGATGGTTGTTTGAGGACTTGACTATAAACGGAACCCTTACCCTTACAGTGTGTCCACACAGGGAACGTCAGCAGCGCTTTGCGGCTGCGGAACCTGTTTATTTTATCCATGTTAATGGGTTAGAGCAGCCACACAGCCAGCGCGTCTCGAGATCCGAGGTCTCTCCTATTTTTACCGCGAGATTTGAGGTCTCTCCTATTTTTACCGCGAGCCGTTCGCGGTTCACAGCAACAACAGACAGTGAAAGTGATCTTTTCACAGCATGTTGACATCATATCAGCAACATTACCAGTTTCAATGTCAGACATGAAAAAAAAGTAAAGATTTATTTTTAAATCAACACTTCCTGCTTTCATTTAAAAAATAAAAGCCCTCAAGCGTTTTTTCTGTGGACTCTGTTGTTGCTGTGAACCGCGTGGCTCGCGGTAAAAATATGAGAGACGCCCCTGAGCCGCTCTAACCTGTTGACATGGACGCCGAAATAAAAAACAACAGGTTCTGCAGCCGCTATGAGCTACTGGCGTTCGCTGTATGGACAAAGCGTTACGGTGGGTCAGTGTCACGTCCTCTCCCATTGCAAAAGCCAACACGGCTGTCTCCCTCCACAACTTCATTGTGACCCGTGTCTTGTCTTTTAAAAATAAGAAAAATATATTGTTTTTATACTCCCATACCCAGTAATATTTCCTTCAAATAAAATGTACCAAACTATTGCATTCAATCATTATGATATGAACAGCATTAGGCCTACACACAACATTGTAATACTTGTCTAAACAGTATTGTATCTTGATATGGTATTATCTGTGGATCTCAATGACTGGCTTGAAATCCAGTACATTACAGATATGAAACAGATTGGGTTTAAGAAACACTGTCGCAGATATTGAGACATTACACAAAACAGGGCCAAATTTCAAGTGGTTATATTAATTTTACTGTCTATTTATTCACTTTCTTTTAATGCTATGTTGCAGTCATTTCTCAGTACTTTACTTTACTGGAGTATATTAATTTTCTGCAACTTTATACTTCTACTTTTCACAGGGAAATATTGTACTGTTTACAGCATCACATTTATCTGACAGCTTTAGTTACTAATTAATTTACAGATTTAACAAACAAAACATATGATGCTATAAATATGAAGCAGTGCTTTATATATAAATAACAGAGTGAACAAATTGAATTTCAATAAAGTATGTCTTCTTTACTATTAACCCTTGTACATCCCTTTAAAAAACTCCCCGCTACCTTAGAGGACAAAAGTGTCTGCATAAAAATACTACATTACATCAACTACATAAAAAAATGGAATTTTATATTAATATTTTTTTCACCTTTCACTGAGTTAAATCTTTTAAAGAGACTGTTTGTAACTTTTTACACGTATAAATCATTGCAGGTCGGTGTGCCCTGCACGCTCGCGTGTGGCTACGCTGTTCAAACAAGACTCCAACACAAACTACAAGGAAGCACCAAAACCGCAAAGTTATATCAAGTGAAGCCTGTCCTGCAAAACAGTGTTGGCCGCGGTCAGAGGATGCGGGGGAGACCCTAGCTTTGGTCTCCAGGGCCGGAGTCTCTGCTGTACTCTGCTCCTCTGCCTGCTTATCTTCACTCACAGACCACGCTCGTTCTCGGTCTTTCGCTCCACTCTCAGAATATCTAGTGAATGTACAGTGGACGTTTGTGCAGAAATAAATGCTGCACCTCCTCCAGACCAACAGAGGTTTCCCGTGTCATGTGAAGTGACGGGGCTCCGCAGTGAAAAACGTTATCGTCTCCGACCAAAACTCCTGTGTCTCCCCTGTTCTCTCCGGCCGCGGTCGGAAGGCTGAGGCAGGAAAAGCACAAGGATCAGCATTGATTCATGGACAGACCTTCATCTGGTCAGCTAACATTACTGCCAAGCGGGTGAAATATAGAGTGATATTGTGGTTTTAGATGACGTGTGTCGCCTCACTGTTTTGAGCGATGCTCGTTCATGTCTATGTAGGGCAAGCACAAGCTCGAGCAACAGGATGCTGACTTTCGTTGACTTAAAGGGACTATTTGTAAGAATCAGAAATGCTTGTTAACAGCGACACCTGTGACCTTAAATCACGGAAACCGACCCGCAATGATATATACGTTTAAGAAGTTACAAACAGTCCCTTTAACCAACATCAGTCCTGATCATAACTACCAAATATTTTTACTCTTAAAATGCCAATTTGTGAACATAATGCCACTGTTTTAAAAAAAAAAGCAAAACACAATAAATGAATTATGTTCTGTATCCAAAATGCTGCAGTGCTCCATAATACAGCAGCATGCCCCTCATGCAAACATGAGAACATGTCTCAATCTGTGGAAAATAGTTAAGTACAGTTTTGAAGCTACGGCTCTATATTGAAAGCCTGATATGAGCCTGATTTTATGCTGTAATGGTCGTGGGATCAAAAATGGTGGTTTTAATGGGTTTCAATGTGGACAGTTTGTCTGTATTTTGGCTACACAGTTTATTAAAGACTTATTACAGGAGTTGAGGTTACACTTCTAAAATTCCATTAGGTAGTAGTCAAATATCCAAAAACACAATGTATTATTAATAATATAATGCACTCTGAAAGAAGTGTATTGATAATTCAACTTTTACTTTTAATACTTTAAAGGTCTCATATAATGCTCATTTCCAGGTTCATAGATGTATTTTAATGTTGTACTAGAACATGTTTACATGCTGTAATGTTCAAAAAAACCCTAACTTCTTCTCATACTGTCTGCCTCGGTCTTCCTGCATAAAGCCTCTTTCACCCTCGGTCTGAAAAACTCTGATTCAGAGCCTGTCTCATCCCAGTCTGCTATGATTGGTCAGCGTTTCCTGGTCTCTGCTGTCAATCAAACGCCCTCAACACAGCGTCACTTTCTACCCCGCCCTGCAGCCGAGAGAGAGCAGGAAAAGAGAGGAGTGACTTCCATCTCAGCGCTACTGCTTTTTACCGTGAAAAATTAACTACTTAAAAGTTCATAAACCAGAAACTTCACACAGTGCACGTTCCCGGAGGAATCTGATCCAAAATCGGCGAGGAATGAACAACATATGCGGCCAAGATTCCAGGTTTTCCTGATGGTTTTGCTCCGGTAAATATGCTATTTTTAGCTCTGTCCCGTTAGCTCAGTATTTACGTTATGCATAAACTCTGTAAACCGTGAACATACACTCTGTTTTACGTTCGTCTTTACAGGTCCATTTGTGAGAAATGACCGACAGAATCATCCCAGTGGAGAAGAAAACATTTGCTGTGAGCAGATAGTTCTATTTACATGGGAGGTACAGAGGTAACATGTTAGCATGTAGCTACATGTGACGGTGTGTAAACACAGCGAACATCAGTGTGGAAAATAGAAGATGTGAAACAGTAGTCAGTTCATTATTTCTGGTAAAAGACACCTGATAAACATATGAAAGTAATCAGAGTAATGGTATATTATTTACTGTAGAAGCTGTCTCTGTGTTACCATGACTACAGACCGGTTAACGTTACACTTACCGTAGCCTACCATGCTGAAATAGACTTTATCCTGTCTGTCAACATAACTGAAGGTGCAACAAACAGTGTAAAATGATAAATACTCTTTATCAAGTATGAAGAAATGGATTACACAGAACTTTTGACTTGGAGTGTAACTTGTGTTGTCTGTATCAAAAGCTAGACCTAGCAGCTTAGACTTACGTAAACTTTTACGTATTATTTAGCCCAAGAAAACAAAGAAGCTGCCAGTATTCACGTTGTAATGTCTTTTAATCGCTCTACGAGGTCGGGAAGTAACGTTATAGAGAGTTAATTTCTCCTCTGATCAACAGCTGTCTGCTCTGATCTCACTGCATCTCTCTCCCTGCTCGGTCGCCCACTCACTAACTCCGGTAATCAAACCTACACACATTCATACAGTTTGACTGTTTGTTTTTCACATGAGCTCATTCAACAGCACTTTGAAATTGTAACAATTATATTACTCCTAAGTTGTTACTTGATGTTACTATATATTTTTTTACCTGCAAGGGTCTCCTGCTATACAAGGGTTGGGAAGATATTCCTGAGCTGGGTTGCGTTCGAATAGTCTTTTTTGCTTAGGAAGGTTCCTAACTGAGTGAAATGACCCGGAAGTACCTCAGTAGCAGCCATGATAAGAGCCGTTCGAATTCACCAAAAGTTAAGGAAAGGAGCTTCAATGCTTCCTTTATTATCTCCTTTAGCATAGGATACACTGGACCATCCTTTACCAAAGGAAACGAGAGAATAACATCCCACAATTCCTTGCGGCCGTAGCATGTAAAGCGACGGACCATTCGGCCGTTCATAATAACAAACTATATGCTTATCTTGCATATTACTTTCATACGCTCATACACTAATTGGGATTCATGTTTAATATTAGTGGACAGTGACAACCATTTCGTTTCACTTTATTTTTAATTAATTATTTATTTCAAACATGTAACAAATACCTCAGTAAAAAATAAAACAAGAATAACTAATAAAATGAACAGTAAACAACCAATTAACAAATAATCAACATAAATTCATATTACGAAAATTTCGAAAAGAAGTTGGAAGAAGTACAGCCTACACTTACAGTATATGGTCCTACCCCTTCTCCATAACTCCAACAGTTAACTCAATATTTATCATATATTCCTGTTTATTTAAATTCCAACCGTGGTAATGGAGTGATATTTTTCCACGTTAGGTCAGATGATGAGATTATATGTTGATAGAGTGTTCCAGCAGCAGGAGGAGGAGGAGGAGCTGTGGTATCTCTCTTTCACACACCGCAGGTGAAGGAGTCACTGAAAGATCTATTTAATAACGCACGGGGAGAAGCAGCGCCTTTTGTAGTCCATCTTCAGAACATTGTAGTTTCACCACAGCAGACTGACGTCACTAACATCCGCCGCCGTCGCATCATAATGACGGAGTCCAGTGAAAGAGCAGTCGGATTCTCCTAACACCGCTGTTGTCTTTTCCTAACTCCTTCTTAATTCTCCTTCTCCTTCTTACAGCTTCCAGGATGGAAGGTGGGTTCCAGACAGCCGGTACTGATTCCTCCTGAGCTTCGGTTTGAAGTGAATCCTGTAGCCTACTGTCCCGTGTATTTTACTGTTGCTGTGAGGACATTTCTGTCAAAAATCACCTAAAAAATGAAGTGAATCCACTGGGTCTTCACGTCCTCAGATGATGGGAGTAAATGAAGACTTTTCTGTTGGTTCTTGCAGACTAATGGAAGTTATAGCATGCTTTTTTTGTACCGTTGTAGGTCTGTGATTATAGTTATGAAAACAATAGCGGACAGGACAGTTTCAACAGAAACTCTGTGGGCGGGGGTCACCTAGCTAGAGGTTGTTCTCGTTGTTCTAACGTCCCACCAGGAAACCCTTATATGGCGTGATAAATATCACCGACGTCACCTGACAGATGGAGCAGGAGAAAAAGAGAGAGGATGGTGTTTTATTATACTATGGTGACCTGTAGACACACTGGGGACAGATATTGATGTTTAAAAGACATGGAAAAGTGCATTTTGCATAATAGGTGACCTTTAAGTAAACTGGGAAAAAAAGTTCGGAAACTTGAGTTTGGTGGATTATTTCTCTGTTATTACAATGCTTATTGGCATTGTATTTTACATCGTTGGAAATCCTGTTTATTTACCTTTACAATGATGTCCAACTTGTAAGGATCATGCATTTGTGGGATGAGCAGCATAGCTGATTATGTGGGTAGCGCCCAAGAAACATTTGCCAAAATGCTCCGTCAATGGTAAACAGTGTATTCTCCTGTTGGTATTGACTCTTGTTTTGAGTTGTTTGGTGGATTGGATGATCAAACTCTCCCTCATTAACAAGGAACAAACAAGATATATTGGCAATTTTACACTTTATTCATTTAATACACCGTCAGGAGCCTCAGTAGCGGGTGGAAGATCCATATGCAGCCACAACAGCCTGGCACCTTCTCCTCATGCTGGTCACCAACCTGGTCACACGTTGCTGTGGGATGGTGTTCCATTCCTCAACCAGGATTTGTTACAGGTCAGCCAGCGTTATGACTAGTCAGGATTAAATTGCGGATATCCCTTCAGAGATACCTGAGAATCCACCGGCCACTTCCAACGCTGCAGGTTCAAACCCAGAGTTTGACCTTTGACCTCTAAAACCTCACTAATTTGACTCAGAATGGCTCTATGTTTGTGTACAGATTAAAAAAATGAACAGAAAAGAGGTATAGAGGTGACTTTGTTCAAAGTATTTCTCTAGTGTTGACATTCAGGTAGGATATGTGCTGCTTTACATAATTCACCTACATACATTTTTTTTTTACTTTTATAATATTGTTTACAATGTATAAAAAAAAATTAAACTTAATTACCAGTAAATAATGCTAATATTAAAAATAATCACGAGACCCTCAGTCATAAAGGGTACATGGTTTTTACTGCAAAATATCATTGTTTATTACAGAACCGGCTCATGTTGTTAATCAGCACCTAAAATACCATTTAGAACATCTTTTATTACGTAACATTGATCGTTTCATTGATCAGCTTCAGCGTTGTTTAAATCACAACTTAAACAGATATCAGTACTTCTACTTTATAGCCACCATAATGTCCTACAGTTGTATTTATATTGTATACATTTATTCAGAGAGACAGACATATCAAAATTGTATTTTTTTGTGTTTTTTATTTATTTATTTATTTGTAATTTTATTAATATGATTATATATATACACAGTATATAGATATATACAAATATATAAACATAAATATACCTGATATATCTTTGGATATTGTGGGAGGAAACCTGAGCACCAGGAGAAAACCCACGCAGACACAGGCAGAATATACAAACTCCACACAGCCGGACAGCTGTTGGTGTCTGTATGAGGCTACAGTGCTAATCACTTAGTCACTGTGTCAACCTAAAAGTTAAAGGGATAGTTTGGGTGTTTTGAAGTGGGGTTGTATGAGGTCCTCCATCCACTGTAAGTATCACACCTACTATGGATAAGTACCTCATACAAGTAAAAGTACGCCACTTCAAAACACCCAAACTATCCCTTTAACGGGATGTGAGGGTGGAGACCTAGAGGGGGAGGTAGAGAGAAGAAGGGTTAGTAAATGGTTGTTCACACACACATTCACACACTGATGGCAGAGGCTACCATGCAAGGTGCCAACTTTGCCCATCAGGATCTAATCTAAACACTCATTCACACACCGATGGCTCAGCCTTCGGGAGCAATTTGGGGTTGAGTGTCTTGCTCAAGGACACATCGACATGTGACCGGAGCAAAGGGATCGAACCACCGACCTTCACATTGGTGGACGACCTGCTCTACCTACCTCTGAGCCACAGTCGCCCCGAGGTACCTGAGGTAGATGAGGAGGGAGGTGGGGGTGAGAGGGAGGTCAAGAGAGGAAGGTGAGGTAGATGAGGAGGGAGGAAGGGTGGAGGAATGGAGTAGAGGTGAAGGGGGGAGGAAGAGGGACCTACTGTTGTCCAACCTGAGCTGAACAGCCAGCAGCCTCCTCTTCTACCTGACTGTCACAGTCACTCTTTTTCTTTCTGAACATACAGTGAAGAAAACCCTTCTTCTTCCTCTCCGGCTCCTTTTGTTCCTCCACCTCATCCTGCTCTGCTCTCTGTTTCACCTCAGCTTCCTGCTCCTCCTCTTCCTTTTCCATCCTCGTCAGCATTTTGTTTTTCATTTTCGCTAACGTTGCCTCTCGATCCATGGTCCTCCAGCTAGAAAAGAATCCTCTCATCTTCTTCTTCATGTCCAGACAGATATCCTCCAGGAGCGTCTTCTCTTTATCCATCTCTCGGGCTGTGGACACCCAGCTCTTGTCATTCGCCTCCAATACCTCGTTGAAGTTTTTCTGAAGGTCCACGTTGTCGTCCAGCATCTGTTTGATTTTGGCCTTGTAGAACTGGTCTTTCTCTTCCAGGACCTTACAGGACTTCACGTTTAGTTCCCTGCACTTGACCTCCCAGATTTCCTTGCACTTTACAAGTTCCTCTCCTTTCTCCAACAGCTTTTGTCTCGTCTCATAAAGCTTCTGAGAGAGACTCCACTTCTGCTCGCTGAAATCCAGGACTTCAGCGTCCTTCTGTTGGATCTGTTGCTCCAACTGGCTCACCCTCCACCAGAGTTCAGCCTGTGGTTTCCTGTCTTTCTCAGCGAGGGCCAACTTGTGCTCGAGGTCCTTTTTCTTGTCCTCCAACTGTTGTAGTTTCGCCTCCCAGCTCTTTTCTCTCACGGAAATGTTTTCTAAGAGGTCCTTCAGAGTGTTGTATTTTGCCTCCCAGGCTTCTTGGCTCTTTAGGAGTTCAAATACTTCGACCGACAGCTCCGTAGAGCTTGGTAACAATAACGTTTGTCCCATTGAGATGTAAATAATGCAGTCGACCTCGTCGATTGTTAATGTTCAACCGGTTACCAGTCGGCTAACAATATCAGCAAGTGTGTGAGATGTAAATGTGTTGGTCTATCCATAAGAATCGTTCGTCAAAGGATGAAAACTTCAAAGGAAGGCTGATGACATCACACGGTGATGTCATGAGAATGTGATGTCATGAGAATGTGATGACATCACACTGTGGTGGCATGAGAATGTGATGACATCAGAATGTGATGAAATGACAGGTAGTGTCATAGAGAAATACATTCCATCCCCCTCACATCATCATCATCATCATCATCATCATCATCATCATCATCATCATCATCACACTGGGACCAAATTAAAAACATGTCGAGTGAAACATTCTGCAAAAAATGAACTCTCATTTCAGCTCATAAAACCTTTAAAGAATGGTAATAAACTTTGTAAACATGTAATGAATGAAATGCTGTTAATTTTCTGAACGCTGAGTATGGCGAGTTGTTTTAACATTTAATAGCTAAGCTTGACTATCAGGAATTAACATTAGAGATATCTACTACTACATTGTGACTAGTCAGAATTCTTATTCCAGATATCTATAACGTCATTGTGACTAGTCAAAACGACAGTTAGAGATATCTGTAATTCAGTTCTGACTATCCTAAATAACAGAAACAGATATCTCAAACCTGATCATGAGGTCAGAGTTGTTGTCATGACGTTGCTTATCAAGACTTCCCATTGGCAAGACCACCGTCAGGCAGGGGCAAAGGGTACAGCTGTCCCCGGGCCCAAAGTCAGGGGGGGCCCAAGGCCAGGGTCATGCAAAGGTCTATGGTTGACCCTTATATGGGATCAAGAACAACACTTAACTTACTGACCTATATCACTGACAGTACAAATTAAATATATTTACATGATAAATAAACATATTGGTATCATTAAAACACCTTTCAACGTATCAATTCATACCCCCACCCCCGCTGTTATTGTGAAAATGTGTTGGAGTGAAGATACTGGTATCATATGAAATTGGGCGACCTGGAGTTGGGGTGGAAGAGGGGCCCAATTTGGAAAGTCTGTCCCCCTGCCCATAACTCCTAACGGCTGGCCTGCATCCACCACCTCTCCTTGTACCGTTTTCGTGCAGTGGCAGAAAGAAGCTTTTCTACTTCCAAGCGCAGACCTTTGGTGATCTCCAACTGTGCAGATCTAAAGAACTGAGTGTCCTTAGTCACGTTAATGCCGGATGGCGTAGCCTGGTCGCGAAGGGAGTAGCCCCTCATAACATAACTTGCACCCTCACTAACCTTTGATGCAAATGCCTCAAATAAAGTCAGTTTTGCGATGCCCATCACTGATTATCACAATCCTATTGTTTTTTTAGGTCGCTGGCCTCACCTCAGCAATTTCTTTAAATATCGACGAAGACCCGTTCTTCATCCTTTTTTGCCGCCACACTAACGTGGAGCGGTGGGGGCCTGGAGTAAGGTGTGTCTGTGGGCTCTAACTTCAACTTTATTAGGAGCAGTGGGCTGCTGTGAAGCGCCTGGGGAGCAACTTGGGGTTCAGTGTCTTGCTCAAGAATACTTTGACATGCAGCCAGGAGGAGCCAGGGAATCGAACTGCCAACTGAGCTACAGCCGCTCCTGTGTAACTTGTGTAACGGCAGCAACAGAAAGTTTGCTGATCTGGCGGGAGACAGGTAGGCTGCAGGTTGGACTCAGACTGGGCAGGTGAACTGTGGCAACTTCAACCCTTATATCCGACCATTCCATTTAAAACCCACTGGTTCCTACAGTACGCAGCTATCTGAGTTCAGTATAAAAACTGCCATGTGTGATGAACAGTAAGTCGGGTATTTGCTAAAAATATTCAAGGTTTAAGCCTATGATTAACATGATTGTATTATACATCACTTAATCACTTGAAAATTAGGGGAAAAAAACAAAAAAAACATGGGTCCATCCATCACATTACTGCAGAGAAATAAAGTGTAGTGTTGCTGCTGAAGAGCTCTCAACCATTTGCTGATGAATCTGCTCCTCAACATGTTTTCTGACAAGTGGATGTCGAGGTCACGGTCACCTCCCTCCACTGAGCCGAGGTCGGGGAGATGACATCACATTGTTTGTGTGCAAAGAAAAGCTGTTTCACCCTGCTGCTGCACAATACAGTCAAAACAATGACAGCTGGTCATGAATCATTCATGCCTCTCTCCAACTTTGATGCAGAGGATGCTGCTGCTGCTGGACTGCAGGAAACAAATGTTTACCACCATCCACACTGTCAATGAATTTAATTCTTTAAAGGTGCTAAATACAGGATTGGGTCACGACAGTGCTGAATTGGGGGGGAACCGGAGGGTGGGTGCTAGCTTGCAGTAGAGTCACTGCTCCGTTGCGTCGAAAAAGGAGCCAGTTGTCGTGGTTCTGGCATCTGATTAGGATCCTCCTGGGCGCCTTCCTTTGGGGGCTTTCCAGGCCCATCCAACTTGTAGGAGACCTCGGTGTAGACCCAGAACACACCAGGGAGATTATGTATCTCGTCTGGCCTGGAAACGCCTTGTGATCCCCCAGGAGAAGCTGGAAGATGTTGCTTGGACTACCTTCCTTAGCGTGCTGCCACTGCGACCAGGCTCTTAAGCGGCAGAAGGAAGGACAGATATTATTACATAATATTATACGTATATACAGTGCATTAATACACACTAGTGCAGTGCACTAACAGTAGGGGTACAGCATATTGAGCCCTCTTTCCATAAAGGTTCAATAATTACATGTATGGTCCATTTTCTTTATAATTACTAGGACTGGATATCGTTCAAATGTTTTTGATATACATGCCAATACAAAACCAATAAATGATTTGTTTTTTATAAAGCTGTAGATATTCTCTTTTCTGGGACACCCCTGATATTTAGTCCTAGTCTGAACTTTGAATTGCTTTCGGCTCTGGAGACAGAAAATAGATGGAATATCTACATTATAATGAATATGAATGTACTTGCCTCTTAGGCATTCACGTGGCCTTGGAACATAAAATATTCCCAAAGCAAAATAATGATGTCATTTAAAAGACGACCTTGCACTGAAAGTTTCTTTGTAGCCAGCTATGCTGTTGAGAAAACGAATGACTGGAGCTCAGTGTCGGTTACATTCAGTTCAGGCAGTGAAGGATGGAGGACTGAGCCGTTTGGAGATCACTCAGCGGTGCCATTTAAAATGCCATATGCTCAGTTGCTCATAATGGCAAAGATGTGAGAGCCACTTTCAGTGTTGTGGCAGTTTCACATGTCTGTCTCATGTTTAGATAAACTGCAGTCACTTATCCATAAAGTAACATTTCTGCATGTCTCCTTACATGACACATGTCTGAGCTGAATGTCATCACATTAACATAAAGGCTAGCAGCACAACATTTAAATAAATTAAATAAATGTGCTGTCAATGTCCTTACAACTTACATTACTGTCAACCGTTTCCCAATGCATACAAGTGGCGCCAACATTTTTAAAAGTATTTTTCTAACCTTTTACCGCGTGTCCACACAGGAAGCGAATGGGGGCTGCGGAACCTGTTGTTTTTTATTTTGGCGTCCATGTTAACAGGTTAGAACAGCCACACTGCCCGCGTGCGCGGCGTCTTTTCTATAGATTTGAGGTCTCGCCTATTTTTAATGCAACAAAAGACAGTGAAAATTAACGATTGACTGTATATTGACATCATATCAGCAACTTTACTACACCTTCAATGTCTGTTTTTGTAGAATATGTCATGGACATGAAAAAAAGTAAAGATTTATTTTTAAATCAACACTTCCTGCTTTCATTATAAAATGAAAGCCCTTAAGCGTTTTTTTTCTATGTACAGACTTACTTAATTTGTTAACACAAGGCTTTTATTCTGAAATATATGCAGGACAGTGTTGTAGAGCATGCTGTGACCTGCAGGGCTCCATAAATTAATAAAGTACTGGGCTTTAATTGTGTATTATTACTATTATTTACAAATTACCACACATTTCTTAACCTTTCTCTGTCTAAAATAAATATAAATTAAATTTATAATGAAATGAAATGGCCATTATGAAAGGCAAACTATGTAGAAAGAAAGGGCCTATTCTTGGTTTCCTGTTTTTATTATACCATTTTAGTATGCTATCAAAATCAACTCAACATAGCTACTGCATCATAATGAAACATGTCTGCGCTGGTGTCTGTGAAAATTACTTAAAGGGACTCAATGTAAGAATCAAAAATGTTTGTTAAAAGCGACACTTGTGGCCGTAAAAGTCAACGACAGTCAGCGTCCTGTTGCTCACGCTTGCGCGCGCTAAAATGTATATAATAACAGGTTCTAAAGAACAGACATTTTGGCGTTATCCTTTCACAGTCTGTGTTTTCATCATTTCATGGATGATTTGAGTTTACCTAGCTGTGTCATTACAGTTTACAATGGCTTATTTCACTGTAGCTGTCATCCAGCATACCTCAAATATGGATTGTACCACAATAAAACTAGCCACATTTTCATTCTTTCCTTTCAGGATTCCAGTTCTGCAGACTTTGCAGTTGCAACACGAGAGCAGCAGTGAGAGTGATGCTAGTGGGTGCATGTTCCAGACTGATCACAGCCAGCATGGTGTACGTGCCTGCACTGCCAGCTTGTGCCCACAGATCTGGAAAATAAATGTTGCGGTCAGGATCCAGAGAGGTGTCTGAGGAGGAGGAGGAGGGCCCATATGGAACTGTTTTGTCTGGATGAGGGCATCCTGCGGTTGGCTTGCCAGACGTGGAACCATATTCTTGCACTCCATGATAGCCAGGACCCAGAGGCAGATAACCGGGAGTATCAGTACTCTGCATACCGCCACTTCACCATCTGGCAACATGGACGCCTGGGAACCAGGAACCAGGTGGTCATACCAAGCTGCTGCGTGTGGCGGATTCGTAATATGTCGGCTATAAGGAAGCAACGTTTAGGTTAATTCAAAAACTGTTTGGAGTTTCTGTGTGTGTGATACTTCTCTACCTCATAGGAAAACTGTTCAGTGTTCCTGCGTGTTGATTGTGTCAACAAAAAAAAAAGACTTATTTTTATTTTATAAAAGTACAAACTACAAAATTCTGTCAATGTGTTCTTTTTTGTATTTACAAGTTTTACAATGTATATATTTATTTTTTACAAGTTTTTAGATACCTATTTATAATAAACATCTCAGGACTTTGCTCCATTCTTGATCCCATTGCTCATGTAGCTGATGTCATGTCCTTTATAGAGAGAGAGAGAAAACAAATAGTAACAATTAGAACCTACACCAGTGTTTCCTCAACCTCAAAAAACACTGACTAACACATCTGATAAGTCAACCAATAGGGTAATTCATTACATGGCTATACATCAACAGAAATCTCTAAAGTAAAATCATGGGTGTCATTGTTGCATGAAAAAGAAAATCAGCCTCATGATATACAATGAAATGAATTGAATTTGCACTAGCATACTGTATAATCTACAGAATAGGAGATTGAGCACAAGAGGAAACCAAAATGTTCACAGCACTGGAGATTAATCCATCTTGCTACTACAGGGCATGATTTCTAGGGCTGACTCCTCTATTGTTGCATGAATAATAATCAAACACAGCAGCGCCTTGTGATAGATCACATAGGACTGTGTGCAGGTGTTTGACATACCTGTCCTCTGTGGATTTGGGCCAGTTCAGCTGTTGGTGGAGGCACAACTCTAGGAATGAGGACCAAGAGTTCGTAGGTCATCTGGCCTCAGACTTCTCTGTCTTTGGAGTCCCCCCCGCAGTGTTCAAACGTTTTCCCAAGATGTTTCGCTGCAGCTGAGGGATGTAGCTGTAGTCCTTGGCAACTTTCACTGTGGTGACACGGTAACGTTTGGACTTCTTGCTAAAGACTTTTTTTTTTTATCTGTAAGACAACAATGTAATATTAGCTGACAGTCACAACATACTTTGTTTTCCCATTCTTTTAATGAGATGATGCAGTGATGGTGGCATCATTCTCTAGTGACGTTATTGAAATCTCCTCAGATTTCATCAGGCAAACAAACAATAAATAATAATGTTTTCAAAATAACTTGAAAAGTATGACTTACACAAATTTGTCTTCCTGGTTGATGGTGGTTGTGAAAAGACTCCACATCTGAAGTTTATCTGTAGAGCAAAGGCAATACAACAATACAATTTCATTGGACTTATCACTGTTGCACAATCCTGTCATACAGGGGCATCATATTCATAACAGTGCTATAATATTACTATTGCCACATTCACCTTGTGTGCAAAACTATGACAGGGACAAGACAACACATTGTCCAGTCAATTCCATGTACAGGATGTTTTGAACAATAACACAAATTTACAGAATTAAATGTCAAAAATCAAATATATTTATATTTGTAAATTATATTTATTGTTAATACAACTCTGACAATCCACTGCATAAACCCCATGACAATACCCAGAGGGCACTCAACTCAAAGGAAAACAAGTGTACAAAAAAGTTAATAAATGCACACAAATTTGAAAATAAAATAAAATAGTCATAGTTAAAATAAATAAATAAACACATAAATAAAAATAAACACATAAATAAATAATGATAAAGTGTCAGGGGTCTAGGACAGTACATCTTATCATCTAGGGCACTAACATGCATAAAACAAGCACAGGAGTTAAGCCGAAGAATTGAACACAAAGACAAATCAGGGGTCCTTCCAATGCTTCGTTTGCAATATTCCTGGTCAAATATATACACACATATACTGTATAGATATATATATACACACATACACCAAACTTTAGTCAGCCACGAAGTTATCTGAGTCTAAGGAATCAACACGACTAATGAAAGGTTGCCAAATCAATGAAAACTTGTCGGCTGACCTCTTAATAGTATACCGGATCTTCTCCAACTTAATAAAATATAACATATCTCTAAGCTATTGGTCATATGTTGGAGGGTTGCAATCTTTCCATCTAATCAAAATTTGTTGTCTTGCCACCAGCGTTCAATGGTCATTATTAAAGGTTTCAACGCCTAAGTACGTTTTAAAATCCATCACGGATGCAGCCTCTGAGAACACTTCTTTGTTGGTATCACTATTTTCCTAATCGCTGCTGTTCTGTACCAGCAGCAGCACCTTTTCATCTCAAAGAGAGCATTGTGGCTCGCCCCAAAGACTATTACTTTAACAGATTAAGCCAGCAATGTTACAGATTCACTGTCTGAACAGGGATAAAGAGGTACCAGCTGACTGGTCTTTTTTCTAGCTTTAGTTTGATGAGACACCACAGCAGCTGGCCAGGTGAGATGTTTTTGGAGTGTGAAAGAAAAGGCTTGACCAGTACTGACCCGTGGCATTGGTTGGCAGCAGTGTACTCTCTCCGGGGATTTAACCTTTAGTCTCTCACTGGAGCCTAAATACACAGTCCTGTAACATGCTCTGAGAGATGCCTGTTGGTCCTGTGGTTTTAGTGTTGTGCTGTGCAGTGAAGTGTCTCTGTGGGGAGTGGTGTCCAGCTGCGTCTTGCCCAGGAGCAGCTGCTGACCTCTGGGTCGACCTCATCTGTTTTCCCCTGGTGGACAAAGTGCTGGAGCTGCAGGCTGCTGCTCTAAATTCATCACGGAGAAAGTGAACTAAAAACAGGCACTGTGCCATGTGCACCTGTGTAATAAATACAATTTAAACACCCTGAGCTGACAGAGAACTGAGGGGGAAACAAGAGGAAAAGTCGAATGCAGGTAGCCGTGTTCAGGTTGGGTCCAAGGCTACTTTTTATTTGAATGGTTTTTGATAATTTGGGCTACTTTTTGTACCATTTGGTGGTAACACAAAAAAATAGGCTTGACAAACAGTGACTGATATGAAGGATACAGATCATAGAAAGAAGGCAGGAGGACAAAAGGAGAAAAACAGGAAAGAAGGAAGACAAAAAGTGATGTAGCAGCAACAAGCTGTTGGCCCTATGACCAACATGAAGCAGAAACTAGCTGTTAGGAAATAACTTGAATATAAAATGAGGCATTTCCATTGTTACAATCTGTGTGTACTGTCTGTACTGTCCCGGTTAATCAGTACACACTGGCTGGCGATGCAAATTTGACATTGTGGGTAATGAAGTCCACTATGGCTTTGCGTGCTTTGTGTGCTTTGCTCATCCCTGTCAGCAGGAGTGGAGGAGGCACGCAGGCACACAGGACTACCAACAAGGCTAGCAAGGGTGGAAAACTGGTTTGCAGTTGGGAGAGGTGATTGCAGCACAGCCGGCTACAATCTCCAGCGAGTCCTCCTACGTGGCTTGACAAGGACAAACTCCTCGTCCCAAACTCCTAGCTAATCTAAAGCTATCTCTAGCAGGCCTGCAGCTAATGCTATCTGGAGTGCTTGTAATATTCTAAGCTAACGCTAGCCGAAAAAAGCTATTCTAATTCACGGAAACGTCTCTCTAGTAGAGACACGCTGTCTGTAACAGCAGCACACTCGGCTCAAGTTAGCAAAGTATTAACAAGTTAGCTGAGTATCGTTAACTGTGAAGTGGAAAAAAAGGCTTGGCAGGTATGCTAGGCTAGACAAGACAATAAATAACAAATCGAGAATGATGTGGACTAAATATAGGGAGAGTAACAGAGTAGATATCTAAGGGATTGATGGAGTAACACAGAAAATCAACACGGATAAAGAGTGAGCAGATGTTTACGATCTCATGGAAATTTGGCCAAGTACATCACAGGTCACCCGTGTTGAGAAAGTAGAGATAAAGCTGTCTTATTTCAGATATTTAATTGTATTTTTAATTTCTCTGTGAAGAACTGGTCGACATTGTGCTCTATAAATAAATTGACTCATGTATGTCCTCGGTGTGTCCGCTGCAGTAACCCAGCGCTGCTGCTCTCTCTGAGGTGCTGTTCAACAAACAACAACAAAGACGGACAGAGACGGAGCAGCACAGATCTCAGGCTTCAGGGGAAAACAGCCATAGGCCTTTAGATGTGACTGTTACCCTGAAGGGTCTATCAGTGACAGGCGCAGACACTCATATCACTTCACAAGTGACATGATAGCAGAACATAACAGCAGGCGATAATCACTGCGGGGGAGTTCTGAACACCGTTTGTGGTTGCGCAGCTGGAAATGACGGCATGTGTGCAGAGAGAAAAAGTGGATCCAAGTGCACTATTCCGGTTCATCTGATTTACAATTATGAATGAAACATAATGAGACGGGGGGGCACAGCGCTCACCTGTGACTGATGATGGTGCGTGATCCACCGCAGTAATAGTAAAGTGCAGGAAAATTGAAGATATTCTTTAGACGGAGGCTGTCTTAGCATGTCATCATGTGAAATTGCTTTTTCTTCTCATTTGCTCGGGTCATGTCTCCCATTTATCACCCTGCTGCCTGCTGGCACTTTGCTTCCATTACTTACCCAGGCTAAAGTAGGACAGCAGAATCATTTCATCCCAGAGCTCAGCCTTGCTCAGTCACACAGGTAAGTGATCAGTGCTGCTTTGATTGAACAACTTCTATGGATACCCGCACAGGCTCTGTAATGTTTGTTACACAGAGGACAATAATGCTTAACTACTGACTTAAAGCCGGTACATGGCAATGCATCATCACAATCATTGTGAAACTAAGTGTTGAGAAAATGGAGATCAGTTTAAGTTCAGGAGGACTACTAATTCTCTCTCTCTCTCAATTCAATTTCAATTCAATATGCTTTATTGGCATGACTGTCAGGTGAACAATATTGCCAATGCGTCAATTCAATAATAAGAAAAAAAAAAGAACAAAATAAAAACACAAACATATATATACATATATATATAATTCATTAAGCAAATTACAATAAATAGATATTTAAAAAGAACATGCATGAAAATGGTAGAAAACAATACAGAAGTAATTAATGTTTGTTGTGTCAATAAAACAAACAAACAAATAAAAAACAATTAATAACAACATATTGTAATATCAAATGCCAAATATATTTAAAAAACAAAAAAACACTGAAGTAGAGGAGTAAATAAAAGGCAGAGTGTGAGTTACAGCTGTTATGTGTTGTTGTTGTCTCTTAGGCTGTGACATGCACTGACGTATTCTGCAGCTTCTATGCTGATGACACTGTTTTTCCAAGTAGATGTTGCATTTTAGTTTGGTCAGAGAGGGAATCAAAATCTTGGCGTTTACATCTAATTTTTGTGAAGAACTTTTTCCTAATTTCTTCATATGTGCTATTGTAGCAGGAAATGTTGCTCTGTCTCCACCTGTCTGTGTGGACAGAGCTGACACAGCCTGTCTTCTCTAGGCAGTCTGTGTCGGCCAGTCTCTATGGCCAGGCTGTGATCACTGAGTCTGTACATAGTCAATGTCTTTCTCTGTTTCTGGTCAGTCACGGTAGTCAGATAGTCTGCCACTGTGTACTGTCTGTTTAGAGGCAAATAGCATTGAAGTTTGTGTTGTGTCTTTGTGGTAGATGTCAGGTAGTTGATGTAATTTTCTTTTTCTTTAGCTCTAATTTGGTTGGTCACGATAGTGTGAGGGCTGTTTATGTCCTCAGACCTGGTGCTGTTAGAGGAGGTGAGCCTCAGGACCAGCTGGCTGAGGGAACTCCTCTCTATGTTCTCCTCTTGGCAGTGGAGAGCTTGGTAATGGTAGGAGTCAGGGTCACTTGTTTTTAGGTGTTTGTAGAATTTGATGGCTCTTTTTTGTATCCTAATATGAAGGGGAAATTGACCTAGTTCAGCTCGGCATCCATTGTTGGGGTGTTCATGTGGACTCTGAGAATGCTCTTGCAAATCTCAGTGTGTAGGGTTTCCATTGGATGTTTGTCCCATTTTTCAAAGTCTTTCTTTGCAAGAGGACCCCACACTTCACTACCATACAGCAAAATTGGTTCAATTATAGATGTGAATATTTTTATATTGTTAATATTATATTCATAATTATATTAATATATATTAATAGTGAATATTTCTCTCTCAAATTCAAATAAGCTTTATTGGCATGAATGTTCAGGTTACATTATTGTCAAAGCTTAATTAAATATTAATGAATAATTACATTTCACAAAAAATATCACAAAATAATCCCAATCACAATATACCAAATACATTTTAAATATACATTCTTTTACAGATGTAGTCAATCAGAAACATGTTCGGAGCTTGTAGCACCTTTTATTGTATGGCAACAGTCAACGTATTTTGCAGCCAATATTGCACATTGATTTTTCAATGTAAGTATGGTATTTTCTGAGGATCGGGGAGATGGATGAACTCAGGATATATGTTATTTCTCTCTCTCTCTCTCTCTCTCTCACACACTCACTTCTCCAGCTTCTCAATCACCTGATCATGAGCTTTCACCCATTTTAGTCAAGCCAACCAGATTTAGCCACGATCTCTATCAGCCAATCATGTCACTGCTGTCAAACTTTAAATCTGTTCCCTCTGCTGCTATCAGCTGTCATTGCAGGCAGAATCATCGCACCCTCCTCCAGCCCATTTACCTACAGTCATCATTCCCAGCGCTCAGGTTGAGCTCATCAAAAGTCCACTTCTCATCACACCCTGATCTTCAGCATCCTCCATCACATCGAAACCTAATATAAACTTAATATATATTATTAACGATGGGGTCTAATCGCCAAAGACTATTCATATTTCTCATCCTGTTGTGCACTTGTAAATTTAATATTCTTTCGCTCAAAAAATTAAGTCCCTCCTGATTGAAATAGCATTATCTTCCTCATCTCTTTTTTATATACATATATATTTATTTTCTGTTTCTATAGGAGGTAACCTGACTTTATTAAAAACAAAAAAGTCCTGTTCCAGAAAGGAAACAACCATCCTGCTCAAATATTGCCTCCTCCTGATTCAGCCATTTCTCAAAAGGTAATTTCCTCCCAATTGCCAAAGCCACTGTGATACCAGGGGAAAGGCAGCTTCATTTGAGGGGCAGCTCAGTGGTCTTGATTAATTGTTGTGGGAAGAGGAAGCGATACAGCAATCTCATATTCACAGAGCAGGAACAACAAGGCTTATTTTTAGAGCAGCGAGCTGCCAGGAGATTCCTGAACGAGCTGCTGGAAGGGGACCGGTTCCTCATCAGAATGAAGGGCATTTTGAAAGGTCGAGGGGACGGTGCGGGGGGGGGGGGCTCACTCAGAGTAGTGATATTCTAATTAATGGGCAATTAACAATATCCAGTCATAATTATAGTTTCCAGACAATTAGCTTCAGTGTGATGAAAGACTCTGACCCATCAACGTATGGAAATTAGATTCTGTATTTACATATGGTTTCCTGGTTGCCTTCATGTGGTTTTACTTTGAGAAGCAGAAGCCTTTAGCCTTTCTGCTGTTAAAATGTACACTTGTATTTGTTTGTAATTCATTTTATATTGAAGTGGTTAGAAATGATAAGGCAGATAATGCGGGTGATTTCTTGAGAAAACCTAAAACTTGTCCAGGTTTGTTAAATGGATAAAATAATTCTTCACATCCAATATATGAGCAGAAAAACAGGACAGAGTCCCATCATCTCCTGCTAACAATTTATCTTAGAAATAAAGTGTGTAACCGAACGCTCTTAAATTTCTACATGTGTTTCCCAAAGCAGTACTTCAGAGTGAGTACACTAAACAGTGTGTAAGCCATGCTATGTTTAAAATACACACATCATAAAGATGTTTTATACTTGGAGTTGTTCAGTATGAAAACAAAAGTGCAATAAACAGCTTTGAGCTTACCACCCTTTATATATAATAGATCATTTTACTATCATCTTAGTCTTAAGATGCTTTTGGGAAACGAGACCCGGATAAGTAGAGCCTAGAAATGATGCTGTCTTCTTGTCCAACCTGGAAGTTACAAAGTGAAGCACCTGTATCTGCTCAGGGTTCAAACTATATCTCTGTTCAGACCTGGCATTAACATCCCGGGTGATCGGATCACAAGTGGACAGCTCTAAGTACAGGTGAGATCTGATTGCTCAGACCACATTCTGAAGTCTCATTTATAAAAGAATGCGTAGGATCCACACTAAATGTCGGTGTATGTTCAAACGAGGAAATGTACGTACGCCAAAAAATATTCCGATTTCTAAAACAGTGCGTACGCCTGTCAGTGTGCAATTTCCTTTTATAAATCACAAATCACCTTGAAAAAATGTCTGCACGTGGATCAGCCTCATACCCCGCCCTCTGCACACCCACATTCAACCATGAATGCTCGATGCAATAAAGCACCTGTGGGGTGAGGTGGTCCCTGAACACTCGTTCCCTCCTCATTCTTCAATTCCCATAGTCCTCACAGTGCCGGTGTATCCAGCAAGCAGCATGTTACAAGTGTCACCGCAGCGTTTCCAGCACTCATTCTTTCGACTGATCTCCCGTTGCCGACCTCGCCTTGTCTCTGATTTACCTGCCTCGTCGTAATCCCGGAAATAACCTCAGCCTTCTGTCCCCCGACCACGAGTTCTGCCTCAGCGTTCCTGGTTTCTGTCTGCTCCTCTGGGCTGTTTGGTGCTTTTCCGACAATGGTACTACAGTGTGAGTCTTTTACCTGGTGGATCACAGTGGACTATTCACCCGATTTGACTGTTATCAGGCTATTGAATAGGCATTATCAATGTACATCTGTCCTAAATGTATAGGCTAGTAGGGCCCTACCAACCTAATTCAAGAGGGTGTAATCACTTATTTATTTTAGTGAGCAGTCAGGTGACGTGACGCCCACTAACAAAAAGGAAACCACAGAAGGAGAAGTATAACCAGCCATCAGCGTTGCAGTTCAGTAAAACATACAACTGAAAATGCAGAAAAAAGAGATTACTGTATTTTTGGTTGAACAAATCCTGGACCTTTTTAACCAAAACGTGGACATCCATGGATTCCACGGTGGCAAGCTGCATTGCGCGCCTCTAGGGAATTGTAGTTTTTAAAAAAAGATTAGTGTATTTCTTAGAATTGGAAGTTGTTAATACTGAATTAAAAGTACACTTAGGGATTTAAGGTAATGAGAAACACATTTTTGTTATCAGATTTAAAATATATGATTGTTAAATGGGTGAAAATTAATTTTAACCATATGTGATAGTGCTCCCACTGTGTGACTATGCCCACATGTGTATGGTCACATAGCTGAGGTCAAGAGCTCTCTCTAAAAGTTGATCCCATGTCTGTAGCCTCTTCTGTTGCTGAATGACAAGCCTTCTAACATGCACTGAGGTCAAGGTTCAGAGGTCAATATTTCAAAGCAGGAGCCATTTACAATCTCCAGACTGACTTATGTTACTCTCCAGGGCAAGACCTTTCCAACGATGTATTTGGTTTAGTCCTACAATCTAAAGACACTGTAAGTCATCCCATTCTTCTTAAACTTTCTCATCTTGGAGTAAAAAAATATGAATTGCTCTGGTTTTCGAGTTATCTTAAGGACAGACAACAGTTTAAATGACTTTAATTCCTCCCTTTGTCATGTTACTTGGATCGGTCCTTTGGGCTGTTATTATTTTTAATTTATATTAATGATTTATGTAATGTCTCTTGCAAAGTGTCTAAGCTATTATTTGCCGATGACACAACAATATTTTACTCTCATAAAAACCCCCAACGAAATAGCCAAAGTATTAAATGAAGAACTCATCAAGATAAGTGATTGGTTTAACTGTGACAAATTATCTGTCAATATTAAGAAAACATGTTGTGTTCTATACTCTGCCAGGAAATGATAATCAGTCTTTGAATATAAAAATTAACGATACTATTAACAAAGTGCAGTCTACACGATTGCTGGGTGTACAGCTTGATGAGTCTCTATCTTGGAAAAAACAGGACAGCACAGTTACTATTAAAAGTGTTGGTATCTTGGGAAAAGTCCGACATATGATCAACACTGAGGTTGTCACTCTCTTATACTATTCTTTGGTTTATCCATATATATACTGCTGTAACTCAGTCTGGGCGAGTACTCATCCCACTAAACTCATCCTTATTCTTCGTCTTCAGAAACGAGCATTAAGAATTATTAACTGTGTTCATCAAACTCAGTCATCTCAACCGTTGTTTTCCGGTCCGGCATCCTCAGTGTTTACCAAGTTAACAAACTTCAGATCGCTTTATTTGTGTCCAGCTCTTTGAACAGGACCCTTTCCTCATATTTCCATGAACTGTATTCCTTTAATCAATAATTCCACAATTATTTGACTCAAAATAACTCCAAACTCAGACCTCCTCTGTGTCGAACATCTCAGTTACAGTTTGGTTTAATTTATTGAGGTTCAGTGATATGGAACGCTCTGCCATCTCATATTTTAAAGTTGTCACCAGAACAATTTAAGAAAGCTGTTAAAGGTTTGTTTTTATCTCCCCAATGTTTTCCTTAATGGATTATCTCTGTAAATTGCTTACTGATAATGAGTCTTTACTGATGATATTATAATGCCTTAATTCCATTAACTTTGTCCTTGGAATGCATGTGATGCTAATATCTTTTTATTTTTTCTTCTTCTGTACCCCTTACCATCCTTTTTAATAATTCATTCCCTTTTTAAAATTGATGAAGGTATGCACTGGAGAGTGCCCTGGTGAACACGATTTGACTGTTATCAGGGTATTAAATAGGCATTATCAACACACATCTGTCCTAAATGTAAAGGCTAGTAGGGCCATACCAACCTAATAATAGGTTCAAGAGGGTGTTATCACCTATTTATTTTAGTGAGCAGTCGTTTCATTCAGTTTAACATGTTGGAACGTGTTGCTTTTAATTTTCACTTTCACTTTTACAATGTAGTAGGTGTAGTAGGCCCCTAATGACCCACATCTGTGGTGCTGATAGAGACTGATAACATCTATTTAATGGCCTAATAACAGTCAAAATGGGTGCCTGATCAAGCCCCACCAAGGGTTTTTTGCATCACATTTGTTGTTGTTTATGTAATCTCTACTTGTACCTTTTTTATATGTGTAAACAAATAAAATCTAAAATCTAATGGAAAGAAGTCGAGTTGAGGATTCTGCAGTCACAGTCGGAGACTCCAGCTGTGCTAGTGGTGACTTCATAAATCTACTCATTCACCCTGATAAAACGTCTGTCCTGCTTTGTAGTCGGCTACACCGTGAGCGGTATTATTTGCACGTTTGTAATTGTTGCTACGAACCTGGATGAGCGCGCATATGGTTGCAATTGCATACCGGTTCTTGATGTGGATTAAAGATGTTGTTTATCATTCAATTAGTTGTGTAACCGGTGAAAAGTGGTCCAATGTTATTATAGGTTTATTAATGTTAAACATTTAACAGATTTCCCGCTGTGCATCTGAGTTTATAACCTCTGGTTCTGTGGACGTATAACATGTGTGAGAGTGCGTGCGCGCTTGTGTGCATAACAAGTGACACGATGTAGATGCCCTCTCTGTCATCATTTATTTTTTTCATGAAACATGACGTTAATTATACACTTAATAAAGGCTATTTGAGGGGAAAAAATGCCCCATCTGTCAAAGTTGATTGCCCGTCTGTTCGTAATGCTCTGGCGCCTTTTCTGCTCTGGTGCCGACCCCTGTTCGAGTTGCGCTCAGAGGGTTGTTCTCGTGGCGCCCTCTCCAGCCTAGGCTCACAACCTTGTCTCTGGCGTCTGACAGAGATGTTCAGAGTTCTCCAGGTCTCCTCAATGGGAGACCGGAGCTTAGAGATGACAGAAACAGGTCCTATATGTAAGCTCGCTCTTGGGAGTAACTTGTAGTACTGCTACCCTTCTCTGTGACATCGTACATGACATCACGGAAGATATGGATGGAGTAATGAATTGAGTTAATGGAGTAATCAAATAATCCGATCATACTCACTTTGTTCAGCAGCCTAATGATCAAATATTGCTGCCAGCAGCAGGTGGAGTTAAGAGACGCTTCAATAGCCTAATGCCAATCACAGCAGCTCCTCTCATCAGCAACACACCGTTTAATGAGCCAAGACTTGAGGAGAAAACTCTTCTTGTCATACTATGACATTATTGCCAACTATGGGGAAATGTTGATTTACCAGAAGATAAAGGAAGAAATAAATGATATGTTTTCAGTTATACTCAAGTTATGTTGATTTACAATGCAGCCTACTCAAGGTGACATTTGGTGTGACTGCACTGCTGTCTCATATGAACCTCTGTGGGATGAATGCGCATCGGCAGATTCTTGCTCGTCTCCTGTATGAAATGGATGTATCCTCACTGTCCTGCATTATTATGAACCATAGTAACGTGGTTATGGGTCATCCATTCACTGCCTCACTCCCTTTTCCTCTCCTCGCAGTTCTCATGCATTAGTTCTGTGTTGTTGACTGTTTATGCTGTGGATGCTTCGACATACAGTAGCTTACGTTGATGTTCAAGTTTGCTTTTCTAAAATCAGTTTGCCCTGCTATTGCAGCGCGTTTTTGCATTGCTACGTGGAGAGCATCCGGACGAACCGACGCACGGCACGGGAGAGCATGGGGGAGGGGTTGAGAACGAGGGTGATGTAATCTATTGATGCAATGTATCGATACACTGTTTACATCCTGCAAAAGCAGCACAGAATATCGCGAGTCCTCTACTAGTCATTAACCTTACTGGCCTTCTCCTGCACCTCCTCCAATGTTCAAATTAATTTGGTGTATCTCTTGATTTGCACCAATCTGCAAGATCCCGAGGGTCCCCATACAAAACATCAGCCTTCAGGTGAGTGAAGTTGGAGTGAATATTTACCTTTAAGTTGCCACAATGAAAACCTAACAGTGTAAAGTTAGATATTTAAAAATGTGTATGTTAAAGTTCCCCAAAAATATATTTCAGTTGTGAATAAGTCCGATATTTTGCCAACAAGACTGGTAATGCTGTTCAGATATTAATTCTCAGCAGATAATTTTAGTAAGTTTACAGATGAAGATTAATATTGTTTGTTTCAAAATGGATTGAGAAGAGGGTTTTTTTGTTGGAACTGTTGTTACTTTTTCTGGGCATTTTCAAATGTTCTGTCTTCAGTTCATTGACTGTTACCTGTTCAGTAAAATCACACAGGTAACATTTAACGGCAAGGTATTTACTGAGCACTGATTATACTTGATTACTATTCAGTTGAGCATGAGAATTCAAACTCAAGGAACCAGGTACCTATTTTTGAGTATTAAAGGTTCCTCCAGGAACCTCTCCTCTAAATTGAGCTGTTAAAGGTTCCTTCAGGAACCTCTCCTCTAAATTGAGCTGTTAAAGGTTCCTTCAGGAACCTCTCCTCTAAATTGAGCTGTTAAAGGTTCCTACAGGAACCTCTCCTCTAAATTGAGCTGTTAAAGGTTCCTCCAGGAATCCCACTAGCAAGCAAAATTCCATGAATATCCCCAGAGTTCCTTGAGGCTCTCCTAATTCTAAGAGTTAAGGGTCCCAGGGTAGTTGCCTGCTTTACCCAGTTTTTAATCCAGGTTTGGACTAACTGTCTTGAGTGAATAATGGACATAGGGTTAAAGAAATTAAGTGATCATTCCAGCTGTCTCAGCCAGAGATCTTAATGAGGAATCTTCTCTGCTGGTTCTAAACGGGTTATTTCATTAATTGAGGCTGAGACACTGCAGCTAATTAATCTTGGTGGAGGTGAAGGAGCTGCAGTTGTTTTACCTGGTGGCCCTCTCAGCAGTGATTCATTGTTGGAGGTCTCTGGTAAACAGTCAGAAGGACACATTGGGGGGAGTTTGTTCTTAAAATCAGGTGTGTGTTGCTGGAAAACCAGCGGCTCGGAGCTCATTCTGCCACGCACGGGTTTTCTCAACCTCGTGAGCTCAACGGGGTTCCAGCCTCCGCGCATGAATGTCGAGCAGAGGGTATGTGAGGTATTCATTTGAACACAAGTGCAGGGTGTCTCCCAAAGCGGCACGCTGATGTAATTACATGTTTTCTCATTACTCATATCCAGATAGATAGCAGGCACTGCAGTGGGGTACGACACTGAGCACTAAAACATGTCAGGGAAGCAGCATTATACACAATGGCCATATGTATACATGGACACTAGAGCAAGGAAGCAGCATATACACGATGGCACATATGTTTACATGGATACTAGAGCAGTGCAGCTATTTGTGATAGTTGATGTCACTTGTGTCATGATGTGTCATTCCAAAACCATGGACATTAAACTTCCGAGGCTGCAGAGGTTGACTCCCATTCAGCCAAAAGGATTAGTGCGGTCCAACACTGATGTCGGTCGGTAACTTTGAGCAAATAGGATGTGTTAACAATACGTTAAACTGTCATATGTGGTTGGTTTTGACGTTGTCAAGAGACCATTATAATTGTGTCATGAATATTTTCATATTTTTTCTACAGTGGAATAATTTTGACTTTTCATTAAGATCTCATTAAATGTTATAAGGCCAGTTTGACGACAAGGAATACAGTACCGAGGTGATTTACGGAGTGACGGACGGATAGCTTTACTTAATGCTAAACTAACCGCCAGTGTTGGGCAAGTTACTCAAGAAGTGTAATTCCTCCTTTAAAAGTAATAATATTACTTACTACTTGGTATCAAAAGTTAGTTAATTAAAAAATTAGTTACATTACTCGTTATGTTACTAGGTATTAATGTCGCTACCCCCCCCAACCAAAATTGTCATGGATCTGTAAATGAATGTGGGTGATTCTTACTGCATACAGCATTTGCATACTTACAGCATCTGAAAGCAGCAGGACACATAATGTATGTTGAGATGTGCCGTGCTAGAGCGCAGTGCCATTACGAGACCTCTACACACATCAGACTGGTTGGTTACAACTCCATATACGTCCGGTTACCAGGATGCATCATAGCCTCTTTTCCAACTATTACACCAGTGATGTGACTGGCTAAGAGAGTATTTCATAATCTCCACACCCGCTGATCTATATAACCTTTACCCAGCCGTGGTGCATGTTGTGCTGCCTCACATACATGAAGGGTGCAAGGCATGCTTTTAGCACCGTGCCTGTCTCTTCCTCTCCCTCAGGGCACAGTCCTACGTGCTCCTGAGGTGATATTCGCCTGAAAGTTCACCAGAGTTCAACTCAATATGATGCAAAGATGCATACTGACCTGCCACGCATTCACATTATTGCAACATAAGCCTACCGAACGCCTAAAACAAATGGCGTTCTGGTAAATCCGGGTAAGTCCGGGCAGAAAATTGGACCGCTAGCTGCATGGCTAACCAAGCTAACTGACAGCAGCTACAGTTAGCAGCATTTTTAGCAACAAATACACAAAGACATTGACAGGTTACGTTGTCTAGATTAATGTCAAGTTGTCATAATAAAGACAACAATGTCAACTTTGCATTAAAATGAATAATTGACCAAATAATAAAGTCAAACTTTCATAAAGACTCATGTTCATGACAGGTGTCATGTCAGTCTTATGCACACCCCTTCAAATAAACCTGTTTTTTCTCCTCACTGCAGTTAAATGAACAGCTTCATGAACCTCTTCAGCTTTGTGTGTTGGATGTATTTGTGGAAGCTCAATGTTGTTGAGGGTCCTGCAGGACCATCAGCTGACTGACGCCCTGCAGCACAAACTCATTACAAACCCCCCCGCTGTTTATTCCCTCAGGTCAGCCAGTTATTCTCAAGCATGTGACATATTGTTGCCACCGTCCACAGCAGAGTTGAGTCAGTTTCCACCCTCTGAGGCCTGCTGGCGGCCCCTTGCTGAGCACCGCCCTGACACGCCATCACTCATTTAACCTCTGTCGACCCGGAGCCACGTGGCACTTTGAGGCGGGTGCCGATGTGAACAGCTTCATCAAACAGCCTCCGCAGCGCTGACACACAGCACATATGGAGAGTCTGTAGATGTCACCCAAATTGAAGGGTGACAGACTGCTGCTGTGAGGCCGAAATACAGAGTGTTTGATGCATTTGAGTGTTTTTACTAAATAAAACTTTGCGGAGATTTTATTTTTTCAAACTCAAAGTAGCACTAAGTAAAGTAACCAAAACTGGGTGTAAATAGGTCTTAATGTCAATATTATTTTCCCCTCAAAAATCATTAGCAAAGACCATTAAACTGAATAATATCTGAAAGATGGAGACACTGCAAACCGCAATGCATATTGCAATGTTTTAATTTAAAGATTAACATTTAAAGAGGATTATTTTTAAATATGCAACTTGCAATATCATGAAAATTAGTTGGCTAACTTGCCAGTAATTTTATTTTTCTCATTGCTTTTCACTAAAACAATACATTAACTATCATAATCTATGTTATGAGATTCTGAGTACAAAATAATTGTTGTTCTTGTGTGTATTTTTACATGGCAAAAAGTACAGTACAGAGTTCAAGAAGTCATTAGCATGATCATGGATGACTATTAAAAGGACATGGAGCACTTAGGGGAAGATGAGGATGAGGAATGGACTTCTAATGCAATGCCTACTGAAGGAAGCACAGATAGTAGTGATGAAGAAGATGAGGACGAGCCCAACAACAACAACAGCACTGGAGAAGAACACAACAACAAAGTGAATAGGAAAGAGTATAATGTGGAAAAAAAATACAGTTTGAACCTCCAGCTGTTGAATTTGATGAAAGGTCTGACTGGACACCATGCATGTATTTCAGTTTGTGACTGGTGAAATGCTACAGGAAACTGCAGAGCAGACCCACTTGAACAGTGTACAGAAACAGGTCAGTAAACACTGGGTACGTTCTGGGTATGTACATACACATTAGTTAGTACAGATTGCTACTGTACGAGCCTATTGGGAAATGGAGACAAAGCCCCGCGCTGTTTGTGATGTCTCAAGAACGATTTCTGAAATTGTATACGCTGATTTACTTCAGGACAACCTCAATGTGACTCTTAATGTCCCGTAGGTGTGAATATGAGTGTGAACGGTTGTCTGTCTCTATGCGCTAGTCCTGTGATAGTCCGGAGACCTGTCCAGGGTGTACCCCGCCTTCACCCAATGTCAGCTGGGATCAGCTCCAGCATGGATGGATGGATGGATGGACAACCTGTGATGACGAGAAGAAGGATGAAATATAAAAATTTAACAATTTCTTCGCATACCTCCCGAAGAATGTCATGCGGTTGATAAAGTTATGATGCCATTCAAGGGAAAATCTCATCTATGTGTCTACATGCCAGCAAAACCTCACAAATGGGGGTTGAAGATGTCGGGCTAGTCTTGGCTTCATGGGACCGTGTATGATGACTGTAGCCTCCAGCAGAATGACATCACTTCTCTTTGCGAAGCAGCTCGAGCAGTAATGGGAGAATAAAAACCTATTAAACCATGATCCATATAAGCTTTTCTTAGTTCTTAGTAGTGATTTCTTTTTTCTTTTATGCGACTAATTTTCATGTTTTATTCAGGAGAGATTTCACAGATTACTGCAGCTGAATTCTCTCATTAATCAGAGGAAGAGTTGCCCGTTAGCTTCTTTGTTCTCTTTCATCTCGGAGAGAGGACTTGCCGCTATACCTGAACAGCTTGTAGGTTTATACCAGCGGCTCCGCTGGCGGCTGCTGCCTGATATAAAACAGACTCTATTGTTTTCATTAATCAGTCTCTCTCTACTGTGGACACTATTACTATTAATGAGTACAAACAGCCAGCAGCAGAGTTCCTCTCTGTCCCGCCGGCTGTTGGAACGATCGCACACCTTCACTGAGAGCATATCTGGACTGAATTCTGTTCACATTTCAAAGGAAAGAATCTGTGTCAGATTATTTTTTTAGTTAGTCGCAAGATAAGCATTTAGCTTTTTAAAACACATTTATCGATAGAGTTCACTTTTTCAAAACTCTTCACACAGTCAGCACAACAGAAGTTAATGTGGACTAAACTGTGGATCATTTCTTCTTTGATACTAAATGCAGTCAATCTTCCAGAATTCAAACTCAACCACCACCAAGCGGCTGAGTACCTACTTACACTCCATTTTGCATGTTTTCATTGTATTGTGAAAACTGTGAAATTGTACTTAAGATAACCCAAAATGACTGCAAATGAGACTGCAGTTTGCTACATTGTGAGACATCTACGCCTAAAAAGAAATGAAAACAAAAAAGAACGGGGACAAGTGAGGCAGAATCCAAAACGTTTAGTACTTGTATGAGTCGATGTGGCGTTTCATAGGTATATTATAGATATCTTATTCATGCATAGTGAATATGTATAGTTTTGTATTGCATTACTGGATTTACTTAAAGCAGCAGTAGGCGAGATTGAAGCAAGATAAGATCAGATAAGATGTTCTTTTATTAGTCCCACAGTCAGGGGATTTGCAGTGAACAGCAGGTGAGGGGACAGCGCAGAAAGAAGAAGCATCAGTAAAAACAAAAAGCGAGATACAACACTGTAAATAAAAGCAAAACAAAAGTAGACAGACATATAAAATATAAACAATTTAAATGGAAGGAAATATAAAAATAGGAACAATATATACAGTATTGAAAATAAACAGACTATTTACACAACTGCACGAGTGGAAAATTTATATTGCACTGTGATTGGAATGAAATTTCACCTGAAAGTATTGCACAGTATGAATTGAAGTTACACCTGAGTAAAACTTTTAAAAAATATGATTAAAAGAAGTTATTTTTATAAAACGGTCACTATATCCTGACAGTAGTGCATGAGACAGGTAATCTGAAAAACATCATGTGTCTCTGTGTCCTCCTGTGATCCTCAAGGCATCTGCAAGATTTCACAGACTGGAGGAAACAACCAATCAGAGCTGATCTGGAGTCTGCCGTCCAGCTGCCGTCTATGAGAGCCGGCTGTCAATCACTCGCAAACTACGACCAAGCGGTCAAACTAGGCAGCGCTGATCAATACGAATTAATATTCTGTTACCGTAACGCCTATTTCTCTCCTCAAATGTTTCCAGAATCTTCTTGTAGTGTACTGTTTAGCTGTAAAATGAGAAAGTTTGTGACCCGGCAGCCATGTTGAGATCAGTCAAGGAAATACCAAGCACCGCCACCAGCCAGAGCACAGCCAATAGGAACGCTCTCTCTCTCTCTCTCTGAAATGACCTGTGATTGGTCAAAGTCTTCTGTCACGGGTTAGATCTTTGAAAGCCTGAAAACAGAGCTTTTCTCTCAGAACACTTGAATAACAATATGCTGAAAGGTTATTATGGAATTTTTGTCCAATGATGCCAAAAAAAAATGCTGCCTACTGAAGCGTGAACGCTGGCGTTGGATGTAAAAAAAAGAATTAAAAATCAGAATGTCTGCTGTGACAAAAAAAAAAAACATCTGTTCACTCTCCGGATGAGTGAGAGGAGGCCTCCGGTCCTCCCGCTGTGGATGGACACCTCAATATTCAGGTTGGATTTCAGGCGTCGGACTCACAGCTGTGAATGAAGCTTTATTAATTTCCTCGCGGTCAGGGTTGTGATTCCTGTTGATACATTCAGCTTTATTGTGATATGGATCTTTAATCTGAGCAGAGACTCGTTGAAGTAATAAGTGCTCAGAATAACTATTTACCATAACAATACCTCCATCTACTCAGTTCTTTCAGCATTCTTCTCATCTGAAACTCATCTGGTATCTTGAACATTCACGTTGCTGTTGTGTAGCTTCTGAATCACATCTGGCAATGTCTGTACTGTAACTAGAAAATTCCAATTGTAGTATCTGAAATGACATCATGCGTTCGCCACTTTGGGGCTCTTCATGAGATAAAAAAAAGCGAATGCAATTAATTCATTGTTATGAATCATTCATGGTTTAAGAATACTTGCAGAAGCCCAGTGTGTCCAGAGAAAAGGATATCAACTATTCAAGTGTATGGCTTTGACTTGGAAAGGATTTTGTTTTAACTCAGATGACAGTGAACATCATGCTTTTACTGTAAAGTAATGCTATTGCTGTTTCATTTGACAATAACAGATTCAACTTTGAAAATATGGTAAAACTCAACACAAAATTTGTGATATGAAACAGAATATACCTCAGGTCTGTTTACTCTCCGCTGCAATAAAGGAAGTGCAGAGAATCCTTGTGGTTATTCACACACATTCATACACTGACGGCAGAGGCCGCCATTCAAGTAAATACTCATTCACACACATCGATGGCTCAGCCTTCAGGAGCTATTTGGGGTTCATTATCTTGCTCAAGGACACTTGGACATGCTGACTAGAGGAGCCGGAGATCGAAACCACCACAGCTGCAACAACATCACAACCGTGCACAAAGATGCAGTCAGGAAACTTTACAGGTGTATAGGTGAGATCAAAATGATGGGTGTGGTCAAAGTAAAGGGGTGGAAGTAGGAGGTTAGGAAACTTTACGCCCTGGCCCGATTTGGTGTTGCGGGCTGGTGTGATCCCATCACAGTTGGTGTTGTGTCTTATATGAAAACATCTGCACCACTTGTTTATTTGTCCAAAACCCCATCTGCAGCTTTCTCATTTAAAATGCTGATGTTGGCACACGGTGAGGAGCTGAATGCTGTTCCTGTGCCTCTCCCTTCCTCCCCCTGCAGACCTGGGGAAGGGCCAACCATAATCTCATGGTTTATGACAAATGGATGTTGCTTGTGTATTATCAGCAGGAGGGGAACACTGTTTCTCTGCAGACAATAAGCAAGTTCATTAAGCCTCTAAAACAGGATCAATAATAGAGGAACAACGTGGCAGTTTTCAGCCCAGCAGATATGAAAGTGAAAATAATTGCTTTCATTGTTTACTGAAATGCTTCAGTAACTACCGTCTGGATTTGTGGTTTCCATTTCTCAGCACGGTGAGGATGTGATTGGAGTAGCTTCTGATAACACTATACAGCAGGAGACAGGAAGCTGGCTCTTACATTTACTCTTCTTTATTTATCTACTCCAGACTGAAGATACAGCAGCAGTGTGGGAAAAAAAGAATTCAGAGTTAAGCAGCAGGTGTTATTTCATATCCAACAGTATATGTCAACAAATCACTCCCTCCCTCACCCATTCACTACTCCCTATAGCCTATAATACACACTCTATGGTGCTATATAGCAGTACATTAATAATTGTTAGCATTTTGCATTTTGACAGCGAGAGAGAAATATGTGTGTTGGCAGCAGGCAGCCGTCACTGTGTGACACCAGTTCAGTCGACATGATTTAATGCAGACTTAAGACCTCCTGCAACTTATACCAACATAAAAAAACAGGTAACATGACCTCCACTTGAATATGTGCCTCCGTTGCATCTTCAGTTGTCTAATAGCTCCTTGAAAGACAAGTAACATACAATGTCATGAACAAGGCAAAAGTGAACATGGCTCACATACCCCCGCTCACTGCTTGACCCCTACTGAAGTAGGGGAGTATAGTCACATGCTCAATGTGCCGCTGTAAGTAAAAAAAATCACAGTTTTTGGCCAAAATGTGAAAACTTTTGGGTCCCCTGGACTTGTAACCCCCAAAAAGCGCAACTAAACCACACTGTCAACCATCAGTTCGTAAGTTAAACAGTTTTCGAGTTCTGCTCCGGAAACAAAAGTGTGAAACGCGAACGGACGGAAGGATGGACTACGTTTTCGCAGGCGTATAATTACATGGAATAACCCTTATAATAACCCCTCATTTCCTGATCTATAAGATGCAACACAGTGCACTGTGGGATTGTTAGACGGTATTATTACACAACTGTGTTGAATACTAGATTCTGATCGGTCAATCACAGCGCTCTGCAGTCTGTAATTTCTCTATAACAGACCGTTGCTATGTATAACGGACCGTTGCTATGGGCGCAGCTCTGATGTTGGACTCTGGCGGACCTTTTTTGTGTCAAAATATTGATTTCTGAAGTAAGTAGCTGTGTAATAAGCGGGATAATGTACAGCTAGTGGGTCATCGCCCTGTCGGGGATTCGCACAACAATGACTGGCTCGCTGTACGTTATCCCTTACGTGTACCTGGCCAGCACAGGGGCGTGCCAAACAGTTTTGATAATGTGGTGCACTTGGATACGAGGTGGGATCCGAAACAATATGTTGTAGGGGGCCATGTTAGAGGCTGTGACAATCATGGCCAATCATATTCACTTCTTTCAGCCTCCTGTAATCTCAAAGCTCTCCCCGTCATGACACGCTCACAGTCTGTGAACCCTTGGGGGAGTTTTCCTCAGGGGGGGGGCCTTCTGGTACTCTCACACATGAATACAGCAGCTCATATATTCTGCCAAGAGCATGTGAGGTCTCTTTTTAAAACAATTCTTATTTGGATATGTTGAAGATCCTACAATCAATAACCATCTGCAGTTAAATACAAACACAGTGCCATACTTACAATGCAAGTAGAATTAAAAATGCAGTCCAGTTTTTGTTGATTTTGTATTTCTTTTACTTCTGAAATTATTTTTTTTAACGTTTGATTCAGTTACATCTGACTGTTTTACATGCAAAAATAATCGCTGACAGTCTGTGAATTAAATACAGTAGTTGCCTCTTTAATCTTCATATTCCAACATAAACATGTTATGATTCACAATTGGGATTTATTTCATTAGGATGATCTTGACTGCGATCTGCAGCTTCACAACATTGAGATTCACAATTTTAACTCTAGGTAAAATTTCAAGGTGTAAAAATAAAAGAAAATATTACATGACTATTGTATATATATTATTATATCGGCACACAAACACAAGGATGCTCTGCTCCTCGTTCTAATCAAACCTGATGATAGGAATATGTTAACGCTGATTAGAAGAGCCAACAGTGAAAAGAGAGGAAGTGTCTCCGTGATTTCATTATGCTGTTGCACTGTTATGAAGTAAACAAGGTTATTTATTTATTTATTTCAATAATTGAGCTTCCTCTTTGATTGTGCTGAAGTCAATAAATCTTTCTGAACAGCCGAACCAGAACAAAGGAAATCTCTCTCCTTTAATGCAGCGAGTCCCTGAAGATTAAACCGTTTTAATTAAATGAACCGCTGAACCTCACTGACACTGAATGTGTCTCATAAACTTCCTTCTCATTTCATGATATTAAAAACTCGTCTTTATTGTGACTTTTCTGTGTTGCAATTAATAAAAACTCTGAAACTATCAAGTGAGGAGCTAAAAGACACATTTGACTTTTGCTCATTTTCAGTCAAACAAGTTCAAAGTCTTTGCCGTAGTTCTGTGGTTACGGTTCTTTATTAGTCCGTGATCATCAAGGCATTATTGACTATGTATTTCTTTAAGATTTTGATCTGAACTTTGTCTTTTTCATTCTATATTTTGATCCTAATATTTGGTTTCTAATGCTGTTAAGAGCAAGACTGCTGATATTTATTTTATTTTTATTTTTTTACAAACGTAAAAATTCATATTTAGTAATTAATAATGAGTGAGCCTTTTCTTCCTCCAATCCAATTTTTCCTGTGTTTGTTCAGTTTTCTTTACTCTTACATAGTTTAATACACATTTTCATTTTCAACATACCACAAAAAGTCCTAACAACATTTTTTCTTAGGTTTAAAAAACACATGTATGTAGGACCTCAGTGGAGACAGCAAAAAACATTTATTGCCAAAGCGAAGGTATATAAAGGCTTACACCGCTGCCCAGATGAGAGAAGTGGGAACAGGTGAGTAGATGGGTGTGGCAGTCAGGTGATGGGGAAAAAAGGGGAAGTCCAAAGGCATCTGGTGGATGGAAAATGGCAATGAAGGAGCCTGGGGAATAGGGAATGTGGCTGGAGAGGAGGAACAGAGAGACACATTGTGACTGCCCACGTGATATATCAGATAATATCAAGTCATGATGTTAATTTATCCAAACGAATGAGCAAGGACATTTTCCCACAGTTTATTACTACAATTACAAACAAATACACAAGTCAATAAAGTGTAAATAAAATGTATACACCAACAGTCTAACATCAATACTTCAGCTGTAATTCATTCATCGTATTCATGAGGGTGAAAGTAGGAGGAGCTATCATGTTTTGATGTGGAATATTAATATTTAACAAGACCTATATTCAGCCTTGATTATAGACATGAGAGTCAGAGCAGAGGAGAACTTTAGATGAACTGCACACGACTCAACATGAGAACACAGCTGAGGAATAAATGAATAAAGACAGACTGCTGCTGAGCTGAAGCCTTTAAAAACAACATCAACTGTTAAATTGTTGCAGCAACTGGTCGGTTCAATTTGTACAAGTAGAATATCTAATTGATCAATAAAGCTGAGAACACTGTCATTAGTCCCAGAAAGTGCTGCTGAGGACACAGACGGACTGAGGAGAGACGGACAAAGTCAGAGACTGGCAGCAGTGGATCTACAGGTGAAATCTGGGTGAGAAGAAATGTAATAAATAGAGCAACATCCAGCTGCCCCTGTTGCTCTGCAACTACAGACCTAACTGTTTTAATTAGAACTACTTTTTACTACAGAAATAATCCCTGTGGAAACCAATAATGTTCATCTTTACTTGTTTTTGCTTTGTAACGTCGATGCCTTGATATATCTTGATGTTAAGTGCGTTTGTATGCTGTCATTCTTGCTAAGGCTAACATTGTTGATGAGGGCTGCACAATATCTCACTAATGTCTGGCTGTATGTTTGTCAGCGGTCAATACAAATGATCCTGCTAGTCTTGCTGAACAGCTTCCCCATAAGGAAGTGTGTAACTACGTCAGGTGTTTGTTAAAGCCTGTGAATGCCCGCCCGCCCCCCCACCCCCCATCGCTTTGTGATGCTGTGTACCTAATTCTGAACAGATTCCTTTCTCCATAGCTCCGGGTCTCTGACCGTCTCCCACCAGTCCTTGTCTCTGTTATCCTGACGTAAATACGCAGCACCAGCAGAGATTACACAAAAAATATGTTCCCGGGATCTCTAATGGTCTATGAATCTAAACAAATATTGGTATTAATACTAATATGAGAACAATATTTGTTAAAAATGCATATTCTGTCCTCATATTCTCTAAAAATAAAAACTCTAAACCCTCATAATTCATGTGATTTTAAAGCCACCTGGTTTCCTGGACTTGTGTCTCTAGGTTTTGTGATGTTAAACTTTAGTGGATTAATGGATTCACTTGATGAAATCTGCAGATAATGAAATTATGGACAAAAACATTAGACTGCTGAATTTTTTATGAGCGGGATGATAAATGGAGGAAAAAAAGTGCTCACAACACAAAACAGAAACCAGTGAAATAATAACTCTGGTTCAATAATTGAGCATTTATTGTCCTTTGATGATGGATTCCCCTCATATTTCTCTCTGCTGGGTTTTGCTGCGGTGTATTATTTTACATTCAAGGTTGATTTTCTCAAGTACAAATCTTTGAATGAACAGACTCCCCCGGTCCCTGAACACACAGCTATCATCATCATCTGACAGCCTGAGAGCAGCATGTGCACTTTTATCAGATTATACTTTATTGTGAAATATGTCAATGCGATTCCCCTTTTTGTTTTTCTGTCCAGAGAGCAGTGGAAGCCTCTTTCAGCGGATTGACCACAGGCAGGTTACAGTGTTGTCAATCATGATATAGATTTTCTGTTTGGACTCATGAAGCAGAACATTAGCTGTACTTTTATATGTATAGTGTAATAAAAGAAAATCTCCTGTAGACCTGAGACTTGGACTTGAGTCAGTCTTGAGTCATAATAATGAACACTTGGACTTGACTGCTGTGGGACTTCACACCCCAAATATTGATGATGATGATTCAAGATTCAACTCTCATGTTTTGACCTGGTTAAATCCTGGATCAACACAATCAGACAGACCTGGCATGGGATTAGTCTCGACTGACTTAAGACTCAAGTCTAGCTTAGACAAGACTTGAGACTTTTTTTCAACTGACTTGAGACAGGACACTTCAGCATGTCTCAACTGACTTGACATTTTACTAGGACTTGCCTCAGTGGAGACTCCGTTGACTGACTTGGACTTGTCTTAACTACCTAGAGACATCTCTAGTTAGTCAAGACAAATCCAAGTCCAACAAAAACGATCCTGATTGGTCAATCACAGCGTTCTGTGGTCTGTAAGTTCTGTATTACAGACCGTTGCTATGTATAACAGACCGTTGCTATGGGCGCAGCTCTGATGTCGGACTCTGGCGGACCGTTTTTGCGTGAAAATATAGATTTCTTCAGTAAGTAGCCGTGTAATAAGTGGGATAATGTACAGCTAGCGGGTCATTGTTGTGAAAGAATCCCCTTCAGGGCGAAGAGAGACCCCTCCGCGAAGCATCGCCGTGTCGGGGATTCTTTCACAACAATGACCGGCTCGCTGTACATTATCCCTTACTTAGTGTCCAGGTGACTAACAGGGACAACACCTTTTGAAATTGGTCCAGTATTGAGAGAGAACGCTGCAGCCGCTAAACGAGCTGTAATGTCATCATTTGGGGGTTATTGTTGCCACTGATTGGCTTAGATTGTTTGTATATCTGACAACATTATGGAAAGGACCCTAAAGAGAAATAAAATGTTTTTCTGACCTTTCTCTTGATCCGGTCTGTTTGTGTGTCTCACTCGGAGAAGTCTTGTTCTGAAATCTAACGTTGCATCCCCATTGTCAAAATCATCTAAATACTCAACCATGACATTGAATCTTTTAGATAAGACTAAGCTACGCTTTCTGTACTCCAACCCTACAAAGTCTGACAACACCAGCGTCCCTTGGCACTCCTCTCTCCACTCTCACTCTCCACTGTCGTCTCTTCCGGCAAAAAGTCACATGACACAATAACAAACAGGAAGTGAAAGGGAAGAAAAAGATTTTATTTCTCTTTAGGGTTCTATCCATAATGTTGTCAGACACTTCTAATAACAATCTGAGCCTGTCAGTGGTAAAAGAAAACACTTTTAGTGGGTGTAAACTGACGGTGCCAGGTTGCCCCAAGCGATTACATTACAGCTTGTTTAGCAGCTGGCGGCTGCAGCGTTCTCCCTCAATACTGGACCAATTTCAAAAAGTGTTGTCCCCATTAGTCACCTAGACACTAAAACAGGTTGAAAAATACCAAAGTTATCCTTTAAGGTTTCACTTTCACGTTATAATCAGCTGTTCGTTTGTGTCCCGTCTTCACAACGTTCAGTGACATTTTTACTCTACAAAGGTAGTTAGTTTTAAGCCCAACCATGCAGTTTTTTCCTAAACCTAACTATAGTGGTTTTATTGCCTGAACCTAAGCAAGTGTTTTTGTTTAATTCGCAGCATTAAGCACGTGTTTACTGCGACCGGAAAAGTGACGCCGAGGGGTCTGACAAAGCGTCAGTATGTGACGAGCTGGGATGAGAACGAGTTGCGTATTTGCAGCAGGCAGCTGTTTTCATCAAACTAACTGTAATAAAGCCATTGTACACTAGCTGCTCAGCACCAAACAGCAGGTGGGCAAAGTTAGAGACAAGCTGGTGAAGGAAAGTGGATATTTTTTTCTTTCATGAGTTGGTGAAGACAAACCAGAGCTGAAAGAAAAGTGCTCCTTCATCTGTTTCAGCATCACGTATGTAGAACTGACAGTCAGTTTCCATGTCTTAAAAGTAATAGGGTGCACATGCAACCATAGTCCTGCACTTCTTTTACTTTATTATTATTATTTATTATATTTTCAGCCTCGGTCAAATCGGCGTTGATCTCGATTGTATCTCCGGCTGAATCCCAGCGAACGCCACGTGAATGACTGATCTGAGCCTGCAGTCTTCTCTCTGTGAGGCTCATATTACCTGTCTGACATAAAGATAATAACCTGTCCTCTGCTAGTGTGCCTTTTGATGTATTTGCAGTAACATGAAGGCAATATGAGATATCAGCTCCTGTATTATCCAGAGAGAGGAGGCAGAGTTGTTATTTAATCATCGGCCTGTTTGCCTTTCATATTAGCCTCAGTGTCTCCTCTGCTGTACCACCGTAGTGGAGGCAGTGAGCTCCAGAGAGCTGGAGGTGGGTGGAGGTTTCCACAGAGGGAACAGCAGCAAACATGGACCTGTTCCAGGTTATTATCAAGCAGCAGAGCTGCTCAGAGCTCAAACAACTGCTGATATGTATCTATATGCACAGGTGTAATTTAGAGCTGGATATCTCTGAGTAGAGACTCTATTGTCTTTGTAGCATATTGAAAACTCTCAAGGTCTCTGTAGTTGGCAAAAAGCTCCTGAGATTCTTAGTCTTGTTAATCTTTGAGATATTTTCTCATTTAATCTTAACTTTACTAATTTTGACATTCAGTCTCTTTCTCCACACACTGTCTTTTCTCCCACTGAGCTTTATCTTGTTTGGACGCAGTATTTTGTACAAACAGAGAGAGAGAGGTTCATTGCTCAGTCTATTACATTGAAATACATTATGATAATAAACTTCATAACTCTCATTTCAAGTTTACACTCAGTGTTCTTTCCTGAATACAGACATTACATTAAAAAAAGCAGATTGCATAGATTGAATGAATTACACAGAAGAACAAAAAGAGAAAAAGTTATTGTTCAGGTTTTCCCTTTTTGTGAAGCAGTCAGAGAGCAGAACGCTTCTGAAGGGCACAAAGTGAAGAATGACAGGTTATCTTATTGAATAAGGAGGAGGAGGTTTTATTGCAGGTTTAATGGGACGCCTCATATCCTCTGATGTATCACCAGAGTCCGCTCGTTATGTATGTGTGTGTGTGTGTGTGTGTGTGTGTGTGTGTGTGTGTGTGTGTGTGTGTGTGCGTGTGCGTGCGTGTGTGTGCGTGTGTGTGTGTGTGTGTGTGTGTCCTTCACTGGCAGGGCCCGAAGCCTTTACCTCTGCTCTCCATCACTCTGTTTGTCATTTTAACACCATTTAATTCACTTTGGTCATAACACTGTGTGATCTGCAGGGTGTATCTGCACAAACAGTCCACTAACTGTTTTCTGACTGTGACGTAGATTATTCGTATTTCTCAAAATGATTCCTCACAGTGCTCGAAGTGGCAGCTTTTGTTCAAAACCATCTACATTCCCGTCAGGTCTCTCTTGGTGTAGCTGTCACAGTGCTGTATGCAGCGTCGCTGGGACATATATTGGGAAAGAGACGTCTGTAACTCAGCGGATCATTTTTTTGGGAGTTAAAGGAGCGAGGGCTGGGAGGTGGGGTTAAAGGAGCTGGGAGGCGGAGTTAAGGGAGCGAGGGCTGGAAGGAAGAGTTAAAGCAGCGAGGGCTGGGAGACGGGGTTAAAGGAGCGAGGGCTGCGAGGCGGGGTTAAAGGAGCGAGGGCTGGGAGGTGGGGTTAAAGGAGCGAGGGCTGGGAGGCGGGCTTAAAGGAGCGAGGGCTGGGAGGCAGAGTTAAAGGAGCGAGGGCCGGGAGGCGGGGTTAAAGGAGCGAGGGCCGGGAGGCGGGGTTAAAGGAGCGAGGGCTGGGAAGGGGAGTTAAAGGAGCGAGGGCCGGGAGGCGGGCTTAAAGGAGCGAGGGCTGGGAGGTGGAGTTAAAGGAGCGAGGGCCGGGAGGCGGGGTTAAAGGAGCGAGGGCTGGGAGGCGGAGTTAAAGGAGCGAGGGCTGGGAGGGGGAGTTAAAGGAGCGAGGGCTTGGAGGGGGAGTTAAAAGGAGCGAGGGCTGGGAGGCGGAGATAAAGGAGCGAGGGCTTGGAGGGGGAGTTAAAAGGAGCGAGGGCTGGGAGGCGGAGTTAAAGGAGCGAGGGCAAAGTTGTCTAACTGTTCCTTTGAAATATCACAACTTCAGTGTTTTGTTGGAGCTCTTCTTGCTTTAATGAAAGCCGGACTGTATTAATCATGCTAATTACAGCCCGTGGCCTCTGCCACTGGCCGTCTTTAAAGCTGATAAGGTTTTATGTGTTGGGACAGCAGAGACGTGGCCGAAGAGCTGATAAATGTTGACACTTGGTCCCCCGTGTGTCCGGCAGGGCGAGGCTGTTATTACACTGTTCTGACATAAGAGGCTCTAACTGCAGCTGACTGGGAGCTCCCACTGGAGCCGGCAGTCTGTCAGAAGAGCCGAGTCATCACAGCAATGATTAAAACAGAGTATACAACTGTAAAGGGATGATACTCTGAGTCAGCATTATACCTACCAGCCACCAGTGAAGGGAAATAAGGAAAGAAAACAGAAAAACAAAGCACATGCCTGGCGGCTTGTTTCAACTTCCTGTCTACAGTAGATTACAAATGAATAACTGCTGGACTCCCACACTGATTCTACTTCCTGTGAATCAATGATAACAGTATACATTTTATTTACAGAGTGCTTTTCAGGGTACTCAAAGACACTTTACTTCAGTTAAAATGATCATAGAAAACAACACACTAAAATTACACAACATTAATCACACATTTTATATAATAAATCATATATTTTTTGTAAAACAGTAATTAAAGTATATAGAGGTGACAGTATAATGGTAACGTGTCATAGTGATGAGCTCAGGGTCTCTTCTGGCCTGTGATATGAATCTGTCCCTGAGCCTGGTGCTGCGGGACTGGATGCTGAAAATAAGTCTGAAAGACGAATGAACGTGATTTGTTAATGTTTTGGGACGGTGAGCTTAGTTCAAAATTGTGAACTATGAACGTGAACTAGTTCATTTCAATCTATGTGAGCTGAACTTTGAGTTAGTGAAGTGACTGACTCCCAGGTACTTGTAGTCCTGCACAGTGTCTACATCCACTCCTTGGCTGGAAATGGGTGTAGGGGGTGTTAACCGTCTGCTGAAGTCCACCAGTGTTGAGCTGCAGGTGGTTCAACACCACTCAACGAAGGAGTCCAGTACGCTGCCTCCTCCCCCCTCGATGATAGAACCAAACTCATCAGAGAACTTGTGCAGGTGGCAGGACTTGGAGTTGTATCTGAAGGTGTAGAGGGTGAGTAGACATTGTGATAGGACCATCCCCTGTGGGGCCCACGTGTTGCTTGCCTACCTTCATCACTATCCCCTTGCCCCCCCCCCAGCAGGGAAGGCCAGATGGTGTTGAATGCACCGGAGAAATCAACGAACATGACTCTCGCAGTGCTACCTGACCAGTCCAGGTGAACATATAGGCACGGTGAAGCAGGAAGATGATGGCAGGAGAACAAATCATTTTTACACACTATACACACTGTAGCACTGAGAGGTCCTGATGTGTGTGGCCTATGGAGTCAGGACTGAGCTGTTGTACCTCCTAAACATTTCCTCTTCAAAATAATATTCCCTGGATCCGTGAGTAACATGCTGGTGAATTTGCACATGCTTTTTCTTTTACCTTTATTACCAAATATATATTTACCAAATGAAACGGCCTGAAAAGTTTTCCCAAAGCCATGACTCAGGCCTGCAACAGGGGTTTCAATTACAGCTTGGTTTGTGTTTTACAACAGTGTGCGGGTGTGTGAGCCCACAGTAGATTAAAGGAGATGTTCACATGTTAAAGAGGAGGCACTCGTGATATTAAAACCTAATTAGAGTTAACTGACATAATTTAAGAGAGATTTAAAGGTCATAAGAGAACCCAATTATTAATTCTGTGTTTACTACCATTGGGTATTCTCAGGTATGTGTATTCAGTGAGTGATCTAAGTTAATGTTGTGTTGCGTACTTGGACTAATACCTAACAAAATTTGGTCTATTTGAATTTAAAGTATACTTGTGTCATATTTCAACATTGATAATTCATGTTTTGGTACTAACTGCTTAAAAAGGGTTATAAAAGTAAAACACAGGATAACAAAAGTTAAACAGGAGGTTTATAACGGTATTATACTTAGATTTATTGGAGGCACCGCCAGATATTTGAATTAGACTAAAAAAGACAGGTTGTAGAAAATACTAATCAGATATACAGGAAATAGCGCCATTATATTTGAAACCGTACCCAGGCCCCGCCCATAGTACTACCACACATAGCAGACTTAAATAGCTACATGGGATGTTAGTGTGTTACGTACAGAATATGGTTTGAGAGTTAACTTGGATGGCAGGAGATGAGTGAAAAATGGTAGACGTTATATTTTAAGACATGCTCAGGAGCAGTAGCCCGTCTAGTGGCTCTGCAGTTGGTTTCTACCGGGCGGGCTGGAAAGTGATGAAGGCCAGAGGAATGCATGGTGGACAGGTGGGAGAGCAGCTGTTCCCAGCAGATATTGAAACATCACCAAAATGAGCCAGATGGCAGCTCTCGACACGTTGAAAAACAACCTGTGCTTCGAACGGAGGGAGCCCGGCGATGACGAATGACTTGATTAATACGAGACTGTGGTGGAGCCAAAATTAAATCACACTCCGTCCTGTCGGCTGTTTTGTTGTGTGGCTTCATTGTCACGGACTCACCGCACTAGATCAAACATATTATGACAGTATCAGCTGCTCTTTTTTTGATCACACACACACTGAATTATATCACACGAAGCATTTTGTCTTCAAGATCTCAGCGCCAGTCCCTGCCTGCCTGGTTATGGAGTTTTGGATCTTTGGCTGAATGTAACTCATTCTTTATTCTTCCTCTTTAAATAATAAATCTCCTGCATCTCTCAGACTTGAAAGAAATTATACATTTATGGAGTGATTCTGAGGTGAGAATGGTGGAGAAACCAGCGAGGTGTTCACAACCTCAGACACTGTAGGTGTAAAACTTGCTGACGTAATATAACAGCATTTTAATGGAAGCATCATAACCTGATACATCTGGAACCAGGGGTTATGTTTCCTCATATCCTTCCATATACAAAAGTGTAAGGTTTATTTTTTCTGTCTTGTGGTTTTTAGTTTATTTATGCTAGTGGCATGGCTCCAGGGATGATAATGCAGTTATCTGTCCACCACCACATTGGTCCAGAATGAAATACATCAACAATTATCAGATGGATTGCAGTGAACAGACATTCATGTTCCTCACAGCATATAAGTAGTTTTTACAGTGTTCAGTCAGTGAACTTTAACTTCCCATCTCTCTCTCTCTCTCTCTCTCTCTCTCTCTCTCTCTCTCTCTGTCCCACATGACCCAGTGTTGTAATTCTACTTTAATTGCACTCAATTCATCCACACTGTAAACAATGCAGCTCAATGAGAATTTAATGAGTGGGCGAGCACCTCGATGTTTGAGGTGATTAGGCATTAATGAGCCTGTCTGTTAATTGCCTACATCAGGCTCAACATTAATACTGTGTGCTGAACACTGCTGGGCTTATGGGATGATCAACCACACACACACACACACACACACACACACACACACATACATTGTCCTTTGGCAAAACGTGGAGTGAAGGCGGGCAGATGTTGGCTGAGCAATAATTCATGATTACCTTTAATCACTTTCTGTAACGAGCATTTTGTCCCCCAGTAACGGAGACCGGGGAGCCGTCTGGAGACAGCTGATGAAAAATTCACAGCTCTAACAATAACAGTCATCCGGATGCACACATCTGAATCACCAAACACATCTTAGATATTGTCAAACAGTTGCAAATGGTCTGGTGTTGAGAAATTCTGCATTGGACTGTGATAGAAAGAAATTTGGCTGAAAGAGATGGAAGAAAGCTACTGTGCTGATCTCATTACTGTGTTTCTTAAATGTTCGTAATGGCCGGGACACACTGTGAATGTGAGCAGCTGCCTCGCTGGACTACTGTGTTTCTCAAGCATGTGGTGTCCACACCAGCAGCGTTTCTGCTGCAGCGCTGCTGCTGTTGTTGTCAGCTCTTTCTTTCTACATAGAGTTTGCCTTTCATAATGGCCATTTCATTTCATTATAAATGTCATTTATATTTATTTTGGACAGAAAAAGTTTAAGAAGCGTGTGCTCATTTGTAATAATACACAATTAAAAGTATTAATTTATGGAGCTGTGCAAGTCACTTCATGTCCCACAACACTGTCCTGCAAATATTTCAGAATAAAAGCCTTGTGTTAACAAATAAATAAATTCTGTCCAACGGAAACAGGAAGAGTTGTGATAAAAATAAATATTACTTTTTTTTCATGTCTGTGACATATTCTGCAGATATAGACGTTAAAACTGCAGTAATGTTGCTGGTATGAACCCAGCTAGCAAAATTGTGTCGACCCACGTGCAGCCCGAATTGTGCGTGCCGGAACAAAAACAGTCACCCCAAAGCCGGGCAGGCCAAGTCGGCATAGTCTCAGCCTTGATGTATGGCTGCAGTCTGGAGTGGTAGTTCTGTATGGGGTCAGATCGGTCTCAACATTCACAAATGCACACAGAAGGATTCACAAATGTATTTTGTGATTTATATATAAATAAACTCTCTCCACATAAATATTTTTCACTAAACAAAAAAATATATATCGTTGTATATAAATGTAAAAAGAAAATCCACATAAATAAATAAGGTTCACAAATATATTTCTGATGAACACACAAATATTTCTTGTTTTAAATAAATGTAATAGAAATCCTCAAAAATAAAGTACTAGCATCTTCATCAAAAACATATTTGGATTTTGTTACATTTATATACAAACTGTTGAACTTGCATTTACAAACTGCTGGTCATGTGTGACCTTCACTGGATCTGTGTGTGGGTTTTATGAGACTCCCCTGACGTGCACCGATCCACAAATGCATTTTTTTCAACAGGGAATCATCTGTTGCCAATCAGATTAACATTAAAGCATGTAAACATGTTGTAGTGGGCAATAAACATACATATATGAACCTGATAAATGGGCACAATATGTGACCTTTAAGTTCATTAATTCAGCTTTGATTGACGTTACACAGAACACTGTGTAGACTTTACGATGACGTCTTTCACTGTATATTTCATTTCCACCTCATCATATCACCTGCGACTGGCTCTTGAAAACTTAATGTGTGCCTGGTCTGAAGTATGCATGAGGTGCACACGTTCTCACCATATGTTGCTCTTTTATAAATACCATGTGTAAGAAATGGTGTCTGCATGGCTTTTGTGCATATGTATTATTTACATTAACATCTGGCCCCAGGTACATACCAAATGTGAAAAACTCTCAGTGGCAAATTCAATTTTTTTGCCAGCGCTAATTAAATATGTGTCTCAAGTGTTTAATCTGTACACATACAAACATGTAAAAACAACAGTTTGTAGGTTTAGGGCAAGTTTGTGCAGGTACTGTTCCAGTTTTTGTTTTTTTTATCTGTACACAGGAATATTTCAGAGTTCAGTCGAGTCATGAAAAAAATTTAAACTCTTAAGTCATCATAGTATGAAGAACGCGGACGAAAATGTGCGTCACTTTCCACCTCTCCATATTACACAGCTCACACACTCTTTTCTTTTGGTATGAAAGTGAATAAATCTGTGTGACCGTGGGGAAGCAGTCCTCAGCAGCAGAACACCAGATGTTTTTTTCTTTTTTCTTTTTTGGTCTGGATTGAAATTGTAAAAAATTGACTCTTTACAACTGAATCTGCTGAAATATTAATGGATCTGCATTATTTTGATGCTCCTATGTTTTATTCATCCCCAAGGAGTAAAATCCAACTAAAAGCAAATAAAAGGCATTTCAAGTCAAACAAGTACCATTTCCAAGTTCAGAAAAATGTATAAATGTATTAATAAAAGAAAAGACGCTGCTGCTGAAGACTGAAAATAAATCAAGCATCCATCTGCAGCAATGGAGCAGTTCAATCATTCAGCTGAGTGAGGAGGGAAGGAAGGAAGGAAGGAAGCAAGGAAAAAAGACACACAACTTTCCTACTGTACTGGCTGAAATATATGACAATATTTTTCCTGGAAATTCTGTTATAAAAAATGGGGGTCGTATCATATTGGAGGACGAGACCTTTACGTGCTCACAACAACTGATTTCTCGAAGGTTTGTCCATCTGTTTGTTAACATCATATGGGATGGATGGTGGACTATTACATGGGAGAAAGAGTCCCATGTTTATGAGGTGGAGGTTTGTCGACAGTGCCAGGATGGCTATGTTCCCCCTGTTTCCAGTCTTTATGGAAAGATAACTGGCCACTATCTGTAAACTTCATATTGACCAAACAGATACGAGAGTGGTATAAACCTCACAGCAAAAGAGAAAGCTATTGTTGCTATAGACTAGTGTTTTTTTCTGTCTGTTTATACTGTGTCAGCACTTAGTGTGTAGTTAGCTCGTATAACCTACAGTAGTGTCTACCGGCTCATATAATGTGTTTTGCCGCCACCGAGGAAAATAATTCCTGACGAGTGAAAATGAGTCAAAATTGTCTCCTGACATCTTAAGCGACCGAATCATCTGTCAACCAAGAATTACCGCTGTCATGGAAACTGATGATAAGGAGCTTGAACAGTCTAAAAGATACTAACAGCTAGAGAAAATCCTTCCACTCCAGCAGCCTGACAGGACTGAGTGTGAATATGTGACATGGCACACTAATGTGGGACTTGTGTTTGTTGTTGATTAAAAGTATTTTATCTTTCACTTTTATGAGAAAAAAATTTCAAGGATGAGGACGATTTTCTCCTCGGACTAGTTGTAGGGTTAGTATTATAATGTTATATAAGAAAAATGCCACGATTTGCCTCTGTGGCCCTCGGATTTTTGTTAAGGCTTTTGATTATCCTGTATTATATATATATATATATATATATAGTAGTTTATAATTTGTTCTGATTAGTCTAGAAGAGGATTTGGGTTTCTAGGTTTTTGGGGTTTTCTGTTATATTCCTTGTTTCATGCATTCATTTAGTGTTTCCTGTTTTATTTTGTTAGCCACTCTCCTCATGTGTCCTGTTTGGTTTTACTTCCTGCCTTTATGTGTTTTCCCGCCCTGATTCGTTTCACGTATACGTACAGTTAGCCTCGTTAGTCAGCTCCTTTCCTTTTCCCAGTGTTTATGAATTAGTACAGACTGATTTGCCTTCCTGAATACCCTCAGGTGATTTGTCCTTTTCGTGGCTGCCTCTGAGCATCACACCAGAGCTGTAAAACTGAATTCTGATCAGATGACTTCTGACCTCAAACACACCTGAAGCTTCTTCCCCTGCAGCCTGGGGATGTTTCTTCTTTGTTTCCATATTAACTGCTGTTGTCCAGGTAACTCTGAGTCATCCAGCCTTTGTCCCAAAGACTCATGGGATATTCTTCCTCCTCTGCTGGAAGGTTTCATTCACTCTTGTTCTGCGGTCGAAAAGTCTTTTTCTCTTAGGAAAGTTCCTAATGGAGTGAAATGACCCAGAAGTATCTCGGTAGCAGCCATGATAAGAGCTGGTCTAATACTCCGTATGCTGAGGAAAGGTGCTTCAATGCTTCCTTTATTATCTCCTTTAGCATAGGATACACCGGAGCATCCTTTACCAAAGGAAAGGAGAGAATAACATCCCACAATTCCCTGCGGCTTCAACTTTTAAAGCGATGCACCATTCTGCTGTTCATGAAAACAAACAAGATGCTTATCTCGTATTTTCATACATTCATATAGCAATTGATATTCATGTTGATAAATAACTTAACAACAATCTTGGCTGATGGAAATGTAAAAATTCTGAATGAGAGATGCACATTCAGCAGTATTAATACAAGACTCTAATGATAAAAAAATCAATATTGTTGGTCATGATAAAATCCTGGCAGATAAGACTCAAGTGATCTTGAGACATTGTTTCTGTGTGGACTGTGAGCACATGTTGGTCTTGCGCACTGTCTTCCATTAAAGCTGAAGTAGGCGAGATTGGAGCAAATATGATTAAAAAAAGTTATTTTTATAAAACGGTCACTATATCGTGACAGTAGTGCATGAGACAGGTAACCTGAAAAAAATCATGTGCCTCAATGTCCTCCAGTGCTACTAACAGCATGTGCAAGATTTCACAGACCGGAGGAAAACAAGCAGTCAGAGGCTGATCTGAGGTCTGCTGTCCAACTACCGTCTATGAGAGCCGGCTGTCAATCACTCTCGAACTCCGACCAAACGGTTAAACTAGGCAGCGCTGATCAAATATGAATCAATATTATGTTACGTTAATGCCTATTTCTCTCCTCAAATGTTTTCAGAATCATCTTGTAGTGCACGGTTTAGCTGTAAAATGAGAAAGTTTGTGATCCCGCTGCCATTGTAAAATCCGTTGAAGGATTGCCAAGTTCCGGTCACATCCAATAGGAACGCTCTCTCAATGAAATGACCTGTGATTGGTCAAAGTCTCCCATCACAGGCTAGATTTTCTAAAGCCTGAAAACAGAGCCATGAGGAGGAGCAGAAGTGATTGAATTACAATATGCTGAAAGGTTATTATGGAATTTTTACCCAATGGTGCCAAAAATATACTGCCTGCTGCCAAATTAAGCCTAACAGTATTGATGGAATTATAACTTGTAAAGGTGAAAATTTAACAAGAAAATAAAACACTAAAAGTTCAAGATATTTCCTTCCCCTTTCACCTGCCTCAGAAAGCTTTTTGCAATGCAGTTGTCACCAAAATCTAATGATTGAGATTATGTTTGTATGAACAAAACATATTGCAATGTTCAATCAGCAGACTTTGGTGTTTCTGCTGACTGATGGCTGAGTGTAAAACAGTCCTGACAGGAGATCTGATGCTACTTCCTCCCTCAGAGCTCTGAGGAGTCTTCTGGAAAAAACACAACTGTTGGACAGATAAAGACGCTCTCTCTCTCTCTCTCTCTCTCTCTCTCTCTCTCTCTCTCTCTCTCTCTCTCTCTCTCTCAATCTCTCTCTCTCTCTCTCTCTCTCTTGAGGCATTAAAAATGTGCACTTTTAAAATGCTCTGTCAAAATAGAGGCATCTACCAGCAGCAATATCACCACCCTCTGCTCATGTGTAAAAGGACACTGTGATGTGGATTCAGTGCTGTGACAGCGGGAGACTACCCCCGTGTGGACACAGAGGTGGCCTGCAGTTTGTGAAACTCCAGTATTTCAACTGGCTCACAATTATGATTTAGAATACATTTTTTTAGATCTTATTGATTACTTTAAGGCCCTTCATGGCCTGTTTCTCACTCTTCCTGAACTTTTATTCCCAGATCCTCATCTTACATTTCATGTTTTAGTTTGTTTAGTTTTTGTTTATAGATTATTTTTTGGGGCTTTTTGTGATGAATATTGATTATTATGTAGCCCAGTTAAAATTATGCATACATAAATAGTTGTCTGTGATAAATAAACAAATAAATAGGGTTTGTTAAAAAAAAGAATGGTAAAAATACATATTTTTCATTGAGTTAAAATGCTGAGTTCATGGGTTAAAAAATGTTAAGAATGGTAAAAAAAAAATGCATATTGCATATGCAAGCATGTATTTTTATTATTTTATTTTGATGAAGCTTTTAATTTGATAGAGTGGCATCTTTCTGTGTATCTAATCACGTGTGTTCTGCTTGTGGATTGGCTGGCATGTGTGTGCATGCAGAGAGAGAGAGAGAGAGAGAGAGAGAGAGAATTAAATTAAATTAAATTAATTGCTGCTCCTCTCTGCTGCTGCTGCTCCTCTCTGCTGCTCTCTGCTGCACCTCACTTTAACAGGTCCATTCGTCCTTCCACTAACTCCCTCCCACTAACAAGCTGCTGTAGCACGTGACTTTAACAGGTCCACCCCTCCATCCTCTAACGTAAGTTATGTCCATAACTATGGATCTATGAGACCGAAGGATGACCGTCACCACGGTCTTCACCTTGAATGAAGCCATTCTTCTTCCTATCTGCGAGACCATAATATCAACAAAGTCATGTGACTGACCTTAAGAGGCTGGCCGTAGGTTATAAAGCAACCGGAAAACCATGCCTCTTCCTCCTGCCTGGAACACGTCAGCCCGTTCTGAGCGACAAGAGATGGTGACGGTCATCCTTCGGTCTCATAGATCCATAGTTATGGACATAACTTACGATCTATTTCGACCTCACTCTGACCGTCACCACGGTCTTCACCTTGGATGACTAATATCAACATTGTCGCGAGGAACGGAAGATTCCACCGCCTCACCAACATGCTCGGCGGCCGACATAAGAACTGTGGAGCCAATTGCCGTAGACGTCACATTGACTCTATAAAACCTTGCAAACGTGCATGGAGTACTCCATGATGCTGCTGCACAAATGTCCCCAACAGCAACTCCCTTTAGAGCTGCCCATGAAGTGGCCACACTGTGTGTGGAGTGGGCTACCAGACCTTCTGGAACTGGGAAATCTTGGTTAGAGTAAGCCTGAGAAATTGTCTCCACCAACCAGTGGGACAGACGCTGCTTAGACAGGGGGTGACCAAACTTCTTGCCCCCATAACAAACGAACAGCTGAGTGTGTGCCTGCCTCAGCGTCCGAGTACGATCAACATAGGCCTTCAGTGCCCTTACTGGACACAATGTATGAAGAGCCGCTCCCTCTTGGCAAGATGGATCAGGTTGGAATGTTTCCATTTCAATAGCCTGATTCACTGTCTGAGGGCTTACCACTTTAGGGAGGAAGAACGGGTTCGGCCACAGGGACACCCCTGCATATTCTGCTCTCCACCTCAAGCACTCGCTGCTCACAGACAGTGCGTGTAGCTCACTCACCCTCTTGGCAGAGCAAATGGCCAAAAGGAATGCAGTCTTGTGTGACAGAAACTTAAAATCTGACTGTTCCAGTGGTTCGTATGGGGCTGTAGCCAAGGACCTCAACACCAAAGGTAGGTCCCATGATGGAGCCCGTAAACTCCTGCCTGGGCGCAGACGGTTAGCACCTTTCAGAAACTGGGACACTATGGGGTGCTTCCCTACCGAAAGACCCCCCAGTGTGTCATGGAAAGTAGAAATAGCCGCAGTGTAGCCCCTCAGGGTGCTAGCTGCCCTACCTGCATCCAGCAGCGACTGGAGGAAGTCAAGTACCAAAGCCACCGGGCAGGTGACGGGATCTGCCCCTTTATGGTGGCACCATGATGAGAACAACTTCCACCTTTGCTTGTAATTGTAGCGTGTGGAGGGTGCTCTAGCATTATCTATGGTCTCCCGAACAGCGTCACTCAGGTCATGAGAGACGGACTGAGAAGGGGCCAAGCCCACAGCTGCATAACAGCTGGCTTGGGATACCAAATTTTTCCTCCCGCCTGGGACAGAAGGTCCGCCCTGAGTGGCAAGGGCCAAGGTCGGCCGTGAACCAGGCGAAGGAGGGCCGGAAACCAATGTCTCCCCAGCCACCGTGGGGCTACCAACAGAACCTTGTAGTGCCCCCGGTTGATTCTGTCCAACACATGAGGAATCAATGGTAGTGGGGGAAAAGCGTACAGTAACCCCTTCGGCCACTCGTGAGACAGAGCATCCAGGCCCAGAGGACCACCTGGAGGCCTCAGGGAAAACCACAGCTGGCAATGGGCTGTCTCCTTGGATGCGAACAGATCTACCTGAGCCATGCCAAATTGAGTCGACAAACTCGCCACCACCTCTGGGTGTAGTATCCATTCCCCCGGGAGAGGCCCCGATCTGGAGAGGAGGTCTGCAGCCCGATTCAGCACCCCTGGTACATAGACAGCCTTTAGCGAGGCCAGACGTGGAAAAGCCCAAGGCAGAAGCCTCTGTGCAACCTTGAGGCAACGCAGAGACTTCGTGCCTCCTTGATGATTGACATGGTAAACTGCGGCAGAGCTGTCCGACTTCACCAGGACATGCCTGCCGCGTATGAATGGGAGAAAGGCCCTGAGAGCCAGATGCACAGCCCTCAGCTCGAGCACATTGATGTGTTCGGTGTCCCATGGAGGTTTCCAAACACCTCTCGCCATTCTGCCTTCCTAGACTGCTCCCCAGCCTGTCATGGAGGCATCTGTGGACACCAAAGTCCTCCTTGAAGGCAGATTGCCCAAGGGTACACCTTGTGTGAGCAACTTGTGGTCCCTCCATGGGCTCAGAGCTCTCTGACATGACTGAGTCACTCTGAGCTTCACATGCCTGTCCCTCCGTGGATGGAGGTTGAACGCATTCAGCCACCGCTGTAGGGGCCGAGCCCTGAGCAGGCCCAGCGGAATCACCAACACTGCTGCTGATATCAACCCCAGCAGTCTCTGAAAGTGAACCAACTGTAGGCGTTTGCCCAGTCGGAAGATACGCAAGACCGTTAGGATTCTCGCAACCCTCTGAGGGGTAAGGGACGCCTTCATCATAAGTGAGTTCAGGCAAAGTCCCAAGAATACTGTTTCCTGCCTCGGTTCGAGGTTGCTTTTCTTTAAGTTCACCCTGAAACCAAGGGATTGGACATGAGCTAAGACCCTCCCGGTATGCTGCATGACCTGTTCACGAGATGAAGCGCAGACCAGCCAGTCGTCCAGGTATGGCAGGATCTTTAAGCCTGCCCTCTGGAGTGGTGACAGAGCGGCTGCTACCACTCAAGTGAAAACTCTCGGAGAAAGGGAGAGACCAAACGGAAGGACCTTGAACTCGTAAGCTTGCCCTTGAAATGCGAACCGTAGAAACTGCCAATGTGCCCGACAAATGGGGACGTGGAAGTACGCGTCTTTTAGATCGATAGTGGTGAACCATTCCCCTTGCTCTATCGACTCTAGAATGTGCCGTGTGTGCAGCATTCTGAACGGCAGAACCTTTATGTAAGTATTTAGGCACCGGAGGTCCAGGATGGGACGTATCCCACCATCCTTTTTGGGAACAAGGAAATATGTTGCATAAAAGCCAGCTTGCTGTTCGCTGGGCCTTACCTTCGCAATTACTTTCTTCTGAAGGAGGATTGCAATCTCCTCGGACAGAACTTTTGCCTGGACTGGGTCCTTGACCAACGTCATCTGGACCCTGGAAAAAGGTGGGGGCCGCCGCCGAAATTGAATTCTGTAACCCCTTGCATCAGTAGCCACTACCCAGGGGTCTGAGACTTCCTTCTCCCAGCTGTCCAGACGTAGCTGGGAGTGAACCTTGGCGGCTGGCCCACCACTCCTATGCAGAGGTCCCCTGGGTCCCTGGACCCTTGGGGGGGCGTCTCCTTTGAGGAGCCCCTCTTGCTGTAGGCCGGGGCTGAAACCCTTGATGCTGCAGTCGCAGTCTTCCTGCAGCATCACCCGAACCTTGTGCACCTGAGCCCTGGCGCCTGCCACGCATCCAGGGCTCTGGATGACCCCAGGCAGCCTGGAATTGGTGCTGCTGGCCCGTTGGTCTCTGCCTCGTCGCTGCAGGCCGACTGAATGTGCGCTGCACGCTCTCTCGAGTACGCAGAGACTGTTCAGCTTTCTCCAAGACACTCTGGGAGTCAGAGTGAAAGACTCTACCCGGTACCACCGGCATGTTGGTAAGCTCCTTCCTGATGTTCTCGGGGAGGGTTGTCTGAGCTAGCCAGATCTGTCTGCGGGCCATCATGGCTGACGACATAGCGGAACCGATGTCACGAGTAAGCTGAGAGTGTGTGGACAGGGCCGCATCTATCAGGTTTCTGGTGTCCTGATCACCCGCACTAGCGGTCCTTCTGAGCGCTGCTAACAAGAGAGCGAGTGCATTTCCTGCACGCGCCGCGCGGGCGGCTGCATTATAGGTCCTACAAACCAAGTGGTCTGTCTTCTTGCACTCCTTACAAGGACAGTGTGGATTAGTGGTCACCCTATCTGGGCCTAGAGGGGTTAAAGCTGCCATTTCCCTCTCTACAGGCGGCATATCGCCCAAACCAGACTCATGGGGGTATTGTGCCTTGGCTAGCCTCCTGCACCCCGAATTAAACTGAGGGGCGCTACCAGGATTATTCCATGACCTCCTTAACATCTGACAATAATCCTCGGCTGCAGGAATAGTCACTGAGGGACGAGACTGCGAGATGCCAGCCCAGACTCCCTCCGATGAGCTAGGGGTTTCAATTGGAATTGAAAGGCCCATAATCTTAGCCGCACTCAAAACCTTTGAAAACACATCACTGGGAACAGAATCGCCAGTACCATCGTCTACGGACGCAGACTCATCTGTGTGAGATAGGCTAAGGCAATGTGACTCTTCAGCAATCTCTGGGTGACCCTCGTCCTCCAAGAGAGAACCCTGAGCATAAAGTGATATAGCATCAGGGTGATCTGTCTGATGTTCTTCATATGCCGGCAAGTCCCTAGGGGAGATCCCCTCCGAACAAGCCGCAGTCAGTGGAGCTGCTCTCTGAGCTTCCATTCTACTCACCCTGTCTGCCAGACCACGAATGGCGGCCAGGATTTGACACTGAGTATCCTCCTGCCCCTCTACCCCATCTACAGGTGGGGCTGGACTCTGCAGTGGCGGAGAGTTAGTCTCTGTGGCACGTTTTTTTCCATGCCCCTGGGACTGCCCCTGTTTACGCTTGCGGGAGCGGTTTTCCGTGCGACGCTCTCGTTCCCTACTAGGGGGAGCAGCTGCCCAAGTGTGTTGGGAATGCCCCTCAAGCCTAGCCCTTCGGGCCCTTTCCTCCAGAGGCAGATCAATGGCTGCTGGACATGGGCAATCAACGTCATCCATTAAATGCGCCATGCCCAAACAAGACGGACACTCACGGTGACCGTCGCGAATGTCCATGGCTGCCCCACAGAACCGACAAGTCTGGGGAGCCATAATTGTACCAATTAACCCCTCCTGCTGCGAACAGTAGTCAATGGGGATATATGCTCACTGGCTCAAAGGTATAAACAAAAATACTGCTCATAAGAACTAAAAATCACCCCTTTCCTGTACGCGGACGTACAAGGGGGAACAAATAACCAAACCCACCTACTGCGCACAGAGGTTTAAGGGAAAAATGAAAACGCCCTTTAAAACACAAGGGGAATACAAGGCAAAATCCTTGGCTAAATAAAATATGCCGAAGGGGGATTCGAACCCCGGCCTACCCCGGTAAGAGCGCCCGCTCTACCGGGTGAGCTATAACACTCAGTGGGCCATTTATCAGCGCGCCACTATTTAAATAAAGAACACCACTCGTGTACGCACGTGTATGAAGGGTGAAACAGAAAACTTAATTTGCGAAACAGCTGAAAGCAGTAACTCTGCAACTGCTTCCAAGGGGAGAATAAGCAAAGCTACTCACCCAAACGCCAACTTACGCAAAAACGCCAAACAGGCTATGGGGTAATCAGCCGCAGGTGATATCATTTATCTTACCTGCAACAAACAGAGAGTTACATACAGAACTCACGGGAAAAACCACAGAAATCCTCAGGGACACAAGGCACCTGCACACTAAAGTGACGGATTATTGGCTTCCCGACATACTTACCGGTCTCCGATGAGGCGAGAAAGGCAAAGAGGAAGAGGCATGGTTTTCCGGTTGCTTTATAACCTACGGCCAGCCTCTTAAGGTCAGTCACATGACTTTGTTGATATTATGGTCTCGCAGATAGGAAGAAGAATGGCTTCATTCAAGGTGAAGACCGTGGTGACGGTCAGAGTGAGGTCGAAATAGATCTCCCTCCTCTACTACTTTGCAGTTAAATAATCAACAATTATTTTATTCCAACAGGAGCAGTAAAGAATGGTTAGAAAAACACAACAGTAGAACATGTACTCAGTGGTGGAAAGTAACTAAGTACATTTACTCAAGTACTGTACTTAAGTATAATTTTGAGGTACTTGTACTTTACTTGAGTGTTTCCATGTTCTGATACTCCACTACATCTCAGAGGGAAATATTGTACTTTTTACTCCACTACATTGATTTAATAACTTTAGTTACTTTACAGATTCAGATTATTAATACAAAATATAATCAACTAATAAATGATGTATTATTATAGATTAAACTACCCAGCAGTATATAATAATAAATGATGTATTATTATAGATTAAACTACCCAGCAATATATAATAATAAATGATGTATTATTATAGATTAAACTACCCAGCAGTATATAAAGTCATTAAAATGAGCTCCACCGTAACCAGCTGTAACATTAAGTGATGAACACATTAATGCATCAATAAGTATAATCCAATAATATACATTATTCTGCATAATTCACACTTTTATGTTTGGTACTTTAAGTATATTCATATGCTAATATTTTTGCACTTTTACTTAAGAAGGATTTTGAACCCTTACTTGTAACAGAGTATTTCTACGTGGTAGTATTGTTTCTTTTACTGAAGTACAAGATCTGAGTACTTCCACTACTGCATGTACTATAATACAATAATAAATATGTAATACAATACTAATGTAACATGTCATTGAAACATTTATGATGGTCTTACCGGTCTCAATTAAATTGTGATGCCTCCATGACCAATTTAAGCAAATGAGACTGAGGACAACTATGTACAAGAAAAGTCAATGTGGTGAGAAAGCCTGCATGTTTTTGACAGCCTATTTGTAGAAGACTTTGGCTCTTCTCTCCTTCTGAGTGGCAAACCTCTCAATGACCTTCTTCTTAAAGTCAGGAATGTCTCTGACCAGTTTCTTCTCTATGGAGAGCATGGCCAGAGCATTAAAGTGATCCTTCGTCGCTTCATGGTTCTGGTGCTGCTGGTCAGGTTCACTGTCCTCACACAGAGAGGAAATGGAGGTCCTAGTCCAAAAATAAAGTCATCACACTCCTTAATGTGCAATTCTATTTATTGTGTGCAATATACTCCCTGTTGTTTACAGTATGTTTATATAATTCCCTTTTTTAAAACTTTAGTCAGTTTTTTAGCATTTTGATATCACGGGCCAGATGCAATGTAATGTTATTCTGCTGTGCATTTAGCCTGTGTATAATCTGAATAATAATTAAATGAATCTTCAATAATAACTAGGCCTCTTCTAGAAATTGACCTGGTGGATTGTGTTTAATAACTACTTTACCTGCATTATTATCCAAATCTGATTGTCTCTTCTCTTTCCTTTTTAAAATTCTAAACAGATATTATTGTGATGTGCTCTATGATGTTCATTCACTTTGATAACAAGGCACATTTAGGTTTTTACAGACTGTTGGAAGTGAGCAACTCATCTTTCTAACAACAGCTTTATCAGCAAATAGTAACTATCTGGGAATTATTTACCTGATCGTTAGCATGCTGTCTGTGAACCTCTGGTCTGAAGATGGACTACAAAAGGCACAGGTGTGTGAAAGAGAAATATATACCGCACGTCCTGCTGCTGTAACACTTTACATCAACATATAATAAAGGATTATCTTACCTTAAATGTGGATAACCATTGAACAAAATATCACTTCATTACCAAGGTAGGAATTGAAACTAAAAAAAGTAATGTATGATAAATATTGAGTTACTTGCTTGAGTTATGGAGAAGGACCATATAAGTGTATACTTATCATCGTGTTAACTTTGACAGCCCTAAAAACTACAAATAGGTCTCTTATCTATGTCTTTCCATATCGGCCTGTAAAGATGTTTGTAACTGTTTAGATGTAAGGACTTTTGGAGCTAGCGCTGCCAGCTGCTTTCACTGGAGAAGGGCTGGGTTTTTAGGGTGGATCATTTTTAAAATCTAGTGTCCTCAAATAATCATTAGAACAACTTAAAATAGACTGAGCTGAAACAAACATTCTTTAGAACATCTTAAGATAGACTTAGCTCAAAGAAATATGCAACAGAACATCTTAAGAAAAACTAAAAACATTTTATTTTTATTTTTGTTCAAAAATATATACACAGTTTTATTCCCCATGTTGACATAAAAAAATAATAAATTCAATTTATGGAGCATTTTATGGGTCCAAACACCACTTTTTCTTCATGTCCCACAACTGTGGTCTCAATGTTGAGAATTAAAATCTGAAAAACTCTAAAGGGCCATATGAAGGAATAAATACATTTACAGTATGAACACATTACAAAGTTAAGGTAACAGTGCAAGGTAACAATATCCCTCAGTAAACAAAGGACATAAAACACTTGATTGATAACAGCTGGAGGGAAAACTGAACCAATTTACAGCTAAATCTTAATGATGAACTCTTCATACAGTGATGATGAGTTAAGGTTAGGGATTGACCTTGAAGGGTTGAGGTTAGGATAGGTCGTCGGGCAGCGAGACTCGCAAGAGTTTTTGCACATTTTCGCAGCTTGGGGGTTACCTTCTAGACACGACCTTATCTTAGCACCGGAGGTTGTCGCTTGGTCAGTCGTGATGGGTTGTTTCTTTAAGAAACTCAACGTCTGTACGGCTCTGTACAGAAGGCAAAGCAGAGTCCAGCACAGAGAACCAGAGCTGCTGTCAGTCCAACATAGAGGCCGATCCTTCCCCGACTCTCTGGTTGTGGTCTCATTGTTGGTCTCTCTGGTTGTGGTCTCATTGTTGGTCTCAGAGGTTTGGGCTCATCAGCAGCTGCTGTAAAGCACAGAAAATAAAATGTGGCTCATTGTCTGAAGTTTCACACTAAACTAAAATGATACGACGACAAACTGAGACTTTCTGGACTTCAAACATTATGTTTTAAATTGACAAACATCATGTGTGTGATTCATGGTACGATTCAAACAGGATCAAAAATGATTGATCTCTCTCCGTTGACTAGCGTTCATATTTTTTCAGAAATCAGGTCCCATGGTGATCCACTAGAAGAGGAGGGACTTCACCTCTCTATGGAGTTCCCAGTGTTAGCCGCCATGTTGGAACAGTGTTTTGCCCTCCAGGCTCTGTGCCAGTCGTGACTGCAGCATGCTAACATGCTAAACTAAGATGTGTTTAGCACTAGCAGGGCTGTAGACTCTTAGTCTGGTTTTACTTACTGAGTTCTACTGAATCAACTCACCTGTGACATTGAGTTGACATATCTTGTAGCTCTCACCATAACCTGTGTACACGTCACACGTGTACCGACCAGAGTCATTAATCCTGAGTCTGGACATGTGAAGTCTGATTCGTCCGTCTCTGAGGACGTCTTTGTCACACCGGACTCGTCCTGTAAACTGTTTATCCTGAGACCCTTGGTCTTCAACACCTTTATAGAGATGAAACAGGACTAAGGGTCTGGGCTCAGCTAACAGTTCACAGTAGATATAAAGTGAGTTTGGGGAACTGTGGGTTCTGGTTGTGAACATCCACTCCAGTGTGATGTTGTGGTTCTCCTCTGCCTGATAGGAGGTCTGTGTCACATTCACTACAAATGATCCTGTAGAGGAGACAGAGAGGGAAAGTGAGCAGCAGACAAACTGACAACTTTAACATGTCAAACTCCATCTAGAGATGGTTGTCTGAATGTGTATTTAGTGTTTGTGGATAATAAAGTGAAGGTAAACTAACCAGAGACACAGGAGGTCAGACTGAGGAGCAGCAGGATGCTGCAGATCATCTTCATCCTGTGAGAGGAGACAGAAACACATCAGATAGAAGTTCAGTTGTTACAGGTAGAACAGAGACAATCTACAGCGGGGGTCTCCAACACGTCGCTCATGAGGGACCAGTAGCTCACGACTCGTTTCTGAGTCGCTCGCTAAAGGTTCAAAGAAAGCGATACGGCCCAGCTGGCTGTCTTGAATGTCATGAAATCTTCAAAGTTCAGGACCAGACTGACAGATGAACATTTAAATGAGTCCATAAGAGTGAACCTAAGTGGATCCACTCCAGCAGACACCTCTCTTGTTGACTCCATGCAGTGCCAGTCATCTCACTAACTGTTAAAGGGACTGAATGCATGTAATACATGCATGTGAACTACAGATGATGAAGGGAATGTGAAGGGAAGTGATGTGATACAGTGATATGTGGACAGACAGAAAACAAGTAACAACATTGTTTTGTTTTCTATGACTTTAATCTGATGTGGATTTATGAGTGTGAGCTTGACACGTTGAAAATGTAAAGAAATGCAAACAGAAAAAAAACATGCACATGCTGCTGAATTTAAGATGTTGATGTCAAAATGTGAGTGTTTGACATCAACATTTTCTAAATGTTCACACAAAAGAAGCTTATTCAGCTGGTTTGGGTGGAGCTGAGCAATGTGAATAAATGTTACTAATAATATAAAATATGAGGAGCTCTCAGCCACTTTCATTTTGTCAAAGTAGCTCTCTGAGGAAACAAGGTTGGAGACCCCTGATGTACAGTCTGTCTTTAGTCCTCACAGTACTTCTTCCTCTGTGCTACTGATTACACATGACTGACCAGGAGACTGACACCAACACAGGTACACTAATGTACTTCTGACACAAGATGGCGCCAGTTTAGTAGATTACAATTTTACAACTGAGGAAAAAGAAGTTCTGCTTTGAGATCTACAGTGACTCAGACTGTCACTATAACTCAGCACCTCCTACTGACCAATCAGAGCTCAGTGCACAGAATGTATGATAATATTACACACATATGAAGAAGTTACAGTCATAATCCAGACTAAAAGCAACACAGTTTAAACTGACAAATGCAGGAAGGACAGCTGGATTTATGCTGTGGGTGTTGACCGCTTTGAATTATGTTTTTATATTTACTTGTTTATTTTTTGACTTGCTCTTGAGTCCGTTTCACACTTCGTTTTTATTCACAGGATAAAAAGAGGTGCAATCTATTCATCTATTACACTACTAGAGGCTATTTATATCTAGACAGTATATCTGACTTTTGAGTGTTCCGTTAAATCAATAAGTCTGTTAATTTATACATTCACACATCTGGAGTTGTTTCTTTTGCCAGCTGTTCTTCCTGCATTTGGCAGCTTCAACTGTGTTACTTCTAGTCTGGATTAAGTGTTTAACTTCTTCGTATTTGTCTAATCTAGTTTACTCTTTGTTACAGTTTTTCTCGATTGTTTACACACATTTTCTGAAAGCATGCCTCATACTCTCAGAACTCTACACACAAATCAAAAAACACACACACAATGGGCAAAACCCCTCAATTCTCCTGCAAAATGAAACTTTACATTCAAAACAATGTTATTTCTTCTCAAAATGGTATTTTGTTTTCAAATGACACACACAAACCATCATATGAATAGACATTTATAAGAACCAGTTGAACACTGATGTGCTCAATGTAAAACACTATGATGAATGGAAAACACTTCTTCTCCATTCATCATGATGACTTAGGCCTTTTTTTTGTTCAGTGTTACACTTACTACAGACAGTACATACATAAGTGTGTTGTAAAATATTTTAGAATATTGTTTTTATACTCAGAACACACATATACACGGTAACAAATATATTTTATTTTCCCCACAAAACCAATGTACACAGTGTACATCCCAACCAACACAAAGTTGCACATACAGTGGAAAAAAAAAAAAAACTATGCTGCATCCTCTCTTCTGTTTCGGTCTGGCCACAGCACCTCAACCACATCACAAGCAATGTTTTCCCTGGCCAAGCAGCGGGGGAAATATCGCTTAGCATGTCAAATCCAGCCATGAAAAGCATCAACTGATTGCTAATTGTAACACTGTGTGACAGGTGTTTGCCCATGTGATGAGTCAGTGTGCATAGTAGGGCAATTGACTTTATAATTTTGAATGACAGTGTGTTTCTTGTGAAAACGAGATTTTCTTCATGAAAATTGTGCCAAATGCAGAGAATTGTGTGTAGTGTTTTGAAAAAAGTGTGTTTTAGAACTGCAATTTGAGTGTAAAGCAGGAATTGTGCTTGTAGTTTAGCAGAATTGGTTCAGGGGGTTGGTGCATGAGTTACATGTTGTGGTCATTGTGTGTCAAGTACCAGTATTTGTGTGTAAACAATTGAGAAAAACTGTAGTGTGATCTCGGTTGTTACGGTTAGTGAAGCCAGATAACGAGATAAGAGAAGAGAAGATACTCTGGATATGTTGAACTCGCTTCGTAGTGCAGGACTCTATTTATTTCACTTCACGTGTCTATTCTCTTCCTAGTCAGCCACAAAATATAAAACAGTCCAAATCATTTAAACCATATTTCTTCACAAAGAAAACATGATTAATATAATATATCAACTATCTGTATTTCCACATTACCTTGTGTCTCTTCTGTCGTACTCCAGGACCAAACTACGAGACTCTGCTGAGCAACAAGCAACAGTGAAAGCTGCTGCAGGACGTGACTTTAACAGATCCATCCCTCCTTCGACCAAACACAAGTTTCCGAACTCTTTTTTCCCAGTTTATTAACACTATATACAAACAAATCACCTCAACCCTGTAATGTTCCAGATCTAATATTATTGGAGTATTATACTATAGAAGATGCATAGTCCAAGTATAATAATATAACAATAAAATCACAACTGATTATGACTGACACAGTTTAACATGCTTAAAGAAATAATGAATAAATAGGAATAAGTTGCAAGAGATTGCAGATACCTGCCGATACACACAACACAATGTGAATAAGAGAATACTGCCACTTATTTTTTTCCACTTCAAGCACTCTCACATCCCCTCCAAGACTAATCAATTAGGATTATGTATTTACAGCAGGAATCTAAATTCTGCTGACTAACTAAACTTATTTAACCTACTAGAACACTGGTTATCTACCAGCTATAATACAAATGTCATGTGCTTACCTTGTGTGTTAGTTTGCTCCTCTGCACAAGTTCTTAGCTTCTTAGCGCATATCTCCTGCATATGAACGTCTTACTTGGTTACTTCATCGAATGCCACTTTGCTTCTGAAAAACTTAATGGGGAGCAGTACCACCTGTGATATACACAATATCACTGCCTTAAAACTTCACAGGCACCTTCAGAATGACTCCTAGATTCGTTTCCCCAAAGCACCGGCGCAGCACACACCACAAGCCCAGCACAACAGCGCAGCACACACCACAAGCCCAGAACAACAGCCACACCAGCAACACGTCCGCACACCAGCCACACCAGCAACACGCCAGCAACACGCACACGCACACGCACACACACACACACACACACACACACACACACACACACACACACACACACACACACACACACACACACACACACACACACACACACACTTTTCTTCAAAACTAAATATACCTGCCATTATGGGTTGGTCTGAGTCTATGCATGGTAGCGGCTGTGGCTCAGGAGATGCCCGATCTCGAGTGTCATTGGGCAAGATACTGAACCCCAAATTGCTCCCGAAGACTGTGCAATCAGTGTGTGTGTGAATGAGCATTAGTTGTATGGCAGCCTCTCCTCCAGCCCGGAGTCGTTCTGAAGGTGCCTGTGAAGTTTGACTCATTAGCATATCTGAAAGTCTCACACTGACTCAGGTGATACTGCTCCACACACCTCCCATATATACCATATATGGTCAGTACCGCCCACTTCTGGGTCCCCATTAAGACGCCATTGGATCTGTTAAAGTCGCGTCCTGCAGTAGCTTTCACTGTTGCTTGTTGCTCAGCAGAGTCTCGTAGTTTGGTCCTGGAGTACGACAGAAGAGACACAAGGTAATGTGGAAATACAGATAGTTGATATATTATATTAATCATATTTATTAATCAATAGCTGTAACTATTTAAATCATTTGAGAAATATAAACGTTATAGTGCTTTTTATCCAGAATAAAGTTAATAATGTTAGTGGAGAGGGTTGATGAACTCAGCCTCAGCTGGGTAAGGGGGTTCCTCTCTCTCTCTCGCTCTCTCTCTCTCTCTCTCTCGGAGTGGAAGACGGTGAGAGTGCGTCTGAGCGTCTATGAGCGTCTTTTGTTATTATACTGTCTGACTTGCAGCAACACTGTATACCTCTTACACCTGGCAATAAACACCATTCTGATTCTGATCGTGAGTGTGATTTCTATCTTTTGTTTGTTTGTTTGTTAGTTGTTAGATTTATAACTGTAGTTTGAAGTGTGTTCGGTTCCGGAGCGGTGCCGACCGGCTCGGCTGAGAGTCATGCCGACTCTTGGAGTCGGAGGCGGGGGTTGGAGAAGCTCACCCGCCGGTTATGGCAGTGTTAAGTCCGCATCCAGAATGAATAATGGAGTCGTGATTTTTCTGGACAGTGTTGATAAAGTGAACGTGGTTGTTGAACGAGGTGTGGTCATTAAAGACACCTTTGTTCAGGTAGTGCCGCTGGTTAATCCGGCCAAAAAGATCATTCTGTCAAAAGTCCCTCCATTCATTAGTAATGAAATGTTGCAGAGGGAACTGGTGAGACATGGACATTTAATGTCTCCATTTAAACTGATTCCTCTGGGCTGTAAATCTCCACACCTGAAGCACGTTGTTTCCTTCAGAAGGCAGGTCTTCATGATTCTAAAGAACAACACTGAGGAGTTAAACTTGATGTTGAAGTTCAGGGTGGAGGGTTTTGACTACATTGTTCATGTGTCTTCAGAGAGAATGAAATGTTTTGGCTGTGGAATGGAGGGTCACCTCATACCTGTCCACAGAAACAAAACGCTGGGACACATAATGGTGAGTCTGCAGCACCAAGTCCAGAACAAAAAAATACTCAGAGTACACACAGCAGGAAAATACTCAGAGTACACACAGTACACAGCAGACTGAAGCTGAGCATCAAGGGGCTGATGGTTCAGAGGCTGCTGGTACAAGTTCTGATGGTTCGGGTGCGGCTGGTCCAGTCTTTGCTGGTTCAGGTGTGGTTGGTCCAGTCTCTGCTGGTTCACAGGCTGCTGGATCAAGTTCTGTTGGTTCGGGTGCGGCTGGTCCAGTCTCTGCTGGTCCAGTCTCTGCTGGTTCAGGTGCGGCTGGTCCGGTCTCTGCTGGTTCAGGTGCGGCTGGTCAAGTCTCTGCTGGTTCAGGTGCTGTTGTGGAGGTTACTGATCAGCCACACACTGACAGTATTAATAGTGACACAGTCGACACACAGACTGAAACGAAGGAGGCACAATGTTCTCTGGAGGAGGAAAGTGAGATGTTGGTGGATGAAGACTCTTCTAAAGAGAAGAAGAGGAATGTGACTAGTGACGAGTGTCAGTCGTCTGGTGAAGTGAAGAAGATCTCTCCTCAGAGTGAGCTCAGTCTGCAGTCAGGTGAGAGTGAAGGTGATGAGGAGAGTGATGTGGAGTCTCTAGCTTCCTCACAGACGTGGGCTCACAAGAGGAGTGTCTACTCTTTAACCAGTATTAAGAAGTTCCTGCAGGACACTAAGGGAGCCAGGAATGTTAAAGTTGAAAGCGTGTTCCCTGATTTACAGCTCTTTGTTGATTCAGTGAGGGTTTCTCTAAGAAGTCCTAGAATTTTTGGGGAGAAAGCTTTCACTGACCAGGAGACTTACCGTATAAAGAAACTAGTTCAAAAGGTCAAAAAAACAGTTAAAAGATGATGAATAAGTCTGATAGATATTCCTTGTTTTTCTTGTTTTGTTTTACAATTTTTTTTCTATGCCATGGGGGACATAAGAATAGGAAGCCTGAACTTAAATGGAGCAAGGGATGATGGGAAAAGGGCTTCTCTTTTCAAGCTGTGTTCTATTAAAAAGTTGGACATCATTTTGATACAAGAGACACACAGTACCTCTGATAACGAGGCTGACTGGAGGAAAGAATGGACTGGTGAAACTTTTTTAACTCATAAAACCAGTAACAGTTGTGGTGTTGGAATTCTTTTTTCCAAAAACTTTATTCCTCAGTCGGTAGAATGTGAAGAAGTTCTTAAAGGTCGTCTGTTAAAAATAAGAGCAGTGTATGAAAATGTAAAGATGGTGTTCATTCATATTTATGCTCCAGTTGTGGGAGCAGAGAGAGTCGTGTTTCTAGATGTTTTAAATGAGGTGATTGAGAAATGTAACAGTGAAGAATATGTCTTCATCGGTGGAGACTTTAACTGCACTGAGGACAGCAGGTTAGACAGGAACCATGCAGAGCCTCATGCTGCCTCTAGCACTCGTCTCATTCATCTCATGGAGGCTCAGGAGTTGTGTGATGTGTGGAGAGGCTTTCATAACAAACAGAGACAATACACTTGGACACATGTTAAGGAGAACTTACTGTCTATGGCCAGGCTTGATCGTTTTTATTGTTTTAAACATCATTTTAATGTTTTTAAAAGTTGTTTGATCAGCCCTGTTGGTTTTTGTGATCACTCGCTTGTAACAGCATCTGTTTTTATAAAATGTGTAAAATCCAGTAGTGCTTATTGTCATTTTAACACGGCTTTACTGGAGAATAAGAACTTCAGAGAAACTTTTATCTTTTTTTGGAAAAATCACCAAAATATGAAGCATGATTTTGTGTCTTTACAACAGTGGTGGGATTTTGGAAAGGTCCAAATCAAACAGTTTTGTCAACAGTACACTCAGAATGTCACAAAAACCTTGACGAGTTCAGTGAAAGCTCTGGAGTCTGAAGTGGAGGAACTCAGAGACTTGAGACCACAAGAGACCAACGACATACTGAGACACTTGAAATCAAAAAGTGTGTGTTAGCCAACCTGCTGGGTGTCTCAGCTCAGGGGGCTCTGGTTAGGTCCCGTTTTCAAAATGTAGCCCAAATGGATGTCCCGTCACATTTTTTCTTTGGTCTCGAGCGTAAGAATGGACAGAAAAAGTTCATTCACAGTTTAAGGTCTGACACGGGGCAGGTTCTGACTGATCACACTGCAATCCGAAAACATGCTGTCAGCTTTTACAGTAACCTGTTCAAATGTGAGCACAGAGAGGAGCAGGCAGTGTTTCAGAGCTTCTGTGCCGGTCTTCCTCAGGTTGAGCAGCAGAGTAACATGGAGTTGGAAGCAGCTCTCTCATCTGATGAACTTTATGCTGCTCTGCAGAGCATGCAAAGTGGGAAAGCTCCTGGAATCGATGGTATACCTGTTGACTTCTATAAGTCTTTGTGGTCGGTGGTGGGGGGGGGATCTGCTGGCAGTACTGAGTGACAGTCTTGCTGGAGGGACATCTGCCTGCTTGAGCTGCAGGAGAGCGGTCCTTACATTACTGCCGAAGAAAGGTGACCTGCAGTTCATTAAAAACTGGAGGCCCGTGTCTCTGCTCTGCTCTGACTATAAGCTCCTCTCTAAGGTGTTGGCAACGCGGCTGAGCAGAGTGATGGAGCAGGTGATTCAGTGTGATCAGACCTACTGTGTACCAGGCAGGCTGATTTCCGATAATATTATTTTGGTTCGAGACCTTTTAGAGGTATGTAAGCTGTTTGGCCTCAAAGCTGGATTCATATCAATGATCAAGAAAAAGCTTTTGATCGTGTCGAGCATAAATATCTATGGCTCACGTTGAGTGCCTTTGGTTTTGGTCCTGGTTTTATTAATACACTTAAGGTTTTGCATTGTGACATTCAGAGCATCCTGAAAATCAATGGTGGTTTGAGCGCTCCGTTTCATGTTCAAAGGGGAGTTAGACAAGGCTGCGCCCTCTCTGGCATGTTATATTCTCTAGCCATCGAGCGGTTGTTGAACAAACTTAGATCTGATCTTAAGGGGCTGACTATTCGCGGTTGTAATGCACCTTTAAATTGTCAGCCTATGCAGATGATGTGGTCATCCTGGTGGACAGACAACAGGATATTGACACGTTGGAAAAAAATGTGTCCAGTTTGGCTCAATATCTTCAGCTAAAGTTAACTGGGACAAAAGTGAAGCTCTCAGTGTTGGTGGACTAGAGAAGAAGCTCAGTTTGCCTGGGGGGTTGATTTGGAAGACGGAGGGGCTGAAATATTTAGGAGTGTTTTTGGGTGATCAATCATTTGTTCTTAAAAACTGGGAAAATGTTCTTGAGAAGGTCAGAGGTCGTTTAGCAAAGTGGAAGTGGATTATAACAAAAATGTCATACAGAGGTTAAGTCCTCATCATTAATAATTTGGTATCGTCCACTTTATGGCATCGCCTGTCATGTGTCGATCCCTCACCTGATCTGCTGTCAAAGATCCAGGCTCTTCTTGTGAACTTCTTCTGGGACGGACTGCATTGGGTGCCTCAGAGTGTGCTGTATCTGCCGAAGGATGACGGAGGACAGGGCCTGATCCATCTGAGCAGCAGGGGGGCTACCTTCCGGTTCCAGTTCCTACAAAGGTTCCTGTGTGGTCCTGCTGATTTAGTGTGGAGGCCGCTGGCTTGCACCATTTTGAGTCAGCTAGGTGGAGTGGGACTGAACAGATCTTTATTTCTGATGGACTTAAAACAGACTGACATCAAGGAATTACCAGATTTCTATCGTGGACTGTTTAAGGTGTGGAGCCTCCTTAATAAAAAAAGGCTGGGACATCACAGCTCAATGTACTGGCTGCTCCAGGAACCAGTTCTTTATGGGACCCGTTTCAGTGCAGTCTGTCAGGTGGGGCCGACTCTGCTCCGGCGGTTCTGTGTGTCTAATGTGGTGACTCTGGGACATGTAGTTCAGCTCGCAGGTGCAAACTTGGACAATGCGGCCCCTCTTGCCTGCCGCCTAGAGGTGAAATCGACTCGAGCTATCTCTCTTCTGCTCAATAGATGGAGAGAAGCTCTCACAGTTAGTGAGCGGACTCTGTTACAGCAGTATTGTGACGGTTCTGTTAAACCTGATGATAATGATGTCTTCCCTTCGGTGAGCATTTCCCCAGATTTTAAGGACTGTACAGGATTGTTTTTAAAGAGTGGGAGTTCCTCTGAGTTTTCTTTCCAAGATGCAAATAGAAAATTAATGTATAAAACGTTTGTCAAAGTTTTGCACAGGGACAAATTAAATGGTAAAACTGACACTCCATGGAGAGCTCACTTAGGTCTCAGTGATAGTGTTGGACCTGAATGGAGAGCGCTGTATAAACCACCATTGGTCAAAAGAACTGCGGACCTGCAGTGGAGGGTTATACATGGTATCGTGGCCGTGAATGCATTTGTCTCTGTCATTAATTCTGATGTCAGTCATGACTGTCCATTTTGCACTCATCGTGAGACTGTTTTTCATTGTTTCATGGAGTGTTATCGACTGCTGCTACTGTTTACAATGTTGGGACAGTTGTTTGGACTGTTTGGGGAAGTTTTCTCCAAACGTAGTTTCATTCTGGGCTATAGGTACTCTCAGAAGAGTAAAGACAAATGCCAGCTTTTTAATTTCATTATGGGGAGTGCAAAGATGGCCGTGTATCTGAGCAGGAGAAACCGAATAGAGAAAGCGGTGGATGATGATGCTGTTTTTGTGTTTGTAAAAATGGTGAAAGCTCGTTTAAAAATAGATTTTAACTATTACAGAATGATCTGGAAAGATTTTCCATTGTGTGTGTGTGCACTCACTTCACTCACTTCACTCACTTCACTTTTAAAAAAAAAAAAAAAAGGTGCGTTCTGACCACTGTTTCTTGTGAGAGGAAATGGAAGGAGGGAGGGATCTGTTACAGTCGCATCCTGCAGCAGCTTCCACTGTTGCTTCTTGCTCAGCAGAGTCTTGTAGTTTGGTCCAGTAGTACGATAGAAGAGACACAAGGTAATGTGGAAATACAGATAGTTTGATATATTATATTAATCATATTTATTAATCAATAGCTGTAAATATTTAAATGATTTGAGAAATATAAACGTTATAGTGCTTTTTATCCAGAATAACCACAGCTTCCCCATTTCCAGCACACACCCCTCTCTCTCTCTCTCTCTGAGTGCATGCTGGAGTGGAAGACGGTGAGAGCGCGTCTGAGCGTGAGTGTGATTTCTATCTTTTGTTTGTTTGTTAGTTAGTTGTTAGATTTATAACTGTAGTTTGAAGTGTGTTCGGTTCCGGAGCGGTGCCGACCGGCTCGGCTGGGAGTCATGCCGACTCTTGGAGTTGGGGGCGGGGGGCTGGAGAAGCTCACCCGCCGGCTTTGTACCCCTACCAGACGTCTGCCCGTCTCGGCCGTCTTGCCAGCTCGTCCGTAGTGTGTTCTCCACTACTTGGCTATCACAACTCCAGCTAAAAGCTATCCTGGCCTATTTCAGTGTGTCCGCAACGTAAATGTACCAAAGGGTACTTAGGTTTTCTGAGTGAATCTGCGTTGGCGGACACGGTCAGCTGCATGTAGTCTCACAGGAACTCTCAGGTCACTGGGCTGGTAGGTAGTAGTCAGGAGAGCTGTTCTGCTGCACCACTGTCCCTGGACTGTCTCTGACTGAAGATCCCCCGCCTGCTGCGAGCCGCTCTCTCCTTTTGTCCTCTCCACCTGTGCTGCATCTCCCTAATTGCAGGCGCTCCGCCACACCTGTCGCTCCTCCCGTAATTAGTCTCTTTGATTGGGACGGATCTAGTTCCAGTTCATGACATCTTAAAAACACTTCAATCTACATATTAAAAGCAACCCAAACAACCAACATGCAGGATAAAACACACAAAATAAAATTAAAACAAACATAAAACATGCAAAATAGAATAAAAACAACCATAAAACATAAATCATGCACAAGTCATTTTTGACCCTGTGACAAGAACAGCTGGTAAAAGAAAAAACTCCAGATGTGTGAATGCATAAATTAACAGACTTATTAATTTAACGGAACACTCAAATGTCAGATTCGTCTAGATATTAATAGCCTCTAGTAGTGTAATAGATGAATAGATTGCACCTTTTTTTATCTTGTGATTAAAAATTGGCATCTATGATTATTTCAACCTTCTTTCAGCTGCGTCCCCCTCTCTCCAGAGGTGTGAAACGGACTCAAGAGCAAGTCCAAAAATAAATAAGTAAATATAAAAACATAATTCAAAGCGGTCAACACCCACAGCATAAATCCAGCTGTCCTTCCTGCATTTGTCACTTTAAACTGTGTTGCTTTTAGTCTGGATTATGACTGTAACTTCTTCATATGTGTGTAATATTATCATACAATCACCGCACTGAGCTCTGATTGGTCAGTAGGTGTTGCTTTTATATGAGTTGATCTCTTATCTGGAACATAACCTGCTCCGGAACAGGTTAGGTGTTCAGCATCAGTTACCATGGTGATCTACCCGGTAAGAAGTGATCCAGCTTCGTAGGACGGAAAACCCTGAAGGGTTAACCCTGAAGTTACCTCGATAACCCCAAATCCTGTTTCGTAGTCCAGGCCTCAGGTTCCTCTGGAGTTTAGTTTATAGGCTCGTTGTCTCTCCGTCTTTTTCTCCTGATCCCGACTTTACTCTGGATGAATTATTTATTTTAACTAGTCATGTGAATGTCATCTACTACTCGTCTCCTGTTTTTTTGTTGTGTTTTGTGTCCCAAGAATGTGCAACAACTCTGAAGCAGCCTAAATTAGTTTATCTGTCTAGTTTTTCTAACTATTTCGAATATATAATATATAAAACAGCTCCGTAGTGTCCTTGAAGTATATAGCAAGATGAAGCTTCATGAAGCACTGAAGCTCTCCAGCAAATTGGTTCGCAAAAAGGATCATCTCACGAGGCTTCATCTGGACTTCATGTGCACATGAAACCACCTGTTAGTCTGAGTCACTGTACATCTCAAAGCAGAACTTCTTTTTCCTCAGTTGTAAAATTGTAATCTACTAAACTGGCGCCATCTTGTGTCAGAAGTACATTAGTGTACCTGTGTTGGTGTCAGTCTCCTGGTCAGTCATGTGTAATCAGTAGCACAGAGGAAGAAGTACTGTGAGGACTAAAGACAGACTGTACATCAGGGGTCTCCAACCTTGTTTCCTCAGAGAGCTACTTTGACAAAATGAAAGTGGCCGAGAGCTCCTCATATTTTATATTATTAGTAACATTTATTCACATTGCTCAGCTCCACCCAAACCAGCTGAATAAGCTTCTTTTGTGTGAACATTTAGAAAATGTTGATGTCAAACACTCACATTTTGACATCAACATCTTAAATTCAGCAGCATGTGCATGTTTTTTTTCTGTTTGCATTTCTTTACATTTTCAATGTGTCAAGCTCACACTCATAAATCCACATCAGATTAATGTCATAGAAAACAAAACAATGTTGTTACTTGTTTTCTGTCTGTCCACATATCACTGTATCACATCACTTCCCTTCACATTCCCTTCATCATCTGTAGTTCACATGCATGTATTACATGCATTCAGTCCCTTTAACAGTTAGTGAGATGACTGGCACTGCATGGAGTCAACAAGAGAGGTGTCTGCTGGAGTGGATCCACTTAGGTTCACTCTTATGGACTCATTTAAATGTTCATCTGTCAGTCTGGTTCTGAACTTTGAAGATTTCATGACATTCAAGACAGCCAGCTGGGCCGTATCGCTTTTTTTTAACCTTGTGCTCGCGACTCAGAAACGAGTCGCGAGCTACTGGTCGCTCGTGAGCGACGTGTTGGAGACCCCCGCTGTAGATTGTCTCTGTTCTACCTGTAACAACTGAACTTGTATCTGATGTGTTTCTGTCTCCTCTCACAGGATGAAGATGATCTGCAGCATCCTGCTGCTCCTCAGTCTGACCTCCTGTGTCTCTGGTTAGTTTACCTTCACTTTATTATCCACAAACACTAAATACACATTCAGACAAACATCTCTAGATGGAGTTTGACATGTTAAAGTTGTCAGTTTGTCTGCTGCTCACTTTCCCTCTCTGTCTCCTCTACAGGATCATTTGTAGTGAATGTGACACAGACCTCCTATCAGGCAGAGGAGAACCACAACATCACACTGGAGTGGATGTTCACAACCAGAACCCACAGTTCCCCCAACTCACTTTATATCTACTGTGAACTGTTAGCTGATCTCAAACCCTTAGTCCTGTTTCATCTCTATGAAGGTGTTGAGCTCCCAGAGTCTCAGGATGAACAGTTTACAGGACGAGTCCGGTGTGACAAAGACGTCCTCAGAGACGGACGAATCAGACTTCACATGTCCAGACTCAGGATTAATGACTCTGGTCGGTACACGTGTGACGTGCACACAGCTTATGGTGGGAGCTCTAAGATATGTCAACTCAATGTCACAGGTGAGTTGATTCAGTAGAACTCAGTAAGTAAAACCAGACTAAGAGTCTACAGCCCTGCTAGTGCTAAACACATCTTAGTTTAGCATGTTAGCATGCTGCAGTCACGACTGGCACAGAGCCTGGAGGGCAAAACACTGTTCCAACATGGCGGCTAACACTGGGAACTCCATAGAGAGGTGAAGTCCCTCCTCTTCTAGTGGACCACCATGGGACCTTATTTCTGAAAAAATATGAACGCTAGTCAACGGAGAGAGATCAATCATTTTTTGATCCTGTTTGAATCGTACCATGAATCACACACATGATGTTTGTCAATTTAAAACATAATGTTTGAAGTCCAGAAAGTCTCAGTTTGTCGTCGTATCATTTTAGTTTAGTGTGAAACTTCAGACAATGAGCCACATTTTATTTTCTGTCCTTTACAGCAGCTGCTGATGAGCCCAAACCTCTGAGACCAACAATGAGACCACAACCAGAGAGACCAACAATGAGACCACAACCAGAGAGTCGGGGAAGGATCGGCCTCTACGTTGGACTGACAGCAGCTCTACTGGTTCTCTGTGCTGGACTCTGCTTTGCCTTCTGTCTTTCTTTTACTAAATCTACTGATAATAGAGGAAACATCGATACAGCCGTACAGACGTTGAGTTTTTTAGAGAAACAACCCATCATGGCTAACCAAGCAACAACCTCCGGTGCTAAGATAAGGTCGTGTCTAGAAGGTAACCCCCAAGCTGCGAAAATGTATGAAAACTCTTGCGGCACTCGCTGCCCGACAACCTAACCTAACCTCAACCATCCAACGTCAGTGCCTAACCTCAACCAAGAGGTCAATTTCTTTATAATTTCTTTATAACAGACCGTTGCTATGTGTAACAGACCGTTGCTATGGGCGTAGTTCGGATGTCGGACTTTGCAGGATCGTTTTTGTGTCAAATTATTGATTTCTTCATTAAGTAGCCGTGTAATAAGAAGGATAATGTACAGCTAGCGGGTCACTGGTGTAAAAGAATCCCCTTCAGGGCGATGAGAGACCCCTCCGCTTCGTGTTATTTACAGCAGAAATAACTAATGTCAGGGTAAATGATCCTTCCATCCTCCCAGATGTTTGATGTCAAACAGTATATAATGTGATGGTTTTGGTAAATGACAGATACCATCACCTCAGAAGTTGTGCTGAGACAAGACGTCTAAACAGTCAAGTCTGGTTGATGTGACTCCATGAAGATCCTCTAAAATCTGTAAACTGTTATATTTGTTTCAGTCATCATCACTGTATGAAGAGTTCATCATTAAGATTTGGCAGGAAGTTGGTTCAGTTTTCCCTCCAGCTGTTATCAATCAAGTGTTACCTTGCACTGTTACCTTAACTTTATAATGTGTTCATACTGTAAATGTAGTGATTCCTTTAGAGTTTTTCAGATTTTAATCTGTAACATGTTTCTTTTTTATGGTTTTCATCACTTATTCTTATACTAAATGTCCTGACTGCAACATTACAGTAATGTTCATTTTTACATTTTTTATTTTTAATTAAGTTGCAAGTGGGTTGCTGTAACGTTACGTAACCACTTCTCCTGGAAAACGTCGTGAGGTCAAGAAAAGATGAGAAGGAGGATTCAGAAGGACTCAGGAAAAGACAACCGTGGTGTTCAGAGAATCCCACTGCTCTTTCACTATAGAAGCTCCGTAATGATGATGCGACGGTGGCAGATGTTAGATCTCAATATTGATCAAAATAATCGTGATTAGCATTTTGTTCATAATCGTGCAGCCCTACCACCTTGTAGACCTTGGGTGCTTAGGTAGGGACCAGGTTGCATCAGCCCAACAGTTTGCTGTGGAACTAAAAAGGGAAAGTCGAAGTCAACCTGAACAGAGGAGGAAGAGGAGAGCACCTGTCATGGGAATGAACGGGGCTCCAGTTCTCTGTATACATGCGCACCTTGCAGAGGAATGAACGGGGCTCCGCCGTCCAGTTTTCTTACATCCATGGGTGGATGACGAGCAGCAGCAGCAGCAGAGAGGAGGAGCAGCAGCAGAGAGCAGCAGAGAGGAGCAGCAGAGAGCAGCAGCAGTAGAGAGGAGCAGCAGCAGCAGAGAGGAGCAGAGAGCAGCAGAGAGGAGTAGAGAGCAGCAGAGAGGAGTAGAGAGCAGCAGCAGCAGCAGCAGAGAGGAGCAGCAGAGAGCAGCAGCAGCAGCAGAGAGGAGCAGCAGAGAGCAGCAGCAGCAGAGAGCAGCAGAGAGGAGCAGCAGAGAGCAGCAGCAGCAGCAGAGAGGAGTAGAGAGCAGCAGCAGAGAGCAGCAGCAGCAGCAGCAGAGAGGAGCAGCAGAGAGCAGCAGCAGCAGCAGAGAGGAGTAGAGAGCAGCAGCAGAGAGCAGCAGAGAGGAGCAGCAGAGAGCAGCAGCAGCAGCAGAGAGGAGTAGAGAGCAGCAGCAGAGAGCAGCAGCAGCAGAGAGGAGCAGCAGAGAGCAGCAGCAGCAGCAGAGAGGAGCAGCAGAGAGCAGCAGCAGCAGAGAGGAGTAGAGAGCAGCAGCAGAGAGCAGCAGCAGCAGCAGCAGAGAGGAGCAGCAGAGAGCAGCAGCAGCAGAGAGCAGCAGCAGAGAGCAGCAGCAGTGAGCAGCAGGAGGGGACCGCTCCACGCTCCATTGGCGCGCATAGTCTCGTACTTTGGTCCTGTACAACAGAAGAGACACAAGGTAATGTGGAAATACAGATAGTTGATATATTATATTAATCCTGTTTATTTTGTTTGCTTTTTTTCGTGAAGAAATGTGGTGAGAATGATTTGGACTGTTTTCGTATTTGTTGCTGCCCAGGAACGAATAGAGAGACTAAAGATCCAGGTTCCTCTGGAGTTTAGTTTATAGGTCCTACAGTTGTCTCTCCGTCTTTTTCTCCTTTCTCCGACTTTACTTTGGAAGTATTTCTTATTTTAACTCACTAGTCATGTGAATGTTATCTATGGCCGACTACTCTCTGTCTAGTTTTTCTAACTATTTTGAATATAAAAACGCTTCCTGGTGTCCTCGTAGTGTCCTAGTGGTGTCTTAGTGGTGTGCTAGCGGTTTCCTCGTAGTGTCCTCGTCCTTTAGTGTCGCTCCTCTAGTATGTTTTGTTCGTGCGTAAAATAAAAAGCTGACCAGAAACTGTATTAACCATCGAGGAGAAATCTAGTTGGTGAAATAGTGTTTCTCTCTAATCCCCTACTCTGACTACAGAAACATGCAACATGGAGGTTGAAGAACTACTGGAGACCGAGTATAATTGGTCTGATAACATTTTATCACACATTTTATTGACGATTTTGTCATGGGTTGTTTGGTGAGCAGGGTTTATTGCAGCTGTAAAACCACCTCCCCGATGTCTTTGTTACTGCACTTTTGATCTGAAGCAGATCATATTTCCTCCTCCAGGTAGCTCACCTGGTAAAGCGGCCTTGAGATTAGACTTGACCCGGTTTTATGTCAAGCAGTGGCACATTAGTTATTATGGAGATCTAATCTGTGCAGTTAGCCTGCTCCAGACTATGGTCTTAATTTATCCTGGTGTCTCATCTGTTCAGTCAGCAGTCACTTCAATCAGAAATCAGTGTGTTTTTACAGTTAGTCTATCTTATGGATGTATTTTGCCTTATTTTTATTAGCCTGCATTAAAATACCATATTTTAATAAAAACAAGTACTTAACTAAATACATACCACCATTCAGTTCAGTACTGTTATTTAAACATTGTGATCATCATTAATTTGTATTTTTATAATCATTCATGTGATAATCATTATTACGTTATATTGTGTTTATGAAGACTGCTGTTCATTTTGTTGTTATAGGTTTGATGAATATATTATTGATTAGAAATGGCTGATGAAGTTCACTGGACCAGTAACTATATAGTGTTCTGTATATTCATGAAACAACAGGGAGAGGACACCACCATGCTTTGACCTTTTATTTTTCTTGGATCACTGGTCTGCTGGGAGAGAAACACACAGCAATGATTAACACATCTTGTTACTGTGAATACTTACAGTGTACATTGAAATGATCACTTACTTCTCTGTCTAATCCTCTCAGTATGTTTTTTCAAGTGTGTGCTGTACAGACATCTGACAGTTTGTGAATTCTGTAAATATCAGTTGTTAACTCTGCATGGTGTGGATGTCCTACTCACTACGATGCCAGGCTGCTCTCAGGCTGTACAGTATCTGGGTCCTCTTAAAAATGATGTTTTCCATGAGCACCACATCACTGACTTCTTATCCATTATGGACTAAATAAGTATTTCCACTAGACTGACATGTAGGCTACATCCAGCCTTCTTTCTTTCTTTCTTTCTTTCTTTCTATATAAATAATGGTCATAATAGGGCAGACCATGCACAATTCCTGCTTTGCTAATTAATATGTGTTTTAAAGAATTGACAAACTGTCAGTTTGTCAATAAGCACACACTTAAAGCTGAAGTAGGCGAGATTAGAGCAAATATGATTAAGAAAAGTTATTTTTATAAAACAGTCGCTATATCGTGACAGTAGTACATGAAAGAGGTAACCTGAAAAAAATCATGTTCCTCTGTGTCCTCCGGTGTCCTCCGGTGCTCCTAACGGCATCTGCAAGATTTCACAGACAGGAGGAAAACAAGCAGTAAGAGCTGATCTGAGTTCTGCTGTCTATGAGAGCCGGCTGTCAATCACTCAAGAACTCCGACCAAACGATCAACTAGGCCGCGCTGATCAAATATGAATCAATATTATGTTATGTTAATGACTATGTCTCTCCTCAAATGTTTTCAGAATCATCTTGTAGTGCACGGTTTAGCTGTAAAATTAGAGAGTTTGTGAAATCTGGTGAAAGAATGCTAAATTCTGGTCACATGACCGGAGCACAGTCAATAGGAACGCTGTCTCTCTGAAATGACCTGTGATTGGTCGAAGTCTCCTGTCACAGGCTAGATTTTCTAAAGCCTGAAAACAGAGCCATGAGGAGGAGCAGAAGTCTAGTTATCTCTCAGAACACTTGGATTATAATATGCTGAAAGGTTATTATGGAATTTTTGCCCAATGATGCCAAAAATATACTGCCTACTAACTTGTAAAACTGAAAATTTAACAGGAAAGTAAAACATTAAAAGTTCAAGATATTTCCTTCCCCTTTCACCTGCCTCAGAAAGCTTTTTGCAATGCAGTTGTCACCAAAATCTAATGATTGAGGTTATGTTTGAATGAACAAAACATATTGCAATGTTCAATCAGCAGACTTTGGTGTTTCTGCTGACTGATGGCTGAGTGTAAAACAGTCCTGACAGGAGATCTGATGCTACTTCCTCCCTCAAAGCTCTGAGGAGTCTTCTGGAAAAGATAAAGACACTCTCTCTCTCTTGAGGCATTAAAAATGTGCACTTTTAAAATGCTCTGTCAAAATAGAGGCATCTACCAGCAGCAATATCACCACCCTCTGCTCATGTGTAAAAGGACACTGTGATGTGGATTCAGTGCTGTGACAGCGGGAGACTACCCCCGTGTGGACACAGAGGTGGCCTGCAGTTTGTGAAAGTTCAGTATTTCAACTGGCTCACAATTATGATTTAGAATGGATTTTTTTTAGATCTTATTGATTACTTTAAGGCCCTTCATGGCCTGTTTCTCACTCTTCCTGAACTTTTATTCCCAGATCCTCATCTTACATTTCATTTTTTAGTCTTTTAGTTTTTGTTTATAGATTATTTTTTGGGGCTTTTTGTGATGAATATTGATTATTATGTAGCCCAGTTAAAATGATGCATACATAAATAGTTGTCTGTGATAAATAAACAAATAAATAGGGTTTGTTAAAAAAAAAAAAGAATGGTAAAAATACATATTTTTCATGCGTGTATTTTTTTTATTTTATTTTGATGAAGCTTTTCATTTGACAGAGTGGCATCCTTCTGTGTATCTAATCACGTGCTTTTGGCTTTTGGCTGACGTGCGTGTGCATGCACAGAGAGAGAGAGAGAGAGAGAGAGAGAGAGAGGAAAAGTTTGTATTAAACATGTCCGAGTCTGTCAACTAGAGAACCTCCAAGAGGACATGCTTTTCACAGTGACGGAGTTACAGAACATTTCTACCTGAAGTTTGCTCCGTTGTAACCTGTAACCTTTGAGGCCGCTCGTTAACTAAGTGAGTGGTGAATTAGCACAGATGTGTCGTCTGCTGCTATAGCTAACACAGTATCTACGTCTGGACTTTTTCCGAAGTGGAAGCAAGAGACAACACCCAGGCAAGGCCTATGGAAAGGAGGCTGGGTCACGCCTCATATCTAGGGGGGTTTAACACATGCGCAGTAGAATCTGGTCTGCGCTCGCCGAAATTCAGCCAATCGCAACGCACGACCGCAGCTTGAGTTACACTGCGCATGCGTTATACCCCTTGTCTGCCCGCGTTTCAACCTCCTTTCTGTAGGCCTTGCACCCAGGTAGCTCTCTGAGTCGTCCGGTGAATGGACAGAGTTCCTCTGGCAACGCTGGTTAACCACCAGACTTGGTGGTGATGCCCAGAGGACATCAGAACTACCTCAAAGGTACCAACCACACTGCTTTATTTAGTTTATGCTCCTGTTGAGTCAGTGTATCTTTTGGTTATTAAATTTTCCTTTCACAAGCGGATATTAAAGAACAAAAAATAAGTGGTTATTGTGGTGATTTTCGTTTTAAAATACAAAAATTAAAATTGAAATACAAGACGTTTTTCTTTATCAGGGTTAAAAAGGGGATGAACTAAACTTAAAAAAGCAGGTTGATTTTCATGTTCTATTTCTAAAAACAAAAAATAAAATCACTAGAAGACAGAAACAAAGAAACGTCCCGTTTTTTTCATCTTCTGTGACCGGAAGTTGCCATTTACAAAGTAAGAGCATGTATGAGGACGGTGCTGCTGTGTAACAGAAGGTGATGGACATGGATTGATCCATGTCCATCGTTTTACGCAGTACGTAGTTTTTTTGAAACAATAAAAGGGTTTGTCTCAGGTAAGAAGACATGACTGCAGTCATGTCTTTTCCCCCTCTCATACACATCACCGTCCTCATACACGCAACTTCCGGTCGCAGAATATGAAAAAACGGGCGTTTTGTGATTTTATTTTTTGTTTTTAGAAATCGAAAATGAAAATCAACCTGTTTTTAAAGTTTAGTTCATCCCTTTTTGACCCTGATAAAGAAAAACGCCTTGTATTTCAATTTATTTTTTTGTACTTTAAAACGAAAATCAAATAACAACTTATTTTTAGTTTTTTAACATCCGTTTGTGAAAGGAAAATCGAATGACCAGAAAATACACTGATCCTGTTGGATTGAAGTGACCGCTAAGTTTTTGGCCCCTACGATCACAAGCAGCGAACCAGCTGCCTTCAACGATTTGATTTGATATTTTGCTGGCTTAGTATGTAAATATTAGTGTGTGTTTGGTCAATAAGATAAGTTACGGGAAAATATGCTGTTGCTATGGTTTGAATACACAGTATGTTTGCTGTTAAGTGGAAACACTTGTTTAAGAAACAAAAGTAGAAAACACAAGTTTAAGTTAATATTGTTTTATTTATTTTTTCCTTACATTTAAAGTAAGAAATTACTTATTTCTATTTTAAAACGGTTTCTGGGTGTGTTTATTATTTCAGAGGTTAAAGGGTGTATATAGCCTTGTGCTAAATGGTACACTCAATTATTTCTGTAGTGACCCAAGATAAATAACATTGTGTAAATCTGAGTTACCCTACAGAAGTTAATAGGGGGGAAAGAACTCAGGGCCTGCACCTACATACATAAGAGGGTAGACGGGCTACAATTATTATGTGTTATATCATTAAAAAAGCATATCACCGAATGATCAATAACAGATTTTGATTAAACTGGACCGTGTGAATATCATTATCATTAGTTTCCCAGCGAGAAAAAATGCCATGTGAATATAAATTATATATATAAATTTGACACACACACACATGATAACCGGGGGGGTGGGGGGGTCCTCCCTCAAGAAATGTATGTATGTATGTAAAGCAAAAACACAAAATGCAGGCGGCAGGTGACAATTCAAAATAAAATATAATGGAATTTAATGCAGCAAGGCTAAACCCCAGGACTTTAATAGCTCATATGTGTTTCAGAAAGATTCCTGCTCATGTTTAAAAAATGACACATGCACATTGAAAACTTTTCCCAGATATCTGTGTTCTCTGAGAAGTGGAGAATAAAGTCGTAATATTTGAAGAAAAACTCTACCTGCTCTATAGTTTGCTTTGCATTACGTTACTGCTACGCTGATATGGTAGTATCCCCTTCACACCGTCTGACAGACACAGAACCCCGGTTTGGGACTCTCTGGATGAGAGAGTTTCCTGAGGTGACCAAGGCATTTGAAGAGCTGTTAGAGATATGAGCCCTCCATGTTGCTGCTGGAGCTTTTTGTGGTTCTGATGTACGACAGAACCAGCGACATCGTGGAAGTGGTTGAAGCAAGGGAACAGCTTTTTTTAATCAGAAATCTAGGCGTCTGGAGAACAACTTGTAAAGTGCACAGCCTACCAGGCCAATTTACTGTATATATTCCTAACCCTGTGCTGCCACGCTCTTCTGACTTGGGGTTAGGTGAAGGAGGGAATAGAGTGGCGACCACACCTCCAGATGCATCCACTGTGGCTGCAGGAAGGGATGCACTTGATGCTGTAAATGAGCCAAGGCAGTGCCCAAATGCAATGCTCTTTGTTACTGCTCAGAAGATGTCAAGATCGGTTAAATTAGTTATTTACCCAAACGGGTGGGACTGTATGGAAGAAACACAAATGTTATCTGCCGCTGTCGTCAAGGCTTGCTAACTTCGCCTCCCAGCCCTCGCTCCAGCCTCGGTCTGGGTCTCATTCACATGAACGGAGGAAGGGAAATAACTCTGGATTCAGCTATTAGTGCATTTTACAACTTTTAGGACCTACTGATTTAAATAAGGGCTATTAGAGTGTTCATACTGGGGAGTTGATTCACCTAAAAAAACAATTATCCGCTGAGTTACAGGCGTCTCTTTCCCAATCCTGATCACATTCAAAGCCCTCCATAGCACCCTCTTATACATGTATTTCTGTATTTATAACCCAATACTCTGCACCAGGATTTCTCAGATCTTCTGACCAAATTGCTCTTAAATATCCCACGGTCCAGGCTCAAAACATATAGGGAGACTGTGCTTTTACCGTTTTAGCTCCAACACTATGGAATTGCTTCCCTTCAATGTCAGATCAGCTGAGTTTGAACCACATTTTAAAAAATGTGTAAAAACCCACCTACAGTATATAGGCTGTCGTTCTGTTGCTCGAAAATCCTTTTGTTTTATTTATCTATCCATTGTTTTGTGTTTGTTATATTGCTTTTATTGTTGAGGATCTGCTTCCTTTTTATAAATTGTATTGTATTATGCATTTTGAAGCACTTTGTGTGTGTGTGTGTATATATATATATATATATACAGTACAAATATGAAAAACTACAGGCAGACTAGCATATACATACATATATACACACACACACATATATATATATATATATACAGAATATTATATATATATACATACATATACATATATATGTATATATATATATACATATATATGTATATATTATACATATATATATATACATATTTATGTATATATATATATATATATATATATATACATATATATACATGTATATATATATACATGTATATATATATACATATATGTATATATAAACATATATATATATGTATACATATATATAAATATATATATAAAAATATAAATATATATATATATATGATTTTGTGCTTCAGTGCATTTTCAAAAATATATATATATTATATATTATATAATATTATTATATATATATACATACATACATACATATATGTATATACATACATATATGTATATATGTATATATGTATGTATATATATATAATAATTTATATATATATATATGTGTGTGTGTGTATACAGTATGTATGTATATGCTAGTCTGCCTGTATTTTTTCTCTCCCTTCCCCACCCCCCGCCCCATCTCAGATCTGGTAAAACTTTGACAAGGAAGTCCGGCACAGGTCAAGTCTAAAGTTCTTATTTTAGTGATTGAAATGTGACTAAGCCTCTTACTGGCAGTTTAATGTGCAATTTATTTTTACATCAAGATTTCACATCTCTGTGACACAACCCTCCCTGTTCTCTCGAACACACTTCCTGTCATGTGGGTGTAGTCTCTCCATCCACATAGCGTTCAACACAGCTGTCAACCACACACGTCTTCCTGTTACTGGTAAGTTTGCTTTTATTACAAAATTGTTTGTTTTATTAAAGAAATAGTTTTTTTTTTACTCTTATAACCCTCGTCAATTTTCTTCTAACATGAAAAACTGGTGATATTGTGTTTCAAAGGAAGTCTGATGAAGGACAAAAAAACTTCATCATCAAAGGATTTTGTGAAGAACTATATTTTATTTCTGTCTAGTGTCGTATCAAGTCAGAGAAGTCAGACTATACTTTAATATGAAAAAAAAAGTCTATATACTGTAGCAACACCGCTGTTTGGAATGAATTCATATTAACACGAGGAAGACTAGCTTCTTGTTTTCTGAGAGGAAGTTGACTGAATTAACTACTGACAGACACATTCGACAAGTTCCAAGAAATGTATTTTTAATTGGATTTCTGAATCCAGAACACTTTAATTATATGATGTGAATTTAGTTTTTAATTCACGTCGTCTACATCATATCATATTACCCATACAAATGTGCTGCTGACAGGCAGAAATATCTATCTTTAGGCTCTCACTTCTGTTGGCATATCAAGAAAATAAAAATCTCAACTGTCTGGTATGTTAACACTCATAGAGTCACCTGTTTTTGTTAAGTGAGCAAAACATGATGCAGTTTATCAATGCTTTGAATTTAAGTTAATAAAACAATATATTTTGACTGTGGGTGTTCCACCTTTTCATGAGAACCAGACTTAACACATCACCACTTTCATATTCAAAAAGAGAATTGGCACTTTACTCTGCTCCACTGCAGTTAACACCAATAAACCACTTCCACTTTCATGATTAAGCAGCAATGTATCTAAATATATTCTTTGCTAACCCTGCTGCTGCTTCCTCATTTAGTACAACTAGCGGTTGTCTTCACTGAGTACAATATATACAAGCAGTGGTTGAGGTGTTAAGATATCTTATTTAAATAAAACCAGCAATAACTTATTGTAAAATAAAATTATAGTATTTGGTAAAATTGTAATTTCTAGAGACGGGTCTGCAAAAAAGAAGACAACAAGAAACACAGTTACAGTGCAGTAATTATTTATTAAAGTAAATAAAGTGCAATACAGGAATCAATTAAGGCACAAGACAGTTAATTTAGATCAAAAAGTTTCTTTATATATTTTTTTTTTCATAAATTTAAGATCATCATGACCAGGCAAAGCTGGTAACTGCCTACACTCCAGGTTTGCTTTGTCTCAACTGGTTTGTGATCATTTCGTTGAACATTTGTTTTTGAAAATGCACTGAAGCACAAAATCATATATATATATATATTTATATTTTTATATATATATATTTATATATATGTATATATATTTATATATGTATTTATATATATATTTATATATATATATATATATATTTTATACCATTTATGCTTTTTAAAATATTAAACTTTTTCCAAAAAAAATTTGTTTTACAATGGAAAGAATCTTCAAATCCTCTCAAACTCCACTTTGAACGTTTGAACATGTCTGAATCTCAGGAGTTAAACTCCCAGGACCTGTTCTGAGGATACTCAGAGACAGGATACAACTACAGAACAAACCCTCTGTTCCTCCCAATATTTGTGTACATCAGTGTCTCATGCATCCAAGATGAGTTACACAGATCCTACTGCTGAGTTTGCTGCCAAGAAAGCAAGAATGTGAATTTATTCTATTTATCCTATGGTGAGTCTATCTCGCTTATCTACATAACATGACAGGATTTCTCACAGTGCTGCCGTACTAAAAATATTTCAGCATTTCCTTGTAGTGACGCTCTACTGCCAGCCACTACTACGGACTGTGTCTTTGATGGTCCCTTTGCTTTCCCCACAGAACCTTTGTTTACACCTTCAAAAAGGAAGTTACACCAGTACTTTCACATCTGGAGGTTTGGGTCATACCCTAATACATGAGAACAGTAGGCAGTAGTGACCGAAACTGAAGTTAGGGTGGGTGTGGTACATTACTTCTATTACTTAGAAATGTAACTTTTGTTTTGGGAAACAATGTATGTTTTGTACATTTAAAAGTTACATAGTTTAACCCTTTAATGTGTCTTTTAATTCAGTTCAGTTCAGATTATTTCTTGTGAGTGGTATGAAAAGTGTATGTGTTCATGGCTGGACACAGAAACTGAACTAGATCTACACTGTAGAGAGACTGAGTCACAGATGTGTTGATGGTCATTTCTGAGGCCATAGTTAGCAGTGTCATATTGGACTACATTATGTACTGTAAGGGTTTAAGTACAACACTAATCCACCAGCTGCTACCTCAACATCCATCCATCTGAAATCACATTAGAAAATGTGTCATTTGGGATAGAGTTGTGTACTCAGTGAAGTGTTTAGCTAAAAGAAGCAGCAGCAGTAGAATAAACAAAGAAACACATATCAATACACAAGATACTGTAGATACATTCTGCTTTCTTATCTCAACTTCTTCAGCCTCAGTCACAAAGTGGAAATGTTCTGATGACACAACACTTCATTGTTCCCTTTTATGGCGTTGACAGCGTTGACACAGAGCGCAACTCAGTCCTGAGTGTTCAGGAAACCATGTCTGTATTACAGTTGTTAGCCTCAGCTCTGACAGCGGCTGGATGTTTCACACATATCAACAAAATGTCGGTCACTTTCGTATGTCGTCCCCTGATTGCATGATGCTACAAGGACCTCCTTTGATAGATTAAAGGTGCTCTATATGATATTCAGAGCATTACTGTGATATATTATCATCAACTATTGTCTATGTAAAGATATAGAGGAGTAATGTCTACCTGAGTCTATTATTATTATTTTCTCTGATGACTTAAGTGTGTTTGTTTGATTTGTGGTCCTCTTGCGTTTTAGCGTTTGGTTGTGAGCAGGCCTATGAACACCGTATCATTAGCTATATTTTGTGGGAAAAGGTAAATTATGGTGAAATTTCAAGGATGGTATTTTTCTACAAGACGCTTTTCATATGGAGCAGGTCTAGACCGAGACCCAACAATAGATCCCCATGAGCATGCACTAGGTACGACAGTAGCAAGAAAAAACTCCCCTTTAATGTGTAGAAACCTTGGGCAGAACCAGAAACAGAGCCAGGCTCTGGGTGGGCGGTCATGTTGCTCGACCGGTTGGGTTGAGAGAGAAAGAGAGAGAGAGAGAGAGAGAGAGGAAGAGAGAGATGCACAGCAACCACAATAATAGCACAACAGCTATAAGGAGGAATACAAATAGGACTAATAACAATAATCAATAGCAGTGGGTGATAGTAGTAATATCAGTAATAACAACAGTAAATGCCTTAATCCATGCAGAAAACCTATAAAAACACTACCATATTAGAACCAATTAATTAATCATTAATTAACCCCAAATCTGGGGTTGATATTTATCAAGTAACAAGGCCAAGGCAATTTACACCTTAATTGAAAAATTAAGTAAGTCATTAAGTAAATGAGCGTAAAAATGTTGAAATACCAAACGATTCTCATTCTTATTGGTTACTAAGAGAAAAATAAGTCTTTTTGTTTTTGTCATCAGGAGATGGATATGTGTTGGCTGTTTGCTCTGCTCCTGCTGATGGGCAGAGATGGTAAGTTTTAAAAAGTTAACATTACATAATTTATTTGAAAATAAATCAATTAACTGTGTAATGCCAAACGGGTCAGTCGTACTAGCAAACATACAGGCCCTGCAGTTCTTCAGAGCTTTTTATCCTCCGTTATTGTGAGAGGCACACTATAAACAGTCAATGTCAATAATAAAGGATGTTCAGACCAAGTGATCCTAGTTTAAAACATGAATGCAGAGAATGCATTTCTTTTTCCTTTTACTCTTTTTCATCTTTGTTATTACTTACTATGTCACACGCATTGATTGTAATGATTTCATATCTATGTTAAAGATTCTACAGGTATCGATCTGCCCACCCCTACAAAATATATTTAATTTCAATGCAAAATAAACATAAAAAAATATTTTTTTAAGTATCTGTGTCCACAGCACATTATTTCAATGTTAGAGTTTGAGTTGCGTCTCTTGATACTTTGTTGTGTTGTTGACCGAGTTAGTGTTTTTCTTTTGCAGGACTGTGTCAACAAGAGGAAGTTTGCACGAAGTCGTTGATCAACTCCTGTGGTGACTGTATCAGATCTGGGCCATACTGTGTGTGGTGTCACCAGCTGGTGAGAAACAGTTAACCTCTGTAACCTACATACTGTCTCTACTCAGGAGTTTACACCAGACTTCTTTTGACTGGGGCGGCCTCCACTACTCATATCTATTTTAATTACTAACATTACAGTATTTTACAGTTTCTTACATTCCAACGACATAGCCAATCATCCCCAGGGCACACCCCTAGTTTAATTACCTAATGCAACTAATGCTATGGCAAACACCACATCCTGGTGAAAGCTTCTTATGAACAGATCATGGCTTCGGTGACAAAGACAATCTGAAGACATGTTTAAACTCAAAGCCCCTCTATCTCTCTCTTTTTCTTTCCCACAGTGTGACATAAACACAGACAAAATCTTTATAACTCTGCCCTGAAACACCACAATCAAAAGAATCTAAGTTTTTCCTAAAAGTACTTTACTATAGAAACACTATAGCAACTCCTCGATATAGTCTACCCTACCATCGAAAACATTGCGGCAACTTGCAGAAGCCTGCAGAGCTCAGAAGTGCCCTCTAGGGGGCCCTTCAGTGGAGAAAACGTGATGCAATGCCATATAGGCTGCCCTACATGCTAGAAAACCTTCTGCACGCTTCTCCCACCGCATGCAGCTGGGGCCCTTTTTATGTTTGTTGATGCCCCTCAGACAGCCTGATCCCATCACTGTCTGTGAGTTTGACGCCCGGGACAGACGGGGCACGTCAGGAGTGCGTGGCGGCTGCCTCGCGTGGCGGCTGTGTGATTCATGCGTTGGGTGGTCAGACCAGCTGCGTTTCTGCTACTGGGCTGCTGCCAGCCCTTTCTTTCTACATAAAGTTTGCCTTTCCTAATGGTCATTTCATTTCATTATAAATTTCATTTTAATTTATTTTAGCAGGAGAAAGGTTAAGAAACATGTGGTTATTTGTAAATAATAATAATAATCCACAATTAAAACCCAGTACTATATTCATTCATGGAGCTCTGCAAGTCACTGCATGTTCTTCAACACTGTCCTGCACATATTTCAGAATAAGGAATTCTGTTCACAGAAAAAAAAAACGCTGGAGGGCTTTTATTCTGAAATGAAAGCAGGAAGTGTTGATTTAAAAATAAATCTTTACTTTTTTTCATGTCTGTAACATATTCTACAGATATAGACATTGAAATTGTAGTAACGTTGCTGGTATGATGTCAATATACAGTCAATAGATCACCCTCACTGTCTGTTGCTGCTGTGAACCGCGCGGCTCGAGTCAAAAATAGGCGAGACCTCGAATCTCTAGAAGAGACGCAGCTGACACGCAGCCGAGCCGCGCGTCTCATGTGGGCTCTGTGGCTGCTCAAACCTGTTAACACGGACACCGAAATAAAAACACAACAGATAGCGCAGCCGTCATGCGCTGCTCCCGCGCCGGTCTGTCCTGGTCTTTAGAGCCTGGCCTGGCGTCCTCTTCCCTCCTTGTGTCGCCAACTGTGCAGCTCAGTGTTGGTTTCAGTTCATTTAGGTTAGCAAACAGATACAGACATAAATCAAAATACCTTCGGGATGAGGGTCACAGCATTCATTGCCCATCACAGTCTCAACAAAAGTTGCTCTTCGCATTCGTATGTAGCACACCAACAATGAGGAATGATAACCTGAAACTTAACTATGATTGAAAAAAATGGAAAAAGTGACGCAGACTGGAAATAGTTAGGGAATAAAAACAGTATTAGTGTTAAAAAGTCAGCAGGAGTGGTTTGGTGAACATTATACAGATATTATAGTACAGATATTCGTTGAGACATTTGAAAACTGACTTTTACTTGAGTTTTATAGTATACTGTAGTTTGCTAAGACAAAATGAAAGGGAGTAATAGTAACAACATTATATGCAGACACAGATGAGAATGAACTTTGTATATCTTTTGTATAAAAGACAATTCTTATATTTTGTTCTGTTTTTTTGCCTTCCCTTTGTGCAGAATTTCACCAAAGCAGGGGAGCAGGAAGCAGTACGCTGTGAAACCAAAGCTAAGTTGATGGAGAGAGGCTGCAAGATGGAAGAAATGATCTCCCCTGAAAACAATGTAACGATTGTAAAGAAAGATCCTCTGTCCGAGTCATTCAACCAACAGCAGCAACAGCCCGTCCAGCTGAGTCCACAGAGGATTAGTCTGAAACTGCGACCTGGTTAGTGGAATCAGTTAATTCCAGATCAGAGTAAAACTAAAGCAGTTTATCTGGATGTGTACAGGATTGGGCTGGGCAGTGAGAAATTCTAATAACCTTACTATGTTTTCATGTGTTTCAATATCATCTACCATCACATTGTATAAACTTAATGTCACTGAACTTTAAATATTCACACATGAGCATGGTAGCATTTTATTTTCGTATCTTTCTTTCATTTTTTTACAGGGCTTCCTACCACATTCTCTGTTTCTTTTAAAAGAGTTCAGGGTTATCCAGTTGATCTCTACTACCTGATGGACCTGTCTTACTCCATGAAAGATGACTTGGAATTTGTCAAAGAGCTGGGACAAAGTCTTTTTGCAGCACTGAATAAAATCACTGAACATGCTCAAATAGGTAATAATCAATCTTAATAAGGCAACTTGAATTTGTCCAAAATACTAATATTTATTATTTGATAACACTTTAGAATACAGCCACGACTTAAAGTGTAATTATCTTGTACATATCACGTATCAATAAATACATATTGGGACACATACTGTAAGTCGGTACAAGGAAAGAAGTCAAGAGGTTTGTTTTTAGGAGGGATTTAATAGATTACATTTTAAGTATTTTTTAAACTGAAAGTATATCGAACGCCGATGGCTGTGACTAAGCCCCGGTATGAGAATGAGAATGGTCTTCTACTTTGGTACACTCCACAATTTGCAAGGTAGTCAGTGTCTTGAATTTAGGGCATATACTAAGATAATGCTCTCTGGAGATGCTCCAGCAAAAATAGACCAGATGCAAACACACACTCTGGCTAGAACAGCAGCATATCGTCTCCAGTAGCCACAAAGATCTTGTGTGTAGTATAGTATAGTATAGCCTCACTGTACTCCCTCCCTTGTACTTACCGGTATGTATTTTGTTGGTATCTCATGTGCACAAACTATTAACACAAAAAGTACGGGCTGTAATCTAATGCGATGCCTTTTATTTAAGTTTGTTATTTGTTAATGCATCTCAATGGTCTCAAATGTTTGTTAAACCTTTCCAATAAGGAAAAAAAAAAAAAGCATAGGGAATCAATAACTGTTTCTATAACTACAGGGTTTGGTGCCTTTGTTGATAAGACCGTCCTCCCTTACACGAACACCAACAAGGAGAAACTGTTGAAGCCGTGTGATGAGAGTGACCAGCAGTGCCAGGCTGCCTTTGGCTACAGACACGTGCTTAGTATGACACCAAGGAAAGATGAGTTCAACAAAAAAGTGACCCAGCAGTTCATTTCTGGGAACTTGGACTCTCCAGAAGGGAGTCTTGATGCCATGATGCAGGCTGCTGTATGCGGGGTAAGGACTCAACCAAAGAGATAACTATGTACTGTGAGTAACACAATAGAAAAGCAAGCATGGGTTTATTATTAGAAGAGACTTAAACTAGAAAACCTTCTGTTTCCTAACCCTAACCCATTCAAGTAGCAGTACCATGTATAACACTCATTCTAACGTGAACTGTAATTTTATTTTAATAACACGACCACTGTATCTAACAGTAGTGCATGAGACAAGTAATCATGTTCCTCTGCATCCTCCGGTGCTCCTGATGACTTTTGCAAGTTTTCACCGCGCCTCAACCAGAACCAATCAGAGCCGAGCTGGACCAGTCTCTAAGCAGCTGTCATTCACCGCTCACGAAAACTCACAAACTCCAATCAAACGGTCAAACTAGGCAACGCTGATCAAATATAAATACAAATTCTGGTACTGTAATGCCTATTTCAATCCTCAAATGTCTTCAGAAACATATTTTACTGTACTGTTTAGCTGTGAAATGAGAAAGTCACCATGTTGAAAACGTCCATCCATCCATCCATTATCTGTAACCGTTTATCCTATTCAAGGTTGCGGAGGGGAGGGGGCTGGAGCCTATCCCAGCTGACATTGGGTGAAGGCGGGGTACACCCTGGACAGGTCACCAGACTATCACAGGGCTGACACATAGAGACAGACAACCATTCACACTCACATTCACACCTACGAGACATTTAGAGTCAACTATTGGACTCGAGAAATGGGGAGAACATGCAAACTCGACACAGAAGGGCCCCAAGCCGGGTTTGAACCTGCGACCCTCTTGCTGTGAGGCGACAGTGCAAACTAAAACCAAAACCAAGCAAGTAAACGTTCTCATTTTACATCTGAACAGTACACTAAAAGATGATTCTGAAAACATTTGAGGAGAGAAATAGGCATTACAGTAACAGAATATTGATTCATAATTGATCAGCGCTGCTGTAGAGACTCCTCGGCTCAGATTTTTTGGCGCTGTGAAATCTTACAAATGCCATTAGGAGCACCAGAGGACACAGAGGAACATGACTTTTTTCACAGATTATCGGTCTCATTCACTACTGTCAGGACATAGTTACAGTTTTATAAAATACGATTTTTTATCATATTTGCTCAAAGTTACCGGCTTCAGCTTTAAGCCACTATTTATGATAGAGGTCCATTTACAGACATTCTCATAATCATTTCATTATTTGTGAGCTCCTTATCACACCAGAGAAAATAAATAAGTTCATAAAGTTCAGGAAAGTGCTGCATGACCTGCTGTTAATACATTTGTCCTTAATGGGTCCTTGAAGCACAAATGATGCAGGATGACGATCACCAAAACTGTCCAATTGAACCAAACTACGGGAATGAAAGTACACCATTATTGTCTGGATGTGAAAGCCTTTTGTAGTGTTGGCTGGCCGGCGAACAATCACCCTATATGAACAGTAGTCAAGGCTATAGAAAAAGGAGGAGGAAAACGAGCAGTAAGAGCTGATCTGAGGTCTGCTGTCCAGCTGCTGTCTATGAGAGCCGGCTGTCAATCACTCGCGAACTCCGACCAAACGGTCAAACTAGTCAGCGCTGATCAAATATGAATCAATATTTTGTTACGTTAATGCCTATTTCTCTCCTCAAATGTTTTCAGAATCATCTTGTAGTGCACGGTTTAGCTGTAAAATGAGAAAGTTTGTGATGCCGCCGCCATTGTGAAATCTGGTGAAGGAACGCCAAGTTCCGGCCCCATGACCGGGGCACGGCCAATAGGAACGCTCTCTCAATGAAATGACCTGTGATTGGTCAAAGTCTCCCGTCACGGGCTAGATTTTTTAAAGCCTGAAAACAGAGCCATGAGGAGGTGCAGAAGTCTAGTTTTCTCTCAGAACACTTGGATTACAATATGCTGAAAGGTTATTGTGGAATTTTTGCCCAATGATGCCAAAAATATACTGCATACTGCCACTTTCTTCTGAAAGCCTAGACTTAAGAGGTGGGATGCAAAAGTTTTACAACATACCCCAGGCAGCAAAGCAAAGTACTGGGGTATAAAGGTATTTTGTAGGAGGCAGAGAAGGGCAATCACATTTTTTTTAAGCCATTAAAAGTTAAAAGTTCCTAAAACATATTGTTGTTTAGGACAAAATAGGTTGGAGGAACAGCAGCACTCGACTGATTGTGCTGACCACTGATGATGGATTCCACATGGCCGGGGATGGAAAACTAGCTGGCATACTGGAACCCAATGATGAACGGTGCCACATGGAAAACAACCTTTATACCCAGAGCACTGAGATGGTATGTATGGGATCACGTAAAGGACTCAACAATCAAAAGGGTTGAGTGCCATGTTATCATAATTGATGGGCAAAACTATAAAAAAAATAACACCCAGGTTGTAATAAATTGCAAGTATCCATTTTCATTTCTATCGCCACACTGATTCCAAAAAGGTGAAACATGGACATTAGGTTTACAAACTGTCACTGATTTCTATGACTGTTGTGTGCAGGACTACCCATCTGTTGGACAACTGGCTAGACAGCTGAAAAAAAACAATATCCAGCCGATATTTGCGGTGACAGAAAATGTGAAGAGTGTGTACAAAGTAAATCTACCTTTTATTTCTGTACCTAATTTTATTTATTTATACAGTACACATTATATTGTTACTACGATGGATTTTTCATTTGACCTTGTTATTTCAGGAACTCTCCGGGATGATTCCAAAATCAGAGGTGGGAGTTCTGTCAGGGGATTCTAAAAACGTTGTTGAATTGATTGAGAGGGCCTACAGCGTAAGTTGTCACTTTGCTACCTTTCTCCTTTCGTATGCATGTGTAACAGTCCTTTGTGACCAATGCATTATTTTCCACATGATTTTCTGCTATTTTTTGTCTACATCTCACAACCCTCTAAAATGTGTACCATGACAGAGGCTGTCCTCCAAAGTAACCTTGACCCACGACAATCTGCCTGATGGCGTGAGAGTTGTCTACACCCCTAAATGCAAAGATCCAGGACCAGAAAGCGAGAGTGAAGGGATTTGTGACAATGTACCAGTGGCAACGGCGGTCAGTTCTTTTTGTGTTTTTTTTTTTTTTTACTTTTCATGGTGATGTTCGTGTATCAAATACACATACTGTAGTTCTTGGTTTAAACATTGTATTGGAAGCTCCACATGTCCACATTGTGATTCTCATTCAAAAGTCATCCATCAATCAGTGATCAGTCATCAATCCTGGTGGCCCCCCAGACTAAGTAGGTAGCCCAGACATCCTTCCCCCTGGCCCCCCTCCTCCAGTTCTTCCGGGGATATCCCAAGGCCTCTCCAGATCAGATGGGATACATAGTCCCTCCTTCACCATATTCAGGGTCTTTCCCCCCCCAGAGTCTCCTCCCAGTTGGGCATGCCCAGAGTAGTGGTTCTCCACCAAGCTCCCTCCAGATATCTGAGCTCTTCCCCCTAACTCTAAGGTTGAGCCCAGCAACGCTGTGAAGGAAACTCATCTCAGACACTTGAATTTGCAAATTGTTTTAGTCTTTGCCCAAAATTCATGATCATGAGTGATGGCTGGGACTTAGATCGACCAGTAATTCAAGACCTCAGGCCTCAGACTATGGCCTCGGACTTGGAGGTACTGATGCCACTGGATGCCAGTGCGTGTTGGAGGTCACAGCCTGATGAAGCTAGCAGAACAACATCATCTGCAACAAGCAGAGATGTACGCTCTTCACCTTGGCAGAATAGGGCACAAATCTGGCAGAGCCCAACACAAACTGAGAATGAACTCGACTTCCTGCCAAGAAAGTAAACACAGCTCTCACTTCAGATATACCATAACCAAATGAGCCATAGTAATGGCACTGGCACTTCATACCCCCACATTCCCCTCCTCAGTATCCTTGCAATTGCAAAGAGCATGTCCACTGTTCCACAACCAGGAAGGAATCTGCATTGCCTCTCCTGAATCTGAGGTTCGACAATTGGTAGAGGTCTCTGAGGAAGTCAAACAATTCAGAGGCAAGGCATCAGGCATTGAGATGCTGAAGTCTCTAGACATTGTTGGGCCTGTGCAGGCCAGGGTGGCCAGGGCCAGGATTTTTAAAGGGACCAGAGGCTCCCAGCCAAAGATAATGCCACAATGGTGGAAAAGAGGATCCAGCTGATTGTAGAACCTCAGATTCAGGAAGAGCTGAGAAGGAGAGCTGAATACACTGAATATTAATACCCATGTTTAAAATGTTGTAACAAATGTATTACACTTCTGACTTTACAATCCTTACTGCCCTCTCCAGATTTCTTTTGATGTCACAGTGACAGCCCTCTCATGTATGGAGGAGAAGTCTTTCACTATCAGACCACTGGGCATTAAAGACACATTGACGGTGACCGTATCTACAAATTGTGAGTGTCAATGTAAGGACCCACTGGGCACAAGCACACACTGCAAGGACAAGGGAAGAGTCAGCTGTGGTATTTGCAGGTAAGCTTTATACCTCCTACACAATGATTTCATAAAAAAAGTAGAGTATTTGGTCTTCGCCAAAAAATTGCGAGCATCAGTCATTTGTTCAAACATGTAAAATGACCTGTTTTCCTGACAAACAAACTCTTTTGCGAATAATGACCGACTGTCCTCTGTCAGGAGCAAAAAAATGCGTAGCATAGCTTGATGTCGTAGCTTTGTGCAAACTATATTCTGATGCACGGGCGCGACAGTCCAGAGACAACCAATCCCACTCTCAGGGAACATGGTGCCACAGCTGTTTTCTACTCCAGCTCAACTATGTAAGCAGCACTTCAATGAATGGGGGAAATGCCGATCGTAGCGATCAATGGTTACTCTATTCCAGTGGTGGACTCAGGCCTCCATCAGACAGAGACATGTCGCTAAAAAACATAGTTTTCCTACGGTACAGCATGCCTGTTGTGCACTCCTCTCTCGCGCTGTGGCTGTCTAACATTTTTTAGAAAGCGTTTTTTGTGCTGCGCCTGTAGCGACGCGTCTCTGTATGATGGTACGTGTCCACAGGCTCCGTCATTTCCACGCTCCCCATTCATTGTCTACGTAAGCAGCCGCGCAATGCATTCTGGAAGCGTGGCGTCGCGATTTGAGAGACTAGGCGTCACGATGCCCGCTCCTTATTTGCATAAAGTTGAGGGCTCGTCTACTTTATGTAAATCACGGGCGTCCGACGCGACTCGCCGCCTCTCGAAACTCCCGAGGATCTTTTAAAATAAACGTTGTTGATCCAAATTAAAGTCAGATTCATCAACTGCATGGATTATTTCTCGCCTCAAATGTTTTCAGAAACACATTTCAGTGAACTATTTACGTGAAATAAGAGAAGAAAGTTTCCAAACGAGCCTCCATACTGGTTCCGGTTTGAAAGCTGGGAGCAGCAGCCAACGGTGGGAAAGCGTTCGTCCAATCAGGAGCCGAGTGCCTTGTTTCTAGGGACAGCACACCAAGCGTCCAATGTTGGGAAGCGTCGCGTCCCCTCGAGATAAAAAACGCCCCTGTGGACACATACCGTCAGGCTGTCTGAGGGGCAGGGGCGGAAAAAATAAATAGGGCAAATTCACAGGTGAATTTCAGGAAACTTGAGCTGTTATTAAGATATGATACAAAGTCCATAATTTTCCCTTGTGTCCCCTCTCAAAATAGTACGATGTCATCGTTAAATCTGAAATCTGAGATAAGAAAAACAAAAACGGATCAGTTTTTATAATAAAATGCATCATAGAGCGAAGAAAGCTGTGACAAGCTCTTTTTTGTGTTTTTGTTACGGTTTGTATTTTTCTTTGCTGATTTGAGGTTTTAACACTCTTTCTAACATGTCCTCATTCAGCTGCAACGAAGGCTTCATCGGTCAGTTCTGTGAGTGCTCCATTGGCAACAAAGACGAGCGAACCCTGCGTGCATCCTGTCAGAGGCAGAATGGCACAGAGTGCGAGGGTCAAGGAGACTGCGTGTGTGGCAGGTGCCTGTGCCACACCACAGTCACCGGAAGCAGTTACCATGGTGTCTACTGCGAGTGTGACGATGAACACTGCGAGAGGTTCCAGAATAAACTATGTGGAGGTAGAGTTTCAGTCATTTCCAAATTATCTGGATTTTAAAGTTTTACAGCCAAACATTTTCCTTTATGGTTTAACAGATATGCAGAAGTATTTGTCATCCCTCTTTAGCTCCTCTTCCAAGGTTTTTGCCATTGTTGTGATTTTTTCAGACTCTAGTGCTGACCAGATCTACTGGCCCCAACTATTTATGGGCTTAGGTGCACCTTGCAGATACTTGGCATTAATTCCCGAGTTTGTTCACAAACCACCCCTCAGTTGTAATGCAGGAGACGTGAGGTTGCAAAGTGCAGCTTTCTAACGGTTCTCTCCATTTCTCTCAACTTGTAGGAAACGGCAAGTGCAACTGTGGCACATGTGAATGCGATTTAGGCTTCGAGGGCTCAGCCTGTCAGTGTAAGTCGTCTGTGGAAGGCTGTCGTACCCCTGAGAACACCGTGTGCCATGGTAGAGGGACCTGCAGGTGTAACCGCTGTGAATGTAACGAGGGATACCAGCATCCACGATGCAAGACATGCCTCGGCTGCTCTGACCCTTGCCAGACCAAACTGTAAGGAGTCCAAACTTCTACTTAACCTTTACTTTCAAATTATTATTGAAGGTTTGATTCACCAAAATTACAAAAAAAAAAAGACTTCCGACTATTAGGTCATATATCAACAAAGTAGCTCCACTACTGACCTTATTATTAACTATTGCTATTAATCTTGTTTTCAGGAACTGCATTGAATGCCGCGGCTTTCAATCAGGTCCCTTTGAAAAAAACTGCAGTGAGGCTTGCAGCCAGATTACTTACATGATGGTAGATCAGTTCAACATACAAAGCAAGAAGTGCCATCAGAAGGACTCGAATGGCTGCTGGATCGACTTTAATCTGGAACAGTTGCTCGGAGTGGACAACTACTACGCTGAAATTAAGAAAGAGAGAGGTAAGCTGCTGATGAAATACAGAAAACGTTTCAGAGCTGTCAAACTCTTAAATGTAAGTTTTCATTGGTTCTGCTAATTGGAAACATTAAACAGGACTGAGACTGCCAGACTAGGCTGTTAGGCTACTTAGGAGTAGCTGTGATATGGTCACAATCATATGATAATTCTAACATGCTGATGTTAAGCTGGTGTGATGTTTATCATGTTCATGCATGCTAACATTTGCTAATTGGCACCATGGATGTATGAAGAGAACTGGATTCAGCATTGGAGGCTCCAGTTCACACCTATGAGAGCCGGAATGACTCGACTGCCGAGTGATAAAGAACCCGGATCTTCCGCATCCATTGGGCCCATAGAGCAGGCGCTGTAGCGTTTCCTTTAACCCCACCTCCCAGCCCTCCCTCCAGCCTCGGTCTGGGTCTCATTCACATGAAATGACTGAATGAAGGAAAATAACTCTGCATTCAGCTATCGGCGCATTTTACAACTTTTAGGACCTAATGATTTAAATAAGGGCTATTCAGGTGTTCATACTGGGAAGTTGATTCACCTAAAAAAAAAAAGCTACGCCGAGTTACAGACGTCTCTTTACCAATGTGTGTCGATGGGGAAAAAGTATTTTTCGGCCTAATGGCATCACGTGACGGACACGGACGTTGTAGTACCGCCGTTTGGCCACTATGTACAATTTACTTTAAAGCCCGGCGCTCTTCCTGGAGGCTTGATTAGTACTGAGGCTGATGGGAAGTTTAGCAGGTATGTGGTCATAAACCAGGCCTATTGGACTAATTAAAATGCTGACTTGATGATGGTGTTAGATGAAAAAGTCAGAGGATCATCAAAGCTGTTACAATCCTGAGGTGAACACGGATGTTTGAACCAAACTCCTTTTGTTGAGGACAAGTGGTAGACCGACGGACCAGGAACGGACCAACAGGCAGACCTAAATTGCCACCGCTAGAAAATTCAGCAGACATACATATATTCATTCTTGCATTTGGATATGTGAAAAATGTCTGTAATTTATCCCTCTTCCTCCAGAATGTCCGGAACCACCCAGCGTCATAGCTATCATCGGAGGCTCCATTGCGGCGGTGGCTATCATTGGCATCCTGCTGCTGATGCTCATCAAGGGACTTCTCCACCTGAAGGACCTGAAAGAGTTCAAGAAATTTGAAAATGAAAAGAAGAAATCCAAGTGGGCAGAGGTGAGAACATGTATTTCTTTTATTATCACTGCTAACAAAAATAAAAAACTAGAAATAAAAACATTTTAAGAGCAAGAACTTTCATTTTGGTGTCTTTTTGCCACATTATCCAGTGTTGTGTATTGAAAGCAAGCCTCCTTTACGGTTTGAATGGCACGATACATGATCCAATCTGTAGAAAAATATTCAGTTTGGAGCATTCTGCAGTACAATAATGTAAAGATGTGCTACTGCCAGAAGTAGCGTCACACCATGACCTTTCATTGTGTTTCTACAACTGCCACAACTTGACTTGAAGGTTTAATTGGAAAAGAGTTGGAAAGAATGATCCTGGAGGAGAAACAGTTATTAAATATTCATACATTAATCTTGTTGTGCTTTATTATTCCAGTTGATGTTGTGCTCACGTTACATATTATTAAACTACTACTACTACCGTACTTACACAAGTATGTTCACACTCAAAAGTATGGCAAAATGCAGTGCACCCTAAGCACCCGGATGTTGTACTCATAACTGTCAAAACATTGGGTGTGGAACGCTGGACACTTCTCACCCTCAACGGTCGCCATCTTTGCTACGCAGCGGAAGGAGGAGGGGCCACCGACCTATTTCAAACTTGTGAAAATGGCGGGGCATAGAAGCAGCAGCGGTTGTGATTTTAACGGCAAACACAGAACTATACAACATGAAATTATACATGTGTTTTTTTCACTATAACGTAGTCGGATAGAAACCATTATTGGGTTGAGTTATCCGTCTGAATTGAATTTTTTAATCTTAAATCTCCCTTTAAGGTACATTTTGAACAGATAAAAAATGTGTGATTGATTTGCGATTAATCGCGATTAAATATTTTAATCGATTGACAGCCCCAGTTATTATCGAAGGAAAGAAGAAACATCAATACAACATTATGAGACACCAGCCTTTTTTGTAAAGTGCTTGTTCCATATCATGTGAAATCTTGAATTTCAGTGACTTGAAAACAATATTTTAAAACAACATAGATGAAAAGAAACTAATTATTTGGATTAATCTCTGTTGCCAGGCTGAGAACCCCCTGTTCCAGACTGCCACCACCACTGTTGCCAACCCGACCTTCACTGGTGAATGAGGATGACCGCTGTGACCAACCCGACCTTCACTGGTGAATGAGGATGACCGCTGTGACCAACCCGACCTTCACTGGTGAATGAGGATGACCGCTGTGACCAACCCGACCTTCACTGGTGAATGAGGATGACCGCTGTGACCAACCCGACCTTCACTGGTGAATGAGGATGACCACTGTGACCAACCCGACCTTCACTGGTGAATGAGGATGACCGCTGTGACCAACCCGACCTTCACTGGTGAATGAGGATGACCACTGTGACCAACCCGACTTTCACTGGTGAATGAGGATGACCACTGTGACCAACCCGACCTTCACTGGTGATTGACGACGACCACTGCGACCAACCCGACCTTCACTGGAGAATGACGATGACCGCTGCGACCAACCCGACCTTCACTGGAGAATGACGACGACCGCTGCGACCAACCCGACCTTCACTGGAGAATGAGGACGACCGCTGTGACCAAACACAGCTGTGGCGAGAGTTGTATGTTAGGAGAGTATTATTTGTAATGCTATTTGCAACTGTCCACATTCACATTTATTTACTGGCATTAATGGTGACTTGCTTGTCATTTACTGCGATTGCAGTTGCATTTGTATTTCTTTACGTATTATTCCAAAAAATATGCATATTGTTGCTTATTGCTTGTAATATTTACATGTGATATATTGTAATACATGTCGCTCATAATATATACAGTAGGAGAGTAGGGCAGAAGAAGGGCAGGATTTGATGAAGTGTAACATACATACATTAGAATATTGATATTCATTTTTTGGTTCAACACAGTTTCTCTGTTGATGCTTGTAGTGATTTCTAAAATGATTGCTTCAAAATGTTTGTGAAATACAATTTGAAGTTGAAGCAAAATGAATGAACAAATATCAGAAAATGAAACATTTTCACAATTTTGTTATTTTAAATGTCATACTGTATATACTAGGTACGATTTAAAGCTGTTTCTGTCCAACACACAACAATAAATGCAATATTCAGTCTCCTTTTAGCTTTGGTTTGGTCTCTACCAGCTCCTAAATGCTCCACTATGTTCACCAGTGAGTGGCTAACTATCCATCTAGTGTCTCCTTTCTTCTCAGGCCTGCTGTGAGTGACAACACAACTGGGTTTCATTTAGAATGGTGGACCATACAGTTCAGAGAAATTGTTCATGGTTCAGTGTTCATATGGACAAACTCACACTGACGTTACGTTCATTTCTACACAGACTGGAAAGTCATCTTCATATTCCACCCAGCTGTTAAAGAAGAATCACTTTTTGGATGTCTGCATGGTGAAATGAACATCAGTCCCACCGGTCCATATATTAGACAGTATTCAGTCATCTGACTCCTTTACATCTTCCACACTGAGTATTAACTCTATACACTCACTTAGTACAACTGTAACCACCCGTTGCTGTCATTAAGGGCCCCAAACATCTATAGATATATTATGATGTTTACATATGAAAAGTATTGAATAATGTTACTATTGTAACTCATTGTCCCTTAATAGGATAAGTGGTTACAGATAATGGATTGATGTAACTCTTTGTACCCCAAAGTAACTTACAAAAGGCCCCCAAAGCTCTTAAGAATATGCAACTCAACGGTATACTACTTACTGTGTATGGAGGATGCAACCTGCCAAAATCAAAAATAAAGGAATAAATAAATGACTCGATAATTAAACAAATATGCCTTTAAAAGTAGCAAACATATTAAAAATAAATGTAATCATTAAGTAATTGATAAAATGTGACAGAAATTGATATTTCTCATTAATTTGCTTTTTTATTTTTTATTTACCTTTGTATTAATTCCCTAATTTTCGTACTCGTTTATTTTTCCACTTTTATTTATTTATGTATTCATTTTTAAGAAATGTTAAATTGATATATTTATTTATGCATTTTTTAAAATGTATTTCATATTTATTTTTAAATCTATGTATTTATTTATGTGTTTTAAGCATTTTTTTTTTTTTATTCATTTATTTCGGCATGATTCTCTCTTAGCATTTTACCCCTTATTTATTTCCCTAAACTTATTTAGCTCTGTTTTCCTTTCTTTATACATTTATTCCTTTGTTTTTACATTTCTTTGTGTATTTCTGCTTCATTGTGCAAATGAGGGGGCGTTGCTTTCATGTTGTGTCATGCTTCAGTCTTAGCAATCGAACTCAGAGCAGGTAGGAAGTAGCTGTAAGAAGTAGCAGTATTTCCACAGTGTTCAAGTAAGTGGGTTTGTTGCCTGAACTGAAGGAAATTTGTGAGAAAAAGCAAACTTCTCCCATGTGCACCCATGCACGCGCACACACACACACTCTTTCCATGAAACTAATGTTTAAGATTAATAGTTAAATCAAGATGCGCCTCACTGATTGTTCACTCAAATGTTGCCTAATAGTCTACTTTATTTTATTCGATATTTGCTTCACATTGAACTCAGACAGGACTGATTAAAAGTTGTCAGATGAATATGAAATACTGAATGGAAGCGTAAAAAATGTCATTGAATTCATCTATAAGTAGATAGATTGTTGCTGGATTGGTTAGTCCTTCAAAGCTACTTTAAAGTTGATCTAGTTGTCCTTCAGCCCAAACCTCCTGAACCTGAACATGAAGTAATTAACAGATGCTAATGACACCTTTCCCTAAATGGCACCAATAGAAAAAGGATGAGTTACAGTAGATTTTTCAGATTTTCAATGAAAACATGCAAATTATTGAGAGATCATCACAATAAAGATCAAGTATCTTTACATGATAAACTAGATTATACATTTTAATCAGTAAACCTAGTTTGGGACGTTATGAACAAAATAAATATATTCAGCTGAATTACAAATACAAATTGGATAGAGTGGGATGCAAACAATTTAGTTACATTTGACTCGTTTTAATAAACGATAGTATTATTTAGATAATACTAGATATGAGACATATAAAGATGAGGTTGCATCATATGACTGCTGATGATGGTTTCACTCTGATCATGTCTTTATTTTAAAATAAGAAAACAATTATTTAAGATAATTAATAAGAGCCAACTTATCCAGATCATGATGACATCATGTTGGCCTGGTTAAGATACGCTGGTCAGGTAAGACTCGTTCCTTGTTAACAAACAACCAAGACACAATTCAAAGGATGTTTGAAAAACAGGCTGCTTCAATTTTTATTGTTGGATGAGGAGAACTACAGTAGTCACCCATTGTCTACTAATAGAGAAACGTACTGTGTCAATGTGTGTATGTGTGTGTGTGTGTGTGTGTGTGTGTGTGTGTGTGTGTGTTTGTATGTGCCACCACCACCACGGTAGAACTCCAACAGCTACAGACACATAGTCCTCAGCCAGCAGCTGCAAGCTGTTTGATGAAATATTTTATACATCTAAAACAAAAATGTCTTCATTCTTCATTGTTAGCTATTAATCTGCATGAGTCCCTGGCAATCAGCCAATCACCTTTCAAAGTTAAACATTTCCAAAACACAGCGACTCCATAAAATAATGTGAAGCCAGGCTCAGATTACAACATCTTCAGAGGCCTGTACTACGAAGCAGGATTTAGCGTTAACGAGGTAACTTCAGGGTTAACCCTTCAGGGGTTTTTCCGTCCTGCGAAGGTGGTTCACTTGTTATTGGGGTAGATCACCATGTTAACTGATGCTGAACACCTAACCTGCTCCAGATAAGAAATCAACTTGTGTAAAAGCACCGCCTACTGACCAATCAGAGCTCGGTGCGCAGATCGTATTATAATATTACACACATATGAAGAAGTTTAAGTCATAATCCAGACTAAAAACAGCACAGTTTAAACTGACAGATGCAGGAAGGACAGCTGGCTGGATGATGTGGGTGTTTACTGCTTTGAATTATGTTTATATAATTTATTTTTTTTACTTCCTCTCGAGTCCGTTTCACACTGCCGGAGATGAAGATGCAGCTGAAGGGAGGCTGAAATAGTCTCAAACTCCACGTCTTGATAAAGGGCATAATGAAGTGTAATCTGTTCATCCATTATTCTTCTAAAAGCTATTTTATCCAGACGACTATATCTGACTTTTGAGTGTTCCGTTAAATTAATAAGTCTGTTAATTTACGCACTCACACATCTGGAGTTTTTTCTTTTGCCAGCTGTCCTTCCTGCATTTGGCAGCTTCAACTGTGTCACTTTTAGTCTGGATTAAGTGTTTAACTTCTTCGTATTTGTCTAATATAGTTTGCTCTTCCTTTGTAAAAAGTGCCGCTCTGCCTGTCTGTCCGCAAGTCTGTAGACTTGTCCATGTTTGTGATCGCGCTCCTAGCCAGACTGAGAAACACTGGGTTGATTTACAGAGTTGATAACCACCTTCGTAGGACCGCTTAGCGTGATTTCGTTTGTTAGGGTTAGTGAAGCCAGATAACGAGAAGATACCCTGGGTATGTTGAACTGGCTTGGTAGTACAGGCCTCAGGTCAGATCAGCGGTTTATTGTTATATATTTGGTGGCAGCAGGTCAGTTTAAACCTGACTGCTGGATCTGACAATGATGAAACATGAGAGGATTGCTGGTGTAGCCTGAGCCTGGGGTTGGAGACAGAATCGTGTCATAATCAACACAAAAAACACTCAGCTTAAGCCCAAAGGAGGTTCTGTTGATTATTATTGATGTACCCATGCAGGCGAGGTGCAGGGGCGCAGGCCTGGAGCACAGTAAGAGAAGAAGAGAACAAAAAGGATTCAGCCCTACAGTAAGTGCAGCAGAAAACTTCAACCGGTCAGACTGAACTAATCACACCAGGAGAGCGAGAGGACGGGGGAGAGCTGCCGTCACTGCGCTACATCTGCTGGGTGGAGTTCCCGTTCCAGGTGTTGTTGTCGTCCTCGCTGTCTTCCTGAGTCCTGAGCCGGCAGATTTTCCCGTCCTTCTTGAAGTCCTTGGTTCTCTTCTCCAGAGTGTGCTTGGTGAGACTTTCTCTGAGTGGAAAAAAAGGCAGGGCACACAGGGAGTGAATCACCACATACACAGTACTGACTCAATAATATCAGACAGTTACACAACAATGTCTATGTGAAGTTTGCTACTGGTCACAGCACTAGTGAATAAATACAAATAAATAAGACATAGCAGCAGAGCCCTGATTCACTGTTGTATTGCTTTTTATTTGTAGAGAATGAGTGTTCCATTAGTTCTTTTATAAGTTAAATAATGTTTTAAGCTCTCATCACACACACACACACGCACGCACGCACGCACGCACGCACGCACGCACGCACACACGCACGCACTAAATGCTGTGTGGGATTGTGTTTGTTATACCCTGAGAAAGTGCTGCTAACACTGCTGTCAAGTCCATGTGACTCCTGGGCTGTTCTGGAAACAGTGTTGACCAATAAAGACACAAACAGAGGAGCATTCCTTCTATTAAAGCTAAGCCATTTTTTTTCCTGATGGATCATGGAAACAAAAATGAAATAAGCACAGAAACTGTCTCTGCCACCGAAGCTGCAATGTTGTCTGGTGTGTGAGGGTTTAGTTGTTTTCTATCCCACAAACGTACAGAGCCACTCGTAACCATGTGATAAACGGCTGATTCCGTTTGATTCAGATTTGTATTTGTGTTTTTATGCGAGTTCCCAGGTCAGAGTCTTCCATCTAAATGTGTTTTTTTCAACAACACTACATGAACGCACGTCCTTGTGAATAACACAGCTCAGCTTGTGCTTCCAGCAGCAGATTTTAGGAATCCACTGTGTGGTTTACAGACTGCTCATGTTCACATTTCTGATATTGTTTTGTTTTTTTTATGGTCTGTTAAGGTTAGATATCGAACCTCAATGCTCTTTTGCCATGTCTGGTCAAATTAATAATTTTCTTCACTTTCTTTGTCATATTGCTAGTTCCTGAATTCAATCCTAACTATGCCAGTTTTATCAGCTTATGTTGTGTAGATTTCTGATCACATTTGACGGCTTAATACATTTTAGAGGAATGATGTTAGGCCGATCTTGGCCTGTGGTGTTGCTGCTTCCAGCTTTCTTGAGAGCTGCTCATACAAACAACTTCACACTGTGCTTCCTTTGGTCCTGAGCAATACAGCTGCGACATAGTTGTGTCACACTGGCCACTCACGGTCAGAAACACTGGTGAAATACATTCTGGTTCACACACAGAAAAAAACCCACTTCCAGGTAAGTTACTCGCAGTCAGAAACATCTGTGAAGTACACGTAGCGGAGGTCATTTTCAAAAAGGCGCATTAGTCGATGGTTTTGACATAACCACTGCGGTTATAAAGTAGGGCATAGATATATAATTAGCGGAGGTATTTTGCTGGTGGTAACGTTGTTTGTGTCATAAGTTACTATCAAGTAACTTATGACACAATAAGTTACTATCCCTGACACCAGGGAACTACAGTCTTACTCCCGGAGGAAAAACACACCAGCAGCTTACTCACTGTCGCTGTAGACAACATGCTGGACTCAGTCTGCAGAGCCCTGTAGCCCCTCCCCCGCTGCTGCACAGAGCGCTGTGTTCTTGTTTATTCAAAGTTTATTAATACTGACGGTGTCACGTTTCCAAATTGCACCAAAGCACTCCCCTGGGTCCCCAGCAAAACACCCACCAAGTGTGAAGTCGATCGGATGAGCGGTTGGCGAGATATGTGAAGGAAATTCAGACAGACAGCTGTATACTGAATACTACATGCATTTCTATCTGAAATCTACCTCTTTGTTTTGTCGGAGGCTGATGCTGAGTTTGTGTAAGAGTTGGGCTGGTGGCCGGGGCCTCTGGATGCTGCTCCGGGAGGGGGCGGGGTTACAAACAGGAAGGAGCTGAGGAATCTCCACACAGCCAGCAGAGGGTAGAGGATTGTGCCCAGAACTGCCCAGATCCCACCTTCAGAGGACTGGACCACTGAGTTAGCGGGCCTGCTGGACTGCTGGAAGGGAGAGCATCGAAATAATGTTGATACAAGAGGCACGTTTAAGGTAAGTTTCAACATATGCTAAACTAAGCTAAGCTCTTAACACAGACATGAGACTGATATCAGATCATTTCCCAAAATGTTGAATCATTCCTTTAACACCAGTGCGACTGAATATGGCAGTTTAAAATGTCACAGTAAATCATCATGGCGGGCTAGAGGAGGATTAGAGGGCAGGTTTCACTCCAATACGTGATGATCTTGATTTCTTGCCAGGTGCAACAGACTCTAGCTTCCGGATTTGGGCAACTAAAGGCATTTCTAATCTGTGTGATTTATTTGATGAACCCACTTTAATGTCTTTTAGTCAATTAAACAAAAGACAAAATATTAAAAAACAGGGATTTCCCTGCTCCTTACAGATAAGAGATGATGTTTGGAGGGACTCTACACTATCTCCAATCAAAGCTCTTCATGCAAAGAGAGGCAGCTTTTCTTATTACAGGTGGACAGTTCTATAAACCACAGTCTGCTCAAACAGTACGTTACTACAGGCACCCTTCACTTAAAGGAAACTTAACATAGAAATGACAATGAATGGGATGATGCCTGGGATAGTGTGACAACCTTAAGCATCTGTAATAGAATAAAAGCTCAACTCATCCCCCCTTCCCAATGCCATTAAGTTTGATGCTAACTTCTCTCGTCTATGTCTCAAGTGCAAAATAGAGACGGGTAGTCTCACTCATTGCCTCTGGTCTTGCTGGAAAATTCAGAGGTTTTGGCATATTATAGGGCAGGCAATTAATAAAATCTAGAAAGTAATCCAATATGCATGCTACTTGGGATACCAAATGGCTTTATGACTGATCAATATAAAAGGGCAACTTTATAAAATGCCAACATTCTGTGCAAGAAAGTGCATACTTTACTTGACATAGTCCAAACTAAAACACAGTGGCATAAGGTCATACTCGAACGTGTTTCTTTAGATCACTTGAAAATGATCAGGTATCTCTTATCTATAGGTATCTATTTGGATCATTCAGGGGCGACTCTGGTCTACTCACCGGCAGAAGCACGATGGAGGCACTCGGAACCAGTTCCAGCTCCAGCAGAGTCTTGTCCATGTCTTCACTGGTGAACTCCCGTCGAGGGAACATGGTCGCCAGGGAGAAGTTACCATAGCGGTTTCCCACTTCCTGAGACAGAACCAGCATGGAACATTATTACAAGATGTGGAAACAGTGGGTCCTTTTCAACATGCTAACGTGTCTCCTCAATTCCTTTCCTTGCGTCTTAGTCCCTCCTACCGGGGATGCATGGAGAGACGCAAGGAAACCATGCAAGGAGAGAGGAAATACGTCTTTAGAGACATTAGACGTCCTTTCCTCTGAAGCGACGTCTGTTTTTGTTTATGACGGCGGGGATACACCCATCGGTGTTTCCTCCAAGGAGAGTGGAAAGAGGAGAGGTCACGCGTCATCAACGCGTCATATCTTTGGGGTACGACACACGCGCAGTAAAATCTGATCTGCACTCGCCGAAATTGAGCCAATAGCAACGCACGACCGCAGCTCCAGTTACACTGCGCATGTGTCATACCCCAGAGCTCAAGACCCGTGTCCCAGACTCTTTCAATAGGCCTTGGTTTCCTCGCTCTCAGCTCCTCCAGAAGCCTCCTCTCTCCTCGAGGTGCATTTAAGGGATTGGAAGATCCTCCATGACGGTGGAAGGGGAACGATTTACGGGTCAAGCGAGGAGATAGGATGCGAGTTAGCACAATGAAAAGAAGCCATAGGGAAGTCACAGTTGGGTCCAGAGACTCTCTCTGAGATTCTACAACACCAGAGGCCTGTATCACGGAGCCAGATGAATGGGTCATGCAGCTATGTTTGGGACTGATTCAGGTTTTAATCTGGGTACATCATCTATACTGCACAGCTCTCACAGGATCAGACAGAACGCTGTCCACAGCCTGACTACGGACCAATAATCCCATCACTAAAATACACAGTCAGCATTCCTACAGGATCCTGACAGGGACAGAAGTGCTGACACAACAATAAAGTGAAGTACAGTAAAGTAAAGCAGCAGCAGATATTGTATAGATCAGTAGAAAGACTTTCCATGTGTCACTCTTTATCACACTAAATACATGCTGCTTTTTCATTGTGCAAAGTTCAGAATAACCTCCGTTGTCTTTTATTAGAAACATGATCACCGCACTGTAAATGAGCTGCCATGATTCATGATGCCATGAGTCAGATAGTCCTCATCACACATGAACTACTTCCCTTCTCCTCTGTCTGACATGACTCATTTTCATCTGCATCACATGGTCATAAGAGTTTGTTTGTCATCAGACAAAGACATTTATTTATTGCCTTACTTTAATATTTGATTATGTGATTATATTGTATACATTTCACCTCATAAAATATCACTTTCTGCTGTTGCTATCACTGTTTCATCTCATTCCACACAAGTACTTCATTCATGGTTCTGATGATGTCACTTGTAATTAACAACAACTCTGCCTCTTGTCTCATGTCGTATTATTGTTAACCTGTCACTAGAGTTGAGAATGCGGTATTTTCCCACATTTTCTCTCCAAAATCTGCTCCATTTACTCAGGAAAAATACCTGCAGGAACCTGGGAAACTAAATGTGTGGTCGCGTATCTGTGTCTATGTGTACATATTCTAAAACTCCCATGCAACGGTCATGGACAAATACTAAGTCTAACACTAATGTGCTGTTGTTACAGGGATATATTTGTACTTTTCCTTCTGTTACTTTTCATGCTAGTGTGTCAGCTTACAGCCCAGATCTGTGGCCCAGTATGAATGCAGGACGGTATGGATGGTACAACTGAGCAATGCACCCAACACAACATGGCTGAGTGGGTAACCTCAGCTCAGTGCTATCAGCACATGCTACCTCAATCATCTCAAAGATTGTGTACTTCTAAGAGGAATTGCATTCTCCCTAAAAATATTACCACAAGTATGACAGAATTTCATGATGAGATTATGATTCATTTCCCCCCAGTTCTGTGTTTAAAGTCTCACTTCTTTTATGGTGGTGGTGAATCAAGGCTTTCTAGGTAAAAGAGTGATTTATTCCCTCGTGGAAATCATTTGAAAATCAAAACAGACCAATAAGTAGAAGCGCAGACAGACCTGAACAGCAAATTGGCGAGCCTCCTGCAGTCTGCTCTGTGAGGGGAACTGGTTGGTGAAGGAGGAGCCGTCTGGGAGGCGGAACTGTATCCTCGCTATGGTGCTGATAAATCACACGCACAACACGCACACACACGGTTTATCAGGGATGGATAGCATGTATGTATGTATGTATTTATGTATGCACATTTCACTTCCATTTCGACTGCTCTGTGAGCTTCTTTCAATACTTCATCTGTTTGAAATGTTTCATCTGCTAAATAAATTTCAGCAACGAGCACATGGAAATTTTCTTCAGAAAATATAGCCTCTTATATGTCAAACTGTGTGTGGTGTATAACACAGTGCCGGTTGTAATAGTGTTATGTTAATATGCACACTTAAGGATGATAATTGTTTTGAATGTACATTTTATCCTGCAGTGCTGGCAGTTTGTGTATATTTATATCAATGATTTGCCTCCATGAAGCCTTTACCTCCTCTCCCTGACCAACGCCTCCTTCCTGGCGTCCTGCTCTGCCTGTCTGGCCTGCAGTAGGGCCTGCTTGGCAGTCTTATCGTCCTCCTGGTTTTTGGCATAGCGAGCTGCTCTGTCAGCTCGGTCCTGCAAGACAGAGCGGAGAAAAGGCTTAAATATGTCTGCATTGTTTCAAACAGTTCAAATTAAAAAGGTGGTAATCTCATGTTCATCTATTCATATCATAGGCATACTTTGTGTTGAGCTGTGTATCAATATTCCAATATTATCTAATAGTACCTGAATTTTGAAACTGACACCAAACTATATATCTTTGATACCTTACACTGCTGAGAATACCATCAATTGTCAAATTCGAATGTTTTCAGACACAAAGAAATAAAGAGTGAACCCTGGTAACTCTCTAGCTGTAATAGCTCACATGTCTCCACAGCACTAATTCCATCAGTACAACACAGTCATGTCATACTCACCACTATGGAAAAAATCATAATCACAATTATTTGGGTTATTATTGAATCATGATTACTCATCGACTTTGGAAACATCATGCATTTAGAAAGAACTGTTTTATAGCCTACATTTTACAGTTAAATGGATCAATGTGGTGGACTCTGAGAGCAACATCACGAGGCTAGATCTGTGAAGGACTTTTCTGCTCTAGTGAACTATTTAGTCACACCCAGACAGATAAACAGAATTTCAATTCTAAATCAGAAATCCATTGAAATCAACTTTCGATTTTGGTCATCAAAATCAAAAGCAGGATAACGATTATTTTGTTTTTCTGCGCTGTCGCCCACTTTCGTGTATTGGAAGGAAAATACAGCTGGACTCAAGAAATGTAACAGCCACCTCACTCACAATTAAAACTATACACCAGCATACAAATCACTATTACCAACATCAGCCACCATGTTCTGAACAGACACATTACATTACAAACATTAACGAAAGTAACATTTGCATTTTGGAACATAAGACAGCAAACTGAAACTACTCAGTCCAGCACTCGGGACCAGGGAGGCATGATGGGGAAATGTGGGCCGTACCTGTCGCTACGATACTCAGAGCACTTCCTGCATGTCAATGGCATTTTATACTACATGAATTAGCCTAACGGCTAGCGGACTCTAGTTAGTTAGTTACTTTTCCTTACTCATAGCTGGTGGAATTTCAGCTTACGTGGAAATTTATCACAGTTTTTTGCGATTTTTGCAAAAACGGTTCAGCGAATCTCTGAGAGAAGTCATTGCATCACCATTCCCAATCATTCCGCGTATTTTTATGTATTTTTGACGCATGTGTTTGTAATGTGGTGTGAGATGAGTAGTACAGCAAAAATCTATACGGAAGATGAAGAATAAGTATATGCCCAACACATAACAAGTAGTGTTGCCTTGTGCTTTGCACATCAGGCAAAACACTAAATAAGATTTAGAAGAACATAGGTTGTGAATGCTTCCAGCATTATCAACCGTGGCTTTCAAACACTGGCAAAAAAGGGCTATTCTAAATGTTATTTCTTACATGTCATAGAGTAGCTTGACAACTGTTTTTCACTTCCTGCAAACTGTGACGTCATCTTTAGGTAGGGCAAGAGAGGAGAGAGAAAGATGAGCTTACCAAGGCAATCTGCGCTTTGACCCGGTCCCTGGCAGCCTTCTCTTCAGCCTTCTCCCTGTTCCTTTCCTCCATGAGTCGCTTGGTCTTGTCATCTTCCTGTTTCCTCTTTAAGTCCCCCACATCCTTCCCAATCTTCCGCCGGTCCATTTCCTTCTTGATCTCAGTCTGACAGAAAGACAGATAGGTCAGATGTCTTGTCTGTAACCAAACATGCAAACACCTGGCACAACATCTGTGGACTAGCTGCTTTTGTAAAAAAAACTTAGCACTATGTATTTCTTTAGCAACTCGTTAACGCGATCAGTCCCTCGGAGGTCGTAGCGAGCTCAGTTTTATTTTTTTTCCAATAATATATTTATTGTTTTTTTTTCATTTTGAAACAATGGAACAAATATTCACAAACGTCCCCAATAACAACATTCTCAGTAAAAAGAAACTTAACAAATATAATATTAATATAAAATAAGCCAGTATATATACAGGAAAAACATACAAACACAAAAAAATAATAAATAAATAAAAAGAATACACACAAGTAAAAAAAATTAAAAAAATTAAAAAATAAATAAAAGGAATAAAATAAAATAAAATCAATTTTAGCGGGCTCAGTTTTAAAGCTAGAGCTACAGCTGCCTCTGTTGCCACCAGTGGTGATTACAGGATGGTGTTGATACGTAAGCTTTGAAGGTACTGCACTATTCTAACGGGAGGGAGAGACTTATTACTATATTTTTAAGGGGAACAGACTTCGACACAAGACTGGGACTCCCAGGAAATGAAAACATCAAGTGTCTTCAAGTGAGGGGAAAGTAATGTGCATTTTGTACATTTAAAAGTTACATACAGCAGTTGGATGTAAGTACTGTGTGCGTTTTACCCGGTCGGTTCACAACAACAACACAGTTTAGAGACTTTAGAGATTGAGTGACTGTTATACTGAAAAACATCTGTCCATGTTGATGAACAAGAGCAGTGAAGCTCTGATGTACAGTATATTTAACATGTGAGTGATTAGCTTGTGTCGATCAGAGATGTGTGCATGGAGTGTGGAGGATACAGAGCAGCTGCTGAGCTGTTCTCTGTTGCTGGTTGACACCAACATGAAGCATGAGGAGTTCACACATCCATCCATCCATCCATTCTGGAGTCAGCTTAACACTGAATATCGAGGGTAACAAATTAGTTTTCTGTCAGCTTTTGGAGGAATCTAATCATGTGTCTTAGCCAATAACAAATATTATAAATATTTCCATATTTGATATATTGGGGGAATGTGACCCATGAAAATACGGAGTAAATATGGTGCCCAAAACCGACTAGTCTCCTTACCTCTTCTTCTCCTTTCTTCTTTTGCTCTCGTCTCTCCTCCAGTTTCTTTGTTAACCTGACAGGACAATATACCGATGAAATATCACATTTAACTTGAGAATGATAAATGTAACAATTACAGGCTTTTTTAATACAAAAGTGCATGCTATTTCCTTCATCATGTTGAGTCACTTCTGTTTTAATTCATTACAATCTCATCAGTTAAACGATTCTGAACTGGACTGATTGGTTGGTTGCATTTCAGGTTAGATGTCATTGGTTGATGTAGCTATTCAGAGTTTAATGAGATGGGATTCTGACAATTTATTGAAAATGAAAAATGAGTGACATGAGGTCAGTATGAGAGTAATAGTATAATGTCGGTAATTCAAGAAAATGTGATCATTGTCCGGCCTTAGTAACTGTAATGAAATTCAGTATCCAGGGAAAATATTGTGTTGTATATGTTACATTTTTGTTCAGACTGTACCAAAAACATCTATATAAAGGAGTAATTTACAGGTACACTGAGGTACCAATCTAATCTAACATCCCTGTGATAAAAGTCAGGATTGTGAAGCTGATAATGTTAAGTCAGATTGACACTGGTGACTGGTACTGGCTCACAAGGTGAGTAAACTCTGGGCTTTGGCTGTAACAGAGGTGGATTTATATTAGACTCCATTCTAGTGAGAGGCCTTTCTAATGTTTGGGACTTGATATCAGAAACATCTTTTAGTTTAGTTCTTATACTGATGAATAGTGTGTGTTTGGTAGCCTTAAATGACTTTTTTTAACTGTTGTTTTGCCATCTGACTTACACACACAGATGAGGTCTTTAGTACCAGCACCTCAACACAAAGCACATTTCTGTCTAGAACATACAGAGCTTGACAAGTATGTAGGCTCCTACCTTTCCACCTTGGCATCCAGGTTTTCTTCACTCTGAGTTGCATCTGAAGATGCACTCTCTGCGAGAGTCTCTGTGGCTGGAAGGCTGCTATCATGTACTGTGCTCGAGAGGGACGCTACGCAGAATAGAAACACAAGCAGAAAGCACTGAGTTAACTCACTTATTGACACCTTATCAGCACAAAGCAAACAAAATCTATCCACCCTCGATTGATTTACACATTCATAGGGCTGTCACAATCATGACATTTTAGTTGACGATTAATTGTCATGAAAATAATTGCATTGACAATATATTTTTTTCACTTCATTTTATGCCATACAGCGCTGCTGTGTGTTTTGCAACTAGGCCTAAATCCGTGTTGTTCGTTTCAATGGCTGCTCATTGAAATTATGCAGCCGTTGGCAAAGGAGTTTCAATTCATCTTTAAATAGTTTGCTGAAACAAGGTTTCATCTCTCGCTCCACTGCACATGCTGTAGATGTATTATAAAGGTCACCTGTTATGCAAAATGCACTTTTTTATGTCTTTTAAACACAGATATGTGTCCCGATGTGTCTACAGACCCCCAAAGTTTTAGAAAAGACCATCCTCTCTCTTTTTTTTCTGCTACATCTATCAGAAACTGTGTCTGAAAACGAGCGGATCAGATTTGTCTCCCTTGTTGACATCAACACTTTTAGTATGCCCTATATGGGTTTCCAGGTGGAACTTCCATCTAGCCACTTCCTCGCTATCACGGACCTGCTAACACAGAACGAGCAAAGCACGCTAGTAGTTCTGTTGTTGGCTGCAAGAACCAACAGAGAAGTCTTCTCGACTCCCATCATCTGAGGACGTGAAGATCCAGTGGATTCACTTTATTTTTTAGGTGTTTTAGGTGTTTTTTGACTGAAATGTCCTCACAGCAACAGGAAAACACAAGGGTCAGTACACAGCAGGATTCACTTCAAACTGAAGCTCAGGATGGATCTGAACAGGCTGTCTGGGACCCAGCTTCAAATTTGGAAGCTGTAAGTTTGTCATGTTCATGTTGTTTTATTTTCTGTTTATTTAGCAGACGGTTTGCCTGTTGTCGTTAGCATGTTGCATGGCTAATACGGCTGGCTTCGATTGTAGGTCCACAGGCTGGTCGTGACACGTCGTAGCAACTTTTCCAGCATAAGGCTGAAAGACTACTGGACACTGAGGTAGGCATAGCCAAAATATCTGTGCAGTTTACTCCCCCATGCTGAGAACAAAAACTGATAAAAAAAAAAAATCTAAAAAATAATTAGAATTACAATTATAATAATATAGATTTAGCTTTTAGCTTACTGGATGACTGTGTGATCCAGGCTCACTCACCTGTTCCTGGTACTGCTGCTAGTTCTGTGGCTGCTGCTGACGTGACGGGCCCTGCTGGAGCTGAGGCTGGAGCTGTGCTATCAAGTGGGCTGGTCTCCACAGGACCACTGGCGTCTGGTAACACTGTCCCACCTCCAATCTGCTGAGCATGCATCTGTCAGAAAACAGAGAGAAAGATCTTTACCAGAAAAGAACATCATGTGAATGAATAGCAGTACAGTGTCGCTCAGGTGTTAGAGGGTCATCTTCATGTCTATGGTCGTGATATACTTGCATTCAACTATGGTAAAGTCTTTAGGAGACATCGTCTGGGCACCATGAATGTCAAATAACTATTAAAAAACAATAATTGTTGAGATATTTCAGTCAGGACCAAAGTGCTGGACTGACCACCTGACTAGAGCTGCAATGATTGACCGATTAGTTGTCAACTATTTATTGATTGCTAACTATTTTCATAATTGGTATGACTATTTTCTGGTTTCTTTACTCCTCTATGACCCCATTTACACCTGGTATTAATATGCGTCTCCAGTGTCCACATTGAGATCCAATCGCTCTGGGCTGAGCGGAAGGCTGCATTAAGCACAGGCTTCCAGCCGGGCACTGCCAGAGAGGCGGCGTGTAATGCGGACACTTAAGCCTCAAAATGCCACCGTTTAAAGGGGGAGAGGGCCCGCAAACGTGACTTTGAGGTACATCTACACTCACTCAGAGGGATGAGGAGAGATGCTGAGCGCCGACAGCGGTGGCGGTGACCTCTCTGGTCATGGCAGTCCAGTGACCAGAGGAGCACCGGGAGCGTGCTGCAGGTTAAGCCCTCCCCCAGACACACACACACATCTAACATCTGTTGATTAATACCGAAGCTCCGGAGCCAAAAAATGGTATTCAGGACAGACCAAGCATTACTATTTCCGCCCATGTAGTTTGGATTGAAAATGCATACGCATTTACACTCGTGTTCGATTTAGTCACAATGTGTCCCTGACCACCTCCGGAGGTGGTTTGGCTGATCGGATCACAATCTGTCCTCAGTGTGTTTCGGGTGCATTTACACCTGTACTATCATGTGGTCAAGCACTACCCAATTGCAATCCGAACACCCCAAAAGCATTTTAATGCCAGGTGTAAAGGGGGGCTATGACCGTAAACTGAATGTCTTTGAGTTGTGGAAGAAACGAGACATCTTAAGACGTCATCTTGGGCTTTGGGAAACACTGATCAACATTTTTCACGATTAGACCATTTTCATTTTACACCCTTTATAGACCTAACAACTAATCGATTAATCAAGAAAATAATTGACAGATTAATCAACAATGACAAGAATCGTTAGTTGCAGCCGTACACCTGACATTGCCATCCCAAGAGCCGCTAGCATGGCTGAAAACATGCATGTGATACTTCATCATGGGGTGCTGTGGATAGCTAGATAAAACCAGTAGTGAGCTCCCTGCCAAATCACACTCTTTACAATCTAATCTTCGTGACCGTACCTGCTTAACTCTGATGATTCTTGTCGTCAGATCTTCAGCAGACACACTGCCAGCGATGACCTCCAGAGGGATCCCATTCTCCCCGATAAAGAAGCTTGAGGGTATGCACACCACTGGATCTTCACACCGGGGTGGGGGGGTTAAGGAACAAGCTCCCAGCAACTGACATTTTGTATTGTTTACATAATACACAGTACAAATAGCACTCTTCACTGATCACATACGGAGGAAAATTTACACCATAGTCTGAAAGTCTGAAAAAACTGAAAGGTAAGGAATGATATTTTGAGATGCCCTGTCAAAAGTCTGACTAAAAGTTATAAAATTAATTAAAATATAGAGATGGCCCGAGTTGATCCGGGTATATTTTAATGGACTGGTACTGACACAAAGAAAGTCGTACTTAATGACTCTACTGCGTTTCTTTTCTGTACGTGACCCCGTCCCCCTCGGCCTGCTAGTGTAGCAGTGCTGCTCTCCTTTATCTCAGCTGGGCTTCACAGTGTTTTTACAGCATTTCACTGCATATCAAAGAGAAAATTAGAATGTGTGAAACCGAAAAATGACTTGGTTGCAACGGTGATTGACTCAGAGTTCTGACAGTGAGGTCAGTAAAGTACACAGATTAGCAAAAATCCGACATTACTTATCTAAGCAGTGTAGAAAACCTTCAGGTGGCAGATTCTCATTTTTAGCCGGTGCTGACGTCACTTTCACCGGTTAAAATGTCAAACATCTACGACAGAAAGGTCATAATAGCTGTCGCTAGTTAACATTCCTTCTGTGTAACTTCAAGAACGAAACTGAACTTGAACTGTTGTCAGGTTTGTGTGCTCCCTGCAACCAGTGAGAGTACAGTAATACAAATAGAGTAGAGTATGGTAAAGAAACACAGGAGAGTACAGTAAAGAAACGGGAGAGTACGTTAAGGTCAAGAGGTATCTATTGGCCCTGTGAATACAGTAATACTATTAGCTTTCCTCAGAGATTAGCCACTCATCAATAACTTCCTTCTGAAGTAGCTCCACATTCATTCAACCCAAGAAGAAATTGTAAATATTTAGGACAACAAAAAGGATACAGATCTGAGAGAACTGCACACATGGCTCGCTGTGGAAAAAAAATGTTGAAGCATCATAAGTTGAATCTCTATACACATCAACACATCTATTCTTTAACTGTATTACATCAAACACCAGTCTAATAATTTGCAATAAATAAGTTACTGGTGTGATCAAGATGTAGATGCAAGTTGCTGCTTTTGCTGGGATTGAGAGCAGACTGTTCTGTTCTGTACAACAGAGAGGCTTTCTAGGGTGCACAGACTCCTTATATTTCAAAGAATTTTAACAAATCAGGCAGTAATGTAGAAGCAATTCTCCATTTTGTCAAGATAGTTGAGGTCTGCCAGATAAAAGAACAATCCGTTGGTCATCAAATACCGCCTCTAAGGATGCCCTGATCCTCTGTATCAGACGCCGAGGGGCATGACAAAGCAGCAGTATTTGATGACCTGGGTATTAGAACGGGCTGCACACCCTGTGCGCTGTTATTAGCTGGGGGTTACATCCCCATGTGGGGCTGAAAGGCTGTTTGCAGATGCCCAGAAGCATACAGAGTAAGGCAAAATAACACACATTTCTAGTGGGGCATAGTGATGATTGAGAGGGATTATTTTTTAACGAGTCTATACGTTGTTTTTTAGGAAAAGGCTACTTATCATTCCTATAAAACATAGAGGACAATCCTTGTCCTGTATGGTCAATTTGTATTGTCCTGTATTGTTTTTATCAGTTTATTTGTGCAGCCAAAACTATTTTTTCACAGCGTGGACAATAAGGTCCCTAACATAACATTTTCTTATTATTTTAAAGACAAATTATTCATTCATTATCCGTAACCGCTTATCCTTTTCAGGGTCGCGGTGGGGCTGGAACTGATAACAACCTGCATGTTTTTGGTCTGTGGGAGGAAACCTTAAGATTTTAAATTTAAGTTCATCGAATGACTTTTGAGACTACAACAACTTTAAGTTGAATTTCAAAACAGGCCATGCAAGTAGCCTGATATGTGTACGCCGAACACTCTTAAGCCAACATGCCCTGCAAAACTATTTAGACACCAGTTTCCCCAGGAAATTGGATAGTTGCGGTGGTAAGCACTAAAGCTGCGGGACATCATATTTTGCTTACGGGAGACAGCGATGAGTGCTCACTTATGGAATATCTAGAGGTAAAACTGATTCTAAAATTTAGTACCATGCAGTGTGCATTAAACTTGAACACGTCAGTACCTCTTGGCATCGACTTTGATGGCCACACAACAGTTGTGTGCTGCCTCTGAGACTCTGTCATCCTCCCAGCTGGACATCAGCTGTGCTGACTGGTCATCTTCCCCTGAGATGAGAAGAAGTGACAGAGAGATGAGTCATTTAGTCACATCTCACTGTCAACACATTAACCCATCCTGCTAATAATACTGGTCCCTACGATGCAATACACTGAACCAACTCAACCTGATGACGTTTTAACTCACCTGGCTAAGGTAACGTTGATTAGCTATCATTTGAATTAGAAACAACGGTACCCATCCTGTCAGCAGGAAAACCCGCTGCACAGATCTCTCCAATCATAATCGGACTAATGTCACATCAATGACCGAGTTGTGAAATCATTTAGCTGGTCCACCAAAATCAACTGGCCTGTCCTCTATCTCAGCTATTCTCAACCACTGGGCTGGGGCCCACTGGTGGGCCTCAGAGAGCCACCTGGTGGGCCGCGAAGGTGCTGCCAAATAGTTAGTTAGTTAGATTAACCGCTATTCTGTATTTCAGAGTTTGTAGCGGCTCACTTTTAAAGCTAGAGTGAAGGTACTGGCATCATATGAAACTAGAAAAACCTAAGGAATCCATTGGTACCAACCATGTCATACTAGCTTGTCGGGAAGGAGGTTAAACAACACTCCAAAATTATGCTAAATTTTGGTGAGGAAAAACTGCCATGGCCATTTTCAAAGGTGTCCCTTGACCTCTGACCTCAAGATATGTGAATGCAATTAGTTTCTATGGGTACCCAGGAGTCTCCTCTTTATAGACATATATGTCACAGATGCAGTGACACAAAATCAAGTAAAAGTGTTTAGTGAGGAAATATGACCCTGAGTACTTTGGATTCATAATGGCAGGCAGTGATGGGTGAGAGTAAGCTGAATATCTATGTGGGTCAGTACACCTGACAGTGGCATCACACATTATTTTATAGCCCAGTTTGTCATTTATTTGGAAAGGTGGTCCTCTGAAATTTTTTAACAATGGGAAGTGGGCCTTGAGTTACAAAAGGCTGAGAATCCCTGCATTAACCCATCCTGCTACTAATGGTCCCTACGATGCAATACTGAACCAACTGATGACGTTTTACCTCACCTGACTAAGGTAACGTTGATTAGCTATCACGTGAATTAGAAACAACAGTACCCATCCTGTCAGCAGGGAACCCACCGCCCGGATCTCTCCCATCATAACCGGACTAATGTCACATCAATGACAGAGTTGTGAAAGCATTTAGCTGGTGCACCAGAATCAACTGTCCTGTCCTCTATCTGTCGTTAAATGGACCTAATCTGTCCGACGTGAGGCTGTCAGAGACACCAGACAGACATGACCATATAGCGTTACACAGGCCAGTCACCAACACCACTAGCTAGCATGACACGTTAGCACAACATTGTCCATCATATGTGGGGGACAATGTCTCTGTCTTCTCGGGGACATTGTCATCAAACATGCGTGACGACACTCCGTCTGTCTCTGACAGCTGGTTGGCTATGCTAGTAGCTATGCTAGCTGGCTAATGGCTTAGCAACGTTACGACGACTGCCACGGCTAGCTAGCTAGCTAGCAGGCTAGCTCTATCCCTTCTTAATCACTTGTTCCCTATGCAGGCTAGCGTTAGCTCGCTAGCTGGCTAACAGACACAAACACACAAACATACCTGTGATGACAACGACAAACACGGAGCTCCGCTGTTTGGCCTCGTTAATGGCGTCAGGGATCGAGCCGTCAAACCAAATCATGTTTACGAGCTGAGCTGAGCTGAGCTGAGCTGAGCTGTCTGTCTCTGGTCTGGTGACGCTGTTATATATTATATATCTATATAAAACTACATAGATTCATGAAGCGCAGTCACACTGTCACTTTCTACTTCCGAGCCTGGACATCGAGCACTGCGCAGTAGTAATGTGTCGCTCACGAACGAGCCGGTTCAAAGAGCCGGCTCTTTTAAGTGAACGATAAGAGCCGACTCCCGTCCGAGAGCCTTTTTTCTTCTTTTTTCTTTACTTAATTCAAGGCAGAATGATAAGACGATCTTCTCCGTGCCACGGGCACTCCATGCAGTGATGGTACGTGTCCACAGGCTCCGTGCTTTCCACGCTCCCCATTCATTGTCTATGTAAGCAGCCGCGCAATGCATTCTGGTATTGTGGCGTCGCGATCCGAGAAATGGAGCATCACAACGCCCGCTCCTCATTTGCATAAAGTGGAGGGCTAGTATACTTTATGCAAATCATGGACGTCCAACGCGACTCGCCGCCTCTTGAAACTCCTGAGAATCTTTTAAAATAAACGTTGTCAATCTAAAATAAAGATGGATTCAGCAGCTGCATGGCTTATTTCTCGCCTCAAATGTTTTCAGAAACACATTTCGGTGAACTATTTTTGTGAAATAAGAGAAGAAAGTTTCCAAACGAGCCTCTATACTGTTTGCGGTTTGAAAGCTGGGAGCAGCAGCCAACGGAGGGAAAGCGTTCGTCCAATCAGGTGGGGACAGCCTGTGTCTAGTGACAGCCCACCAAGCGTCCAATGTTGGGAAGCGTCACGTCCCTTCGTGATAAAAAACGCCCCTGTGGACAGATACCACGACTGTGACTGAATTTTGTGTTAATGATGTCCGTGCAACCAATCAGGTGATGACAGACAAGGATCATACCATCAAGCAGTGAGGGGCGGGGGTGCCCGGCGCGCTGACGGTCTACAGGTAGAGAGCAGGAGGGAGAGGAGGCGAGAAAGAGAGAGAGGAGTGTGATGCGCAAATAGCAGACAAGATGAGTGACAATCGGAAACGAAGCAGCACTTAAAATGACGGTATTCTGGAAATTACAAGGTTTAGTATAATTATATTGAATAATTTAAATGATATATGTGCACACATAATAATCATAGGTCAGAAATGCGCTAAATTTGGCTGAATTATAAAACGCAGAAGTGGTAAAACGAAGAACCGTTTAGGAGCCGAAAGAGCCGACTATTCTTGGTGAGCTGAGCCAAATAATCTGGATCACTAAAAAGAGACCAAATTCCCATCACTAAGTGAGACACTCCACGGAGGGTGAAAATAGGACATACGCCGCGTCATCAACGCGTCATATCTCGGGGGTTTGACACATGCGCAGTAAAATCTGATCTGGCAGCTCCAGTTACACTACCTGGTCAATCCGCTTTGAGAAGGGCCCATTTCAGAATAAAATGTAGACCTATTATATCATTGGATAATAGTGATTTATGCATTACTGTATTACATTAATATTGCAGCTGGTTATGATGTGGCAAATTTGGAATACTAATTACAATACAATTAGTATTTCAAATGGTGCAGTGTTTACTGTCGCCTCACAGCAAGAGGGTCGTAGGTTCAAAACCCAGCTTAGGGCCCCTCTGTGTGGAGTTAGTATGCTCTCCCTTTGTTAGCGTGGGTTTTCTCCGGGTTCTCCGGCTTCCTCCCACAGTCCAAAGACATGCAGGTTAGGTTCATAGTAGGTGTGAATGTCATTGTACAAGCTCCAATGTCAGTTCCGTGGGACTACCGGTAAAAACTTACTCGTAAACTACTCAAACTAGACTGTATATCTCAAACTAAGATAGACTACTTTAATTGTCATACAGTCGTCATCAACTTCAAGTAAATAGATTGTATTTAGGATCAAATATACTCTTGTCTTGTCTAGAAAACGGTAGTCATATTCATTTGATCGTAAAGTATTGTATATTTATACATACCGTATATATACAACATATATTCATTATTTTTTTACCCCTGTCAGCAGTTATAACCCCATAATTTATTATATCTTCAACTGTATTTAACAGTTTAGTGCAATAATCTGGTTTATTCTGGCATAAACACTGCATTTATTTATATAGTACATTTAAAATAATATTCTTATTTATTTAAACTATTCTTTCATTTTTGCCCACTTATTGATGTATCCTATTTTTCAGCATTATTATTTGCACTCATACATATTTCTTAATTATATTTTCTTATGATTTCTCTACGGTAGAGTCAGGTAAAATGGGACACTTTTTGGTAAATGATTTATAAGACCATCAAATAAGCAATGCAGGAGAGCTAATGATATTTTTTATAAATTGGCATGGGTCTCCTAAATATTTATTTGTTTAAAAAAATGTGAAAAAGTATAATTATTTTGGAAGTATGTGAGTTAGAGTATCAGCAGGTTTTCCTCTTGAGCTATGACACAATGTTCAGGTAAAATGGGCCAACATAAGAAGAGGGTAACACATTCATTACAGCTTTAACAGTAAATTAACACTAACCATTGTCTTTGGTGTGTCATACTAACAACATCATAAATATGCAAAATGCATACAATACAAAGCTGAACAAATAGTTAATTGAATAATGCTGTTACGGTTACAAAATAACTGCTCATAATTGCTTTATTATCCTTAATAGTGATGAGTGACATTTGCTATGTCAGGCTCACTTTACCATACACTTTCTCTGACACGATGCCCATACCTCAGATCAATAAAAAATGTTCTTACATGTCAACCAGTGTTGTAGCAACAATGTAAGATCAGTTATTGATTGATTATTGGCTATACAATTTTAAAGAGCTATGATGCTCCAACCTTATCGGCCCATGTTACCTGACTTCACCATATTATATGTTTATATACTGTATATATTCTAGATTGAGAGCAAATGTTACATTTATATTTTATACCCTCCACCTCAAAGGTCCCATATTGTAAAAAGTGAGATTATCATGTCTTTTACATTATAAAGCAGGTTTAAATACTATATAAATACTGTTAAACTATCAAAACGCTCAATATACAGAGAAATCCACATAGCCTGTATTCAGAAATTGTGTGTTTGAAACAAGCCGTTAGGATTTCTGTCCATTTGTGTTGTCACAAATATACAATATTTAGACCATTACACGGTTTTAAACATAAACATTCTAAATGTGTCCCAGTTTATTTCCTGTTGCAGTGTATGCGAATAACATCAGCTGACAGGAAGTAAACATGGACTCAAACTGTTGCCTAGCAACACAATTCCGTTGAAATGCACTAAAACGGAGCATTCCAGACAGAGGGTAAATACAGGTATATTCAGGCTGACAGTATGAGGAAAATAAAGTTTTTTTGAACATTAAAGCATGTAAACATGTTCTAGTAGAAACACATAATACAAGTATGAACCTGAAAATGAGCTCGATGTGGGACCTTTAAAGAAGGAGCTTCATTGAGCTGTGAGTGTGACTCCACCACGCAGTGGGCGGGCGGAGAGACCGGATTCTCTCTCCTCGCATCATCTCAGGTGGGAGGGACTAAAAGACTGCTGCGTACACATCAGTCTAACTTTCACTTTAGTTTCGCCTTCAGTCAGTAGAGAGTACAGCCGAACTGTGTGTTCTCTGCTAGTCTCTTTTCTCACTTTACGACAGAACAGGTCGGTCAGACAGGAGGACAGGAGAACAGGACGGTAGGAGGACACGAGGACAGCCTCTATTTGACTGCTTTTATTTTTCCTGACGTTACTTTCGTTTTCGTCCGTCAGGCCATGGCTGACATCTACAAGAACTGCCCGATAAATGATCCGGTAAGATAACTGAAGCATCTGAAGGGTGTGAAGGGAAGTAATTGTTAACAGGAGGCTGATTATTATTATTATTATTATTATTATTATTATTATTGTTGTTCCTTCTTGTCAGGAGGACGGAGGTCTGAAGGATGAAGGCAGTGATAACTTCCAGGAAGCCAAGAAGGAGCTGGAGACATGGAAGGTGAGAGTAAACCCCTGACAGATGGACAGTAGGCTAGTCTACATTATTACTAGCCTACATTAGAACTAGTCTACATTAGAACTAGTCTACATTAGAACTAGCCTACATTAGAATTAGTCTACATTAGAATTAGTCTACATTAGAACTAGCCTACATTAGAACTAGTCTACATTAGAACTAATCTACATTAGAATTAGTCTACATTAGAACTAGTCTACATTAGAACTAGCCTACATTAGAACTAGTCTACATTATAACTAGCCTACATTAGAACAAGTCTACATCAGAACTAACCTACATTAGAACTAGTCTACATTAGAACTAGCCTACATTCGAACTAGTCTACTAGTCTACATTAGAACTAGTCCACATTAGAACTAACCTACATTAGAACTAACCTACATTAGAACTAACCTACATTAGAACTAACCTACATTAGAACTAACCTACATTAGAACAAACCTACATTAGAACTAGTCTACATTAGAACTAGTCTACATTACAACTAGCCTACATTAGAACTAGCCTACATTAGAACTAGTCTACATTAGAACTAGTCTACTAGTCTACATTAGAACTAGACTACATTAGAACTACATTAGAACTAGTCTACATTATAACTACATTAGAACTAGTATACATTAGAACTAGCCTACATTATAACTAGTCTACATTACAACTAGCCTACATTAGAACTAGTCTACATTAGAACTAGTCTACATTAGAACTAGTCTACATTAGATCTAGCCTACATTAGAACTAGCCTACATTAGAACTAACCTACATTAGAACTAACCTACATTAGAACTAACCTACATTAGAACAAACCTACATTAGAACTAGTCTACATTAGAACTAGCCTACATTAGAACTAACCTACATTAGAACTAGTCTACATTAGAACTAGCCTACATTAGAACTAGCCTACATTAGAACTAGTCTACATTAGAACTAGCCTACATTAGAACTAGTCTACATTAGAACTAGCCTACATTAGAACTGGTTTATTTCAGCTCTGAAGTGAGTTCAGTCTGATAAACGTGAGTCGCTCAACGCAGAATTCTCCAACTATAATCTGGTAAGATGCACTGAGGTGAGGTGATGATGTGTAATATTGTACATTTCTGATCAGGACCGGGTTATATATTATTATTATATTAGGCCTAGTAGGCTAAAAATAGAGAGCAAAATAGTTTTATTTTGTCCATGTAGAGATTACTGTTTCAGATTACTGCCTCCACAATACAGTTGAGGTGAATGGAATTTAGTTTGTGGTGTTCATAGAATTAAAGAAGGCCATTTAAATTTTCAAGAAATAGTGTCCGTGTTAACGTGATAATCCACCATCATCATCTGGAGCTGGAAATACTTTCTCCTGTTAGCAACACCCTCTGTGTAAACTGATCAAAGGTCTGCCATAGTCTCTCTGAACTTTTCCGGCTGTGTCTTTTAGACTAAAGCAGAGAAAGCTGATGATGTGAAAGCCCGGCTGATCTTGGAAAAACTGGAAGAAGATGAAGCCAAGGCGAAGGCTCAGCAGGAGATGATGGCTTGTGTTAAAAAGCAGGAGGAGTGTCACAAGCAATTCTCCCAAAGCATGAATGCAGTGCAGGTACGGTTACTGTCATCTCTGTCACATCTATACAGGCTGCTGGGAAGAAATGAGAAGAGAATAACAAGGAAATCACTACATGTTTTCACTTGATTCTTTCAAATAGGATGAAATCCAGAAGCTTGGAAAAGGCAAACAGGATTTGATGGACGAACTGAAGCGCTGTCAAGCTGAACTGGAGGCAAAGAGGGCCGAGTGCACAAGAATGCAGCAGAAATTCAAGGTGGGAATGAAGAAAGTCCTCAGGACCGTCTTCCCTAACTACACCAACCTGTCACTGCATACATTTCACCGTATTGATTATTAACAATACAATATATCTTAACAATTAGTGGTGGGGAAAAAAATCGATTCACCTATGTCGTGCAATTTATTTTTTTACAATTTTGATATAGATGTTTTTTATGCCAGAATCGATATATTTGCTTCATTTGAGTCTATGTGGAGGTAGAAGGAAGTTACCGCTTTTATTGTTGTAGTCTGAGTAACGTGACGTCACATCCGTTCTGTATCCATCAACCAAAACAAACCGCAGCGAGACGAAACGAGAAAGTATAAAACGGCGGAGGGTCCGCGTGGATACGACCTGCACCCTCACATGTTAAATTCAAAGTGGTGAACACTACACATCCAGTAAAGTATGGAAACACTTTTGGTTTCACACATTGACAGGAAAAGCAGAGCTAGACATCACAGCTAAGGCTGCATGCTAATTCTGTCACGGACAGGAGGCGTTATCGCATTGCGGTATCGTGCGGTTGAGCTGGCCGTCGCTGCCATCTATGTGGTCAAATGGGCCAACGCTACAACTGTAGAGCACCCATATACTGACATTTATGTTAAATGCATTCAAACGGCCCCGATGGAGCTGACCATGGATGGATAAAGAGAATGGAGCTGACAGGAGAGCTAGAGACCACCTTGGAGAAATTAGAGGAAGTATAAACGTGTGACTATGTCCGATTTTCAAAATAAGGTGTTAACAAAGGGAACTGTATATACAAAATACATATATGGAAATAAGATTGATTGGATTATATTCACCAGAAGTATAAAACATTACATGTCCCTTATAAATTAAAAAGAAAAAAAAATAATTTGTGAGGGAATTGTCTTTATTCTTTGATTTTTGGGTTGCTGGAAAAAAATGTAATTAATGATTCCTGACAATAACTGATATATTTGACTTCAGGACATCTCTGACTACATACATGCTGAAAATCAAACATTCTTACTGGATTAATTTAGATATTTTCCAAAGTTAAGTCCCTAGAAGTGTATGATTCAACTTTTTCACATAGCCTAGTGTCAAAAAAAGTTAACAAAAATCGTAAATAAATCGTTGTGATTGAGAATTGTGATACTATCGAATCTGGAGATAGGTGTAATGTCCCAGCCCTATTATTATTATAAATAATAATAATAATTATAAATAATAATTATTAATAATAATAATACATTAGCATATCCAACAATGACACCATAACAATAATAGTATTTATAATGTCACAGGTATAATTATTGTTCTGTATTCCTCCCCCTGTCCAGATCTACGCCCAGATTCCAGACACAGAGGTGGAGTTCAAGTCTCAGAGTAAAGAGGACATGGATGACGACAGTCAGCCAATCAGAGGGAAGTTTGCCATCAGCCAGAGACCCACTGTGCTCCTGCAGGGAGGACAGGCCCTCATCACCTTCGAGGAAGAGAAAGGTACACATGACTTTATCCACTCAGTGTGGTAGACTGTAGCTGAGTTATTCATCTACTTTCACTTGTATTTTAATATTAATAAACCCCAAAATACATTATATAGGAAATACACTTTATGTTAGAAAGTGATACTGGTCTTTCTAAAATATGATTCCTGAATCACTTGTAACTGAAGTAATTGGATGTCAGTCAGTGTAGCTCTACAGCCAGCAGAGGGTGCTGCTGCTGGAACATGTATGACATGTATCAAAAGATAGAAATGATAACTGATATATATCTGTTGTTCTGTCCTCCAGTGGCCTATCAGATACTGAAGCTTGCCAAGTGCTCTGTATCCTGTGACAACATCAATTTGGATGTGAAACCAAGAAGAATAACCATGGATCCTACTGTTAAGTTTGAGGTACATTTTGACACACTAATGGTGGTTTTCCACTTTCAGACCACCACCGCACCACGCTGCACATCAACACATTAAAGCGACAGAATTCAACTAAAAAGAAACATAATTGATCATTGAAAAGGTGTTATTCAGTCAGAAATCACAGAGTCATGGGCAAATGACTTCATTGTAGAAGTTGACAACAATTGAAACCGTATAATAAGTCTGTAATATGAAAATCGTTAGTATTTTTCATGCCTCGTAATGGCTCACAGCAGATCCAGTCTAGTGTGTTCAGTCCATTTTGTTATCAATAATTCAGTAATCAAAATAATTGACAAATTTAAATTCAACCACTGATCTTTTTGTTGCACTGACATCTGAGTGTTTAATTTAGCAGATGAGCAGCTCGACTGCTAAATTAAAGCTACATTTGAAGAAATAATAGTTAAATAATAGGAAGTTAAATATATAAATTAAAAGTGTACCTCAACTAATTTCCTAGCATCAATACTGACTCACAGAACAATGGTGCTTTATGTGTTACCCTGTTATCCAGTTACATACTGTACATATGCTCTATAGTATTCATTGCACTGACCATTACTGTAATCGGTTCATGCCTTCACCCATGTAGGTCCACCTCAATGTTTCCAGAAAGGAGGTCAAGGTGTACAACATCCCCCCTTCCATGCCCGAGGAGAGAATAAAGGACCGGCTGGAGATGAGTTTCTCCAGACCCAGCAGAGGAGGAGGAGAGGTGGAGAGTGTGGAGTACGACAAGAACACTGGGACAGGACAGGTCACCTTCCTCCACCCTGGAGGTACAACTCTCTAATGTGTCCTGTAGTTCTCAGTGAATTAGTGTAGTTAGCACCTGTTTTATTAAGACAGAAGCTCATTAGACAGACGGCTGCTGGACTGCAACTCCAGACACATTGTGCAAGAGAGAGAAGAGCTCAGAAGGCTTGCTGTAGGAATGCAGCCAAACCAACTCTGTAAATGAAGGAAGGAGTGCAGCAGCAGCCTATAGCCATTTCACACTTCACTGATCAGCAAGTTCATTCAATTTGCAACCAGTGCAACCCACCTGCTGTTCATGGATGGTTCAGATTCCTGTAAGAGTACAGTAGAGGTACAGTCATGTGTCTTTTCCCACCACAGTCTTCCTTGTGGTCAGAGTAAATCCCATCAGCACCATGTTGACGTCTGAGGCAGAATTCATAACCAACCTCTGTTAACATGTCTCCACCTGTTAGTTATCCTCCCTTATTATGCATATATGGAAACATTCACTACAATGATACGCAAACTGCAACTCCAGCCTGTTTTAATACAGAAAATAATTAACTGGGGACGTTTCATGGTGATATCTATTAGTTCATGTGTTTTTACCCTATTAACCTGCAGTGTCTCCCTCTAAATGAAACCCAGCCTTAGCATCAGTGTGTTAATGATGTACTAATTCTAAAGTGTGTGTGTGTGTGTGTGTGTGTGTGTGTGTGTGTGTGTGTGTGTGTGTGTGTGTGTGTGTGTGTAGTTGCTGAGAGCCTGGCTCTGAGAGGCAGTTGCCGTGTGAATCTGGACTCTGAAGTGATCGTGCCGGTTGGATCCATTTACAAATACCAGCTGCACCAGTTTCAGGTGAGATAAAGTACTGGTACTGGTACTGGTACTGGTTGTATGCGCTCTCTACCCACCCAGAATACAGTATTATGGTCTGCATTCCTCCCCTGGCTAGTTGACGGCATTTCTGAGTATCCAGCTGAACTTGTTCTCATCTTTTCAGTCCACTGATTGATATTTTGGTCTGAGGTAATACTGTACAGCTTGAGTTACTAGTGACTTTTACATTAAGATTTTATATCACAAATATATGACATAGTGAGTCAAATATTTGACTTTTTATAATGTATACTATAGAGATGAAACAGAATGAAAATTTCATATCACGATTATAGTGACCAAAATTATCACGGTTATCAGTGTTATCGCGGTATTGTTAAAATGTTCAAAAAGTGCTGATATACACAGTTTTATTATTGTTATTATTATTATTATTATTGTTATTATTACTATTATTATTATTATTATTATTATTATTATTCTCACACACACACACACACACACACACACACACACACACACACACACACACACACACACAGTTTATCTTCTGTGTTGCATTTGAGTTATTGCAATGAGCCTAACAATTGAAATAATTACAGAGAAGTTTTGTATTGGAGTAGCAGGAGGAGACACGGGAACTTCGCTTAGGTCTGAGGAGTTGAAGCATTTATTCACTGCACTCGCTCTCTCAACCACACACTCGCTAATGTTACGAGCCGCCGGGCTTTTAATGATAAATCAAATTTTAAACGGTAATACTAACCGTTACTGTGGTTTATGGTGAAACCGGTAACCGTTACATCCCTAGTTTACTTACAATGAGTGATTATATTCTAATTCTATTATTCCATGTTAACTTGTAGGTCATTAAATGTTATAAAATACACTCTCATCTGTAATATTGATCAATGTGAGCCTAAAAAACTGAGTCCTTTTAGTATCAACAGCTGTGGTGAGCTTTGAGTTCATATCGGTGGTAACATCAGGATCCATCTGCTCATGTGACAAACTGATGTTGGTGTTTCATTTCAGACCTTCTGCGGCTCTCCGAAGCGTACCATCCTCCTGGATGACATCGAGGACAAGGAGGACGAGGAGGACCTGCAGGACCACCTGGAGATCCACTTCCAGAAGCCCAGCAACTACGGCGGTGAGATAGAGAGCATCAAGTACATCTCCGGTGGGAAGACTCTGCAGGCCTTCTTCTGTGACGACTCCCTTCAAACCTCCTAAAAGCTGCAACGTGAGCTCTGATCGCCGAGTCTGCCTCCTATGATTGTTTGAATTTTTATAATCATATCTGTAATATGATAGTATGTTAATATATTATGGGAATTTCACTTATTTGCTGTCTTGCTGAGAATTACATGAGAAGATTTAGTGATCATCTCATCTCTGTGGCCATCAGCAAGGCACTCAACAATGATCCGTACGAGAGTCCCGACATATACTATAGTGAACTGTATATGTGTATGTCAACACCTGGAGAGGATTCTCTGCCTCGTTGTATGTAGATGCCTGGTCCTATGTTAACGCAGTGTTACACAGTCCCTTAGAAACTTGTTGATTATCCTCCATTCAGTGCTCGGAAGTGCACAAACACACCGAAAGATAAATCAGTTGCCTCAGCGATTGTCTGTATTATGAGCTGTTGTGTTTTGTCATCTGAGAAGCCTTAAAATTCAGCCTTAAAACTCTGTCTCTGACACTGGACTTCCTGTATCCTGTTTTAATGTCTCACCTCTACAATTCTCTACATGGTTTAAGCTTGTGCTGAGCTGTCAGCCTATATTTCTCTTCTAGTACATTGGGCTCATTAAAAGATCGGAATGTCGAATCAATTCCAGTAATTGTGTTTTTTTACCGACTGACTGTGGATCTGTGGATGCACCCATACAACGGTCCAGTAAACATGACTAAAATATAGTTTGAGTGATCATTTACACAGTAACCTAGTGTAGAGGGAACTGTTATTACATCATATAAAACCATCATGCCATCTGTCCTTTAAAGCTGTTCCTCCAATAAACAACAAGTTACTGTCAGTGGTGGAGTAAGTGCATTTACTCAAGTACTTACTTAAGTACATTTGAGGAACTTGTACTTCACTTAAGTATTTCCACTTTCTGCTACTTTCTACTTCTACTCGACTACATCTCAGAGGGAAATATTGTATTTTTTATTCTACTGCAAATAATCTACAAAAACATTATAATGTACATAGATTAAACTATCAGCAGTATATAAACCTTTACCAGCTGCAACATTAAAGTGAGTAAAACATAATGCATCGATAATTATAATACAATAATATAGATTATTCTGCATAATGAGTACTTTTACTTCACTGCATTTATTTGTAGCGTGAAGATCGAAAGAAGAAAATAATGAAGATATTCCTTAATTCTTGAAACCCCCTTTCTCAGAAACTGCATGGGACTTCCTTTTGTTACGCTATTGTACCCCCACAGTTTTGGTGGCATATTGTAAATGTCAAATACGTTTTACCATAATTACTTCTGCATAAGATCTGCACAATAATAGTGTTGAGGAAACCATTTCCCCCAAATTTCCGTTTTGTTTTCCAGCACTGTACCCAGTGTTAACAAAACGTATTTAGAGTATAATTTATTTCTCCTTTCCTCTAAAATGCTAAATTTTTCCTCCCTTGTTCTCTAGTCTTGTTTTCATACATTTAATGCCAGTAGGAACCAGCAACTGTTTCTGTTTCTAGAGTGTAGATGCAATGCATTTTCAGTCTTCCGCTGCATCTATTAGTACTAAATTGTTGGGCAGTCGTAGAGAAAGAAGAGTCTATATCTTCCATGAAATTATCTCATGATGATTCAGACAACACAATCAGATACGCAGTGAGAAAGAGGGAGAGTGTTGCTGAGAGGGATTTGTATGTAAAAGGTCCAGAAACACTTTCAGTTTAGTCAAGAACCACTTTAATGTGATGACAGCAGCTTTGGGATTGTAGTCTATAAATACAAATCAAAATCAACTCATATTTATACAAACATATTGCAAAGGTAAAAACACAAAGAAGTCAGTTTACGATGTTCTTAAAGAATTTCGTTAAAATTATGAAGCTGCGGTCAAAAACACCATCACCAGTCCATATATGGTTTTACAGTTTTAATGGCAACCCAGTGTCCATGAGCTTCTGTTCAGCTGCCCTGCAGCTTCTTCATAATAAGGCTGCTGGGTGGTGCGCTGGTGAATATTGACCCCACAAAAGCATGTGTCCCCCACAGAGAGTGTCGGATCACTCTGCAGCAGCCCAGGTCCTCGATCTGGAAACCCAGGTGACGGTACCGGTCATCTGTCTCAAACAGTGTGTTGTTGGTGTACGAGCCAAAGAACTGAGGAGGAACATACACATTTATCACATAGATGTCTGATCCATCACATCCATCTCCAGAAAAACAGATCAAATAAAGTTATGCAATTCTCTTCAATACATTTCCAACGCATCAGCAGCTTTGAATGTTGACTAGGGATGCTAATTTACATTTGTTTTCATGACCGATAGCTGAGCTTCGTTAACCGATCATTAACCGTTAATCGACAAGATTAGTGCATGGCAAGCAGCGCTGCTGTGGTTGAAGTACGCAACAAGCCACCCATAGAGAGAGAGAGAGAGAGAGAGAGAGATTGATGATGATGATGACGTAACGTTATAATTGAACGTAGCAGTGCAGTTTATTTGACAGTGGATGAGGAAGATCGCCGGATGATCTGGGTTCTTTATCACTCGGCAGTCGAGTCATTTTGGCTTCATGCTCCACTGAGACACTCTCATAGGAATGAACGGGAGCCCTCCTCCAACATCCAGGGGTTAGCCCCAAAGTGAGCAACAACTCCAGCTCAGGCTCCCTTAAGGTGGGCTGACCTTTAAGGTGGACCAGCTATTCTCATTTAAGTGACCTTTGGAGGAAAAATGATTTTCACAAAACCAATGTATTGGGGTCCTGGGGCACCACAGTCAAAAGTACCAAATTGCAGCCTGTGCAGTTAAATATTTAAATAGAATAGATGTATAAAATGTTTGCCACACACTAGTGTCCCACACTATCGGGGGTAGGGACACTGTCGGTCATTGTGAAGGAGACAGATACAGATGCAGCAGGCACACACTTACTCATGTGCTCGGGTCTATTTTTGCTATTTACACAATATGTAAATTAACTTATTAATTGTGAGATTATAACCATCCACTATATGGAAGCCCATTCCTAAATAAGTGTTACTCTTACAACACTGAGTGACAGTGGTATCTTACCGCCAGGCCTGAAGATGGGTCGATAAAGTCCGCCCAGAATCCTTCTCGCTGCAGAGCCAAGCAGATCTCCTTCGCTCCATCAACAAACTGCAAAGTAGAGGAACGACTTAGTCTCACTTAGTGGCTTCAATGATGATGGTTTACTGTCTTCAGCTACCCATGTGTGATACATGTGCATAATAAGCTGAGTGAACAAATCATTTATCAAAAGTATTTTTCTCCCCAAAACTCCAAAGACACCTAATTTGATTTTGTCAACTTCATTTGATGCACTTCTGATGCGATAAGGAAAAGCAATTTATACATGACTTTATATTCAGCCTCAGTCACATTTGGTGCAAAATACACCAAAGACACAAAGTGTCCATAAATGAACCTGACTGTGCCGATGAGGGACCTGGATATTGGCTGTCAGACTTATTCAACCTTAACTACACACCATTACTCAAAAAGGTTGAAGTTGATAACCTCCCCCTATCACTACTACTACTACTGTTACTACTACTACTACTACTACTTCTCAATGTTACCCATCAAACCAACAGATTGATTCTTTAATTACCCGCTTTTATTAAAAAACAAAGAAACAAAAATCAAATGCTCCACACTGCAACCAAGCAAATCTCAAGGCTGATAAGAAGCACAGAAATGTCCTTTATTAACTTATACCTGGCAAACCAACTACAGTACTTCATCAGACTGACCACAACATTCTTTCTATTGTCTTCTACTTCATTCAGAAATTGGTACCCAATCCTTAAATTAAATTGTCTTCATTTGATTAAATGCATTTCACTCATGACTTTTTTGTAATTCCTGGTCATATTATTTCATAATCATGTGTCCTTCTGCACATACAGTAATATCATGTACTGTAGAGTACAGATAATATATATACTCATACATCATGCTGTTGTTGGTTCAAGAGAAGCTTTCTACGGTGAATAACAAATCAAAGGGGGAAAGAACTTAACATTTTTATGTTTTAGGAGAGTTTCTCTCCCGCAGTTCCAACAAACTCCACACAGCAGCTCACCTTGTCAAGCATCTGCTCTCTCTCCTGTTCCACCTCAGCACACCATGAAGTCATATCGTTCTGGGTCTTTTGGGTCACTGTGACCACCATCATACCAGAGGATGGAGCCTCAGGAAACATGGACTGGAAATCTGTTCATCACATTATCAGGAAACATACACGTCAGACAGAAACATTGCTTCTCATCAGCAGTAAGAGCAACACTTAGTCACACAGAAAGACAATTACAAACATTTAAATTACAAAGTCACTGTACCAGCAAAGACACATTCACAAAACTTAACTTAACTAAGGACCACATGGAAAACCTGTTTCTTAACAACCAGTTCAAATAAAGATAATTAACATGGATTTTATTGAGCAGTGTGTGAGGAGTGTAGTATCAGAGCTGTACCTTTCTTTAGTAGTTCAGGGCAGGACTGTATGGCACACTCCAGACTGGAATTCTCAAAGTACTCTTCAGCTCCATTGACCTTCTGAGACAAGGCTGGGTCATCTTTCTCCTGACACACACATACACACAAATCAGCTGTCAGAAAAGCAAGTATGTATGAGGAATAGAGCCAGCTATTGGAAGAAGAACTAGTGTTGACTTTATTACACTTACAAAGCACTCTCCGATGAACTGGGCCAGAATGAACTCATGTCTCTCACTGCTGGACGGGGAAGACAGCACATCAGGGACCATCTTGTGTGCCAGGCTCCTCTTCTGCTCTGCTACTCCCTCCAGGTGGCAGTCAAAACCCACATTACCGGGCAGCTGGAAGCGCTGGTCCTGGGGTCCAAAAGGCCCCATGCTCTCATCGGGCCACACTGTCCGTAGTCCATAACCTGGGAGGCACGTTGGGGAAAAATACATGATGCATGAAAACGCAGGTTTCACAGATAATATAAATAAACAAAATGATTTTCTTTCAGGCTTGATCTACACCAGAATAAATGGATCAGAGGAAGAGCTTTTGATGCACGTTTGAAACCTTTGTGTTCCCGCTCAAAATAACTGGCTTTATATAGCATAACAAGACACACATTATGATATATTGTATATAACAGGCTTCTCATTTTACATTTTATACTCAGCTCCAGCTAATTAATGTTACAATGTCATACCCATGTCAGAGGGAGGGATGGCTACGTGGGGCTCATCAGAGCCCGAGGATCCAGCTGCGGAGAAGGCTCTGGCTCCAGCCACACGATGCACCAACACATGAAGCCCTGGGAGGTAAGTGACCAGCCTGGCTCTGCTGCACAGCAACTAAACACAAACACATGGAGTTCATTCAACTTATGATCACTGACAACATTTACGTGTACAAAATACTCTTTACATATATATATACACATATAGCAGAATTAGAGGACTTATGTCTCAGCAGGATTTGGAAAAACTAGTCCATACATTTATCTTCAGCCGACTTCACTACTGTAACGGCGTCTTTACTGGTCTTCCTAAAAAATCAATCAGACAGCTGCAGCTGATTCAGAACGCTGCTGCTAGAGTCCTCACTAAGACCAAGAAAGTGGATCATATCAGTCCAGTTCTGAGGTCTCTACACTGGCTCCCTGTCTCTCAGAGAATTGATTTCAAAATACTGCTGCTGGTTTACAAAGCACTAAATGGTTTAGGGCTAAAATACATTTCTGATCTTCTGCTATATAGGAACCATCCAGACCTCTCAGGTCATCTGGATCAGGTCTGCTTAGTGTCCCCAGAGTCAGAACTAAACATGCAGAAACAGCGTTCAGTTTTTATGCACCAAAAACTGCAAGACCGCTCCAACTCTGACTTCTTTTAAATCAAAGCTTAAAACGTTTCTGTTTGCTGCTGCCTTTTATTAAACCAGATAATGATCTTATACTGCACTAGAGCTTTTACTCTTGTGTGTTATACTCTATTTTAGCTTCTATCCTAGCTTTTATTTTTTAGCTTGTTTTTATTTTCTAATCTTTAATGTTTTTATGACTGTTTTAGTTATGTCTTAATGTTCTTTTGCACTTTGTCGCAATGTTCTTGAATGTTTATGTAAAAGCACTTTGAATTGCCCTGTTGCTGAAATGTGCTATACAAATAAAGCTGCCTTGCCTTGCCTAATTCACTAATGTGTGTCGAAATGTTCTTACTTTGCGCACAAAATAAGTGGACACGCAAAATGTATGATTAATGAACTAATTCTTCTTCTCAAACACACACACAGTTTTGTCTCTGAAGCCACTTACACTGGCCATCCTGGTCAGCCTGTGTCCTTCAATGTCCACTTCTGTTTCTGTGAGAGTGGGAGGTGAGACATGTAACGTGAGTATGATGACATAACTCCAGATCTAGGATAGGGAACATTAACGTTAGACGGTGCCACTAAATCAGCTCTGTGATCCAGAGTTGTATCAGTCTGTACAGAGAGTATCAGTCTGTCACAGTATCAGGATAGTAGTTACCAGATATAGTGCAGTAATGTAGATAGATAGGGACACCTTACAATACCTGGTCAGTCTTTGTCCTACAGGTTGTCCTCTAGCATCACTGAATCTGTCGGGTCACATATATATACATATATAGTATTTATGTGTATGTATGTATGTGTATACTTGTAAAGTGTAACAGGTACCGTGGAGTTCCCGCTATCTGTTATTCAGGCTGATAAAGTAGCAACAACATGAACTCACCTGTCGTCACAAAGTTCAGAGTTAATTACCGGCCATTTAAACACAACACCGGAACACGGTAGACTTCTCTCTGATAGTGTTATGTGGTATTTTACAGATGTTAATAAAGACTGAACTCATTCAGAGCTAGAATCAGCACAGACGTAGCAGCTGGCTAACTGCCTCCATGCTAGCTGCTAGCTTCACCTTGAGTAGACTGCTACCATGGATGTGTTGCGTGCTTTCTCTTCTTCTTCTTCGGTGGTGTTTTTAGCGGTTGGCAAACAACTTTATGGCGCATTACCGCCATCAGCTGATCTGGATGGTGGATCAGGATTCTAACTACTCACTAGCTCAGGGGTCAACAACCTTTACTATCAAAAGAGACATTTTAGGCAAATATAATAAAAAAAAATCTGTCTGGAGCCGCAAAACATTTGAGCATTGTGATGAAGGTAACACAGTTTATAGACTAAGTATATAGTATATAAGTCTAATGCAGTGGGGGCCAAAGTGCAAATGTACAACTGAGTAGTAGAGCCACATAAAAAAAATCTGAGATTTACAAAATAAAGTCATAACTTTATGAAAAAAAAGTCGTAATATTATGTGAATAAAGTCATAACTTCACGAGAAAAAAATCATAACATTACGAGAATAAAGTCAGAAGTTGACGAGAAAAAATAAATTAACATAAAATTACTAGTTTATATTATGACATTATTCTCATAACATTATGACTTTATTCTCGAAGTCTCAGATTTATTTTTTTCCTCAACGTGGCCCTAATACTCCGTCTTACCGTCGTACCATATACCTACAACAATGATAAATAAAAATGAAAATAAACAAAAAACAGTTATTCATTTCCATTTTTAAAAATCCACAGGGAGCCACTGGAGAGAGGCTAAAGAGCCGCATGTGGCTCCGGAGACGCAGGTTGCTGACCCCTGCACTAGTTCTACTACTAAAGAAAATGGAAATAAATAATAAATAATATAAAAGTATATGAGTCATATTGTCTCTATCAAATTTGTTCTCCTGAGATACTGGATCAAAAAATAAATAACTCTTATTCCCAAACCTTCTTTGTTAAGAGATCACTTAGATCATAGCCCAGCTCCCTTTCTTCCAGATTCACCACCAGTTCCCTTCTCTCAGCATCATATTTCGGACATTAGAGCAAAATGTGTTCTAATGTTTATTCCTGATGACAAAATTCACACCTTCCCGTACTATGTTTTTACTATTTTAAATAACGTAGCCTACTGTTTAATCCAGTATGCCCAAAACATAACCTAGATATTAGTGTCTCTCATTGAATACTATATAACCTCCTTCCGGTTCTCTCTTCTTCCCACTGCCTTTACCACCTTTCTTTCAGTTTATGCTTAATTGTGGTCTTCACATCCATTTTACTTAAGGGTACTGTGATGTCAATCTGATTTATTTTGGTTAGACCATAGCTTTACCCAGATCAGTCGTGTACTATCTGAGGTGCCTAGGCCCCCTTACTTCTCCGCTGCGGCAGCCTAGATTATAAAGAAGTAGGTGGGCTGTGGTGTCTAATCTTTAGCCAGTCTGGATCAGTGTGGTAAGGTTGATGTGGTGGAATGGCAGGGCGTACATCTATCGGGCTCCACCCACTGTACCCATAGAGTCCAGTAGAGGGCGGAGCCTGTGGGAGTTAGAATGAAGGTTACGATACAGCGTGAGATGCCAGGCAGCGCTGGACGCCGTGTTATTCAATTCAATTCAATTTATTTTAGAAAAAAAAAACTTTAGAGAGAGAGAGAGAGTGAGAGAGAGAGAGAGAGAGAGGCAGAGAGAGAGAGAGAGAGAGAAAGATGCACAGCAACCACAACAATAGCACAACAGGTATAAGTAGTAATACAAATAGGACTAATAACAATAACCAATAACAGTGGTTGTAATAGAGTGGTAATATCAGTTATAATAGCAGTAATAATAATATAAATATGACTACTACTAATAATAAAAAGGCTGATAATGATGGTAGCAGTGGGTGTTATATACTGTGGTGACGCACGTATTTGGTAAACGTCCTGATTGGCCGGCTACGTTTATGTAAATCTCAGAGGGCGAATGTGTGCATGTGATTGGAGGAGAGTATTACCCATAGAGTCCAGTAGAGGGCTCTGCCTGTGCTTATAGAACTAGGGTTACAATATAGTAACCTTTGTTTTCACTCCAGCCTCTCATAGCACAGAGGAAATGAAAGATTGGTAGAGTTCAGACTGGGCTGTCCAGATCTCTTTCCCTTATTATTTGGAACACTAGACGTCACCAAAGTTTTGAGAAGGATCAACATCAGTTGACCCTGACTCCTGATTATTTCGGGGGCGGTGTCGTGTGCTCTCCCAGCCCCTGCGGATCTTTTCCAGTCTGAACATCAGGCATGGCAGAACCAAGAAAATGCGTCCGACCAGGACTATGCAGGGCAGGATGAGGGCCAGCAGGTACACCGGTGGAAGGTAATATTGGTAGGCCACGGGGAAGAAGGCAAAGTCCCAGCCGAAGAAGAGAGTGTGCATGATGGAGAGAGTTAAGGCTGCATACCCAAGTCCTGACTGGAGACACAAAACAAGACAGAGAATTTAGAGTATTTGCGGTGACAAAACAAAAAGGGAAATTAGATAATTACAACAAATGAATTGTTCACTGGATAAGCCTCTTGAGAGGTATCATCTCGTTTTTTAAGAGGCTTTTGATAAGTCATTATATTTGATCAATTATTGGATGGTATATACAAGAAGACATACACAGATTCACAATTACACACATAGTAAATAACCCTAAATTGTATTAGATTGCAAGCTGGATTAATCATTTTTGGTCACTTAAGAACAGAACTCCAAAACAAGCTGAACACATTTGACCTGTTATGGTGTATTTACACACACACAGGGCAACATCAGCATTCATTTGGAGTCATGTTTGTTATTCCTTGTTGAGTCGATGTACTCTCTCTTTAGCTCTGTTTTGGTGTCTACTGACTCCTGAGAAAAATATCTGTCTCTTTAGCTGCTAAATTCTCCACCGTGTTCACCAGTTGGTCTCTAAGTGTGTCTGTGTGCTGTTTTCCATTTGTTGTATTATATAAATAAAGGGAAGCGTTTTATATTAAGGTTCCGTTTCCGGTTTTGAAATACTTTCTAAATAAAAAGGGAGTTCAGTTCCCTTTTTAAAGAAGAATTTGAAAGTGTAAATGACAGTTGTCAGGGCATAAAACCAATGATCTGTTGATCTACCAATCAAGACTCCATAGTCTAACAATGGCATGTTTAAATCAAAAATCGAATGGAATGGAATCGGGACCTTAAAATCCAGTCAAATAGAATCGTGACACTCCTAACGCAGACTCTCCGCCGTTTTCTGCTTTGTCGTTTCGGCTCACCGTGGCCGGCTGCTGTTCGTTTTGGTTGACGGATACGGGACTGATATGGCGTCACATTACTCAGACTACAACGATAAAAGCGGTAACTTCCTTCTACCTCCACATAGACTCAAATGAAGAAAATATATTGATTCTGGCATTAAAAAATTAATTTCAAAATCGTAAAAAAAAGAAAAATTGCGACAAATAGGTGAATTGATTTTTTTTCCCACCCCTAGTTTTGGCCATCGTAGCTCTCCAACACGCTTGGCACACGGGAGAGGCTTCGGTTGGTTGTAATCTCCTCACCTCACCACTAAATACCGCCAGATCCTACACACTGGTCCTTTAAGTACAATTACTGAACTAGCATGACAATACTTAATAATGAGAAGTATTCATCATATAATAATCTCCTGACCTGAACAAATGTAAACTCCCTCCAGTTGAGGGCATTTCCCACAGAGGGCAGAGAGGTAATAGCCACCAGACTGAGGGCTCCAAATCCCAGAATTCCAGAGGACAGGTAAAGGTCGGACCTCCACACCTGTTGCTCCACCCAGGAGTTTTCAACACCAGCTTTCACCTTGAAATGATTGAAAACATTTAAATAAAAAAAAAAATCAACAGCACAAAAAATATCAGAGTTGAGGTTGTCAAGAGACCCAAACATGTGTACAGGTTCCGGTAACAGAAATAGCACCTGGGACACAAAGATACAGCCTGGGACAGTAGAGAAACTTATCATTACAAATGAAATGATTACAGTGATGCGGCATGGCAGTCCAGTGCTCACCTGGTGGTAAGCTGTATTCAGTAGTGTGTACCCTGCAGCCCTCCGCAGTGTCAGACACATACTGTACACAGCATGGAGTCCAGCGCAGAGGAAGCTCAGCAGGCCCAGCTGCTTCCGACTGCACAGCCAGCAGTCCAGCCAAAGAGGAAATCTCATATATTTGGTTCCCCTTCCCAGCTGTAAGACAGCCGCCAACAGACCTGAGGAAACACAGGATTTAATGCAATAGTTGGAGCAGACATTTTCATCCAACTAGACTGAAATAAAGCTGCTTGTTTCTGCCTGAGGTGGAAGTGGTAAAAGTACGACACCTGTTGCACGCTGCCCTGCCTGATGACAATTACTTGATAACTTGTGATTGCGTAAACTTGATCTGATTCACTGGGTCGTCCCAATTTTCAATGATTTTTCTGATCAAAGACAGACTTGAAAAAACATTGTGAACCTATCCTTTAATTTAAACATCCTCCCTATATTAACTACTGTTGGAATGTAAGAGTTTGGTCATCTTAGTTATCTTGACTCTTCTAACTCTGGAGACAAACACTATAAAATTATTGAGATCCTGGAAATTGTTGATTTATTTGTTTATTTGCCTTTTAAGCTCTAAATGTTTAAATAGTTTTATCAGAGCTTTTTCACTAAAACAGCTGGCTGCTTCTGCTGGAAACCAGGTCGCTGAGAGCAGACGTAACAGGTGTGAAACAAAACAAGGCATCATTGCAGAGATAATTCTCAGTTGTCAGTTTCATCCATAGATTATATTAAAACAAATATTGATTGATTGATATTACTTAATGTTTTAAGAGTTTGTGCAAGTACTGTACTTTCAAATTATAGTTTAAATAACTATTGCTCAGTGTTGTCCAATAGCCTTCTAGTTCCATACTCTTTTCAGTACCTGGTAGATAGACTAGAGCCAGTGTAACCAGGGAGACCGCCGGCAGAGTCTCATTCACCGTCACCAAGGGGAGCTGGTAGAAATTGTTTTCTCCTTTATCGAGGTAGGGCAGCAGTATGTGCTTCAGGAAGTTGTATCCATAGAAGAAGAGGAAGAAGAGGAAGGTAGCCATGATGGAGCTTCCCCAGGAGTTGAAGAGGACAAGCGGGGCTTCCTCAATGTCTCTGGATGCACACAGACCCCCCTTATCCACGGGGCTGAAGCCCAGGCGACGGGCCAGCTGGAACACCACGTCTTTGGAGTCGGAGCAGTCGCTGCAGATCGGGACCTGGAGGGGGGTAGATGATGGAAGACAGTGCATCATTAGGGAGCGTTAACACTTCTTCTTGTTAGATCTTTCATAATAAAGGCAAACTTCACTAAATCATCAAAGTCTGTCGACAGGTGTTGAGGAGTCCTACTGCCAATGTGAAAATGTGATTACTGCCTTCACCAACCAGTCAGGTGTCAGTTTACATCCCTGTCTGTCCAAAATGTCATCACTTCATCATTTCATCCTGTTAGACATTTGTGTGAAACTGTCATAATTAGACTATGAATTCTTGAGTTATGACCAAAAACGTGTTTTGTGAGGTCACAGTGACCTTTGACCACCAAAATCTAATCAGCTCATCCTTGAGTCCAAGAAGACGTTTTAATTGAATGCTCCTGGCATCATATCTGACCTCACCTGTCTGTTTCCATCGTGGGCTCCAGCCTGCAGCGCCCACGCAGAGATGACGTTGAACCCCTTTACCACGCGGCTCTTTGGGAAAAGCTCAGCCAGCCTCTCTGCGTTCGACCGCTCGCCACTGTTCAGCCTGGTGGCGTTGCTAACATCTACCAGCACCTTCCCCGCCAGTCGCTCGCTCAGCCCCACCAGGGTGCAGTAGTGCTCTGGGTAGACTGCAGCGAACACCAGCCTCTCTGCGCTGTCCACGGCCTCCCTCTGTGATCCCAGCTTCAGTCCATCAGGAAACAGACCCCTGGCAACCCGGTCTGGGTCTCGGCTGCCCACCACCACCCTGAAACCACCGGCTACCAGCCGGAGCGCGAGGGAGCGGGAGAAGTCTCCGGAGCCAATGATGCCGATCACGGGGCCTTCCACGCATCGGGGCGGGGGCTCTGAGGCCCCAGGAGCACACCTGGACAACAAGGACGTCTTCATGGGATCTGAGGCCTCAGGGGCACACCCGGACAACAAGGGCGTCTTCATGTCACTCTGCATGATGGCCTCCTGCGGGTGAGGACTTTTATTAGAAACTTACAGATATAAAATACCTCTGGACAGTAGAAACAGCAAACAAATGATACAAAGATTACGTGACTAAATAAATATACTTATTATTATTATTATTATGAAAAGAAAACAGCCATGGTCTCACTAATGTAGTGTAATGTAAAGGTTTGAGATTAGTTTTAAACCCTAGCCAATAACAAAGTATTTTCATCTGCAGTAGCAGGTCACCATCATCTGCATATTGACAATAATGAACAGCTGTGGGAAAAAAGTCACCAAAAAAAACATTCAGCAATAATGTGACATTAATGAAAGCTACCTGGTGAAATACGTTTTAGGAATTCTAGGAATTTTAGGACGTTTTTATATTTTTCAGGGAGAAAAACTGATATTGTGGTTGATTATTGTTCACTGTGATAAAACGATTAAACACCAGAGCCAACGGGAAGTAGAACTAGATAGTGGAGATATTCCTCTTAATTCTTCTCTAAATATAAAAAAATCTTATATTACTAAATAACAGATGGGTGATCAACACATTAAGAGTATGGAAAGAGATTTGTCAGAAACAAAAATTAACTGAGGATTTAATGTTGTTAAAAGAAATCGTAACTACTAATGACTTTCCACCAAATACTGATCAAATCGTCAGAGTATGGGCGTCTAAAGGTTTACGTATATACGGGCAAATGTTTGGGGAGAGAGAAATTAAGTCTTTTGAACAGCTATCCTCACAGAATGGACTACCTAATTCTCATTTACTTAGATATTTCCAGGTGAGAAGCTATCTCTCTAACACATGTGGAAAGAGATCAATTCAAAACATAAACCCACTGATTAAATGTTTACTAAAGATGTATGACTGTGGAGTTGAAACAAAGTCCCTGACTAAAATAGTAAAAAATAATGCAATCTGCGTACTATGACACTCAAATAAGTGCTTATCTTAAAAATAAATGGGAAAATGAAATAGGTTGTTGTATACTACCAGAGGAATCTCAGCAAATAATGCAAATATATATATACTGTATATTCTGGTCATGTAAAATAATCAGTGGCTTGTGGGACAAGGCTTTTAGAGAAATCTCAAACATTTTTAATATAAGTTTAACCAAAAACCCGGAAATTTTATTACTAGGGAAAATACCAGATGAGATTAAAAAAAAAAGAGTTTTGCATCTGTTCTTAGTGATAAGAGTTTCCATAGTTAAGCAAATAACAAAGCATTGGTTTCAGGTTGATGACTTAATGAATTGTCAATGGAAAGATCTGGTAAATGAAATATACGCAATGGAAAAAAAATAACTGAGAATCAGGAATCAAGTCCATGTTTTTGAGGAAGTACAGAACAAAGGGTGTACAGTAATTAGGTCTTACTAAGATGTGAAAAACGGGTTATTAAGTTAAAATATGTTAACTTAATAACCCGTTTTACATAATATACAATGTTTCTATTTGAGAAGTTTAACATATTATGTTAAACTTCTCAAATAGAAACATTGTATATTATAACAATGTTAACATATTATGTTATTATGTTATTATGTTAAACTTCTCAAATAGAAACATTGTATATTATGTATCTAGACTGAAATGATGTATCCAATTACCTGCTATTACACTTAATGTAATAATGTTATGATTTATTAATATTATTTTACTCTTTGTGTGCTCATGTATTCATTTATTAGGTTTTCATTATTATTTAATTGTGTCCTACTTATTTATTATGTTTTGTTATTATTGTTTCATTATTTGTATAGCCTATAAATATGTCAAAATGCAAATAAAGTACTGTATGTATATGTCTATGGTTTATAGACATATACATGCAGTAGCCTATATGTCTGTGAGTGAAACGCTCAACTACTGAGGAACTCAAAGCTGAGCAGAACTCCAATGAGTTACTATTATATTACTGCAATGAGTTGCTATTATACTGAAACGAAAGTGAGGATGACTTACCGATTTCTCTCAGTGTGAATATAACTACCGTTAAAGTAACGTAACGTTACACCTAATCGCTACAATCGTAACGTTCACACTACCTATCCGGTCATGATGTCATAACAAGCACCGGTACAACACAGCTTCACGTGCACCTTAGAGGACAGAGGAGCGAGCCTCGAGCCTGTTACATATCCTGGATGCCCCGCCCACTGCTGCCTTCAGGGACTCCTCATGAGCTCCGACAAGAATATAACTACAACTAAAAAGATCATATCACACATTTTATGGACGTGTTTATCAGAGCTGAGCATCAGTAGTGATGGGATGTAACTACTCAACTTCTGTTACATTTTGAGGTACTTTACCTGATTATTCCCATTTTATGCTATTTGACACTTCTAATCCACTACAATTCAGAGTCAAATATTACTTGAGAGTGAATAAAACATTTATTTCAGAGCTTAAATTACTGGTTACTTTTCATATTAAATAAATAAAGAAAACAAAATGTAGGCAGGTCTAGTTTGGCTCCTTGTCATGTCTCAGGTGTCTATTATTATTATTGTTAATATTATTATATGAGTTGTTAGCAGTTCCACCAAAAGGACATTTCATCTCTACTAAACTCTCAGATGGTTCCATTGAAACAACTGTTTTGGGCTCAAAAGGTAAAATTATCCAATATTTCACAAAAAGCAGAGAAAGGTTGGAGAATTGTCTGAATATACATTAATACACCAGAATGACTTTCTTTGTTTTCTGTCCTACTCCATTAATCATCTCACAACCTATCAGATTGACCTTTGATTTTTTTATTTTTTTAACTTAGGTTGCATTTTAAATGCCGGATTTTTGTTTTTTGCTTTTTTTTTTTACATCATGTTATTGGTACTTGGTACAAAAGTTACACTAACCCTAATCCTTTAGCATTTCATCAAAAATACATCTTTCATTCATTTTCAAATGCCAGAAAGAGGGTTCTACAGTTGTTAAATGTGCATTAGGCTATATCTGTAGAACTGACACTGAAAAAACAAGATTAAATATAGAATATTTGATTTCACCCCTACTACAGAAAATACATAATCCTTATAGGACAAAACAAAAAAGTATATACAGTGTGTATACAGGAAAACAGGAACTCCAATTGTCTTGTTATAATGGAAGCAAGCAGAAACCCACAGCAGCACATTAACAGGGTCAACAGATGGAGCAGGTATAGACTCCATCCGGGGCCTTTTGGCATAATTGGACATCACTAGAATCTTATCCTGGGTTAGTAGTGAGGTGGGATTGGAAGTTGTTTATATTGAGAATTAAGAACATATATATATATATATATATATATATATATATATATATATTTATTTATTTATGCAGCTGCTACAGAAACGTAAATGATATTTCCGACATTTCCTGAAGGCGTCACATATGACAGCGGAAGATAAGGTTGCACCCAGCCTGTGTTTCAGTCTGCTGATATAATGTAAAGGTTTCATAAGAGTCAAACAGTGACACGCACACACACACACACACACACACAGGAAACACAGAACATCCAGAATCTGATAACATATAAAAATATGTCAGGGAAGCAAAAGTGATATAAGAGCACATGACGTAATAATCTCTCTCCACTGGATGTCACTCTTGTACTGTATAGCTACACACAGTTAGTCCACTCAGACCCCTCTATAGTTTTAATGTGTCGGTTCATAAGAGAAATAACTTAATAAAATAACATGAAACCATGGATTGGTCTTCCTCCTGTCCTCAACAATATTTAGAGTCACCAGCCATCACTGTCATAGGTGCACACACACTTCAGGGGTGTTTGTTTTGCACCTGACATCTCCTGCTGAGTAGCTGGAGGTAACACCTAACAGAGAATAGCATGCTTGGCCCTCCTGCTTTCCTGTACAGCATGAGTGTTGATGTCATTTGTTAGTTTCTGGGAAGGGCTGTTGTGATATTATGATGTGCTGTACTTTGTAAACACTCCCCATGTCCACTGCTCGTGAACATATTTTGCAGCGTTTAGCTGCACTTTGCTCCAGATAGGGCTTTTCTCCTTTTACTGCACTTCCTCTCACTCTTCCTCCACTGACTGAATGTTGTGTTGATGTGTATACACAGTATGCAGGGCTACAGTCCACAGTTGTAGCTGCCAGGTGTTGTTCTTTCTTTCAGTCAGCTGGTTTTCATGAGACAATAAGTCCATTTGTTTTACTGGCTCAGGTACAGTACCTTAGGCAAGGCAAGGCAAGGCAAGGCAGCCTTATTTGTAAAGCACATTCACTGCAACAGGGCAATTCAAAGTGCTTTACACAAGCATTCAAGAACATTGCGACAAAGTGCAAAAGAACATTAAGACATAATTAAAACAGTCATAAAAACATAAAAACATAAAAACATAAAAACGTTAAAGATTAGAAAATATAAACAGGCTAAAAATAAAAGCTAGGATAGAAGCTAAAATAGAAAATAACCCACAAGAGTAAAAGCTCTAGTGCAGTATAGCATCATTATCTGGTTTAATAAAAGGGAGCAGCCAACAGGAAAGTTTTAAGCTTTGATTTAAAAGAACTCAGAGTTGGAGTTGGTCTTGCAGGTTTCTGGGAGCTTGTTCCAAATATTTGCATAAAAACTGAACGCTGCTTCTGCATGTTTAGTTCTGACTCTGGGGACACTAAGCAGACCTGATCCAGATGACCTGAGAGGTCTGGATGGTTCCTATATAGCAGAAGATCAGAAATGTATTTTGGCCCTAAACCATTTAGTGCTTTGTAAACCAGCAGCAGTATTTTGAAATCAATTCTTTGAGAGACAGGGAGCCAGTGTAGAGACCTCAGAACTGGACTGATGTGATCCACTTTCTTGGTCTTAGTGAGGACTCTAGCAGCAGCGTTTTGAATACCAGTAAAGACACCGTTACAGTAGTGAAGTCGGCTGAAGATAAATGTATGGACTAGTTTTTCCAAATCCTGCTGAGACGTCAGTCCTTTAATTCTTGCTATATTCCTCAGGTGATAGTAGGCTGTCTTTGTAAATGTCTTAATATGGCTGTTAAAACTCAGGTACTTTCAGGCACATTATTGTGTGTATGTGAACATAATACTATAAATGGCAATGCACTACCCAGTAATAGCATATCACAAGATGTTTGGGGGTCTAAAAAAGTAATATTTCTTTACCTGAATCAGACTTACAAGCTCCTTTGAGTGTTATTAATAAAAATAAAACCCCATTAATAACGTCATTTTAAGCCACCATGCTTTGACCTTTCCACCCAGTCCCTCTCATAGCAACCCTGTGGTTGGTAGTGTTTGACATTTCAGGCTCAGACAGCGACTCAATTGGAACAACAGATAGAGAGCAGCAGCCTCACTGAGTCCAAACACCATCACCATCACTTCTAACATGTTTACACTAATGCTTCCCTGTGTTCAGGCAACAAACACACCTGATTGGATTGATAGTTGTGTAATAACTGCTTGATTTATTTCACAGATGTGTTTATTCATTTCATCATAAAAACATGTAGGGAGACACTCCGACAGCTGACTGATGTCAATGCACCGCTGCCAAATGATTGATTAGGTGAAATGTTTAATGAACCTCATGAGAAAATGATATTCAGCTGTAGCTTCATTTGTTATAAATGCAGTCAGGCATCCTGCAGGTCTTCTAATATTAAAGATAGAGCTGGTAATCTTTTTCAAAAAACGTTTTTTTTGTTATATTTGTTGAAATTCTCTTAATCAATAAATCAAACGCTCTGGAAAAAAATCTGGTATCTGTGGCTGTCGCAGGAGTGTAAAAAAATGTACAATCATTTCATTTGGCCCAAAGGTAATGATTGGACTGGCTACCTACCTGTCTACCTACATTCCTACCTAACTGCCTACGCGTGCACTCTCCTCATGCATGCATTGTTCGTCACCGGAGTCTTGGATAAAGTATACAGTAAAAACAAACATGAGCCAGGTGCATAGTTGACTTGAGTATTTCAGTGGTTAGATACTGGAAAACACAGTAGAACCAGGATTGATCTATGTAGCATATTTTTGGTCACTGGACATTAAGCATTTCATATAATCCAACCTTTTCCCTCTATTTATTTATTTTTTTATGCGACACTTTTGGAATCCAGAGCAGTGAACTGGAACAGGACCTGAGGACTGCTATGTTCTCACACTAATCTGCATTGTAAAACAGGACCCAGTGGGCAAATGTCTCTCTCAAGGTGAACTGGGCTCTGAGGTAGTGGTCCACTGACCCACTGCTACTGTATGTTCTAGTTTAAAGGTATACTATGTGGCATTGTTGGTTGACGTTTATAGACAACATTCAAAGTTGGCCCCTCCTCCACAGCACAATGAAGAACAGAAAGAGAGAGAGAGAGTGCAGCTGTGGTTGAGCAAACTAGAAAGTGAATGAAGAGAGGGAGCGGCGTTAACACATCCACACCTCAGCACAGCCCTGCGGGAAGGTGCCGCATTGCCGGATTTTGAATGAATGCAGACGAAGCGCACACTTTATCCTGTCACTGAGACCTGTCTGTCACACAAACAGTGTGTGCTAGTTTGACCAAACCGAGTGTGTGTGTGTGTGAGGCTCTGCCAAGCCCCCAGGAAGAGCGCCAGGCTTTGAAACAAATTTTACATAGTGGCCAAATGGTGGAAATACAACCTCTGGGTCCGTCACGTGATACAATTGGGCCCAAAAAGAGATGTCTGTAAATCAGCAGATAATATTTTTGAGGTGATCAACTTCCCAGTATGAACACTCTAATAGCCCTTATTTAAATCATTAGGTCCTAAAAGCTGTAAAATGCACTAATAGCTGAATCCAGAGTTATTTGCCTTCCTTCTCTCATGAATGAGACCCAGACCGAGGGGAGGCTGGGAGGCTGTTTAAAGGAAACACAGGTGTGCGTGCTTTTTTATTAAAACATGTCTTTATTGACGGCAGAGTATAGTATATCCCAAACGGTATGATATTACAACCCGATCACATGGGAAGGCGTATAAATAGCATGTCATTTCTGTGTATCAAGATGCACGTGTCATTTACACACCACAGGCTTGTGAAATGGCTTTTAACGTGTCATTTAACCCAGTGTCGTTTAGGCAACAAGTTAGGTTTAGGAAAAACATCATGGTTGGAACTAAGTACGTAAATTAAGTAAAATACATATGTAAACAATGTAAGTACGGAAAATACGTCATCAACGTAACTTCTAAATACCTCACCAACCATTTGGGACACAAACACCAGTCTGGAACATTGGTCTCCCAACACATTCTCATCCCAACTCGTCACATACCGCCGCTTTGTCACGTCGCTTGGCATCACTTTATTTTTGGCATCAAAACCACTATAGTTACCCTTTGTGTCACTTTAGGACCAGGCAACAAAACCCCTATAGTTAGGTTTAGGGAAGAGTTACATGGTTGGGCTTAAAACTGCTACGTTTGATAGGGGTGCGAAAAAAATCTATTCACCTGTGTGTAGCAATTTTTCTTTTTTTTATTATTTTGAAATAGATTTTTAATGCCAGAATCGATATATTTGCTTCATTTGAGTTTATGTGGAGGTAGAAGGAAGTTACCGCTTTTATTGTTGTAGTCTGAGTAACGTGACGTCATATCTGTTCTGTATCCTTCAACCAAAACAAACCGCAGCGAGCCGAGACGAGAAAGTTGAAAACGGCGGCGGGTCCACGTGGATACGACCTGCACCCTCACATTTTAAAATTCAAATTGGTTACACACAGTAAAGTATGTGTGATCTGCCCAACTGGGGGATAAGGCACTGTTAACCCAGACCTTTTAGCCCGGGTTAAAGTAATGCTGCTTGAGATAGTTGTTGCGCTGCCATAAAAATAGGTGGAAAATATATAGTCATAGTGTCTCAAAAATGAATGTGCTAATTGATTTATTTATGATATAAAGCCACCGACAGACCCTTGAACATTTATAAATGAATGACAGAATGACAGCACTGTCACACAGGGTTGAGACATCGCTTTTTGCGCATTTTACGCTGCCTTTACCAAGTCACAGCAGCTCCATTGTGCAGTTGCATTATACTCTGTCATTTGCACTTATATCACATTCAATAACAGATGTTAACAGTCCTGTGACAGCATTGATCTTGGCTCGTTGGATCAAACTAAGCCCGGAGGGAAGTAACTATCTTATAGACCCAATATAAATCTAGCAGAATATGCCATTTGGCTGCCGCTCTGTTGGTTAGGTTGTCCCTAGAGAGAAGTCATTTTACTATAAAGTCATAACAGAGTAGCAAATTAGAGAAATTAGAGTGAACCCTCCGTCCCTCCGTCTCCGGCAGATATTCAGTCAGTTTAGCTGAAGGCGCACAAATAATCAGCCTCTCTTTCTCTCTCTCTGTCTGGGTCTCCACTTTTTCTTGAGGCATACACACAGACATTAAGGCACACAGACCCTGTTTTACTTTTGTCTTTATTTTTGCATTAATTCCCATAACCACACAGTTCTTTCTTCCAGGCCTTACTTGTCTTTCTGTATATATTTAATGCATTTACATGCACTTTCAACTATTGGAGAGGAAACTTAAGTTGACTGGGGCAACTTTTTATTCATGTTCTTCTGCAGCGACCTTCCTCCAAGTCACAAACAATGTTAAACTCCACTGAAGGCAAAGCCTCACTGCTGGGAAACTATAATCAGAAAATGTTATGTACGGCCAATGATGTGCTGATGAAAGAACATCCAGGCAATTAAAATAAAACCCCCAAGTACATCTGAAAGGCTAACCTAAGCCAAATAACCTTTACTTTCAACCAAATGTAGCCTGGTTTTGACATAGATGCATACTTCTACTCTGAACCTCCTTCTGCAAGAACTTAAGAACATCAGGCTTCTGATGTGGTGGTTTTTGGTTATATTTATTAATTTAATTATCAATCAGAGTTGGGTATACTTTATGAGACTATTTCTATGAGACTATATGAATTGGCTATCATTTTCTCTTTGTTTTAAAGACCGCTAAAAAAAAAATCCATTGTTTAGGGGGGTTGTGTATTTATCATTATTTCTTTTATTTACTAGTATTTTGTGATTCCCTTATGTATCTGATCATTATTCCCATGTAAGATAGCATTAATTGCTTCCTGACCTTCACAGTAAAATGGGTGTTTGAAAGTGCTGTGTCTGTTTGTGTCACATCAGGCCTCCGGACTGGACCACAGCTGAGCAGACAGGCAGCTGCAGGCCAGACTGACCTCAGTCCATTTTCATTTGCACCTCCCAACAATATGTCAGCACAATGTGTGTGATCTCGCACGTCGACTGGAGGCGTCATATTCTGGCTGCTGAATCGATAAACAACTGTTTTTCTACACAATAGTGTTGAACTTGGAATTACATACAAATTTGGATTTATTTCTTTTGGGGCAAAGCATGTGGTTTTCTTGTACACCACTGACTTTAAAACTTGGAGTAGAACTCGGAAACTATTTAACTCAAGAACTTCAAATTCAATGTGATGTTTGACAGTGTGGTCTAGTTGTGCCTTTTGGTGGTTAGAAGTCCAGGGTGTCCAAAACTTCTAATGTTTTTCCAAAAGGGCAAAATCTTTGCCACTCTCCCAGCAGACGAGTTCAAGTGGAGTCACAAGTCCTCCTTTTCAACTTGAGTCTGAGACAAGTTTAGTCTCAAATCTACAGCTCTGTCGTATAGTTATTATTTTAATTTACTAATGTTAGCATGCTAACATGCTAAACTAAGATGGTTAACCTGCTAAATATCAGCATGTCAACATGTTGGAATTTAGCTCAAAAAACATCACAGTCATAATGTTACCGTGACATCGGGACATTTTACATGGCAGCTTTTACCACTGGTTCTGCACATACAGTCTCTGTTCTTTACTATTATACATTTCCTATTAACTTATATTTTATGTCAGCTGTGACATAAAAATATCAATCACAGAGCAAGCCAAAGCATTTACAATTTACCCTCTGTCCACGTTCTCACGACACATAGAGACACACACAGAGACACACACAGAGACACACTGCAAAGAGGTGGCCTCTGGCCTGTGTCTGTGTTTGATGTCTTAACATGATGCAGCCGTGGCCCGCAGCACACTGCGCTGCGTGGCCGTATGTGTCAAACTGACATTTACGCAAAAGTTGAGTGAGAGACAGTTTGTTAACATTTGGCTTTGGCTGCTGGTGATGTTCAGCTGAAGGCGTCCTGTGATTACAATTCCACCAAACTGCTTTAGTGCCCTTAGAGGAAGCAGTCAGTAGTCTGTAGTTGAGTCAGTGGTACACTGAACTGACATGTGCTGCTGAGTGTGTGTGTGTGCCTGAGCAATGTTTCAGATAAGTCCTCCGAACTAAATGTCAAAATATGTCATTTGTCATAATCCTGAATCATATTAGTTTTTTTCTGATCTGACATTCTGATGGTGATTCTCACCATCAGAATGGACATCAGATCCTTGCAAAACCAATCACATGTCTGTCTTCTGACGCCTCTGTTCAGGTTTGGTTCGGTTTAGGCATAAAGTAGATTATTCAGCGTTTTACATTGTCAGATTTGTGCTGGACAGTTTAAAAAATGATCCAAATCAATTCAGCAGAACCAGAGATATGGTCTTTCGGCAGCTGTGGCTCAGAGGCTAGAGCAGGTCGTCCACCAATCAGAAGGTTGGTGGTTTCGATCCTCGGCTCCTCCAGTCACATGTCGATGTGTCCTTGAGCGAGACACCCCAAATTGCTCCTGAAGGCTGAGCCATCGGTGTGTGAATGAGTATTTAGATCAGATCTTGATGGGCAAAGTTGGCACCTTGCATGGCAGCCTCTGCCATCAGTGTGTGTGAACGCTGACATGTAGTGTAACACTATTAACGGCACTGTCAATTTTCACATATTCCAGCACTTATTACTATTACTTTTAATAATGATAAATCAATACTCTTCAAACAAGAATTCTCACATAATAAGCAGCACTCAATTCATTCTCAAATACAGAGGCTTTGACACGGCCGTCGACGTTCTGTACCGCCACACACGGCACCCGTTAGCGCCAGTATGAAACGCACGGGGCATTCCATTAACTATAATGTAAACCCATCCACGGCAACAATAAATGCTCAGAGAAAGTGCGTCGGGAGCGTGGTGATGTAGTTTAAAGAGTGAAAGAGACATACCGGGCGGGTGGGAGGGGAGGTGGATGTGTCCAACAAATGGAAGGCTTTCATCCAGGAGACCGCTGTTCGTGTCCCGTGTTCACAACGTTCAGTGTCCTTTTCACTGTATGAATGTAGTAGTTTTAAGACCAACCGTTTAGTTATTTCCTAAACTTGACTACAGGGGTTTTGTTGCCTAATTATTAAGTGAAGCCAAGGGTGACTGTAGTGGTTTTGATGTTGAAAATGGCGTTACACCAAGGGGCGTGACACTAAGAGGCATGAAACTAAGAGGCGGTACAAAATGGTGGTTGAAAAGTTCAATGATGCCTTGTCATCTGCTTTAAATACTGCTGCTCCACTAAAGGTTAAAAAGAGGTTGACTGATAATGTTAATGAGATCAAGATAATCTGTCAGGCAGCTGAAAGAAAATGGAGGAAAACTCATCGTTCACTGTAAATATATACAAAGAAGCCATGACTGCCTATAACGAAGCAACAAGTCTGGCAAGAAAGGATTACTTTTCCAAGACTATTACAGAGAATGCTGGGAACTCTGGAGTATTATTCTCCACTATTGACCAGCTACTCAACAATGCCCCCACCCCTCCACATTTCTCTGCATCGAAATCTGAAGTTGCATTGTTCTTCAATAACAAAGTAACTTCACCTAAAGCCAGTATTGCTGCTGATGTAAACACAGACGATCTCAGTAAATCCTGTAAAAATGATGCAGTCATGGGAAAATCCACCTGTATCACACTAACTGACCTCTGAAAGACTGTCACTGAATGCAACTCCTCCACCTCATGTACTGACCCTGTACCTACAGCATTTATAAGTGGGTGTTCGACAGTGTTTCAAGTCATGTCCTGAAGATTATAAATAATATTATTATAATAATAATAAGTATTTTATAAACATCTCTTCAAACAGGCATCTACCCTAGTTCACTTCACTTTGGGCCTTTGTGTGTTTTTCCCAACAGTTCTGATTGTCTGGCTGCCCTTATTAGTTTCACCTGTCTCCTATTTTCCCTGCAGTCACCTGACCTCCTGCTCACCTGTTTTCACTCCCCTACTTCGTCTGTCTCTACGTGTACCAGCCCAGTTCCTTTGTTCTTTGTTGGTTTCTCTTCATCTTCTGTTTGGAATTCTGTTCCCTGTTCGCCTGCTGTTTCCTGCCTGTTATTTAGACTCTAAGCCTGTAAACCACTTCCATTAAAGCATAGCAATATTCTTGCTTGCCTCCTCATCCTTTTTCTGTGTTTGGGTCCTTCCCCTGCTGCTAAAGAAACACAGAGAAGACTCTGCATATGTTTGTGTAATTACAATCAAAACCATGTAATGTAGTGACAAATGAAGGAACTTGGTTTTCAGGTTGTGATGTTCCCAGGTTTCAGAATCTTAAATAGATTGAGACTACAGAGGAGAAGCGCAAGCTGTTACTGAATCAAAGCCATCTTTCACCTTCCTTGGGGGGGATTCACAGCTACATAGAAGATACAGATATCATATGAAACTAGAAAACCTAAAGAATCCATATTACCATGGTAGCATGGGCACAACTATGTCAACGCTCCAAAGTTAGGCAAAACTTTGGTGAGGAAAAACTGGTATGGCCATTTTCAAAGGGGTCCCTTGACCTCTGATCTCAAGATATGTGAATGTAAATGCCTTTTATGGGTACCCACGAGTCTCCCCTTTACAGACATGCCCACTTTATGATAATCACATGCAGTTTGGGGAAAAAAACATAGTTTTTTTAATGTAGTATAAATATGTTATTTTCTGCCTATGATGTGTTTGAATATTTCTGCATACTGAGGTCCCTAAACAGTCTTTGAATTACATAAATTGGGTATCACTGTAAAGCTGAGACTCTTGTGAAGCCAATGTGACCACCTGTGTTCATGTGTGATGATGTTAGTCCCCATAGTAGCCCTTTCATTGACCTCACTGTATAAAATGACCTGTGGTGACCTCTAGGATCACAGCCTCATGAAACTTTCCAGCCACAAACTAGAGACCTAGAGCATTCAGGGGATGGATGGCTTTCCTAGCTATATTGACAATAAGGGGGTTTCTTTTTTTATCTTTTTTTTAAGGGGGTTTCTGAGCAGTTCACATAACAGAAGTGCTCGCCACCTAATCGCCGAAAAATGCAATTCTTGCAGAAATCTCCAAATGTCAAAAGTTTTTTATCCCAAATCACAGCATGGCTTTTTCTATGGTTCCTCAAGGTCTTGGTGTCTTAATGTGGTATTATAGAGGGATTATTAATCATTTTTATCAATTCTCAAGTGGTAAAAACTGGTTAAATTTAGCACCAAATCTGTGTAACAAATAGCATCAACCAAGAAATTGCTGCAACAACTTATGAGACTTGAAAGAACATGGAAATGGCCATCATATACTTCTATCATAATATTCTGAGCCTTTATACAGTTTCACAATTTATTTTGATTAATTCATTCATTAATTTGCGTTCATTTCTGATTTCTGATTAGAACAACTTGATACTCCCCCTAAAGACCCCCTCTACCCCCAGAAAAGATAAAAACGGGTCTATTGTGGGTCTCAGAGGACAAGCCAAACGATAGTGATCACCGTCACCCACTCCCACTGACTACTGATATGCAATTTGACATTCACATATCACATGCAATGTTTTTTCAACAGCGTTGTTTCAGAACCATGGACAGCGCTGTCTGCTGTGTGTAAGAGTGCAGCGCTGTCTGTAGTACTGAAACGGAAGGGAGAGAGAGGGAGAGAGAAATGATTGTATTCTTTGATTTTGAAACAGTTGCCTTATGTTATATGTTGTTATTATAGCCTTTCTGAAGGTATTGCATGATTATTATTTTTTTTAAATGAAAAAATTGCCCCCTTGCAATTTGTAACAGCCCCCTCAGTCACTTCATCCTGGCGCCTGGCCTGGGGGGGTGTTGTACTAAAAAGTGTTCTGCATCTACTCAATAGTAAAGACCTATGTCTGTGTCAACGCATATGCCCCCCCACCCCCTCGGCGTGCTTTGAAATCCCCCCCTGTTTAGATGCCTGCCATGGTCCATGAATCTGTCTACACACACACACACACACACACACACACACACATACACAATGAATATGCATTATTCAGTTTTTAAACATCCAGCTGAGAGTGAGTCTGTTTTATAATCACCAACACAGAATGGTTTCATTTGCCCATCAGGGAGTGTGGTAACGCTGGGGGCTCTGTGGCTTCCTGTTTGTGTGTCAGTGCACTTGTCTGCATGGATTGTGTTCATGAATCTGCTTGTGTTATGCAGCAGCGCTTGTGTCTGTGCTTGTGTGTTCTCATGTGTCTGAAACTCATCAGCAGGGTGGGCGAGCTCCTGGGAATCAACACGGGCACTTTGTTAGCTGCTAGCTTAGCCTGCTGAGACAAGGGGATATGAGGAGAAGTTAAATCCTGGATCTGTGGAGATAAGGATTAGCTGATCCTGACAACAGAAGGCAAGTCGTGCCTCTGTGATAGAATAGGAGAAGTAAAAATGGGCACCAGCCAACTTTTAGATGGCTCTAACTGTAGAGGCTCTTTCTCACCCAGAAACTTAACAGGGAGGGGACCCTTGAGCTTGAATTCATTTGACTCCGGAGGCCAAATGATGTCAAATCTGTCAGGAATCCTGTCAATGTAGGATTGCCTCTCTGTGTTGGCCAGCTCCCAGCATTCATTTGGCCACAGGTGAAGTGAACGTAGGAGCTGCAGGCTAAACAAGAGCAAACTTTTCAGCAGTTTGTGTTCCTTGTATAAAGCTCAACAGTGAATATCAATAATGACATAATCATTCAAGGTAGACTTGGAAAATGGTAAATGAACTTGCATTTCTATAGCGTCTTCCTAGTCTTCCGACCACTCAAATCTCTTTAAACTACATGCCAGCATTCACCCATTCACACACACACATTCATACACTGATATCCGAGGCTGCCATGCAAGGTGCCAACCTGCCCATCAGGATCTGATCTAAATACCCATTCACACACCAACAGATCAGCCTTCAGGATTTCAAACCGGACCAACATGGTGGCTCGTTTGGAAACTTTCTCTTATATCATGAAAACAGTTCACACAAATGTGTTTCTGAAAACATTTGAGGTGAGAAATAAGACATGGTGTGGCTGAATCTGTCAGCATTTTACATGACAATGGTTAGTTTAAACATTTCCAGAAGTGACGAGTTGCCATTCGCAATGGTTTATGGGAAGAGTAGTTCCTTCACTCTTAAAATAATTATCTACACAGTCTTGTAATTTTGCATTTCCACTCTTTTGCAAAATTCCTGAATCCGGATCATGATCCGGATTGCCACCAAAGTGTAATGGATTGTTGATTGCGCTACAAATCCATCAAGAACTTTTGGAGTAATCCTGCTAACAGACAAACAAACCAACGCCGGTGAAAAACATAACCTCCTTCAAAGGCCAAAGGCCTCATTTAGTCATATCAACACAAAACAATAGAGATCACTAGACTTACACTAACCATGCACAGAATATTATTATTATTATAGGCACTATATACTTATAGGTTATATATACTGGAAAAACAAAGTTCGGAAACTTGTGTTTGGTGGATTATTTCTCTGTTGTTACAATGCTAATGGTCATTGTATTTTACATCGTTGGAAAGCCTGTTTATTTACCTTCACAATAATGTCCAACTTGTAAGGATCATGCATTTAAGGGATGAGCAGCACAGCTGACTATGTGGGTAGCGCCCAAGAAAAATTTGACAAAATGCTCTGCCAATGGTAAACAGTGTATTCTCATAAGACTACCAGGAAGCCTGCAATGACTGCCCTTCACCGTCAGGCCCGTTGGCGCTGGTGTCGACAACACAGACAATGGAACCTGAACATGTGGGGGAATGTCATGTTCAGTGATGAGTCCAGGTTCTGTCTGCGAAAGTTGGATGGCAGGGTCAAAGTATGGAGACGACGCGGAGAACGCTATGCTGATTGTTGCACCGATGGAGTAACAGCTTTTGGTGGGGGCAGTGTCATGGTGTGGGGGGGGGGGGCATCTCCCTCACTGGCAAAACAAGGCTTGTCATCATTGAAGGCCATCTCAATGCAGGGAGATATCGGTATGAGATTCTGCAGCCAGTGGCAATCCCATATCTCCACAATCTGGGACCTAACTTCATCCTCCAAGATGACAACGCTCACCCCCACAGAGCCAGGGTTATCACAGACTACCTCCACAATGTGGGAGTAGAGAGAATGGAACGGCCTGCCAAGAGTCCAGACCTCAACCCAATTCAACACTTGTAGGATCAGCTTGGGCGTGCTGTACGTGTTAGAGTGACCAACACAACCTCGCTGGCTGACCTGCACCGAATCCTGGTTGAGGAATGGAACGCCATCCCACAGCAACGTGTGACCAGGTTGCTGACCAGCATGAGGAGGAGGTGCCAGGCTGTTGTGGCTGCATATGGATCTTCCACCGCTACTGAGGCTCCTAACGGTGGATTAAATGAATAAAGTGTAAAATAGCCAATATATCTTGTTTGTTCCTTGTTACTGATAGAGAGTTCAATCATCCAATCCACCAAACAACTCAAAACAAGAGTCAACACCAACAGGAGAATACACTGTTTACCATTGACGGAGCATTTTGGCAAATTTTTCTTGGGCGCTACCCACATAATCAGCTGTGCTGCTCATCCCACAAATGCATGATCCTTACAAGTTGGGCATCATTGCGAAGGTAAATAAACAGGCTTTCCAACGATGTAAAATACAATGCCAATTAGCATTGTAACAACAGAGAAATAATCCACCAAACACAAGTTTCTGAACTTTGTTTTTCCAGTTTAGTTATAGGTACGTTTTTAGTTTTGGTTCAGTTTTACTTGAGATTTAAGTTATGTTTTTATTTTATTTATCTACTTCTGCAAGTTTCTTATCTTGTTTCTTTGTGATGTTTGTGATATTTGCACTGGAATTTGTGCGCCATTCAATTCAATTCAATTCAATTCAGTTCAATTCAATTCAATTCAATTCAATTCAGTTCAATTCAATTCAATTCAATTCAATTCAATTCAGTTCAATTCAATTCAATTCAATTCAATTCAAGTTAATAGGCTTTATTGACATGTTACCAAAGCCCAATGAACAAAATAAACAAAAAAGAATGAATTCCTTCATTATTCAGAGCCCCTCTTATGAAAGACATAACCTGCATTAAGATGATTTGTCTCTAACGGAAGGAGATAAAAGAGGAAATGTCTCTCAGTGTGTCAGTAATGCTTCCTCATCCTCTTCCCTTGAGGCTGCTGCTGAGGGATTTATAATTCATACATAAAGATTGAATGATTATTGTTGCAGTCTTAATCCAAATTGCAACAGGCTTTTGCCCCGAACTTGTTACGTCACCAGCCCCCCCCCTCTCCCTGGTCACAGACGAACATAAACCGCTGGAAGCCTCTCTCTGCTCGGAGATGCGCCTCGTCCAGTCATCACGCCAAAACCAATATTCCCCCTGTCAGCTGTGTGACGCGGAGTGAGACTGGCAGCGCGCGGACCGCTGCAGGCTGAACCAGCTTTGGGGTTACAACAAGTCTTTCTCTCTCTCTCTCTCTTCTCTTTAGTCTCTGGGGTTCAGTGACTTCGTTTTGGTCCACTCTCTTTTTTGCCTCTCTTTTAGCTCTCACCACCTTCCACCATTACGTCCCAAAGCAAAACGGACTTCTTAGCGCTCGCGTCTCGGACTCTCCAGAGGAAGAGGATCGTGGCCGCGGTGGTCTGCATCGTCATGGTTTTAGCTCTCATCATCGCGATCCCTCTGCTGGTCCAGACCTCCAAGACCGAGGCGCACTACGAGATGATGGGCACCTGTCGGATGATCTGCGACCCGTACAACCCCAAACCCAGCGCCACGGCTCTGGAGGTCCTGCAGGACCTGAAGGACCTGAGCGCGGTCCCATCTCCAGCCTTTGTTCAAGGGACTAAAGGAGAGCCGGGTCGGCCGGGGAAACCCGGGCCGAGGGGGCCTCCGGGCGAACCGGGGCAACCGGGTCCGAGGGGGCCTCCGGGGGATCGAGGAGACTCTGGGAAGACCGGGTATCCAGGGGGTGTGGTGGGTACAGCGCGGACCGAGACCGGAGGAGAGCTCGGATCTGCCGTCGTCAGCGGGGCAAAGATCGCCTTCTATGTGGGTCTGAAGAACCCTCACGAAGGGTACGAGGTGTTGAGGTTCGACGACGTGGTCACGAACCTGGGGAACCACTACGACCCGACCACCGGAAAGTTCACCTGCCAGGTGTCCGGGATTTACTACTTCACCTACCACGTGCTGATGCGCGGAGGAGACGGGACCAGCATGTGGGCAGACTTGTGCAAAAACGGACAGGTAAATATATCACCTTAACACGTGCGCGTGTTAATTAAACAAAGGAATTAAGGTTCCTGTCTGGTGTGTGGAGCAGCAGCTCTCCTTTACGCAGCAGAGCCATGGAGAGCTGGAGAGCTTTTACGCACTCTGAATAGGCTGATCTAAAACCCATAAATCCATAAATCCATGACTGAGTGGTTGTTTGGTCAATAAATCTGTAACATGCTGAATCCTCGCGCTCTGTCAACAAATGGTAATGGTTGGACTTGCTTTTATATAGCGCTTCTCTAGTCTTCCGACCACTCAAAGCGCTTTACACTACATGTCAGCATTCACCCATTCACACACACATTCACACACTGATGGCAGAGGCTGCTAAGGTGCCAACTTTGCACATCAGGATCTAATCTAAATACTCATTCACACACCGATGGCTATGCCTTCGGGAGCAATTTGGGGTTAAGTATCTTACTCAAGGACACATCGACATGTGACTGGAGCAGCCGGGGATCGAACCACCGACCTTCCGATTGGTGAACAACCTGCTCTACCACTATGTGCGCACTGATGAAACAAAGTAATTCAGGTTCCTGTCTCGTGTGTGGAGCCGCAGCTCTCCGTTACGCAGCAGAGCCATGGAGAGCCATGGAGAGCCATGGAGAGCTTTTACGCACTCTGAATAGGCTGATCTAAAATCCATAAATCCATAAATCCATGACTGAGTGGATGTTTGGTCAATAAATCTCTAACATGCTGAATGCTCGCGCTCTGTCAACAATTGTGACATAATAAACAAGGGAAAAAGTCCAGAGTGCTCGGAAGTTCAAATCAGTGTGATGAAGGTGCTCTTTGGTGGGGTACACAAAGGTTAAAAGAAAGGGGGGAGTCCAAGGCACTCTTCTGGCAAAAAAATATAAAAAGCCTTTATTCCATTGGCTATTTCATGACGAAATGCTTAAAAACACCCTGAAGAAGGCTGTTTGTGCCGCTATACGCGTGGGTTGTTACCCAATCTTACATGCACCACTATTGTTTTTAGCATTTCATCATGAAATAGCCAATTGAATAAAGGCTTTTTATATTTTTTGCCAGAAGAGTGCCTGGACTCCCCCCTTTTGTGAACTGTGACATAATGTTTGTATATGATAGGAGTCATTTGAGGCTCAGTGCGCACCTGTGTTAGGTCGGTCATGCGTCTGCCTGCAGGGAGTGTGTGTGTGTGTGTGGGGGGGGGGGGGGGAGAAAGCTCTCGCTCTCTCTCTCTCTCTCTGTGGGCCACCAGAACACCCCTCTCCATAATACTCCAAAACAAACCACCATAACTATCACCCTAACCATCATTCTTTTACTTCTATCTATCTACCTATTTATATTTATTTTACTTTATTTGATCTTATCTTATTCTTTGAAATCTGGCCTTAATTTGATTTGCACCCTGACTGACAGCCAGCCACCCCACCCCTCTCAAGAGCACACACACAGTCTCATGATATTGATCTTGCCCAAATTATGTTGGCTTTTTTAAAGTTTTGATTCTTTTTTTTTTTATTATTTATTTATTTTTCTTTCTTTAATTAATTTTTCTCTCCATTTTTTTTTTTTTTTTTTCATATTTCATTTTATTTTTGTTTTCCTTTTTCTTACCTTTCCTCATAACAAAATAAAATAAAATGAAATATGAAAAAAAAAAAAATGGAGAGAAAAATTAATTAAAGAAAGAAAAATAAATAAATAATAAAAAAAAAAGAATCAAAACCTCCTCCATCTCCTCTCTCCTCCCTCCAATGATTCTATAGAAAAGGGCAGAAGCCCTGAGCTATCAAACCAGGCTCACTCTCTCTCTCTCTCTCTCTCTCTCTCTCTCTTAATGTGCAGGTGCGCGCCAGTGCCATCGCGCAGGACGCGGACCAGAACTACGACTACGCCAGCAACAGCGTCGTCCTGCATCTGGACTCCGGGGACGAGATTTATGTGAAACTGGACGGTGGCAAAGCGCACGGCGGGAACAACAACAAATACAGCACGTTTTCTGGCTTCCTTTTGTTCCCGGACTAAAATGGGATAATAAGCAGCTCTCCATCCTGCCATGACAGAAACAAACCTCAGTTCAGAGTCAACACTGTTGATCAGACCGACAGGAGGAAGTGCAACCAAGCACTTCATCTCATAGTCAGTCTTAAAACCTATAACGAATCCATCATATAATTCCACTTATTTCTACAATAGCTTCACATGCTTTGCTGGTTTTCTTTAGCAAAAAAAAATCACAAAGCAGATGTCTCCATTGTGGCATGTTCAAGGACCCCTTCTGAAACAGGTTGTTCTGCTTTGGAAATAAGTGAAATTATGATGATAAATTCAGATAAGTATCCATAAATATAATAACCTCAGAGTTATCCCCCTTCATTGTTCTGAGACTCTGCTACAGATGAACAGCCTTGACGCAATGGATTCACAGTCTATATTTGCAGTGCAGGTGTTGTAGCCTTTTTTCTCTTTGTGCATTTTGTGGAGTTGAGGTTGTTCGATGCCCTGGAGAGGGGTGGGGGGTGCACTGACACTGAGCTGAAAAGGCCTCGCTGACCACCCCCCTATACAGAGGACATTGCTGTGTGATGTCATGCTATTTTGCTTGAAAGTGTGCCTCACAAAGATATATATATACGTATATATATATATATATATATATATATATATAAAAATAAATGAAAATCAGTGAGCCCATATAAGCTGTAGCCTACGGTAAACTGTCCACCCAGTGTTGTCTTCATATTCCACTTTAAACGTTGGTCAATGATTTCAATAAATGATTATGATTTGTAAGTTGGTGTGGGAGTTGGCTGTCAGTAAGACCACCGAGGTACAGTCTGAGTGGAACTGAGGCCAAATGTTTCTGATGATCAGAAGAAATGTGATTTTGTCATTTTATGCTACTTTATACGCCTTGACTTACATGCCTTAAAGCTGAAGTAGGCGAGATTGGAGCAAATATGATTAAAAAAAGTTATTTTTATAAAACGGTTGCTATATCGTGACAGTAGTACATGAAATGTGCCTCTGTGTCCTCCGGTGCTCCTAATGGCATCTGCAAGATTTTACAGACCAGAGAAAAACAAGCAGTAAGAGCTGACCTGAGATCTGCTGTCCATCTGCCGTCTATGAGAGCCGGCTGTCAATCACTCGCAAACTCCGACCAAACGGTCAAACTAGGCAGCACTGATCAAATATGAATCAATATTATGTTACGTTAATGCCTATTTCTCTCCTCAAATGTTTTCAGAATCATCTCGTAGTGCACGGTTTAGCTGTAAAATGGGAAAGTTTGTGACGCCGCTGCCATTGTGAAATCTGGTGAAGGAACACCAAGTACCGGTCACATGGCCGGAGCACAGCCAATAGGTACGCTCTCTCAATGAAATGACCTGTGATTGGTCAAAGTCTCCCGTCACTGGCTAGACTTTCTAAAGCCTGAAAACAGAGCCATGAGAAGGTGCAGAAGTCTAGTTATCTCTCAGAACACTTGAATTACAATATGCTGAAAGGTTATTATGGAATTTTTGCCCAATGATGCCAAAAATATACTGCCTACTGAAGCTTTAATCCTTTTATTCCCTGTGGAACATATGCTACTGAGGAACACAGGCCACTGACGACCCCTTGCCACTTTCTCCCGTCTTGTGCTGCTCTTGCCAGTTCTTGCCAGGTGTGTCCGCTCTGTTTCATTTCGGCTTCAACGTCCCTCCGCGTTTATACATCTACTGCATTACAATTCAGAGGGAATTATTGTACTTTTTACTTCACTTCATTTATTTGTTATAGTTGCTTTGCAGATGATGATCTTACATACAAAAAAACACATGATAGAGTACATTTTTTAAGGTTAAAGTGGTTCCCAGCTTCTGTGGCTTGTGACCTCTTACAGAAACAACTGGGGCCACTTGTCATGTTTCAGATTCTGTGAGACGTTAGCAGTGATTTCCCCTCTAAACTTCCCACATGGTTTCATTGAAATATCAGTTTGAGGCCCAAAGATAATAAATTATCAGATATTTTTTAAAAAAGCAAAGATTGGAAAGATGACAAATTTGTAGTGGAACTTAGTTTTTTCTTCTTTTCTGTACTGTTAATTATCTCACAACTCTTCACAATGTTGTGTGACCCTTTGGTGGGGACTATAGGTTAGCTACATAGCTACATTTTACTGATAATACTTCTGTACTTTTACTTAAATGAGAGTTTGAATGCAGGACTTTGCTTGTAAAGTCCACTGTTGTCATGTTAACATGAGTATGTTTACATTGTTGTACTGGTACGAATCTGAGTACTTCACCACTACAGATATAAAGAGGGAGAGTTTACTGTGTGGGAGCAAGAGCGAGTTACAAGATGTGTGTGTGTTTGTGTGTGTGTGTGTGTGTGTGCACACACAGATAGATGGCCCTGTCCCGGCCACATCCTGCTCGCATATTGTGGTGGACAGTGATCCATTCCTGCTCTGATAAATGTTGAGATGACGTTGTGTCTCAGCGCCTCGTGCTTTATGAGTGTCCCATAAATTAAGTCAACAGCTCAGCACGTCACATTCTATTCAGGACGAACGTCTTCGTTAAGCTGCCTGGACTTGGCGGCTGCGGGACACTGACAGCGTGCTCTCACTTCAGAGCCTTAATGCATAAAGCGTGACATCCTGCAGGTTAACATGCCTCAGCCATTCACAGAGAGCTGTGACCATTTTGATATCAGCCTCCTTTTTCGCTCGTCAAAGACCGATCCTCAGAGTGTCCTGCTGAGAGGTCATGCAGAGCTGTTTTCCTCCTGTCCAGGGTTTGTTCAAGACAAGAGGGTTTATAATGAGTCTGTTATTCAGTATTTAATGTACATGTTTTTATATATGCACTCAATAGTGTCCTCATATCCCCAATTGTCCTCTCGGCATTCTCAGAAGATGGTGTTTTGAATATAAACTGTGTGACAAGATGAAGTCAGGTGTGTAATGAGAACTATGGTAGTAAAATATTCTAGTGTTTTCAACAAACATTAAGCCTCATTATGGAAAAAAAATCGTATTTTGTTTGTGGTTGGAATCAAAAGTTTTAATGCTTATCAAAAATGAAAGGAGGAGAATAATGTAGAAACTATCGGGAACTTGTGTATAGTATAATAATGTAATATAATAATAACTGTGTGGTAGGCTACAGGACCATGGATAGAGGAGACTCCTGCTGCTTTCAAGTGCTCCTCAGAAGCTCAGACTTCTCAATGTCATTGTGCTTATGCATCAAAGAAAACACACCCCGTATTTCATTTTTTTCAGATTATATTTCATTCACATTACTTTTGTTATAATTAAAGGGGAACTCCGGCGATTTTACACATTAAAGTTTATTTATAGGTCTTTAGGAGTTCTACTACATATGTGAAAAGAAGTAGTATAAAGCCTTTAGTGTCTCCAGAGGGAGCTGTGTGAAGTCTGATAAATGTCCTCTAGTCAGTTGCGGGGCGCTGTTTGAAGTGATCTTACCAGACTTCTGTAGCCCGCTGCTCATCTCTGCTTGAAGATAGAAGCTCCAGGCTACATTAGCAACTGCTAGCATAACACGCTCGAATCGCCAAGGGAAGTGTTGGTGGTCGAGTTGCATTATGGGTAATGTAGGCTCCAGGTTTTGACAAGGAAGAAGAATGTGTGGTATAACAAAGACGATATCTCTGGTTCTGTTGCATCGGTTTTGATACTAACGCGAGACGGTGGACGACCCATGGAATACTCTTTTAATTGAAATTCAACTAAACATAAAAAGAAAAGTAAAGAACTGAGATATTAATATTATGATGATGATGATGATGATGATGATGATGACAAAGATGATGAATATACCCCTGTGAATGCCCCAGAAGTCACATCCACGTGAACACTTCAGCACCACGGACAGAGCCTGTCATTCTCCCTCCAGCCAAAAGGGGGCACCGAGATGTTATACAGGAGTTACATAACATAGTGTGGTCAACAGAGTGTGGTCACATTCTCCCATCCAGAGGGGGAGGACAGATTTCAGGTTTGTAATTTGAACCAAAATCATTTCATCCAATAAACTTAATTCATTGGCCTACAGGAGAAACAATCCATTCATGCTTTCCTTCCTACACAGAAAGCCAGAGGTCAGAAGACAGACTCTGTCACCTAAAACATGTGAATTCTTAATTTCATAACAATTTAAACAAATGGGCTGTCCAATTTGTATTGATACATTAGAGAATCTACTGTGGGTATATATAGGTCTATAAGGTGTATAAAAGAAAGAGAAAACTGGGGAAATCCTGCTACATCTTCAAAGGTCAAAGGTCAACTTTATTATCCCGCAAGGGGAAATTCATATATAAAATATATACTCTATGCATAGTGCAATCCAACAGTATTAATATACAGAGAAACACCGTCCAAACACAATCAAATTGCATGAAACTACACAGTTCAAACACCTTATCCAGAATATATAGGGTGGGCTACAACCTGTTTACCTCTCGTTTAGAAGTCTAATTGCCGTCCGCACAAAAGATTTGCTATACCTCGTTGTTCAAATTTTTTGCTACAGGAATCCGCTATTTGATCTGCTACTCCTTTTCAATTTCTGATGGGGAGGATGGGTAGGATCGTTGAGGATCTGATCAGGTCTTGATGTTTTAACCAAGAAATTATTCATTAGAAATTTAGTTGTAGATATTTCTTGACTCTGATCCCTTTCTTTGTCATGACGGCTGCCTCAGTTGTTGTTGTTTTTGCTCAGTCACCCCCCTCTGTCGCTGCCTCCATCCACGTCTCACTTCCCCCAGGTCTATGTAAGCATTCTCCACCTGTCCACCAGCCACCCTCAGACTTTCCTGACTCCCACATCCACCTGCTCACCTGTTCACATCCCCACCTGCTGACACACCTGCCTCTCATTATCTCATCAGCTCTTCAGTGTGTAGAACCAGCTCACCAGCCAGTTTGTCATGTTGTGCACTGTGTGTGTTCCAGCCATCTGTACCTGTTATTTGTGTTTCTGACCTGCTGCCTCGATCCCCCCTCTGGACTAGTTTGCTTGTTTGGACGACCTTCTTGTGCCTGGCTGTAAGTCTTTTCATGTACACACACCCGTGACACTCATCAGTTTAGTTTCATATCCATTTACACCTTGGGTAATAATAACAAAGAGAAAACTTGCATGTAATGTGGAACTGCCTATAGCATCTCTTTAGCAGCTTCCTGTGACACAGGTCCACACCTGCTGTCTACTCTCTTCCTTCTTGATTTTCTGTTTTAATCTCTTCACTCTCCTGAGCTTCACTCTTTTACATATCTATGTTACTCTCGACTGACAAAAGTTTGATCAGGTAACAGTAACTTGGAGACCCCTGGTCTATTTGGTCTCGAGGACATTTACAGAGATGATGCTGAATTTAATATACTGGGTGATTCTTAGCGTGAAATAATAGTTCCAAACATCATTATTCCAGTTACTATAATATGGCTCATGTACAAACGCATAGAACAATATCCACGAGCAGAAAACCATAATCACGAAGGAGCATTTCTAAAGCCCCTGTTACACAGAGATTCTGCAATAGTGCTGTAAAGAAGATCCATTACGCAAAAGCTTGTAGTCTCCTTCAAATGAATTCATCAGAACAAGTTTTAAAATTGATGCAGATATTTGTCACAGCTATACACACATGTAGAAACAACAGAGCAGCTGCTTCATGTTTGTGATACGATTCAGCATGATAGGCTGAGCTCCAAATCCAGAAAATATTCCTTCTATTTCAAAACTATCCAGTATAGGAGTAAGAAGAATATTTCTAGTTAATAGGGCTAATATCATTATTATCATAACAAAATACTATATAGGCTACATAAATGTTGCTTTTTAATATTTCAATCATGTTTATTTAGCTTTTTTTCTATGTTCAACAATAACTACTTTGTTACTATTTCCTATAAGTAATTAATATTTAATTGTACTCTATGGATAAATTGAAAACATCATTTAATCTGTTTTGGACAGGAATCCTTGAATATTATATACATTATATTATACTTCGATTGAATAGCATTGAGTTTGTCACTCACTACGTTTACATGCACAAAATATTCCGTTTTTGCTGTTTTTCCAAAAAAGACGATAGTCCTACTAAGCTTAGTATACATTGCTAATAAAAAAATATATTCCACTAATATTCCCATTTACATGCAGACGTGCTGCAATTAACATAACCGGTGGAGGACCTGTTTGACGTGTGAACATAGCCTCCCTCTTTCATTCCTTCATATCCAAAAACCCGCTGATATCCAAGTCTTTCAGAATGTTTAAAAGTAGGTATGTTTCTCCTTCCGACCAGAAATGTGGGCTTTTCTTTTGGCCATGGATCCAGTTGGTTTGTGTAACATGTACAGAGCTGACCATGAACAGGCAAGAGGCTGTGGGGCTGTGTGTTACATCATCATTACGTCTAGTTTAAGAGACATAATTCCCACGTTTACTGGACCTCTGGGGGGGTTATGAGGTGGATTAAATTCTGTCACTCATCCTGTCTCTTGCCTTCCTCTTTCCATATCTGTCCCAAGTCTCCTGATTCTCCTTCAGATTTCCCAGACCTGTCTAGAGTGCCCTAGACCTGGACCTCAAGGAGGTGTTTAATAAGGGCTGTGCTACATCGCTACCCCTCACTGACCCCATGACTGTGTTATTGACCTCCTCCCTGGGGCTACTCCTCCCAGGGCCGCTTTTAATCACTGACCGCCCCGGAGAGGGAGGCTATGAACAAGTACTGGCCACTGGGATCATCCGCCCGCTTGGTGATGGATTCTTTTTCGTGGAAAACAAGGATAAGACTGTGCCCCTGCATCGACTACACGACTTAATCACCATTAAGAACAGCTACCCTCTCCCACTCATTTCCTCTGCGTTTGAACTGCTGCAGTGAGTTACCATTTTTGGTGATGCCATTTGGTCTTACTGATGCCCCAGCTGTTTATCAGGCCCTGGTGAACGATGTTTTGAGAGACATGTTGAACCTTTTTGTTTTTGTGTATCAGGATGACAAAATGAGCAGAGGGGAGAAATGCAAGTTTCATCAACAGACATTCTCCTTCCTGGGTTTTGCCGTGTCCTCCGAGAGCCTTCAGATGGGTCCAGCCAAGGTAAGTGCAGTCTTTGTCTGCCCTGTTCCCTGCAGTTGCAAGCAGATAAAGCAAATTTTAATCAACGGTTTATCAGCGAGCTATAGCTCTGTGACTGCACCTCTCCATGCTCAAACCTCCCCCAGTACCAGATTCCAGTAGAACCCCTGGGCTGATAAGGCTTTTTGGGACCTGAAACGCCATCGGCACCTGTCCTCACCCTGTCGGACCTACTAGCTCCAGTTTGTCATCAAGGTCTATGCTTCTGACGTGGGGGTTGGGGCAGTACTCTCTCAATGCTCCCCCAAGGATAATAATTTTCACCCTTGTGCGTTTTTTTCCAGGAGACTTTCCCAAGTGGAGGGAAATTATGATAAGGCAACCGAGAGCTGCTGGCCCTTAACTTGGCGCTGGAGGAGTGGAGGCACTGGTTGGAGGGGGCCGAACAGCCGTTCTTGGCATTGACTGACCACAAGAACCTGGAATACATCAGGACCGCCAAGAGGCTAAACTCTTGCCAATCCAGGTGGGCACTGTTTTTTAATCCCTTTATCTTCACTCTGTCTTATCACCCTGGCTCCAGCAACACCAAGCCGGATGTTCTGTGCCGTCAGTTTGAGCCGAACATCACCCCGAGGACCCCTAACACAGTTCTGCCCCCTCCGGCGTTGTTGGTGCGATCACCTAGGGCACAGAGAGTGAGGTTCAAGTGAGTGCTTGAGCCAAGGAGATCATGTTGTTTCACGTTGGAAGTAGTTCTGTAGGTTAATTGGCACCATGGTCAGCCGCTCCGCTGGTTATCACCCCCAGTCTAATGGGCAGACACAACGGTACAATCAGGATCTGGAGACGAGGCTCCGTTGTTTGGTGTCACAGAGCCCTTCTTGATGGAGTCAGCAGTTATTTTGGATTGAGTATGCCCATAACTCTCTTCAAGTCTCCGCCACAGGTCTGTCTCCCTTCCAGTGTGTCTACTTCTATCAGCTGCCGTTGTTCCCAGAGCTTGAGGGAGAGGTCTCCGTGCCGTCTGCCATGGCACTGGTGAACCTGAGTGCTACAAGAGAGTGGCTGACAGGCGCCAAACTCCAGCTTCTCATTATCAGTTGGGTACATTTTGGCGAGAAAAAACTGGCACGGCCATTTTCAAAGGGGTCGCTTGACCTCTGACCTCAAGATATGTGAATGAAAATGGGTTCTATGGGTACCCACGAGTCTCCCCTTTACAGACATGCCCACTTTATGATAATCAAATGCAGTTTGGGACAAGTCATAGTCAAGTCAGCACACTGACACACTGACAGCTGTTGTTGCCTGTTGGGCTGATGACAGTTGGTGGGTTGTTAATCAAATCTGAGGATTTTAGATTTTTATTTATAATTTAAACTATTTGCAAATTGTTTAAAAAAGTTTTTAACTTGTGTACTTTATATTTTGAATTTATATGATGTGTTCATGCACTTTCCTTCGGGTCACCATGGGTAAGTAAACTCATGTTGGTTGCCCGTATTCTTTCAGTCACTACCCAGAGCTTGTGACCATAGCTGAGGGTTGGGACGTATATTAACTGGTGAATAGAGAGCTTCACTTTTGTCAGGGAGAGTCCTTGCCATGTTTTTCCACATCTACAGAAAGTGTTTGTTTCTTTATGATGCAAATTTGTCAGAATTTCAGCTTTGACACAATGCATCATCAAAGATTCAGCCCACCCTTCTCTTTGCTGATTGACTTACTAAAAACTTTACAACAGGGGCAAACACTGCACCGGCTACAGACGTAAATATGTAGAAAACCAGACTAGGAAAAACAAACAAGGCTAGATTTAATGTGATAAATGTTTCCCCTTTAAAAGGCACTTCACTCCGTGACTGAAGTGCCTTTTAACTGGGTGACATTTCGCAGAATACACAAATCAGAGCTCTGAATCAAAGGTAAACCCTCTGTGAGCCGCTGAGGCACAAATCTCCATCTCCGTCGGCAGCTGTCAGACTTCATCAGACGTGCTCGTTTACTGTCACCCCTTCTCCGTCCCACAAGCCTTTCTGCTAAATTAAATGCAACAGGTTTTTTATGGCACAACACAAAAAATGTGCCAACGGTGGGACTCTGCAGTGGCTGGAATAAAATACTCTATTTGTCGCTTTCCTGCCTCTCTCATTTAGCTTGCTTTCAGAGAGGCCCTGGGCAGGCAGGTGCATGCTTTATGTGTCTGATTGACACCTGAGCCAGGGGTCTGACACAGATTCCCTCTGCACCAGCACTAATAAAACAACAAGACGCTCTCTGTCACTTCCAGAAACAAACGGCGGAGCTGGACGGCGCTGCTGGCGAGCGTTGGGCATCGCATACTAACTTTTTCTGACAAGAGGCAACGGTTTAAAATAGGTTTGTCTCTCCGAGAGCAAACAGAGGGACTATAAGGCGAAAAGAGCACTTAGGGGAAACATTTCACTACAAAGAAATCCAATATGCTCCGAGAGGAGGGGGAAAGACTCGGATGGCGCATTACTACAGGAATGTTGTGGAGTTTGTTTTTATTTTTGTCTCTCTGAATTTCTTCAGGAAAAGGGGACCATGCTAATCGGCAGTAGCACACAGACCTAGCGAGTTTGCTCAGTGTCACTGAGATGACTAACCAATGAGTTACTGGCCAGGAATGACCCTCCTGCCCCTTTGCAGCAACGCATATGTCACTTCCTATTGGCCTGCTTCAGGAAGGGTGGGGTGAAGTGGGGGACTTCCTGTGACAAGAAGTTTCTGCAGCCTGATGAGCTGCTGTGACGTGAAACCATCAGGACCAAAGCCTGGAGGGAGATTAATGGATGTTATGAACGAGAAAGGGGGAAAAAAAGAGGTATTGTCCAGGATTTCAACAGCTGTTTTAAGGCTCGGTCACACCGGAATATAAAAAGAAAAACTTTTGTGGCAAAATCAATAAATTTCCTTTCCTCAGAATTGCTGCTGTCTGGATTCTCTCGCAGAAGCAAGATACATTCACACAAATCTTCCACGACAAGTTTCACTTTGTTGAACATTCAGATGTGAATGTGAATCTCACATACTTTTATCTAAGTACATTTTTACACCAAAAATTCCCTTAAAGTAACAACTTACACGTGAGTATGATGTTCTAGTACTATTTCCATCCCTGGTGGATGGCGTGCAGACAGGTTTTAATATAAGGTGAATTAGCTGTGTAAACTTATTGTCCCATTAGCATTCGAGCTCACAAGCTTGGGGTAGTAAATTAAACAGTTGTGACTGACTAGTGCTGGTATGTTACAGCCCTGCAAGTATGCCCTGTGTCACCAAGTGTCTAGCACCGCCTGTTTAGCGAGGAGCATGGATGAACTTTGCTCTGCCACGTTCTGGTGTCACCTGGCCTCTAAGAAAACTCCTCCCTCAGATTGTTACATGTTGTCAGTCTGTTGAGTTGAATGTGTTTGAGCACTTATTTGTGATGAAGCATTGTAGTTAACCTTTCTACCTCCACCTTGTCTACTTCTACGGCAACTAGTGATTTTCAACATTTCGGATGCATTTCTGCAACTGTTTGCCAACATGTTCACCATAACAACTTTATAAAGTGATCACATGTCACATATATTTGCAGGTTGTGGCAAAAAGAAAATCAATGAATGCTTCATTGATGTAGTTGTCTCTGACATTATTCAGTGCTGTACACAATTATTGTCATCATTCAAACCACTCCCTTTAGTTCATTTATTCGTCCGGCTTCCAGGGGCCGTATCACAGAAACTTCTTAACTTGCAGATCCTATCTTAACTGTTTGGTAACCATGGTAATTAGGACCTGATTTAGGAAAAAAAAGCCATTAAAGATGAACAGTTCCTAAATCGGTTATCCTTTTCTAACTTAGGGAAAGTGTATTTCACAAGCATCCAAAAATCCCCAAATCTTCCGCTAGGCTGTCATAACTTTCACTTTTCCACCACTTTTCTTGTGTTCTTTGGACATAAGAGCTGCTTTCTTCTTCGTATCACTTGTCAGTGTACTTATTTTCTTTTTTATAGCAAAGAAAGACTGTCTGGTATCTCAGCCCACTCTCTTTCTTTTATCTCTATCTATAAATTAAAAATTTCTATGGAGAAGTTACCTCTAACTCATCTGTCTTGAAGTTAAGTGCCCGCAGTTAATTTTGCCCCATTTTTGTTTGGTGATACACTTTTTATTGGTATTTAAGCATAATTATATAGGGTGGGGATACAAGATGATAGATCACCAATAGAGTAAAAGAATATAATCACAAATGTCCATGTATTAATCAATACAAAATTGGCAAGCTAATTTTGCTCCATTTTTTTTTGTATATTTCAATGTATGTTTCAGTATGTTTCAATGAGAAAAATAACGGTTAGAAAGTTGTTAAGCTCGGTGAGATGATGAAAGTAGCAACAGTTGCTAGGTAACAGACATAAAAGTTGATAAGCGATGTTAGATTGAGTAGGATGAAGTAAGATAAGATAGGATTCCTAAACTTAGTTAGGATTTACTTCTGTAATACCACATTGGACAACATGACCAACAAGCTACAACTACATTTTATACAAACATCATGCATTTCATACATCATATACACTAGTCAAGTCCGCTTAATTTTATTTTTATGGCCCAATATCACAAATCACAAATATGCCTGTAGGTGCTCTACAGTCTGTAAAGCATAACCTCTGTCCTTAGACCCTCGATAAGGAACAATTATTATATTATCGCAGATGTATCATATCATTGTATATGGAGGCCCATCAACAAATTGCAATATTGCTATAGTTGAATAATTATCTTATTTACACACCACAGCCTTCATCTGAACATGCCCTGTAAAATATTCATATTCTTTAAATCAAAAGAGCAGATTGAGAGAGTGTTTCATTATATTCATTCACAAATAAGCAAAGTTATGATGAATAGGTCACTAATTATTTTACTAAAAGGACGTGAACATTGTAATTACAGCAGCCTGGTTCTCACCCCCTCCCCCTGTGCAATCAGGCACTGTGATAGAAATGCTGGCGCTGCGCCATTATGAATCCCCCAGAGAGGACAGAAAAGAGTACTGGCAGCTTGTGAGAAGTGCGCAAGCCTGTGTGCAAGAAAAAATCATGCCAAAGAGTAAAATGTAGAAGTGCAGGTACTGTGAACCGATGAGTACCAGCCCAATTTGAGCACTGATCATATGTCGCACTGTATTTTTCATTAGGGCTCGAGCACCGACAACGTCGGTCCGCGAGGACCTATTGAAACAGTAATGATAATTATTATTTATGATTCTTATTTTTTAGAACTTGAGCACATTTTTGAAGTGCTTGGGCTACTCAGAAACTTATGAAAGTTGGCACAATAGATATCTGATATGGGTTTCATGCTCGGGGCCCCCTAAAAGTTTTCAACAGTCGAAGCCCCATCCTTTAAATTTCACATAAATGTAGCACTTTCCATGAGCGTCTGCTGTTGCCGCGGATGGGTTTACATTGTAGTTAATGTAATACCCAGTGCATCTCATACCGATGCTAAAGGATCCCTTGACAAAGCGTACAGGTATTTGACGCCCTGGGAATGAAAACGGGCTGCATTGTTAAAAGAAACAAAGCTGAGTTGTTGGTAGGAGACTGTGATGTCAACCATGCTGTTCTCTGTCAAAGTCACACACACTTTCTTGACCAGACCAGAATCGAAATTCACCTCGAGCCTTGAAGTCACTTCAGGGTGGTGTTTCACACATAGAAAACTAGCAATGAGTTTCAGAAAGTGTAGACAACCACAGAAGCTGGGATTGATGAGTAAATGAGCTACAGGTGAGGACGTGGTCAAGGAAAACTAGATGATTGCAGGGCAGGATCTGAAATGACGTGACAGAAATTGGCAGGAAAACAGTTGCTTATTTACACATCCACAAGTTACAGAGCAGCATTCATTTGTAGTTGTGTCCAATAATCAATCTCTTTATCAGCCACGTCGCTGCTGTGTCGCTGGTATTGTTTTCACCTTGTGAGTCTATGTGTGTGTTGCCAGGTGTTTCTATTTGTCTATGGACAGATTTTGTCACCGCACCGTTGCAACGTTGCAAGACGCAGTCACAGAAATGCAACTACAACTTACAGATGTATAGGCGATCAAAATGAAGGGCGAGTGCGAAGATGGGTGTGGATGAGCAAGGGTGCTGTAAGTAGGGGGGTAGGAAGGAGGGAAGGGGCCATTGCCCCCTCTCCACCCTCCACACTTTAGGCCCCTGGTCTGATTTGGCGTCGCAGCTGGTGAGATCCCATCACAAGATGGTAAAGCTTTGTTTTTGGTCTCTACCAACTCCTGAGGGAAACATCTGTATACTGTATATTGAAACAGAACAGTAAAGTTGTGGGCCGGACAGCTGAACAATGAGTTGAAACTTGCTCTAAAACTCTGTACAGCCTGCTGCAGATACAGGTGTCTGTAGGTTTATCACACTTTAGCTGCTAACTGCCACTATTCTAAGGGTGTAAGAAAATATCGATACACTTGAGTATCACAATATTAAGCTTTGTAAGATTCTCAAAAACACTATTGATTTTTAATTAATAGTTTACATGCAAAGATTTGTGGCAGACAGAGGCTCAGTGCTATAATGTTGGATGTTACAGCGACTGTGATAAATGTGAATGCAGATCCCATTGTTCAGATTGCATAAAAAAAGTAAACTTTTAAAACTCAGATTTTATGCATATGGCGGTGTGTTCTTCATACTTAGACAGTTTTCCTAAAATTAGATTTTAAAAAATCGCAATATATCGCTTTGCTTACAGTATCGCAATATATAGAATCGCAACCCCTGTATCATGATACTTATTGTATCGCCAGATTATTGTCAGCACACAGTCCCACCATATTCTCTAGTCTAGATAGTCAGCACTAGTCTGTTTTGGTATAGACTGTAAAACCAAAACAATGAGCTGAAATATGCTAAAAAAAGCTCAGCAGAACTGAGAGGAACTCCAACTGATTAGTGCAGCTTCAAGCAGACCTCGACAGTACGTCCTTAATGGCTCAACACCCAAAATGAACAGAAGAATCCTATTTGAACCAGCAGGTTAGAGCACATCAGTCCCTTTAGTCAAGTTTTGTATTCCCTTTTCTGATCTTGTGAAGTAACTGTCCCGTTCCATTTGTGCGTCATCTTAAAACAGAACAGAAATCACCTCCATCACTCCTGTCAAAGAGCTGATAAATAATGGAAAGAGTAAGAATGGTCTTTGGGGAATTTAGGTGGGTGTATAGATCTAACAGACCCAGTTTAAACGTAAAAATGTCTGAGTGATTGAAAGTGCAGCTGCGTGTGTACGTACTTGTGTGTGTGTGTGTGACGCAGAGAAGGAGAAGGGATTTATGAGATTATTTCTGTCTGTTCGATATAGTAGACCAGCTTCATATATGTGTCACATTAGGTTGATGGTAAAACACACACAGCTTGTCTTCCCTCAATTAGCATAGTGTTGCGTGTGATTGGCGTGTCTGTGGGAGGCCCAGCGTGCCAGCCCTGTAGCGGAGTCAGGGGGGTACCGAGCACAGCCTGGGTCACCGCCAGAGACCCTCTCTGACTGTATCTGAGGAATCCGCATGGAGAGGTCTGCGGTGCCGCGTCATCGTCTGAGTTTCCCAAGGCTCATCTCTGGGAACATTAAAATTCATGAGCAGTGATTACTATATTAAACGTGATCTCCATGAAATGCCATCTCTTTTTACTTCAGGTTACGATGCCAGATTTCACTTACCTGCCGCATGTAAAAGACAAACGCCAGGCCATGACTCAGGCCTTTGCTGTGTCTGTCCTGACAATTTGGCAAGTGGATGTTTCATGCGAGAGATGGTGACAGCAGCCAGTCTGTTGTTGTTAGAGTGTCCTGACGCAGATAAAGGCATTTTGTCCCCAAAGCGCTGCAGCTGAGCCCACAACGGCCGTCTGCAGGCTTCAGGGTGAGTTTATATTTAAACCCCTCAGTTGCTGATAGTGTATACCAACTGACACCACACCACTGGCACCCTCACTCTTACCCTAATCTAAATCACATTGCAATTACTTATTTTCTGTTTTTTATGTCATAAATGGTTGCTTTAGGACGACAGAATATTTGTTACATCTTATATCTTTATATTATGTTCTAACTCACACAGGCTCCTCTACTGGACTCTCCTCCAATCACACACACACACACACACACTGAGATTTGCATAAACGTAGCCGGCCAATCAGGATGTGCCTACCGAATACAGTCTCAACAGTATATAAGGAGGCGTCCATTGCTGTCTACATTCCTTCTTCTTCAGTGATTGGTGATTGCCCACTAACTGCGACATCTCCACGGATGGAGTCACCACTTCAAGAACTTCGCCAGGACGGATCTTTACGACGTGGAGCGGTCTCTCATCGGCCTGACGGGGATTCTTTCACATCATTATTCTTTCACAACATTATCCCGCTTATGACACGGCTACTTACTTAAGAAATCAATATTTTAACACAAAAACAGTCCGCCAGAGTCCGACATCAGAACTGCGCCCATTGCGAGGGTCTGCTATACATAGCAACGGTCTGCTATACATAGCAACGGTCTGTTATACCGAAATTACAGACTGCAGGATGCCGTGATTGACCCATCAGAATGGAGTATTCAACACAGCCGTGTAATAAATATAGATATAGAAGGAAAGATTGTAGCACACCCCTCCCACCCTGGACACAAACTTTATGATTCCCTCCTCTCTGGCCTTCCATCAGGCTACAAAAACAGTGTCTTCCCATCTGCAACGGCCTCATCGACAAAGCCCGGGACCCCCACTGCCTCAGACTCTTACCCCCCCATAGACTTCTGTCTCTTTAATTAATGCACATCTAGGACTATCATCCCTGTATACTGCACATATTCTCTTTAATGTGAACTTTTGTACATCCCGCACTAAACTGTCATATTATACATATTAGTTTTTTATTTTTGTTTTTATTGTAATTTTTCATTTTCTTTTATGTACTTGACTTTTGCAGTGCTTTGCCTGTATTTTTTATTTCCTCTTAATATGTTTATTGCATGCGCCAAACACCAAGGCAAAGTACTTGTATTTTAGACAGATTAGACACTTGGGTCATGTTAGGAATACCAGTCAGTTTTAAATGAAGTACTGGAAAGGGGAATTAAACCACTTCAATTCAGATTTCAAAGTAAAATATTTCAATACTGGTATTTAAATTTCAACATTAAGTATTCAGTGGTGGTTACATTAAGAATTAGGCATTCACTTGACTATAAATTCCAAATATTATGGCTATTTTTTGCTTGCATACACACAGACCTCTGTAATATGGTTACTGTCAGTATCTATATGAACGTTCACAGGCTATGTGTGATATGATAGTATGTGACCTTACTTGTTTTCCCATGCTTTTCATCAGCTCTCCCTCAAACACGCTGACAGTGGTTTACAGAAACGGGACACAGAGAGACTAACTGTCCTGACACTCCCCTATGTATACCGTCGTCTCTAAAGTTAACAGAAATCATGTTCACCCTGTCCCTATGTAAGCTGCCGTCTCCCTCCCTCTTGGCTTGCTGGTCACATTTGACCGATTAAACTCATTTTTTTTCTGCCAGTCCTGCATGCCAACACATCCTGAGGTGGGGGTCGGCATGCTGATAATCTCACCCGCTGCCAGGCCTGCATTCTTAAGCAGAGGAGCATCAGTTAGCAGCCTTGATGAGTGCAGAGGCAAACCTGAGATTGACAATGTCACCGAGTTCAACAGGTCCACATAGGTCTGCTGCAGGTTGTAAAACTCAAGTTAGTCACTCTTCTGTGTCACAACAACTTTTTCTCCGTAGCTTTCTCTCAAATTCCAGAGGGAGGAACTTCCTCTCCTATGCTATTTAGGCACAGGTGTGTTTACAGAAATGCTAACATGGGGCGGCTGTGGCCCAGACGTAGAGCGGGTCGTCCACCAATCGGAAGATTGAAAGTTCGATCTCCGGCTCCTCCAGTCCACATGCCGAAGTGTCCTTGAACAAGATACTGAACCCCAAATTGCTGTACCATCGGTGTGTGAATAAGTATTTAGATTGGACCCTGATGGGCAGGTCGGCTCCTTGCATGACAGCCTCTGCCGTCAGTGAATGCTGACATGTTGTGTAAAGCGCTTTGAGTGGTTGGAAGACTAGAAAGGAGCTATATAAATGCAAGTCCGTTTATCATTTAACATACTAACATAATCACAATGTCAATGCTAAAATGATGTTATTTAGCAAATATAATGTTTACCAAGTTTATCATCTTAGTTTAGCATGTTACCATGCTAATATTTAGCACTAAAATTAAAATACAGCTGAGGCAGATGGTAGTGTAATTAGTTTTGTCATTGTCATAAGTCATTGGAATTTATCTTCTAGGAACCTTGAATAACACTCAAATCCATCCATCAAATAGTTGTTAAGATATTTTACTCAAAACCTAAAATGTCAACCTCATGGTGGCGCTAAGTTAGGGCATCACCAAAGCCAGTAGGTTTCTGGTGAACATAGATGCCTGTATTTCATGACAATCCATCCAATATGTCAGCCTGGACCAAAGTGGTGGACAGACAGGCCGACTTTACCATTCATAAAGCAATGCCGCTAGTTTGGCTACAAACAATTGCATTTACTGTTTGTTCAAATACCTTATACTGTACATTCATTCATTCATTATCCATAACCGCTTATCCCATTCGGGGTCGCGGGGGGGCCGGAGCCGATCCCAGCTGACATTGGGCGAAGACGGGTTACACCCTGGAAAGGTCGCCAGACTATCACAAGGCTGATACATATACCTTATACAACCTATGTTTAACTTTACCTGACAAGGACCCCCAGTGGTTTTGTGAATTATGACTTGTGATTGTCAGGAACAATGTGACTTTGTTATAGAGGCACAAAATGTTGTAGCAAAGAGGTTGGGATGGATGGCTCAACAAGGCAGCTATTTGTTGAGCTGATGTTGGTTTCTTTTAGGCATGATCACGATCAGAAGACAATCAGGTACTCTACTCCTCTTACATCTTAGTTCTTCTACCTGTTGGGATTATTTTGTCCAGTATTGTGGAATACACAATGGACTAATGTTGCACTATACAGCAAGCTGAGCAGGGACAACACTTGGTGAGTGAAACATCCACAATTTATTAACTTAAATTGTGGTTATGAAGAAATCAGTCATAATGTTAGATTCATCTGTTGTTTAACTGCCTGTTTTTCGTATCTCTGCACCTGTCTGAGCCACTGCCTGTGGTATTGTCGCATTTCGTCCCTGGCAGAAGAAAGATGCACTAAGATGGAATAGTCGGAGATGCCTTACTGGTGTGGTGTTCCTCACTGTGGAAACTAAAAGCTGGCTGCTGCCCAAAACCCTGTCATGGATCTCTCTGTTCCAGTGGACAGCACCTGCATAAACTATAACTACTGGAAAACGAACAAAGTCGGCAGGCAAAGTTTCCCTGTCTTGTGTTTATTGTTAACATAAAATGGATTCAGAAAGTGCCGGCTTGTTTATTTATATTGCAGATGTTGAAGTTCTATACTCCGTTCATATCACCACTGACGGGCAGTAACAGGGATGACGCTGCTACCTTGCGGTTTCCTCGCGGGCCCTTGCAATATGCGCCTACATGAGCAAGTTGCAGTATTTTGAAAAAATAAAATAGAAATAAAAATGGCCGTTGTTCCCCTTTAAAGTTGTGAAATGGTCTATAGCGTAGCCTATGTCCCTGTATGTCTCACACGTATATGCTTATAGATGTGATGTACAGTATATAAGTCATTTCACCATATAAACTCATATATACTCATGTGGCTGAACACTCTGCTAGAGATCTACTGTAGGAAGTTGACCTAAGATTTTTTTTTGTCAAACTATTATTTCCAAGGTCCAGAATGAACCCTCAAGCTGAACACACAGTTCTTCAGTAGGAAGTTAGCATGAGCAGAGATAACTCAAACTCAAAAAACATCAACACAAACCTGAATGATGCCACAACATTGCCCACACTGTTACATTGGCAGGTGATCTCTGGGAAGTGTAGTGCAGAAACACCACTGCAATGACAGCCAAAAAAAATAGTCACAAAATAAAATAAACAATAGTCTTTAGCCAACTCTATTTAATGCTGTTTGCAGAGTCTAGAGCTTATTTTAGATCCACTACAGCAAATAATGGAATCACTTCTACTCCAGGGAGCACTCACTGAATCATGTTCATTCACAGATTATTTTTTTGCAGCTGCACTCCTCTTGTGATTCCTGATTCATTTGTCTGATGTAGGTGGCTTCTTACATTCACATTCAAGTAATTGAAAGTGGTTTCTTTAACTATGAACACAATTATATATACGCAAAATGACATTTTGTGTTGTGTGCAAGCTCTGGGACAGAGAACCTTTCTCAATGCTCAAAAGGTTATATAAGCCTTTAGGAAAGAAAAGATATTGTAGTTATTAGTGTAGTGACAGTCCTGTTAAACAAGCTTCGGTAGGCCTAATGATGGATGCTCCAGCTGAAGAAATAAGTCCTTCTGATAAATGTAGTGGATGACTACAGGAGAGAAAAAAGAGCTTTTTCCACTCGACCTTCTCATCTTGAATACATATTTAGCTTGGCCCTGTGCTCCTGCTCCTCAGGATAAAATCATTTACTGGATGACAAAATGCCTCAATCATCTAAAAATAAATACAGCTACTTAAGAGAATCCCACTGTCAATATTTCCTAACAGGCTCTGTCATTTCACATGGAATAAGAGCCTCGACATCATCCCCTCTTTGTCTAAACAAAGAGAGGACTTAAGCCTCTTAGCATGTTTGTCTCATTACCATGAGTAAAGTATGGAATTACCTACTTATCAGATGACTCGCTGTATGTGTTTGAAATGATAAGATCTGGTTGATAAGAACAAATATCAGTGTTTTTGTCTCAGCCTTTGCTGTCTTTCCTGCTGTAGTCCATCCTTGTTCCTAATCTTTCTCCTCTGTCATCCCTCATGCCTGAGCTGCTTCTGCATTCTCTGTTTGACTCCAGGGTCTCACACGCTGAGGTCAAAGGTCAACTGACCTTTCATTTTTTTTCTTTCATGTATGCTAATGAGCCCCTTCCTCATTGTCTCTCTGTTTCTCTTGTCTCTTACTGTGTGGTTGCAGTGAAATGCAAAACAAACTATGTAAATATTCCCATTTCTAGTGGAAGCTTGACTTCCTTTACAACCAATGATAGGCCAGTGGTAATTATAAAGAATATAAATATTGCATAATAAAGGCCATGCTGGTACAGATTAAAAAAATCACTGAGGAGAACTTCAGAGACCTGCTACCCTCTAATGTATGATCCAATCTGCAGGCAACTGCACATCAGCCGCACAATACTGACAACACCGACAGATTTTAACATAATTACTGACCATGAACTTGTCACTCTTTTACAACGTCTTAAGTGTATTATCTTTTAACTTGTCACACATATCTTGGTAGGAAACGGAATACATATTGAGTGAAATAACATTTTTCCGTTCGCAGTACAAACTCGAGTTTAACTCTCATTTGAAGTCTCTGCGCTCATTTGTGTTTTTTTCTCCACTTTTCTCTTTAAGAAAGTGTCATCTTACAGCAGGAAATACAACATTTGGAGACGTGGCAACATAGAAAATGTAGGTGAACAACTGGTTAAAATGATCTCCTTTAACAAAATGAGGTTAATTTCAGTGAAAACTGGTAAAAACAGACAATAGCACAAAACATAGCACATAAACACACTGCATTTTCTTTTTTTACCAAGTGCTAACACATCTCCGTCTTCTCTGCAGCAACCACCTCTCTCAACAGGAGACATGTGCTCAGGGCAGACAGACGGCGTCACCAGCTTTTCTTTTGTAGTGCTGACATTTATTTCTATTCAAAGTCAGCTCATGTAAGTTTTATTAACTATTGTTGCCGAGTCCACTTGGGTGTTCTCTATCTACCTTTTAGCTCTTTTTTTTTTGGGCTGGATGAGCCATCCCAAGTTTCTAACAGCGACCTGCAACAAAAGAGACGAGTCATCTCTTCAAAAGGGGACTGCTATGTAAGTTATCAGTATTCAGCCTCCTGTCTCCCTGCCGTTGTTCAGTGGGACCCAGATGTCCCTGCTTTTAAGACAAATGTCAAAGCAGTAATCCCCAACGGTGCAGGCCTGTCCAGGTAATTAGAAACAGACGACTTGGCTTTGAGGATGTGAAATATGTGATTAGTTTAAATACGAGTGAAATTTAGTTTTGCAGCCACATCAATGGTTCCTAAAGCTTCACATTGTCAAATGAACTTCTGAGATCTGGAAACATGGTGACGTTGCTATAATGACATCCAACGGGGGAAGAAACGAGTGTTCGGACTATCAGACAGGTTGTAAACAAACCAACAGATAAGCTCCATTATCTAAACCACTATATTTGGTTTGGGTGATTAGTTTCTGCTCTTGTAAAATACGGTCTGATCATTTATTTTTTTATGATGTTGCTATGCATATAGGATGCTATCACGAACATAATACCCATAAATCAATCTAATCAATCAAGATGATTTCATCAATCAGGGTGACAATTTTTATTCAGACAGCGTTTCTGCCTCATTGATCCAATTCTTAGGGCTACTTACATGGTTTCTGGAGACAATTTCATTGAATGCTGTCAAAAAAAACAACAACAACAAGTAAGAAACGGTTTGATCTTAAAATGTTTACTGGCCCCATAGAAGGCTTGTAGCCACTCCTCGTGTAATACCCCTCTAGTTTTACATGACACAAGTGGAGTCCTTCATTTACAGCAACTGGACTTTGTCTGTTTGGTCAAGAGGACATTTTCATTAATCAGTTCCATATTGATGAAGCTTCTTGGATGTGAGACTACGAGATATCCAGTGACCTGGACAAATGAGAACCTTTACAGAGATGATGCTGAATTGAATACACTGGGTGATTCTTAGCATTTGAAATAATTGTTTCGTACATAATTATTCCAGTTACTTAATATGGCTTTAATCAGTCTCATAAAAACCAGGTGTGTGCAGGTGATACGAGCACACAGAACAGTATCCGCGAGCAGAAAACCATCCTCATGAAGGACTGAACCAAACAATGGCGGTGTAATGTCGTCCCAGTGTGTGATTTTAGACAGCACGCCAGCATCACAGGAACAAAAGAGGTGTGGCGTTTAAACACAACAAAGTGAGTGGAGAACAGTGGTAACAAACAGAACCAGTGACGATGGCCACATGTTTCATCACAATAAGTTCTTACAGTGGAAACTGGGCTTTTGTGTGTGTTCAATGTAGGCACGTAGGTAGACAATTGTTTGCTGTAACAATTGGATAATTTGACATTTTTAGACAGTGATTTGTGTGGTTGGCATTCTCTCTTTACAGCTGGTTGTTTCCTGATCATAAAAGGCTCACTTATGGTTATCAATGTCAGCTGCAGTAGCCCAGAAGAGCTGAATCAAATTTTGCCTGGACCCCAAAAAAGACAAAAGCCCTCATGTTGATGATCAACCCACACATCCTCTCAAATTGTATGGTAGCCAGAGTAAATAAGGAATTCTGATTTAGCCAGCGTATAAAAGAGACAATTCCTCCCTGTGCTCCATAGACAATAGCTTCTCTTTTATCCTCTTCACTTCCTTGCTGACCTCCCAATGGATGTCACATATGTAGGCTGAGGGAGACATTGCGGCTGAGTTATGTCCCTGTTTCCCGCTTCCTTCGGGTTGATTTAAACCCCGAGTCCTGTGAATCAGCCATAATGCACGGCCACTGTTTCTCAGATGTGTCACATCTCTATTCATGAGAGCAATTCGTAATGAGACAGCAGTCAAGACCTGAGAATCTATCACGGAGTATGGCTGCCCCGAGGGGAAGAGATTGGAGTGGACCGCGGACATGGCGCTGCTCATATCGGGAGTTCACCATTATTCTCCAGGAGTGGGTGGTTTCCGGCGAGCCCGCTGCCACACGCTAATCACTATGCTAAATGGCTCCTATAAGGTGCTGTCACTCCCTGACACTGAGCAACTTTAATGTCACCACACAGCCTCGCAGACATACCTCTATCCACTCAACATTTAGACAGACAGGAGAGAAGAGGTGATGGAGGACAGCGCTGATGTATTCTGACATGTCGCCCTCTCAGTCAAAGATCATACTATTGTTTAGCATTTTTTTGCCCATTCACTACTAATCATTATCACTACTAATTGTTGGGGAGTAGCATAATGCATTATTGAGTGTTACAGTAATGAGATTATTTGTTGGGTTACAAGTAGTGTAAGGGATTACAATTTGGAATTCAGTAATTACATTACAGTTACAAATCCAAGAAACCTGGAGGAGTGCTTATTTGCTGTCTTACCAGGAGCTGGACTGAAGAGGTTGTCAATTTTATCTAGCGATGTGTGATCTAATGGTTTTTGTGTGGTGCAACCAGGGGGAATTTGACCCTTACCTAGAGACTGAATGAGAGTTAAGTTTCAGGATGTAAGCTGATTTTTAAATTTCTGCTGGGAAATGTATTTATTTAGATTTTGCTTTTATGTTTTTCTTTCTCTATTGTTTTCTGCTTGTGATATGAAGTGAAAGAAAACGGTGTAATAGCACCAAGAAGTGTCACAAATGAGAGCATATGAGTGCAACGTGTATCCTATTGGTTCTGTTAACGGTTACTTATATACTGTAGTATAACTATAATGAACTGTAGGGGAACACAGACACTCTGCAGGATTTAAACAGGCAATGTTTAAGAAAAGATAGCTTGAACCCTTTAAAGGAGCAGTGTGAGGGAATTAGCAGCATCTAGTGTTGCGGTTGCAGATTGCAACCAACTGAATACCCTCACCCCTCCTGCTCCAAGTGTCTGAGTCATCGGTGTGTGAATGAGCATTTAGATCAGATCCTGATGGGCAGGTTGGCTCCTTGCGTGGCAGCCTCTGCCATCAGTGTATGAATGTGTGTGTGAATGGGTGAATGCTGACATGTAATGTAAAGCGCTTTGAGTTGTCGGAAGACTAGATAAATGCAAGTTCATTTACCAAGTCCAAAGTGTTATGTACATAGTCGCTCTGTGCTTTACATATATCAATGTTACTGTAATCTGTAGTTTGATCATGTGTTATCGCAGTTTATTACACGGCTGTGTTAAATACTCAATTCTGATTGGTCAATCACGGCGTTCTGCGGTCTGTAATTTCTGTTGCTATGGGCGCAGCGCTGATGTCGGACTCTGCCGGACCGTTTTTGTGTCAAAGTATTGATTTCTTCAGTAAGTAGCCGTGTCATAAGCGGGATAATGTACAGCTAGCGGGTCATTGTTGTGAAAGAATCCCCTTAAAGGCGATGAGAGAGCCCTCTGCTCCGCATCGGGGGGCAGCATTGCCCTGTCAGGGATTCTTTCACAACAATGGCCGGCTCTCTGTACATTATCCCTTACTTAATGTGAGTCATTGCCCGGAACATGTCAGCAACGCTACTGAATGATTATATAGTATATAGGTTCAGTATCAGTAAGTATGTAAGTATGTTTTAGACATGGTAGGGAAACGCTGGATAACCTAACGATACAAAGCCTGATCTGCAGTGCCGTTACCGTATTGCCTACATAATATCATGCAACTTATAAAGCCTTATCTGTGTTTCTCCTGTTTTTCTTTATCTTCAGGGACTTCTTCAAGAGATGAGCCTGGAGGAGCACAGGGAGCTCACCACCCAGGGCTGCTTTCTGATGCCCTGATGATGCATCAGTGCAGGCATGGTGCCCCACCTGTTGCTGGAGTGCCAGGGGTACCATGGTGTACTTGTGGTAACTGTTGGGACATGCCTATGGACCAGGAGAGGAAATGCTGTGGCCAGGAGCCAACTGTTTGCATACTACCACACTTTTCCAAGTACTGCCTTGAAGAAGGTTTTATGGAGCCTGGAGATGACAACCGGGAGTACCATTATGCAGATTTTAGACATTGTATCTATTGGCAACACAGTTCTTTCTCAAGGACAGTACACTGGTTTTTCACACTTAGCCTCTGAGTTTCCTTCCAGGCCCTCTGGCATGGTACCACTACTCACACACCTGCCTCATCACCAAGGCATCAAAACTAATGCTATTTATTTATGCTTATACTTGTTCTTGTAAATATTTCTACATTTGCACCACAACTACTATTTTGTTTGTTTATATATTTATATATATACTATCTATTTGTTCCATTGAAGTTTGAATTCAAAGTACAAGACGTAATGAATAAAAGATGATCATCAGATGTACATGCTGTATTTATTTCAATGATATACATATATGTACTCATACAATAAGTATGACAGTACTTCCTTGCGTTGTGAGTCCATTTTTATTACCACTTCAGGTTACAATAATGAATATTTTCTTTACAGGGGACCAAACAATTAAAGTAAAAAACAACACTGACAATAATGACAGTTATATATAAACATCTAGTAATTTACAGAAACATCCTTTTCACGGATGAGAGAACGGAGAAATGCTTGCACACAATCACATTTGTCTGATTAAAGACATTATATATTGTACACGTACATGTCTGCCCAGTGTATCTTTAAACTAAACTTTAGGTATATAAGTGATTAATGGAGAGCATTCAAATCTTTTCATTTCCATCTGGTGGCCCATAGAGAACCGAACGGGAAGTTGCAGTACTTAACCTGCACTTGACAGAACTTAAACGTCTGAGACATTTACATTTGGAGTTGCCCGGGGAGGGAAAACACTTATGGATAATGACACTTCTTGTTCCTAACCCCTCCACTCCCCACCACCCAAGTGCTGTTTGGTTGCCCTTTAACACCATCATTTCCATGCATTGTATACAAATGAGAGTGCCCCTCCCGCAGGGCCAGTCTCAAAGGTTAGCAGCTGCACACCGCATGGCAGATGAGGGCTTCTAATGAGCAAGAGAAACCTATTTGATTAGTTGTCTGAATTAGACCCCTTGGTCTGTGCTACCCTGGGTGCAGATACGTACAACAGGAGTCACAGGTCAGTTGACTTTAGAAGAGGTAGTGAGTTTGGGATAAAATTGGACACATGGAGTTCTTCTAATTGGCCTAAAAAATGTGAGAGTTACAGGCCAGCATGTTAATGCTAAGTGCTGACGCTGCCTTTTTTTGAATGCACCTATTTGCAGTAAGTAAACTAATACTAATACTTACATCAGTGTAGACATGTGAACATTTACTCACATACACAACAGTAGTTTTTTTGGTTTTTTTTAGCAAAGGTCACTAAAGAGAAAGAAATTGTGCATTTGTGGGGACTATTTTCAGCATGTATGTGGTATCAAAATAGTGTGTTCATGGTAATGAAGGAACATGTCACCCAATGCAACGGTGTGGCTCCTCTGAAAACCACGGGATCGCAGGCGAGAGCAGTTTTGGAGCTATAGTGAAGATACTGCTATCATATGAAACTAGAAAACCTAAAGAATCTATTACCATGTCATGTTAGCATGATGAGCATGATCGAGATGAGAAGGCTAAATATTACTCCAAAATTGGGCTACATTCTGGCGAGGAAGAACTGGCATAGCCTTTTTCAAAGGGGTCCCTTGACCTCTGACCTCAAGATATGTGGATGAAAATGGGTTCTATGGGTACCCACGAGTCTCCCCTTTACAGACATGCCCACTTTATGATAATCACATGCAGTTCTTTGAATGCAGTATAAATGTGTTATTTTCGCCTATTCTAAAAATATTGTGTTTTTATATTTCTGCATACTGGGGTCCCTAAACAGTAAATAAATTGTGTATCACTGTAAAGCTGAGTCTTGTTGATCCAATGAGCCCAGCTGTATTAATGTGTGATGATGTTAGTCCCCATGGTAGCCATTTCATTGCAGTGAGACCATTTTTTGAGACTTGACCTCACTGTATAAAATGACTTGTAGTGACCTCTAATATAATCACAACCTCATGAAACTTTACAGCCACAAACTAGAGACCTAGAGCATTTAGAGGATGGATGGCTTTCCTAGCTAGATTGACAATAAGGGGGTTTCTGAGCAGTGTACACAACAGAAGTGCTCGCCATTTAATCACAGAAAAATGCAAATTCTTACAGAAATCTCCAAATGTCAAAGGTTTTTTTTATCCCAAATCACAGCATGGCTTTTTGTATGGTGTTCCTCAAGGTCTTGGTGTCTTAATGTGGTATTTTGGAGGGATTATTGATCATTTTTATAAATTCTTCAGTGGTAAAAAAAATGGTTAAATTTAGCACCAGTCTGTGTAACAAATGGTATCAACACAACAATTGCTGCAACATCTTATGAGACATAATAGAGCATGGGGATGGCCATCATATACCTCGATGATAATGTTCTAAACCCTTCTACACTTTTACAATTCATTTTAATTAATTAATCAATGAATTAATTAATTATAAGAGACAGTAAAGCATTTTTTGAACATTAAAGCATGTAGAGAAAACATGCCCTATAGAAACCCAATATATAAGTATACCTGAAAATAAATAGCGGCTTCTTATGGCTGGAAAGAGTGACGAGAACGGTGAAACTGAACCAAAACATTATAAATGGAATAAAATTCCATTGAACCAAAAAAATGCGTTATACGTGGCTAAAAAGATTCATGATTCTTTTATATATATATATATATATATATATATATATATATACATAATTCTCTGCCGCACAGTGACAGTTGTCACCATGAATACAAATACAGTCTGGCATCTTTGTTGATTTCTTTTAAATTCCATCACAATAACATGAGGTTCATCAAAGTAATTGATTTTGACCGTCAAGTGTCTGCTCTTTGGGCTTTCTAAGTGACAAGAGAACATTGGTTTGAGAAAAAAACATCCAATGTCTTAAATCAAGCTCCAATGAAACCTTGTTTTCTCTCCCCTGAGGGGTTAATTTAAAGTATGTGACATAAAATGGTCACCAATGCCAACTCTGCTGCTGTCGCCCACAGTCATTCATTTGGGGATAAAACATAATGATGTTAATTAGCTGTTATGCAATCTTGACACTGACAGTATTTTTTTTTATTTCCCGTATAGGACTGTGTGTGTGTGTGTGTGTGTGTGTGTGTGTATGTATTATTAATACATATATGCCTACTGCATTACTGGTATTATTAATTCATATTTCTATTTGTCTGTTATAACCCTCCCCACCCTTTTTATGATCTTGACAAATATTGGTCTTGCATACTACGCTGTGTGTGCATCGTGTGTCTAACAGCGACTCCTGAAGATTAGAATCGCTATTGCAAGGTACACACAATAACGCTAACACTACACCCGCTTGTATACAAGCTTTTATCATTTATTGTTTTATAAATTAAAATATGTCCTTCGGTGAAAACAGCAATATAGCTGCAGCGCTGCACGCCCGGCGGGGTTCATTATCATCCAGAGACCGCAGTACGGAGTCTCTCCTCTCCTATTCTATCCTATTCCTCTCTTCCATTCTATTAATCCTTTGTGTATGTGTGCAGGATTGGCCATGTAAGTTATGAGTGTTGTAAAGAAGGGCATTAGTAGTAGTTATTTCAATTTGATATGTTTGTATTCATGGGAAGCTGACGAAATGCTCTTATTCTTGTTAGTAACAGTTAGCATCCCTCCACTGTTCCTGCTAACTAAAGTGATGCCAAGCGTAACTATAGTGTTTTTGATGCCAAAAATGAAGTGATGCCAAGGCAGTGACGCCAAGGGCCGTGACAAAGCAGCAGTATGTGACCAGTTGGGATGAGAACGTGTTGCAGCAGTACATTGCTTTTCTCCCATGCTGGTACTCCTGTTGGTTTCTCCAAGTTAAAGGAGTGCCACCGTCATCTACTGTAAGTAATACACCGACTACGGATAAGTACCTCATACAAGACCACTTATCCACCACTTACCCAAACTATCCCTTTAAAAAGGAAGAGGGTAACCAACAAAGGATGGCTACCCTTGATGCTACACAGGGTAGTCCTTTGACATGCACGGCATGGTGGGTTCTGTCAGCTTTTGATGGGTCTTGGCTAAGCCCGTCTTTGTGCGCGGGCCTGACCCTGTCTTCCACGAGCGGACCCTCAGCTGGAGATGGAGGATGATAGATGATTTGTCATTGGGACGACGCTGCGACGCGGCAGGACCATCCAGCTGGCCTCACTCCCATGGACACCGCTTTGTCACGAACTCACCGCTGAGCTGTTACCTGAAACCTCAGCTCAGGGCTGTTTGACAGCCTATTGTACTGAAAAGTGAGGAAAAGGCTCATCTTTTCCAAACAGCAATGAATGTACAGATATGAATCCTGTCAAGCCATTGAGTGATATGCCTTTCAAGAGAGATGAAAATGAAAGCCAAGCTAGCCTTCAGCCTGGAGACAATCAGAGTGGAAAGAGTTTATTTACTGAGGTTAGAAGGAACTCAAAGGTGAAAAAAAAATAGATTTCTGAACACTGCTTAGTGAAATAAATTATGCACAACACATAATCCAGTCGGCATAAAACAAACAGCTATTCTGGAAACAAGAGAAGAACAAGGAGAACTAAAAATGTGCCGAACTGAATGATGATGAGGATGCTTCAAAGAGCTGCCTGCCACTGAAGGTTACTTACAGCTACAGCAGTGATAGCTTTCCTTTAGTTGTTTCAGACACTGATTCAGGCAGACCAGTAAACCAGTGTGTGTGAACAACCCCATAAAATGTGAAGTGTGATGAAGAAAGGTTATATAATATGACTCACTTGAAACTCCTCAGTGTCTGCCATGAATATATGAAATTTATGAACCAGCTTGCTTAGCAAAAGAAAGTTTGTCCCATGTGTAATTTTACCACAAATCAAACTGTACTACTGTACCACTGAGGGTACTTAAGGCCAGATGTGGTGAAAACCAATGCAGCATGTCCATTATGCACAACAACACTTCCCATAATCAGCCTCTTGTGGAGCATATCAAATGTTTTTAATCCAATTGCTGATTACTACTTGCTTGTAGTAATCAGTTCAATTTCACAAATGATGCAGGTCAGAGTTTTATTTCAGAGGTACAAAAATGCTCTCAACTGCAACCTTAATTAAATGCAGTATGCCATGAATGATATGTAATGATGTTCTTGGTCCTCCAGGTAACAGATATATCAATTTTGCCCTCAACATCATCAGATGATCAATAAATGTCTATTATGTGAATTTCGATGTGTATTAAACTTTCAACTTTCAACATATTTTCACCAGGGTTTAGCTTCACTGTTTAATCTAAGAAAATAAACATAAGATATAATACTATCTATATTTTATATTTTTAGTAGGACTGTCAATAATTAATTGCCATTAATCCCAAATTAATAACATTTTTATTTCTGTTCAAAATGTACCTCAAGGGGAGATTTGTCAAGTATTTAATACTCTTATCAACATGGGAGTGGATAAATATGCTGCTTTATGCAAATGCATGTATATATTTATTATTGGAAATCAATTAACAACACAAAACAATGACAAATATTGTCCAGAAACCCTCACAGGTACTGCATTTAGCATAAAAAAAGATGCTCAAATCATAACATGGCAAAATGCAGCCCAACAGGCAACAACAGCTGTCAGTGTGTCAGTGTGCTGACTTGACTATGACTTGCCCCAAACTGCATGTGATTGTCATAAAGTGGGCATGTCTGTAAAGGGGAGACTCGTGGGTACCCATAGAACCCATTTTCATTCACATATCTGGAGGTCAGAGGTCAAGGGACCCCTTTGAAAATGGTCATGACAGTTTTTCCTCACCAAAATTTAGTGCAAGTTTGGAATCTTTATTTAGATTATTCAACCCAAATATTGGTTTATATTGACTAGAATGCCGGTTAATTTTACCTCATAAATGGACTATTATAATTTCCGTTTCCTTACAGTAAAATCTGTAAAAATGTAATTTAAATAAACTGTACATATAATAACTTGGAAATAGGGCTAACCTAAAATACATTTAAGATTTGGTAATGCAAATAAATACTTGTAATAATAAACACAGAGATCTGAACATTTTTCAAAAGACATTTTATTTTACATTTGTGATAGGACGTAGGGGTATGGCCTTGACACCTCAGCCTGTTGGAGGTACTCCACCATGTTGGTTCCAACCTACAGTATATGATCGAGAGACAGAAGAGGAACCATGATGGCTTTTTCTTTTCCATCAAAAAATAGATTCACTGTTTGCATTCTGCATTCGTAACATCTGGTATGGATCAAGGAAACATCTAATGACAGCTGATGGCTTTAAAATAAACCATTTGCAGTAGCCTTCAGTTATTTCTTACACAAGCTAGGTGGGGTGACAGCTGGCTAGCCTGGACCTAAAGGAGAGTCTCCTCATTCAGTAGCTCCATGAAGATACTATTACTGTAGGCTACAGACCGCTATTTGTTTGTCTCTACAGTAATGACTTGATGTGGGTATAAAAGCAGATAGGAACTTTTATGTAACTGCGTTGGAGGACTGCTGTAGGAGACTGCTTGTTGACAAAAGAAGCTTCTTACCGCCTGCAGATAACCCAGCAGTTGGGTTAAAGTGACCCAGCCGCTGGGTAGATATCACATGGCAGCAGTGGAAGAGAGGAGGACGGCATTGTTTCAACTGTCACTGAGAATTACCCAGTGGCACTGTGGAAATAACCCAATACAATGACCCAGAAGGCTCAACCCAGCATTTTGTATATAGGCTACTGTGGGGACAAACATAATCAGTAGGTACGTCCTGATTGGCCTGCTAAGTTTATGCAAATCTCAGTGGGCGAATGCGTGCATGTGATCGGAGGAGAGTATAACCCATACGTTCATGTCACTTTATCTGTTATAGCCGACCATTTACACCGTCAAACTTCGCTAGTTCGAGAGACGTGCAAATCAAGACAAAAATAGAAGTAAGCCTGCTGTCCATCATTCCTCTACAAAGACTGAGCCAGTTCCAGGAGAGCGTCTCATAGTCTCTGCGGTGGCTCAGAGGACACAGTAATGTGCAGCAATGGCTGATGAATATCTTCCTAAACGTCTCAGCTGCTCAGAGAGTCTACGACAGTACCGAGGTGGTTCACACAGGTGAGGAGGACAGCGAGGGCACCCTCATTACCCATTACCCATTCTGTCACCCGCTCCTTCTCTCTCCGACCCCCTCCCTCACTCCTATCATTTATTTATCCACGTCAGCCCTCAATTACAGGCAGTGGTCTGGGGGCCAGGGAGCAGGCCTGGGTGACCTGGGGTTGGTCTGGCTAATGAACAACAGAGTGAGACCCCCCTCATGTTTATTTCCAGCTTTCACCCAGAGCAGGGCCCCGGGAGGAGCGGAGGGACAGGGCTGCTGAATTATAATCAGCACTTTGTAGTTTTAAAACGCCTTGCCTGCTCCATCCGTCCGTCCCTCTGCATAAGGATAGAAGGACGGATGGAAGGAAAGGAGACGTGCCCCCTTACAGGGAGACACGATGGCAGTGGGATTCCGTCCCCTGAAGGGAAAAGCAGGCTATGAATCAAGTCCTTCCTCGCCCGGCTGTGAAGTTAGCGTTCCAGATGTGCCGTGATGACGTCTCATTTTCTCGTGGCGGCCGATCCATTTGCAGCAGCCCTGTCCTGAAATTAAATGTCTCACTCTGCTTTTCAATTTGTACTCGCTCATCAGTCAGCCGAACTGCTGTTGATTAAAACCAGCATTTCATTTTTTATTTAAGGATTTCTGATTAATCTTTGATCTCACCTGCCTCCTTTGGTAACCAGATGGAATTGTAACAAGATAAAAAGTAAAAAAAAAAAATGTTCACAATAGAGTTGATTGAGCTGGCTAATTATAGCAGACACCACTCTGAAATGTGTAATAAATAAGGAAAAATACAAAACTGCCTTTGCTGTTAGTGCAGTGGTCTCATGGAACAATCTACAACGTCACCTAGAACAACAAAAAAACACCTCTCTGTAATTTAATATCATTCTTAATAACCGGCTGCCTGCGATTGCTTTCACTCAGACTCTATCTTTTTAAGTTTTTTCTGTTTCTCTCTGGCCGTTATTTTGTTTCTGTTATTCCACTGAGTTGTAAAAAAGAAGAGACCTATACTACCAAGCAGGATTTGTGGTTAGAGAGGTAACTTCAGGGTTAACCCTTCAAGGTTTTCCGTCTTACGACAATGGTTCACTTCTTACCGGGGTAGATCACCATGGTAACTGATGCTTAACACCTAACCTGATAAGAGATAAGAGAGGAGGAAGAGCACAGAGGACTAATCGGTGACTTTGTGGTGTGGTGCAACCAAAACCACATGCAGCTAAATGTGGGAAAAACAAAGCCGATGGTGGTGGATTTTAAGAAGACTAAGACACCAATCACCCCTGTCTCCATCGGGGGGGGGGAGAATGTGGAACTAGTGCAGTCCTACAAGTACCTATAGGAGTGCACCTGGACAGCAAGCTGGACTGGAGTCTGAACACTGAGGACATATACAACATATACAAGAAGGGCCAGAGCCGAGTCCACTTCCTTATGAGGCTCAGGTCTTTCGGTGTATGCAAGACAATGCTGAGTGTGTTCTATCAGTCAGTGGTGGAGAGGTTCCTCTTTTTTGCTATTGTATGTTGGGGCAGCAGCATTAAAGCCACAGCTGCCAGCAGATTAGACAAGCTGTTAAAGGAGGCGGGGTCTGTCCTTGGAGCCAGCCTGGACCCAGTGGGTACGGCGGCTGAGAGGAGAGTGCTGGCCAAGCTGCTGGCTATTGTGGACAACACCACCCACCCACTTCACCACACTTTGGCCAGACAGAGGAGCACATTCAGCAAAAGACTTATCCTACCACAGAAGGTCCTTCCACCACTGCCACCAGACTGTACAACTCATCTCTGGACTAACTAAATAACACACACACACACACACACACGACCGAATACTTAATCTCCTGGCTTTAGATAATAAGGTATGAGCATAGCCCAACTCTCTCCTGTCACAAAGTAAATGAGAGAATAAACGCAGTCACTGTGGGTAATAGAATTAAAGCACGATACAGCCTGATCATGTCTAGTGTTGTGTTGGTGATATTAACAAGTGAAATCTAACTTATTGCTCATTTAAGGGTATAAACTGTGACGCTGCTTGATGTGAACTCGTCATGTGTATCTATACAGTAGCCTCTGTTCTCCCTGAGGCGTCTGGGAAAACGTGACCGAGCCAGCTGTGTCAGAAACCCTTTCCTCAGCACGACTCCTGTCCTTGAATGTGACCTCTTCATCTTTGCTGACCTCTGCAAAGTCATCTGTGGTGATGTGCGATGGATGGAAGGTGATGGCAAGCACGTCGCTGAAGGCAAGAGAGGCTGAGTGGAGGAGGACATGGGGACAGTGCAGCAATGATTCGGGCTGAGGAGGTGCACAGTCGCAGCTCAGAATCATTTGGGAGACATTATTAATCAACGGAGTACAAAGACATAGACATGATGCCGTGAAGTTTTATTAGCATGACCTTTGTTTACAGTACACTGTCATTTAAGCTCATGTGTTTAGCAGTAAAGTTGAAACACGTTTTTCTTGTTGGTGTGGTGTCAGTCTAGACACACTGCAATCCGGCGTCATCATTGTGTTGGCAGTTGCTAACACCAACTCCATTATGTGTGCAGCTAAAGATGTCCGACTCTGTTCCTAAACATCTCAGATCATCCAGCCAGATCTTACCAGACCCTACAGAACGACAGCACAGTGAGAATAAGACATGCAATCATCAAGTGCTTTTTTATATGTTATAACATATATATATATATATATATATATATCAGATATTTTACTTAAGTAAAAGTAGTAATACCACAGTGTAAATTTACTCTGTTACAAGTAAAAATCCTGTATTTGAATCTTAAAGGTCCCATATCATGCTCATTTTCAGGTTCATAATTGTATTATGTGTTTCTACTAGAACATGTTTACATACTGTAATGTTAAAAAAAACCTTTATTTTCTTCATACTGTCGGCCTGAATATACCTGTATTTGCCCTCTGTCTGAAACGCTCTGTTTTAGCGCATTTTGACGGAATTGTAACAGAATTGCGTTGCTAGGCAACAGCTTGGGTCCATGTGTACTTCCTGTCAGCTGATGACATTCACATACACTGCAACCAGGAATAAACTGGGACACATTTAGAATGTTTACGTTTAAAATTGTGTCAAGGGTCTAAATATTGTATATTCGTGACATCACGAATGGACAGAAATCGTGACAGCTTGTTTCAAATGCAGAGTTTCTGAATACGGGCTTTGTGTATTTCCCTGTGGATTGAGTGTTCCGATACTTTCACAGTATTTATATAGGACTTAAGCCTGCTTTATAATAAAAAAAAAAACATAAAAATCTCACTTTTTTATAATATGGGACCTTTAAGTAAAAGTAAAGAATCATGTATATTATATAATTGGGTTGTAATTATTGATGCATTAGTGTGTAAGCATCAGTAATGTTGCAGCTGGTAAAGGTGGGGCTAATTTTAACAAGATGATATACTGCTGTGGAGCTTAATCTATTATATTAGAGGATATTATACAGTGCAGAGAACATCATGTGATGGTGGAAGTGGACTTCTTACCCGGGGTGGCAGTGAAGGTGGTAACGGCGGTTCGGAAGCCCAGCATCTTACAGATCACTCTGCCATCCACGGTGTCAAAGCTGTCGTCACACACGGTGCCCCAGACCCCGTTATGCTTCACCTCCACTCGCCCTCGGTATTTCCCCGGCACCAGACGCACAGTCACTGTGGTGACACAAAGTTGCAGCTGTTTTCTTTTGCTGTTTTTCGTTTTGTTATATATACTGTATATATAGTAGTTTTTGAACTAGTTGAAGTAGTAGTTCTCTACTTCTGTTGTCTCTGCTGCTCTCAGGTCAGTCACGTGCAGACTTACATTCTGGTGCGTTTCCTGGGTCTCCCTTGTCTCCTTTGGCACCTGGTGGTCCGGCAGGACCTGTGGTGGAAAAATGATCAAATACATCTTCCAGCCAAGTTGACATTAACTGATATAAACTTATAATCCTTATATCATAAACTGTCATAGGTGATTTTAACCAGAACTGACTGCAAAACAAACTGGACTAGTAAACTATTCAGTGCAGGAGGCGTCGAGGCGGCTCATTGTGTTCATTGTGTGGAGCTCAGCAGTGGGGGAGTGAGCTGGACACTCTTACAGATGTAAAAGTATATTCTAATTAATACTACAGATACTGTATTTGTTACATTTCACACTTACAGTTTTATCTTTGGGTGAACTTGTAACATTACACAGCTTTTTGGTATTGTTGAATGAACTCAGCCCTCTTTCACAGAGTGAAATAAAGACCTGGAGCCAGGTTCATAAAACTCTGTGCAGATTTGCAGACAGAAAAAATGGATATTACAACAACAACAACCTAAAAACTCTCATCATTTCACTAAAACTCGGTGTACGCCTGGTCTGAAGTCGGCACATTCTCATCACATACCACACACCAGTTGCTGTGTGGGTATGAAATGGGGTCTGAATGGTTTCTGTGCTTACATATCATTTATACATGGCTCCTGGAGTCTGGATCTTTGTAAGAAACGTTAGAGTGATGTTTTTTTTTTATCTTTAGTTGTTATTTGATGTTTTCTGTAACTTCAAATGCTTTGCACAGCACATCACATATGGAAGAAACCTTTTACTTTAATACACACTCACCTTCAGTTCCATTGAAACCAGGAAGCCCATTTAAACCTGACAACAAGACATCAAAATTAGATCTCGTGAAAGATATATATCAATAAATAAAACAGGAGTAGATTAAAACTACGATTTAAAGTTATTTCAGATCAGCAACCAAAAGCTCTTTTGAATCACTGGGCCATAATGTTTGTGTTTATTATGACATGACTAGTTGATAAACTGTATGATATTAAATAAAGAGGAAATATTGGCTGTTACGTCGGGATACATGTTTTATTTCTGTGTAACAGCTCTATAAGGAAGGAGACCCACCACGTCTATTCAATGGCAAGGAAACGATTTAACATGAGAAATGAAAAATGTTTTTCAAGACGCTTTTGTTTTCATGTAGAGTCTCCATAGTGGAGCTATGAACTCTTCAACCAATATACAAACCCTTACCTGGAAGCCCTGGGTCTCCTTTTGGTCCGTGTACAGCTGCTGCTTGATCCCCTGGGGGTCCTTGGGCCCCAGGTGACCCTTTGGCACCTGCATTCACACACACACACACACACACACACACACACACGTGAGCGTGATGATTATGAACAGATGTGTATATATTTTTTTTATATGCAAATATATATTTCGTAAATGCAAGTTGTGCAAACTGTATTATTCATCACGTGAAACGGCGCCTTGTCAGCAATATCACAGACGATGACCAGAAGTTAAAGGAGGAAGAGAAACTGAAGTTTCATAATAATTTCATAATTTCAATCTATTGATACATCCAGGATCTGAGCCTCAGTAAAGTGTTTGGTCGGCCTCACTGTGAGTCAGTATGTGAGTCAACCAGTAAACGTGCGCAGTATGAGGAACAGATTTTCAGGATTCTTTGCCTGAACACACATTCAGTACCGCCCTGCTTATAATACAACTTTATTTGGCAAGAGCTCTTTTCAAAAACAGTTTTTCTAATGTATTTATGCATCAGATATATATGCTAATTAAATACCCGACTAATGGGCAATGTACACAGCATCCGGATGCATCACGTTTCGGCTCGTAGCAGCTGCCGGAGACATTCCACTGCCTTTTCCTGGCTCTACTGTCTTTACGCGCTGGGTCTGCTTTTACCGGAGCAACTCGCAACTCTGATGTTGAAAAATGTCAACAAAACAACTCTAACCTAGGCTATAAATGTGGCTGTTGAGGAAGCGCAGCAGGGTGATGTGTACGTTCGGCACAAGAGTCTTATGTTAGCAAGCTAACATTTGCTAACCAGCACAAAACGCAAAGTACAGCTGAGGTGATGGCAAAGTCATTAGTTCTGCAGGTATGTGGTGATAAACCACAGAGGTCCAGGTGGGCCAGAGTGGAGAGGTACTTTTTAGACTTAACTTTTACATTTTTACTACCGTTTGCAAATCTGGCAGGTCTATGATGCTTTATAACAAAATAATAAAGATGCCATGCCTAGCCTGAAGCAGACAGAGATTTCAGAAGGTTTATACATCAGTGAGTCCAGCTTTGTAGTTGTCACAGTTTGTTTTTCATTTGATTTGTCAGTTCTGGTGTGTGCACTGAAGTGCCCGACAGCATCTCAGTTAGTGTGGATGGGACACCCTTTTCTGTTGCAGCCCCATTTTGTAAGTTCCTTTAAAAAAAATCATATCTAATACGGCTTTAATAATACCAACAAGTACATTATTCTACAAATAATCGCAATGAAACCCACCACTTTCACCTGGCCTTCCAGGTTCTCCTTTTTGTCCTCCATCACCCTTCGGTCCCGGAAGGCCAGCAACACCACGGCCACCTGGAAAGAAGCATACGGTATGTGATCTACTGATGGACATGGCATGCTGAATAATGCACACAGACAGTGCCGATGTAGGCTTTATACCAGTCAGAAGTCTCAGTTTTAAGTAGTTTAGACCACACACGTATGTGACTAATGAATATATTTCAATCACAAATCCTTGGAAGTCCAGCTGAACAAAATTAGTAAATTCTGATGTTAGAGCCTACAATGCTCATTACATCCCACTATACTGAAGTGCTGCTCTCAAAGCCTAAAATGAAAGGTTTATCCTGAGGGTGGTGTTTGAGGAAAGGTCAATAAAGTCGAGAGGAGTTATTTCTCTGGAAGTTTCTCAATAAATCTGTTTATTAGATTTAGATTTTTTTTTTTTTACCAATCGAAATTTAGGGTTGATGGCAGCAGGAAAGGTCATGGTGTCATCAAAATCCTTTAGACCCCTTCACCCTTTATATTAGTCAGTTAACTGTTCATATATATATATGAAATTGTTTGCAAAACATCTATAAACATTATTTAGATAGATAGTTAATACTCTGTCAATGGTTAATAATTGGTTTCTGGCCCATCTATCTATGTAATATTTATAGATGTTTTGCTAACAATTTTTTAGAGGTTAACAAATAATTTGGTAATTATTAACAAATACATAATATGGTATATAAAATGTTATAATGTGTGCGACAATAAACTGATGATAAATAGTTTACTAAAGTAATCAGAATGTAATTGTTATTGTCTCTTATCAGCTGTGATACAATATATAACTCATTGTTAACATTAAAATAACTATTAACTAAGTTTATTTAACTCATTTATAAATGATGGTTATTAATATAAAGTGTTACCAATTTATTGATTGCTGTCGGGATGTAATGAGAATTTCAACAAATAAAATAAAAATGTTTTTGAAGAAGATTACCAGCTTTAATATGTAATTTTATGGCAGTCTTTTGGCAGACGTTTTTGTCTTTAAGGATATCAGAGCAAACATTTTCAAGTGAGGCACAAGGGTTAGATATACTGAGTCTAAAAATACTTGTTAAAATATCCACCATGTAAGTAAGTAACAATAGAGAGGACATGACCTCAGTGTCCTCACTGTTAGAGACAGCCCTGTCTGGAGCAAAGAGTTGGACAGACAGATTGTTCGTCTGCCATTTGTTCCTGTGCAATGTCAAACATATTGAAACTATTAGCAAATCATACACACACTAACAAGGGTTGCTAAAGGTCATTATCACTAATTGTAAGTTTGATCAAGGACTCAGAGGTGGTGGGGTTGGGTGATGGCAGACCTATTGGAAAACATCTGCCTCAGACTGGTAATTTGTCGGCTTTGAGTAAAAGTCCACCCTGATAGAGATTTCATACAGGAAATGTCAGTGCGCTGACTAAGTTGCGAGGGTATGTGAAATAATGGCTGCAGCCCATCCATCAGCTGGTTTTCATCAGCCGTCTGACAAGAGATGACAGGTCATCAACGGCGGGATCATCGCCAGACCTGCAGCTGAAAGCTAATGTCTCCTGCTGCACATATATGCACCTTCGCTAAATCAGTTGTAACCAAATGAACTTTTTACACTGAGAATCTTTGGTTGCTAAACACGACCACACTTTTCATATTTAATTGATTAACTTCAGCTTCTAACTTTATTTTTTAATTGCTTAAGGTAGACACACACACACACACACACACACACACACACACACACACACACAGACACACACAGACGTGTATCCTACCTGGGGTGACGCTGATGTTTGTCAGTTTTCCCTCGAGGTTGAGGGTGCTGGTGTTGAGCAGGTTCAGGTCAGACCGCAGCCTGCCCAGTTGACCCTCCTTTCCACACAGGCTGGTGACCTGTTGTCATGGCGACCAACAGAAACATAACTGTGATGTTAAAGCAACATTGGTCTGGTTTGACCAGTAGTTCATTGTGGCTAATGTTAGCTAATGTTAACACATTTTTAGATAGATATTGGAACTGTTTCTTGACAAATAACAGTATCCATCTACCCAGTAGCTCTGTGCAGCCCCTCTGGCTGGACTGTCTGTACTGTACAGATATGATGGTACCAAACCTAGAAACCTCACTGGAAGATTGCCTGATTTTGCCAATTGATTATTGTCCTGATACCAACATTTTATATGATAGCCCTGGGACAACAACTGCCTCAGCCAATCAACGTTTGTGATGTCATCACAGAGAGCCCGGCTGCCAATGCAAAATTTAAGAAATAAAATGGCTGTGCAAAATTGCTTATTATTTTACATTAGTGTGCCACTACAGCTTTGTTATGATGATGATGTTGAAATGCATATTTGCTTTTTAGATTAGCATTTTTCGACCATGGAAGTAAGGTAACATTAGCTCCCATAGGTGAGCTAAGAGTTAGCCAGGCTGCTACCAGCCAAAACTGATGATCATTGATATTATTCAAATTGAAACAATCCGAAAGTAATACTTAGACGTGGATATTGTTATAGCGTGCTTAGCTAATAGCTAAAAAAACAAATACCTTGCGAGCTAGCAAGCAACAAAGCCAATACTAACAAAACATTTAATGTGTACTTTAAATCAAATATTAATATTTGACTCAAAAAGACATTTGATTTATTTTCATATTTAATTATTTATATTCAGCAATTCTATGGGCAATGCTGCAGGAAACAAGCAACAGTGCTGAGGCAACTCCTAGGGTACTGTTGAACATCAGTAGTTGCCCGTTGTATTGCTTTGTCTATCGCTATCCTTGGGTTAGGGATACTCTGGGCAATTTAGGGGCAATATTGAAAAAGCAGATATGACCTCAAGTCATCATTGCTTTATTCTCTGCTACATGATTTTGTCTTCAGACCATCAGATGAATGTGGCTATATTCACATGGTCTGTGACAACAACCACTTGGCAAAATCAAGATAAGAGAAATAAAGGAATATTCCCAGCCTGTAGCTCTTCATGAAACCACACCTTGTTGTTAATACATTTCTGCTTTTTTGCAGATTATAGAAAGGATGCAAATTAGTGATCTTCAGAGGTTCCAGTCTTAATGCTAAACGTGGCTAACATCCTGGCTCCAACTCTGTAGTTAACATCCAGACATGAGCTTGATATGGTTCTTCTCATCTCACACAGGAAAAAGTCTATTTCCTAAAACGTTGAAGTATTTGTAATGATCCAATTCATGGTAATTATTCCAGGGCCTTACAGTTACTTTTTGTCATTGATAAACTGGATAAATAGAGCTAAAGTACATTAAAAACTAAACCGAATGTGAGCTGAACAAAAACCAAACTGAACTATATACTCTGAAGCTATATACAGAAGCTACATTCAGTAAAATGTTGTATATAAAAAGCAGGAGGACCTGGCTCTTCAGGGCCGTTAGGTTATCCCTCAAGGTCTTGGTTTCTTGACTGTTGTTGTAGAGGAGAGTTTGGATGTTGTCAGTGCCCTGTTTTCCATCCAGGAGAATGTCATTAGAGATCTGTTTCTCCAACTTGGTGTTAGATAGTGAAGACCCCACCGTGAAAACTGGGACAGGGAAAAAAATAACAAGCATGTTTCATCAGTAACTTCATTCACTTTGAGTTTGATAATACATAATACAAACTGGTGTAGAAATAATCTTGATTATCTTCAATATATCACATTTAAAAATAAATATTTGATAACAAATAATACTATCTGTATGCAGTCTTACCTTTGTGAATGAGAACGGCATTAAGAATGGTCTGCAAGATGAGGTAAATAACAATCACATATAAACACCACTGTCTTCTGGACCTCGCTGGCTTCAGATCTGAAACACATACAGGAAACTACATTTAAAACACCAGAATGTGATCAATCTCCTGCAGCAAACTTGCATCTTGGGAAGGTCATTTCAGGAGACAAAAAGTAGCCTGGTTCATCCAGCTGATACAAATGCTTTTATAAATTTGAAAGCTCCGAGCATGAAACATTTGGACAACCAGTGGAAAATGTCAGCTGTCAATCACGATGACAACCTCGAGGGAATGGAGATAGGTTTCTTTTTGTTGGCAGAAAAGTCATGAAAGTGACATTAGACCAAACTGGTTATGACTGAGAGGTAAACTACTGTCCCCTCTGAAGGTTTCAGAGGTGCTTGTGTGTGGTTGTGAGTCGGCAGGGGCCTGCAGGTTAGAGAAATATGTAATCAGTAGTCAGTGATGGTTTTGTTTCATTTTAATTCAGAATGCATTAAATCTTAGAATAGCAATTAGAGGAGTCTCCATATTTTAAGCAGTTGCAACAACCCTGTCTCATAGATATCGTGTTTATACAACTCATTTACAACAGCAAATATGTTTTGTAAAATTATGTGAATTACGTTTTCTATTAATATAATGAGGAGATTTTATTATCTGATAAGCTGCAAAATGTTGCTGAAAGTACTATCTGCAAAACCTTCACTATGTCATTTATTTTTTTCTACAATATCTGCTCTTGTAATGAAATACTACTGATTACGTTTTTTTTGTATGTTTAGGTACTCACAGCACTTGGTTAAATTTAAGGAAAGATGATGCAAGAGCCACAACATTTTTACTTTATTAACTTTCGACTGAAATCTTTGGAAAGATTTCAAATGCTTAAATAAATATATATCAAAAAGAAATAAAGCGAAAAATGTTACACATTGTTACCTATAACCTTGTTAAAGTCAACACCATTGACCATCACATCCTATTTAATTGGCATTAAAGGAACGTCACTAAGCTGGTTTAAGTCCTATTTATCAGATCAATCTCTGTTTGTACATGTTAACGATGAGTCCTCTGTGCACGTCAAAGTTAGTCACGGAGTTCCACAGGGTTCTGTACTTGGACCAATTCTATTCACCTTATATATGCTTTCTTTAGGCAATGTTCGTAGAAAACACTCCATAAACTTTCATTGTTATGCAGATGATACCCAATTATATCTATCGATCAAGCCAGATGAAACCAACCAGTTAACTAAACTTCAAGCATGCCTTAAGGACATAACAACCTGGATGACCTGCAATTTCCTGATGTTAAACTCAGACAAAACTGAAGTTATTTTACTTGGCTTTGAACGCCTCCGAAACAAATTATCTAATGATATAGTTACTCTAAATGGCATTGCTCTGGCCTCCAGCACCACCGTAGAGAATATGGGAGCTATCTTTGATCAGGATATGTCCTTTTACTCCCACATAAAATAAACTTCAAGGACTGCCTTCTATCATCTATGTAACATTTAAAAAATCACTCACATCCTGTCTCAAAACAATGCAGAAAAAGAAATTACTGCAACTCCTTATTATCAGGCTCCTCTAAAAAATATCTTAAGTCTCTCCGGTTGATCCAGAATGCTGCAGCTCGTGTACTGACAAGAACTAGAAAAATAGATCATATTTTTCCTGTATTAGCTTCTCTACACTGGCTCCCTGTAAAATCCAGAATATAATTGAAAATCGTCCTCCTCACCTACAAAGCGCTAAACGGTCAGGCCCCATCATATCTTAAGGAGCTCATAGTACCCTATTACCCCACTAGAGCACTGCGCTCACAGAATGCAGGGTTACTTGAGGTCCCTAGAGTCTCTAAAAGTAGAATGGGAGCCAGAGCCTTCAGCTATCAAGCTCCTCTTCTGTGGAACCAGCTCCCAGTTTCAGTCCCGGAGGCGGACACCCTCTCCACATTTAAGAGGAGGCTGAAGACTTTCCTCTTTGATAATGCTTATAGTTAGGGCTGGCCCAAGGCTGAGCACTCACACTCTTAGCACTGGCTCTGCTCCAAATGACCTACGCTACTCTTACAACAACTGGCTCTAGAGAGGGCCATTCGCATTTTTGCGTCGGCCACCGTAGCTCTCCTACACGCTTGGCACACGGAAGAAACTTCAGATGGTTGCAATCTGCAACCACACCGCTAGATACCGCCAGATCGTACACACTGGACCTTTCAGAAATTACCTGAATGATAAATCAATTATGAAAATGATTGCCAAATAATTTCCTGATGATCGATCAGTTCTAGCTCTAGTACATACACTATAGAGTAAGTGGGGGGTCAGTGCAAGTGTCACTGGCTAATATTTATTTTCAAGTTGTCCTAATTTATCAAATTATCATTGAAGCAACTTCTAAACTTTGTAGAAAGTCTTGAACAGGCTTGTCCATTTAGACCTTTTGATAGCAGTGTCTGTCTGGTGTAATATTGAGAGCTAGCAATGAGCATAACTTGATAACATTTTGAAATTATCTGGCACAACAGGCTTTTATCACAAAGACATTTTGACATATCACTGTAGGTGGAGTTAAGACATCTTCCAAACTTTGTCAAACTTCTTAAAGGCCTTTTGATTCATTCATATGTAACCCCTGACATAAAATGTTTGCCATGGCTGTGGTTGGAAAGAATAATTAATATGTCAACTATTATGAGTAGTTATGTCATTACACCCTAAGTGACAGGATCCATTAGATTGTTGGGAACTCCCCTCTACCACTAAAACAAGCTTGTTAACATGGTTGTTTTTTTCACATTCACTCACACGCCTTTTTAAAGACATTTAAGATTTATTTCATTATTTACCTATGTTTTTTGTAGTGTGTTTGTATGTGTTAAAACCTTTTCTGTGTATAATATGATAACCTTATGTATTGTGTGTTGTGGTGCAGTTTTCTGTGTTCCTATAAACTCAACTAAAATAGTCTTTAGTCACTTTAATTTCAGGAGACATTTGCAGCAGAACCCTCAGAAACAGGAAAGATGAAATTGTGCTACCACCTACTGGTCACGGCTGCCATTTCATTCACTCTCAGTTGCAGCTGATGTGGTTGAAAACCGAAGAAGATTTTAATTTGTACAATTGACATGACAATGCTTCCTTTAACAACTGACATGAGAAACAATACAACCTTACTCCTACAAGTATCTATTTTAAAACAACATGAACATCTTGTTTGCTCACAGTACAACTAATTTCCACAAAATACGTCTTTCATTCGGGTGCTGTGTGAGGACATTTCCTGACTGACAGCAGATTCTGTACACTTTTCCACATCAGCTTGGTAGACAAGCTCTTTTTGTGTTACTCAACCTGAAAATAACTTTGGAATCTTCTCCTCATTGTCACTGTCTGACTTTAAAGCTGCAGTTGGTAACTTTGAGCAAATATGATATAAAAAAAAGTATTTTTTATAAAACTGTCACTATACCCTGACAGTAGTGCATAGGACAGATAATCTGTGAAGAAATCAGAGTTCAGCAGTCTCTAGGCAGCTGTCAATCGCAGCTCTGATCAAATGTGTGTCTGCTGGATACATAAATGGTGAATGTGTATTTATACAGTGCTTTTCTAGTCTTCTGACCACTCAAAGCACTTCACACTACATGCCAACATTTATACATTCACACAAACACTGATGAATCTAAATACTCATTCCCACACCGATGTCCTTCAGGAGCAATTTGGGGTTCAGTACGTATCTTGCCCACAGACACTTTGACATATGACCTACTTTGCCTCTGAGCCACAGCCACCCCGTGACTGTTTGCTAACACGTTTGCCACAATAACTTTATGAGCTATGTCAGTGTTATGTTTACAGCTTGCTACGCTGCCCGCAAGGGGCCAAAAAACAAATGCAGGTTTAATCTTCTTAGTTCCACCTATGTTTAATAAGTGAAAACATGTGCTATGAGAGAGGTTTGTTGACTGCTCTGTCCAAACACTGTGGAGGTGGGGGGAGAATAGAAACTCATTTGGTAATTCATTACTTCCCCTGGGTGGAAATGCTCTCAATAGTAAATTCCTTGATGTTGAAAACAATTACAAACCTTTTCTTACTTTGACAGTAAAGTATCTATAAAAATGTTCATTGTGACTTATAGTTTATACCAACACAGTGGGCCTACATGTGTATTCTTGAGTTTTAGAAGTTTTACTGTTTTCAGCATGTACATTGCTGCCATAACTACCATACACTGACGTTTTAGATACATAAATATACACAGTTCATCCCTGTCAAAATACCAGAGAGCAGTGGTAGAAGCTCTGATTGGCCAGAGCCCTGAAAACTTAAAGCAGCCAGCCAATCAGTGTCCCAGTTGCTGTTCAATAGTTTGGATTTTAATTACATTTTATAGGTTGCAACATCAAGAGCTAAAAATGGAAATACTAAATAAAAACTGTCAATGTTTATACAGGAAACAAGATTGATTTCATTTCATTTCAAAATTTATTTTGAACATGTAAAATAACAAAAAATTTAAAATAAAAAAAGAGAATGATCATACAAACAAGTGGACAGCCAGAAAAAAAGTAGTATTTACATACAAGGAAAAGCATAAGTAAAATAAATTGTCAAACACTTGATGCGTTGGTTTACATATTCGAGAAGGAGTGAGAAGAAGTTCAAATTTATTTAATCCCACTCCTTCTCCATAAATCATTCAGAAATTAATGATTATTTTATTTATAATTAATAATTATTAATGAATTAATAAAAATAATTTGTTTTGAACTATGGAGCACCTCAAAGATCTGTTCGCCACCATCTTATTTTCAATGTATATGCTTCCATTAAAGACCTTTTAATTCTTTGTTATAATATCTATTTAATTTATTTGGATTACACTGCAAGCTGTAATTTTCAAATGTGATGATCTCAGCAATATAACTAACATAAATTACTGCCTGGACTGTAGGGTCCAGACCTGGATGTCACAAAATGTTCTAAATGTGGGGTGTTCTGGTGGCTGAGTGGTTAAGATGCATACCATATAACCATCATTTAAATAGAATAAGACAGAGAGGTCCATATTATTAGCCCCAAGAGTGTTCAAAAAAGGTCAAGAAATATTTCTCGAATACACCGATTTTAATTAATTTTAATTGTTGAGAAATAAATCCATGTTTTCTTTCTGTTATCATTACATTATACTCCTGCTGAGGAGCTATAACTCATCTGCAGATGGTTAAAAAGTTACAACCTATCAGGAACAGTGAAGCAAATGAGAACATGTCTGAATTGTTGTGTCCATGTAGTAACTTTAAGTTAAGGTTAAGTAATTAAACTCCTGTAAATCTGGTTACCATGTTTTCTCTCACAAGTCCAAATCTATTTGATTTGAAAGGTTTCATTCTTTCTGTCATACTTTACTGTAATACTCACCCTCAGGTGTGAAACTGTAGAGATCAGTCCTGCTGAGCGACATGTCAAACAGCGGGTTACTCTGGGTGAAGGAGATATGATCCCTCTGGTCCGCTGATGTCTCCATCCTCTCTAGAGTCCACAATCACCTTCACCTTCTACTTCAGGAACTCTTATAACATGCAGTGCATGATGTTGGGGAAACACAAATATCCCCAGATTGCAACAGAACCTCTCTTCGAAAAAAACTCACACGTATTAAAGTAGAGGAAGGAACTACATCTGATTTGTAGCTGAGGTGGCCAAAATTCAGCAACACAACACCCATGTTTGGCAGTACAGCTGGTGAGTAGAATGAGGAAGTTGTTACTCTTAACCATGTATGCAACATGGCCTTGCAAAACAGTAACAGAAATCATGCTCAGTATCTTTCATCACATTAGAATGACTGGTGAAATTATCCATCCATCCATATTATCATTTCTATTATTATTATTGACAATTTGGCCATCATGTCCACTGGTTTAACTTGTACTGAAGCAACTAGACAGGATCACATAACAATCTACAATAGAGGAGTAAAAGGTAAGTTAAGAAAACGCACACCTCTCTGTATATTTTCATCTTCAGTAGGAACCAATGGACTTGGAGCTGAGAGCTGCAGACCATCAGTACATGTATGAATATAAAATATAGAAAATCCCAGCACAGAGCAAAAACTACAGAATAGAAAAACATATTATATAAATGTATATATATGTGCAACCCAATAACACACAAAAGCTTGTAATAGAAAAAAAATACATACAACATACGACAAACAACTAAACTGCATAACCACAATATGTTCTGAGGGAAACATATTTTCTCCTGTATTACGGTCACAGTTTTAAACAGTTTTAAAGACGTGATTAATATTCTCAATTGCAATAAAGCAAAACAAAAAAACACAACAAAATGACTTAGTTAGGTTTACTAAAAAACGCCATGGTTGGTCTTATATAAACTATTATGTAAACTTAGTTCAATACGTACGGAAACAATGTAACATAAGTATATTAAACACGTCACAGACGTCACTAATGTAGCTTACAAAAAGTTCTGAGCCGGCCCGTTCTCATTTCCAGGTCATCACACACCGAGGTTTTGTCACGGCCGTCGGTGTGAAACCTAACTGGTAATGGTAAATGGAAACCTAACTATAGTGGTTTTGTTGCCTAATCCTAAAGTGACCCAAGTGATGTGACAAAGCGGTGGTATGTGACGAGTTGGGATGAGAACGTGTTGTCTGAGAGTAGCATTTTCATGTGGATGCATTTACATTGTAGTCAGTACAGACTTCATGGCATACAAATGATACACTTAAAGCAAGAACGGCGTTCTTATTACACGCTTTTGCCTTGCACATTACCGTGTCTTACTTTTGTGTGTTATTGGGTTGCAAATATATGCAACCCAATAACACACAAAAGCATGTAATAAACTGATCATTGACAGTGACTAAAATAAAAGAAATGCAAATTTGATTAAAACAATGTAGTGAGGATAAAAAGTATAAATAGAGGAAAATCCGAGAAACATAATATTTATTCACACAGTCTAACTGTGCCTGAGATACAGTAGTTTCATATGCAGGAGAAGAGGAGGAAAACGAAAAGAAGAAGTCACATCACGTCTTCCTTCTGTTTCCTCATGTAAGCTTTTATGGCTCTAAATTTCCACTTGTCTCAGCCTTAATTTCTCATTTAATTTCTTCTTTTCTTCTTTGACCCTGGCAAAAGTAGGAATTGAAACGTATTCCAGTGTACTCTCAGTTATTGTTGTTGATAAGTTAAGTGCCCACTGAGCAATTTGATGTTGAAACTATATTTCATTAGATGTTTATTATACGCCTATTTGTCTGTAGACGGTTAGTTGAGATTAAGGTTATTCAAGGTTGAAAAGTTAAAGTTTAGTAGACGTCTAGTCTTAGTTTAGATGTTATTTTAATCTCTGAAGATATGACAAAAAATAAACAGTTGTACTGTAAACGTGGGGGTGTGCAGTGCTTATGTTAAATAGTTTTTATGCATTTTTAAAATATGTAATGATGTTTTAAAATATGGTCTAAAGCTGGGCTATATGTAGCCAATAAATGCTGGTCTATATCAGAGCTATAATGCATAGATGCAACGTTAAAAAGACGTCTATTACTCAGTGGATGTGTTTGGACTAAAACTTGGATGGGGAATAAATGAAGGTGTAGAAATGTTGTGAAAGTTGAATATGATCCAGTGGACTCCAGAAAAGGAAGAGAAGAGCTCTCACACACCTAGAAACCCTGCTGCCCTCAAGTGACCAAAAAAGGAACCAATAAATAAAGTTTTACTTATTTCCTTCTTCCCTGGTAGAAGGTAAAAAGGTCAAATGTTCTTCTCACACCGTCTCATTTGAACACAATATGTTGAATCATTTCATGGGCTGATTTTTTAAACATAATAGTCCTTTCACAGCATATCTTTGACCTGTCATAGTAGTAATAGTTTGACTTGTCATAATCTTACTAACAGCATTAAAGATGCACCATTCTACTCTTGTGTCCCAGTAAGACATGACAGTAGCCAGCTTTCTGTTCAAATTTAGAGCAAAGCAGAAACATTTTTAAATTTAAAAATTAAATGAGCTCCTGTCAAACTGTGGAAAACATGATGGAATTATGCCTATATGTTTGTTTTGTGTATTAATTGAGTGATTACCTCACCTACAGTATACTTACATATGATCAAACAAAACAAATTAAAACTAATAAAAATAAGTTTGGAAGCAAAAAAGAACCAAATTGAGTTTAAGAAACTGTGAGTGAAAAATCATAAACTCAACTAAAAGATGCTAACTGTTAAAAGACCAACGGAGCCACAATATATGGCATCAAATGTAACATTACAATTTGTCATCTGAACACTATAAAACTCACTATGCTGAAAATTGTTTATGCAATTAAAGTTGCTTGTAAGAGACACTAGGAAGTCATAACAAGCTTATGATTATCACTGTAGGGTGTCTTGTTGGTCCGTGGGGAGAACCTCACCAGTGGAAACGTGGAGCACAATGTACAAGGTGACACCAGTAACAGTGCAGGAACACACATCAATGAATCTACTGCCTCAGTGCATGCTGGGACAGTTTCAAACACACCCACCTTGTGTAACCGCAATCACATGATCAGCACTCACCAGTCATGTGAATGCTGCTCATGGTTTCCTGATAACAGCATGTTAGCCTGAATTAGAAGAACTGAACCCTGGACTCATACACCTCCAGAGACCCCTCACACCCTGGGGAACTGTTTCATCTTCTCCCCTCTGGGAGGCGCTACAGAACGCTGTATGCTAAAACAACCAGACACCAGGGCCCTGTTCTTTGTACATGGATAACCCAGTTTTTGGTTCTTCAGAGCTGTTTAATATACTGTATATCTGGAACTGTTGTCAGAGCAACAAATCCTTAAACCCAAACCTGCAAAAGGGCTTAAAGCTCATTGACAGTTAGCTGGATCATGACCCAGACAGTTTACTGTGAACCACATACATGAAGTCATTTCTGAAGAGGGCAATGCTCTAAGCCACCAGATCATCCCAGGAACTCTCACCTTTTGCCCTGTCTGCCTTTTGCAATAAACCTTCTTAAACTGCCGTCTGAGTCTGTGTGCTGCATTTGGGTCCGCTCGTTGCCAAACCCAAACAAGTGTGCTCTTGTAAAGAAATTAAGGCAACTTGAGTAGAGAGTTGAAAGAAAGAATACAATATGATCAGCATTCATATTATTGGTTGAGTCCCTCATCATGTGATGAGGTAGGTGTGATGGGAACCCTCCCAGCATGCACTGGGGCAATAGGTTGACATAAATAAATAAAAACGTATTAACTCTCATTTTATGTGTGTTCCTGCATTGTAATGTGTATCATTTTATTCTAAATTGTGCTCCACAATGTTCCCACTCTGTTAAACATTATTACCAGTGAATGTGGTCAGACTATGAGTGAAGATAGTGCATGATTGGTGAATGAGCACGCAAGAGACTTTTATGTGATAATCACAAGACTACTACGAAAAGGAAACCTACAAAATCATCTTTAATTGCATCGTGAACATTTTACACCAAAGAGAGTTCTGCAGTTACTAATTTAATAGCCGACATTTTAGATTACAAATGACAAATTCCCACTTTAATGACAAATGAAATATCCTTTGCTCTGGCTCCATTGATCTTTTAGTGGAGTTCATTTATTTTTGCTCAGTATCTCATATATTTAGTTGTATGGTTTATCATAGTATAGGTAACTCTTCATTATGAAAATATAAAAATAAGTTAAAAAAATGTTTTACCGTTGGTAAAATAATTTAGCTGACTTACTGGATCATTTAATTCCCAGCCAACCCTACCTGTTAAACTCTTTTCTTTCCACTAGTTGGGGACAGCATTGTTAATGCCAGTTCACAGTGTTTCTGTGGAGTATAGGCCATGGAACTGGTCAGTGGTCAGCCAGTTCCTCCTCTACCTCCTCTGTCTGTTCCAGTGTACTCTACTGTTTTTACTCCCTTTACCTCCTTCTTGTTTATGTATCATGGACCCATCACTAGTTCTGTCTTTTCCACCCTTAACATCAATGGCTGCTCTCTCCATCTCTTCAAGGGGTGTTGAGCAGAGGTGGAATTTAACTAAGTACATTTACTCAGTTACTGTACTTAAGGACACATTTTCAGGTACTAGTACTTTACTCGAGTACTACTTTCTACTTCTACTCCACTACATCTCAGAGACAAATATTGTACTGTTTACTGCACTACATTTATATGACAGATTTAGTTAATTTGCAGATTAAGATCATTAATATAAAATATAAATTAACTAATAAATGATTATTATAGATTATCCTACCAGCAATATATAAAGTAATTAAAATGAGCTCCACCTTTACCAGCTGTAACATTAAGGTGATGAACATATTAAAGCATCTGCCACTGAGAAGTGGAGTCAAATTCCTTGTATATGTATATTACTGTAAGTTCATCCTGACACAGTATTATACTGTATAGGTGGCTGATTTATTTCACATGTGTTACTGTCATTGACCACTAGATGTCGCTCTGATATAATGTTCTCTAGTATTTGGGTTGTGGAAATCCAGTGTGAAGCACTTGTGTGATAATCAGAGTGATGAGGAGTTAACAGTCTAATGTCAGCAGATAAACAGGGTTCCTGACTGTCACCATGTTCCTATACTGGAGTCACACACAACACTTCTCTTTGCCACCATGGACCGAACATATTGCAGCTTTAAAGTCGTTATTATGAATAATAAATGTTCCTGAAATTTAGACTAAAGGCTTTTTTAATTTTGATTTCATATTAGTTTTTATTTTTCCCTTTCAGCCGTTTTGTCATTGATATAACAGCAAAAAAGTAAAGTAAAAAGTAAATCACACAGAGCAGACTCACTGAAGAACAGACTCCACTAATACAGGCCAGAGCTACTAACAGAGACCTCTTCTCTAACCTACCTGTATATTCAACACATTCTCACTCCCAACGCGTCAAATACCGCCGTGCGTAAAGGTCTCCGGTACCTATAGGGGCACGGACACAAGTGGCGGTATTTGACGAGTTAGGAGTGAGAATGTGTTGGTATATTGGCCTCTATACCTCTAGAACAAAGACATTACATCAGGCTGAGAGGGAAGGCAGTATGTCCTTAGTTTAGTTCATCTGTACCTGCAGGGCTCAGTGGTGCTACAGTATATTATACTGTATATGATGTGTGTTCATACCAGACAGCAGGGACGGTTCACACTCTGTGATCAACAGCAGCATCTCTATGTGAGGCCTCAGAGCTCGTGCACAGGGTCAACATCTGAAATAGGTGATCAGATCAGATCAGAGAAGGAAGGTTCATGTCTGAGTTTGGTGCGTTTAATAACTAAAAGTTTCCCCCTGTGCTGGAAGATCTGCGCTCATCTCTAATTATTATTATTATTATTATTATTATTATTGTCATTAAGAAAATCTAAATATGCATATTAATTTATGCACAGCTTATTCAATTCAAATGCGTTTATTTTAAAACATGTATTTCATAATAAGGGAACGATTATAAAAAAGGTGTAAAACGTGGATTTTTTTTAATTTGGAATAATGTGTAATAATCCCCTGCCATGTCCTAACACATGTCTCTAATAGGTTATTATAGATGACACCAGAGGCTACTACAACGAACGTCTGTGTATTGTATTTATTTTAACAAAATAAATATTACTTTTTACTTTTCGATCCATTGAGTCGTATGTTTTGCTGCGATTATTCCCTATCCTTTATTTTTTCCTTTAGATGCATCTTCGTGCAGACAGTGACACCAGATCAGATGATCTTTGATTGAATCTTAATCTTCAGTGTAAACGCTATACTGTGGAGAAACAGTCTCTAAATGAGAGGAGCTGACCGACTGACAGCGTCTTCATCCACGAACAGCTCTTATCAGCCTCACCTCACAGTGCGCGTGTGTTTGGCCTGCGAGCTGGCTAATCCCAGCAGCAGCAGCAGCAGCACCGTGCAGGAAAACCTTCTTATTAGAAGTGAAAGCTGTTTCCTGTTTAACTGTCTGTCAGTTTGTTGATAGCATAAGTAGAGTTTTGGACGATTATGGTCCTCATAATTAAATCTTCACATTAAATATGATAATAATTATTATAAATAGCAGAATGATTTCCAAAATATATGTTTATATTTGGTTATATTTATCTAAAACAAAAGAATAATACCACATAACACTATATACACAACCAGATATTAGGAATATTATAAAAATAACACAGATGCACATAAAAAAAATCTGCCCAGACTTCTGTATTGTAAAAAAAAAAAAAAAAATCTCTTTGAGTCCCTGGAGGACTATTATAGAATTATTATAGGAATATTATAGTGACACTAAATGTCATTGCGGGAGCTTGAGAAATACTTAAAATCACTGAACATACCAGATAGGAAATTATTATTAGTAAAATTATGGAGAATTTCTGTATTTGTCCGTTGTTGGTATGAGAGGCGCACTATAAGGCTTAAATAAAACAAAGGCCTTAATATGAATTACACCAATTAAGTTGTTCCTTCATGCAGTCTTCTCTGTATTCCAGGCTTTCTATTAACACCTTGAAACCGCTCCTCTTGTCTGTTATGTTCCATTTATTATCCTATCGGCCCACTTTGCGTGCACTTTGATGAAGGGTTTGGCGCGGTGATGGTGACAGAGGCTTTGAGTCGCTTTTCTCCCGCAGCTCGGTGATGAAAGTCCGGCTGATCAGGCGGAATACACAGTAATTAAAACCTATCAATTATCCGCCGGCAGCTTCTCGATAAGAGCGCGCTTTTTCCAGAGCTCGGCCTGGGAAACAATACCGACTTGACAATAGTGGCTGTACCTCAGGGAGAATGGACGTTAAATGGACGCATATGAAGATATAGGAGGTGTATACAGTTTGGATATGAAATAGGGAGATGGTTAGTGGTATAGCTGTGGGCCTATTCTCCATGATGACACTGTGACGTGATTGGGTTTGTCTTGTGTGCACGTGCTTGTGTGCCAGAGATAAGCAAAAAAAAAAAAAGGCCCCTGTACACCAAAGTATTCACCATCCTGTAGTGTAAGATGTTAAAGCAGGACGCATCAGCTGCTGGGAGGTCACACCAGAAAATTACCAATTCGTGAATTAAAGTGTAAATGTTGTTGTTTCACGCGCAACTTCCGTCAATCCCTCCGCGCGCGTGTCCGATTCAAAGTCAACTACCTGGAGGAAGTGAGGTGAGCTGTGTGTGTGTGTGTGTGTGTGTGTGCGTGTGTGTGTGTGTGTGTGTGTGTGTTCTTGTACAGCTACCTTTGTGAGGACCAATTTGAGTTTTAGACCTTCAGAGTGAGGACATTTTTTCAAACAGACCTTCAAAGGCCTGTTTGAGGGTTCAAACTTGGTTTTAAGGTCCAGGTTAGAATTAGGTCTAGGTTAGGGTTAGTGTAAGGGTTGGGGTCAGGCATTTAGTTGTGATGGTTAAGGTTAGGGTAAGGGGCTTGGGAATGAATTATGTCAATGAGTGTCCTCACAAAGATAGAAGTACACGGCTGTGTGTGTGTGTGTGTGTGTGTGTGTGTGTGTGTGTGTGTGCGTGCGTGTGCGTGCGTGCGTGCGTGTGTGTGTGTGTGTGTGTGTGTGTGTGTGTGTGCGTGTGCCAGTGATAATCTCTTGTTTGGTTGCTGCTCGCTGCTCCACAGACTACCCTCTTGGCTCAGAGACGCCTGACATTATTGGACGTCGTCACCCCTTGTCCAAAAGTGTCCCGGTCGGTGATTGGTCCGCTGCGCTTTGGATGTTATTCATGCACCTCCGGTTGGTGTGTGTATGAGTTTGTGTGAGTGTATGTGAGAGTGTGTGTGAGTGTGTGTGCGCGCATGGTGATGTGATGTATGGACTTTGTGAAGATCCGACTGTCATCCAGCGGTGTAAAGCTCTGGGTGTGTGAGAGCAGCTCGTATAATAGCAACCATATAGTCACCCACCATGACGCGCCGGAGCGCCTTTACGCAGCAGGATTGTTCACAGTTTGCGAATAATTACACCAACCAGCAATATTTCGGAGAGAAAATAACTATGTTTTAGTGCTTTCCTGTTGTCATATTTTGGATACAAACGCAAGGAAAGTGGAAAGTGGATTGAAAGAAACCAGAAGCACGTTGTTGAGAGCAGCAGCAGCAGCGATGGAGGAGCAGCAGCAGCGGGATGTGAACAGCTCTGACAGCAGCGAGGCAGAGAGCAGCGTCTCTCCGGCTCACAGCCTGCCCTCACCGCCCATACTGCCGCTGCAGGCCGCCCAGCAGGCTCACAGGACCACCAACTTCTTCATAGACAACATCCTGCGCCCGGACTTTGGCTGCAAGAAGGAGCACGGCCTGCATGGCCCGCGGGAGAGGGCGCAGACCTCCGGCCGGGACCGGGAGCACCGGGAGCACCGGGTCCACCCGCCGGTCAGCAGGCCGAGTCTACCCGGGACACCGTGCCACGACTCCAACTGCAGCAGTGACAGCACCTCGTCCTCCTCCGCCTCCTCCACCTCTTTGGCGAGTCCCAAGAAGAGTAACGGAGGAGGAACCGCAGCCGCCGCCTCCACCGGGAGCAGCGGCGGAGTGAAAGCCGAGGAGAGGACCGGCGGCGGGGGGACTGGGGAGAACGGGTCCTCGTCGCTGGTGGTGCTGAACGGTACCGGGGCGTCCACACCGGAGAGCCAGCCGTTACTCTGGCCCGCCTGGGTCTACTGCACCCGGTACTCGGACAGGCCCTCATCTGGTAAGGCAATAGTTTCATGAAGACCAACCAAAACAACAACTCAAAACAAGCGCGCAGTGTGTTTTTTACTAATGGAGGAATTAAAGTCACACTATAGTTTTAATCCTTCTTTTTCTGACATACACACATTTATCCTGCATGGAGACGTTTTAATTCAGTGAATCATGTTTTAGAATATTTAAAGATCATAGCTAACAAATCTTGTTTTTATTTTATCTTTATAACCTAAATAAAACAAATTAAAAAATCATCTTAATCCTACTATGAAACATGTAGGCCAATATATGGTGTTTTAAATAAAAGGTGTTTAAAAACAAGAGTTAACCTTCCTTAGTGGATATCCTTTAAATTACTAATGAGTTCTTTGGGATATTACATTTATTAGATATTAAATATATCACACGCTCAAAGACGATTAATGCAAACTAAAAAAATAAACTGTTAATATTTTGTTTTATTTTTATTTTTTATTTGATCTTAATGGACCTATTGGACTTATTGAACACGTTTATAACAAATTATTCTAATAGTTAATAATTATGATTCTTCAGCTGCTGAATGAAAACAACACAAACGTTTCTGTGATTTTCTCTTCTTCTCTGCCGTGTGTCTTTAACTGCATCCGTGCATTTGCAAAATAAAATGAAATAAAGACAAAAATAAGAACTAATAGGTTTATATATTGTTTATGTGTTATAGGTTTCAAATAGAGAAGAACAAGCACGTGCAGCAGGTTGAGTCAGATATTATTATTATTATTATTATTATTATTATTCAGTTGTCTGACTTATTGAATAAATTCACTCTCTTTTCGACCCAATCTGTCTTGTTCCATTTACATAAGCAGTTGGCCAACATTGATCCTTTAGGATTATGATTGTACAGATGACAGCGTTACAAGCCGCTGTGTGTGACACGTGTTTGGGTTCAGGGACAGCAGACATTTTCTCTCCATATAAAGTCATTTTCCCACTGATGTCGGTGTGTAACCTGTTGGCTGTATATGAGCTGCTGTCACTAAAGCACGGCGGAATAAAACACAATGGAATTAAAGGTAAATAATGGCTATCAGCCCTCCTACAGGAGACATTTTGAATTCATTAACCGCCTGTTTGATTTGGGTCTGACTTCAGCCCCAATCACCAAAATACAAATCTATGTACAGTCTGTGTAAAATAATAATAATAATAATAATAATACTATAATAATATTACTACAATAATATTATTATAATAAAATACTCTACATTGAGCACATAGAGGCTCCCTCCTGAAACCCTTCATTTCAGTAGCCCTAACTGTCTTTCTTTTATTACATGATGTGGCCTTTATTATTATTTTTGTGGAGAAACACAACTAGCCTACTGATGAATCGGTTGTGTTTTAATTTAACGTATTTTATTATTTTGCACGACAACAAGAAGCCTAAAATAGTTATCCTTCGTATAAATATGTGTGTAATAATAAACAACATTATAAACGAATAGCCAACATCTTTTATTAAAGAATCCAGACATCATGTAACACCAGAGGACCATTGTTTGGATGGTGATGGTGTTGGAGAGATATTGCGCATTATTTGACTACAAGTCTGTGTGATAATATTAACGTATCATTGGCATTATTTATTATCATGTTAGTGTTTATTTACTTATAAATATTTATGTAAGAAAATGCAGTTAAGGTGTGTGGACGGTTTCCTTCATCCTGCTGCTCCTCTGTGTTCATTTACATTTACTGACTACACGAGCGCTTCTTCACAAATGATGCAATAATTGTGTAGCAGGGATTGTGTGCTGAATACCTGTGTGTGTGTGTGTGTGTGTGTGTGTGCTGCATTCATCCATGCAGTCCCAACTAGGCGGTAGAAGGAGAGTGTGTTAACGGGCTGATGCTCAGCTGCAGCATCTCTGCTGCTGGAACACACTGACACACTGGACATAATACAGCTACAAGCACACATATTCCTTTGGGATTATTATTATTATGATTATTATTACTATTGTTAAAATTATTATCATTATTATTATTACCATTAATATTATTATTATTATTATTATTATTACCATTATTATTATTATCAGCAGTATTATTATTATTATTATTATCATTACCATTATTATTATTATCAACATTATTATTATTATTATTATTATTACACTGTTACGACTAACCGAGATTGTTATAGTTTATGTTGACGTAGCTTATAACAACAACTAGGGCTGTTATTATTGTAGTTATAATTATGCTGATTATTATTATTATAATAATTCTTCCTATTCCACTAAAACAGTAGTAATAATAATAATAATAATAATAATAATAATAATAACTGTGTGTGTGTGTGTGTGTGTGTGTGTGTGTTTATTTGATTGCATGCAGGCTGATGTTGATGTGTATATAATCAGCTCCGATAGTGAAACTTGTATCTATTTGTGTCTGATGAATTATTGTTTATTCCATGCGCTGAATATTCATATTGCGCCCTCCTGTTCTTTCGCCCTTACTGCAGGCCCAAGGACACGGAAACTGAAAAAGTCGAAAAGCGGCAAAGAGGACAAGCGTCCGCGCACGGCCTTCACGGCCGAGCAGCTGCAGAGACTGAAGACGGAGTTCACGGTGAACCGGTACATCACGGAGCAGCGGAGACAGTCTCTGGCCACCGAGCTCAACCTCAACGAGTCCCAGATCAAGATCTGGTTCCAGAACAAGCGGGCCAAGATCAAGAAGGCCAGCGGCTTCAAGAACGGCCTGGCGCTGCAGCTGATGGCGCAGGGACTGTACAACCACTCCACCACCACCATCCAGGAGGACAAGGAGGAGGACAGCGACTGATCAGGGACTGTACAACCACTCCACCACCACCATCCAGGAGGACAAGGAGGAGGACAGCGACTGATCAGGGACTGTACAACCACTCCACCACCACCATCCAGGAGGACAAGGAGGAGGACAGCGACTGAGGACACGGTCCTGGTCCACATACACACTCTGTACAATGTAAATATATCATATCTAATTTAAGGATGAGGATGAGCTTCGTCTCCTCCTCTTCACAAGAGACTAGAGAGCAGAACAGACTGCAGACTGGGACTGACCTGCCACCGCAAAAACCAAAGATTTTATTGGGAATCAGAGCCTGGACACTTTCACAAACCAGAAAGAAAGAAAGAGAGAGAGAAGCAACACCCCCACATTTAGCTGATTTCTGTGAGCCCTGAGATGAGAGTGAAATGGACCCCCTTCCTCCATCTCTTCCACCTCCATCATGCAGCCGTGATAAACCCACAACGGCCTCCACATCCCTTCAGCTCATGTTGCTGGAGGTTGTGGACGAAGCTGCTGCTGCACCACCGCCCAAACACCACCCAAACACCACGAGAACAGTCACTGGCTTTATTACACTTTTGTTTTATTGTTTTTTTCTGGACCAACTGACTTGTAAGAACTGTAATAATCCCACAGTATACACGTCACAGAGATGCCACACACACATCTGAAGTGCCAAACGAATCAATAGCCTATATAGTTATGATACAGGACAGGGGATGTACTGTATTTTAAAATCACCTGGGAGCGCGAGGAACACACAGTTATTACAAGAATATTTTAGATTACTATAGATAAGGCCTATAATGTCGGGGCCTAAGCATTGTGAACAATGGGCTTATTATGCCTTTTAAAAATTGGGGATTAGAACAAATTAAAGGGAGTTTATTTTTTTTTAAATGAAAAATTAATATGCAACCAGAATTGTTGATGCAGCATTTTCAATTTCAATTGGACAATTTTTTTAGGCCAAATTAAATATGAAATAAATAAATGATTCTTCATTCTCCCACCAGAATCTTTGAACCAAAGATTTCGACCATACAGAAAATATAAATGAATAATTAACAAGGCAAATAAATGTGAAAAATCCAAATATATATATCAAAAGATAGATCTTTGAAGAAAGATCAAAGATTTTTGGGGAACTTTGAATCATGACCTCAGTATCTCTAAATTCTTTAGTATTATTAGTATTATAGGTATTATATAGCCTATAATACTGCTGTAAAAAAGTTAAAGGTAGATGAAATCCATGAAGCTAGCAGTGTTTAAATGATTCACACTAATAAGAAACAATCTATAGCATATTCCTATAAATTCCTGGTTGTCTGATATCATAGTGATTCATTACTGGCATCTTTATCATCTTCTTTAATGCTTCTGTTTTGACCCAGACTGTGTTGGTAGCCTCCTGTTATACTTTAAGAGAATATCTTCTCTAATATTCCGACATGTTCACTGTGGTGTTTGTATATAACGTCCCTCTGAAAGTCACTGCAGGATTACTGCACTTCTTACAGAGGGGATTTATACACAAGGTATAAATACATATATACTGTATATGAAGGTATACATACATATACTGTATATACACCATGGAGCATCATTTCCATGTGGTGTTGCCTTTATTTTGGCACATAAAGCTGCAGCGGCCTGCAGACAGACTATCTGAGATATACAGTGTGTTTAGAGAGCGGCGGGAGATATTCTGTACATTAAAACATGTTTCCAAATAAACACTTTTATATCAGAAAAAAAAGGAAATCCTCAGGAAACACTCATTTTATTCTGGTGGGTGACAAACGAATATATTCAATTAATAAATTGAGGCGTGCACGTGCGCGTGCGTGCGTGCGTGCGTGCGTGTGTGTGTGGGTCGCAGCTCATTGGTTCAAGTGAGTGGGGACAACTGAATCCATATTCATAGAGGTCTTTGGTCTTTGGAAAAGGAGGTGAATTTACACTGCGAGACGCGCCGCTATCAGCGCTGTTCAAAGCGTTGCGGAGCATGAAATTGCCTCTCCGTCTCTGTGTTCACTCATTTCATCAGCAGCCTCTGCAGGCCTGAAACACAAATATAGAAGTGTTGGAGTTATAGAGAGGGAAGCTTCCTTTGTGTGTGTTTGTGAGACATTCAAACGGCCGCGTCGAGGCCTCCAGTCTCATCCCCCAGAATGACGCACAAAAAAACCCTCTAATGCGTTAAATAATGATGGACAATCATATACCAAGCAGCCCTACAGTCTGTATTTAGATAATTATTCTATATTTTTAAAAGTTTAAATCACAAACATATTATTTACACAAAATCTCAGATCGTTTTTTTTTTCCTCTATATTTTTTATTTATTTAAATGTTTAAATCACAAACAATTATTAGCACAGATCGTTTTTTCTGTCTATTTTGTATTTATTTCCACATTCCCCACGTTTTTATTTTACACAATATGCCGCCCAGTTCTATTTTGACTTTGTCTCATAATGCTAAATGAAAGTCAATTATTCATCAGAAGTCATTATTATTAATACATATATTAAGACAAATAATGATTCATTCTTTCAAACAAGTTGTGGTTTTGTTTTTATATACATTACAGTAAACAATGACTTCTTTGAAACCCTTTAAAATACTGATTCAGATACAAGATAATACAAGATAATCATTCATCCATTCAGTTTTATTTATTCGGACTAAACTAACAAGAAACTAAATCTCCATTTAAAATAACGGCTGTTTGCAGGATCTGATGTTTTACAAAGATATACCCAAAAAATGCATAAAGTGCTTTCCAGCTAAAATTGTATTTACAATAACATATAAAATGTGCATTTAAAAGTGATTACTGAGAGCTTCTGTCGATGCCAGGCTTTTTTATGCAAACAAATGACGTGTGTGTGTGTTTATAACAATTTTCAAAAAATGAAGGAAAAGCAGCCAAAAAATAATCCCTCACTTCTTTATCGGCTGTTTTTTATCTAAATTAATTTATTGCTTTCGTCCCTTTTACTGAGCTAAATTACAGGAGAAGGCTTCAGTACATGTCGTTACTTTTCATTTCATCATTACTTACTGAGAGAGAGAGAGAGAGAGAGAGAGAGAGAGAGAGAGAGAGAGAGAGAGATGAACATATGTGATTTAAGATATGTGGAATAGTGAGATGCCCTCCAGTTACTTTGAACAATAAATGAATCATCACTCCAACCTCCTCCAACTATTTGCATATTTAACTCATCAGCTTGATGTCAGCAGCAGCCTGAGAAACTTTATTTCTAAAGTGATGAGGAAGAAAAGTTTATTTATTCTGCACCAGAAACTGTTTGAAAATCAGTTTTTTTCCAGATAGATAGATAAATATATATATAGATAGATATATAGATAGATAGATAGATAGATAGATAGATAGACAGATAGATAGATAGATAGATATCATCTTTTTCTGTGAAGCTGCTGAGTGTCTCAGATGGTGAACTGAGAGCCGTGGAGCTGCTGCTGCTGACAGCAGTCCACTGTGTAATTATTTTGGACCAAATTACTTATCGAGTGAGCATCTTCCTGATGAAACCCGGCAATTTCCTCCAGCCTGGAGGTCATCTGTCATCCGGAGCTTCATACTTCCCTTATAGGAAGAGTTTGTCTCTTCTGTAATCACTCTGGAGCCGGGCCAAAGAAAGTAGAGCCCTCTTTAAAAAGAAAACAGAGGGTAACAGTAAGGCTGAGATCAATTTGTCAAATTCAAAGGTAAATGTTGTGACAGGCTGACTGGATCTTTGCCTCTACCTGTTTTCTTCCACTCTGCTGGCCTCAGATCTGCAGGGAGGAGAAGAAGAAGAGTCTGTAATTATCCAATAGAAACACAGAGGAAGGATCATATCATTTATTCACATGCTCCAGTCCTGCTTCTTCATTTTCATGCATGCATAATTGCATAATAAAAGCAGAGTGTGTGCATGTGTGTGAAATCAGAGTTTGATGCAAATTTCAAAACAATTAGACAAATTAACATTTCCCTACCAATTACACAGGACTGTGTGTGTGTGTGTGTGTGTGTGTGTAGCAGTACAGTGGCCACACAGCCGGCCCTGCGGCTACAAAGCAGCTTTAATTTACATGCAAATGAAGGTAATAACAGACTCACTGCTGTTGTCCTCCCTGCTGATGAAGAACATGGATGTACAGTATCAGAACTCACACTGATTTATTCTACAGAAATAAAACAACAACTCTGAGAGGACTTGGCTCTGCCTGCGTGGGTCAGTGATGTTTAGGTTTACAGAGCAGGAGGGCTGACCCAGGATCAGAGCAGGGAGCGGGAAGATTTTGTTGTTTTCGTCACTTTTTGTGGTTCTAACAGAAGAAATTATTAAAGTACAATTGTTCTTTATTTTTCTCTCCAAATGGGAAAAATAGGATCCCAGTGTTTAGCATCAGAGAGAGCAAGCATTAGGATTTAAAGTGGTAATTCTTGATCTGAGGTGACAATTATCCCAGTACTCTGATCTGATCACTAGTATTGTTGTGTTTCATGTTTTGGTCAGGGATTTAAATCTTAAGATTTATTGTTTATTGATTATCACATTCACATACAATGATGCACCAAAATTAATGACTATAAATAATGACTTTAAGTACTAGTAAATGATTCTTTAAATAATGATCTTTTCCCCCCACAACTGGAACAGCTGTTTTCTGAAAATGACATAATTTTTTCCTGCAGTAATGCATAGATATCACACACGGAGTATCCTGTTGTCTCTTTCACGTTTGACTCATTTGGGCAGTTACAGTAAAGCAACCTACGGCCAATATGTTCGACATAGTTATATTCCCAACAGAATGTCATTGTTCATTGTTCTCAGTGTAACAGAGCCACAGAGAGACCCTGTACACTGAAAAGGTCATCAAGAAGCACTTCATGCTGTGGGACACCTGCAGACAAACTGGGTAGCTTTGATCATTGCAGCACACAGTGTGTATCATATCATCAGTGTTTGATTGGGTCCATATACAGTACACATTGCACAGTATACGGGTCTGACCCGACTCCAGTCTGGTGTGACATTGAGGGAGCCACAGAAAACCTCTCTGTTCAAATCCTGCGTCCAATAACTCATACGTCTTGCTCTTTGATCCTCAGCAGCACACACACACACACACACATGCATGGGAATACAGGCAACAAGGCGATCGGGTACACCAACACATAAGAAATGCTTTACATGAGGCTTGTGTATTTGTGTGTTCCATATGCACACACACACACACACACGCACACACACGCACACACACACACACACACACACACACACACACACACACACACACACACACAGTGGCTGTGCAGGAGGAGGCAGACTATACTCCACATGTCTCCCTCTGTCTACCAGCCTGTCAACAAGTGAGCTGTGAGGCAGCAGAGCAGTTGTGGCACAAATGGCCGCCGTTGTTTTATCATGGGTGAGTAACAAAAGTGGCATTGAGATGTACAGGCCTCCCACACTGCTGCTAAACACTGTGAGTGTGTGTGTGTGTGTGTGTGTGTGTGTGTGTGATATATCATTTGTTAAATATCAGATGTTTTGACCAGTCCACCTCTGATATGATAAGTCTTCTTCAATAAAACAGGCACAAACAGGTGATATTGATTTAATTGCTCAGCACTGTTGAATGTCTCCTACAGTTTCCCATATGGCTGAGTGGTGGGTAAAATGATTGTAATTATTTGGGGTTTTAGTAGACGGGTTTAGTGATGGTGTAAAAGCTTCTTCAGATGCTTTAATTCCAAGAATAGCAGAAAAATTACCAACTTTAAAGGTACACCTGATTCACAATAAAAGCTGCTTCAGGCTGCACATATCGCTGACTGTATCAGTGCCCAAAACGCCACACTGGTTGGTCCCCAGTGCACCTCCTCTCAGCCCCCGTTTCCTCCCAGACGAACCATGCAAACAGGATTAGCTCATCCCCAGATGAGAGCGTTTCAAGAAGCCAGCGTTACATGGTCCGATTCCACTGCTCCTCAACAGGACCGCCATTCAAAGGGCTGAGCCGGGCACCCCCCCGCTGAGGCAACGCCATTTTGATTCAAGCCAGCAGGTAGGCGAGCGTCACCCGAAACCCACTGGTCTGCCTGCCGTGTTTCTGATTCAGTTTTGGAATCGAGTCACATGTGAGAGTTGTTTCGGAGTCTGCGGTGCGGCGCTGAAGCCGAATTCATCATGTTGGTGAGTGTGGGAGAATGTCACAATAGAAATGTCCCTTTAGTTTTCCTTTAAAGGTCTCAAAATGACTAAATATAACGGCGTAGTGTTTTGAAAACATTCTTCAGAGGTGCATCATTTACATGGTAACATGAAAACCATAAAACAAAGACATATGGCAGCTGTAATTGTCAGTGTCAGTGGGCTCAAAACAGATTGGTCTGTCTCTAGTGTCACTGATGTTGTACAATCTTTAATTACTTGAGGCTCCAAATTCAGCACATCCCATCATCCAAAATACACTCCCACTTCAATCCGCGAGACACGAAGAATACCAAAACACACCAACGTTTTATTTGTTTTCCGAGCAGCGCAGTAAAACTGTCTCCTCCACTCTTCTGGGCGTCCAGTATGAAAGGTTAAAGAAGCAATAAAAGTGACAGCACTGGCATTTCCCCAAATCATCTGTTTGCAATCGCCTTTACCAAAGATTGTCAAACAAAATGGCAGCAGTGCTTACTGCATGTGTGCCTGGAGGAAAACATTTTTTTGCACCAGTTTAAGAACACTGGGTTAGAATTTACTGCAGGAATTAATTTGGTATAGGCTATTTTATCTAAATATAATAAAAGACATGGAAAATACAATGTACTGTAATAAAAATCATGTGAGAAAATCAGCTCCTCATCATATTTTAATAAGACAACAGCAAAGATCTTGCCATTACTCCCTCTGGGGCCACACATGATACAAATATATAATATTATAAGGCACTTTGGATCAAATTAATCAATAAAAACATGAATCATTTACGATAATGTGATCTTGAAATTAGATAGAAAAAGCTTAGAATTTATAACTTTTTTTTTTACCTGAAAAACATTTATTGTATATTATCATGCAATTAAAAGGCAAATATGTATCCACATTTCTAAATAAAGGTAACTGGAGCAATAAAGGATCAATTTAAAGTTACATTTAATGCAGCATTTGAATAAGTTCTAGAAACAAACTTGAATTTGAGTTCAACATGCACCCTGCTTTGATCACTATGTGTGTGAGCCTTAATGGTTGCATTTGTCTTCACACGGATCATTTTTTGTTTGTGTGAATGCGCCGCTTTGCTGTATCATATGCCCCATAAATATGTATGAGTGACTGGGGGGGGGGGAGGCTTTCCATCGCCGCAGCAGAGCAGACATTTATAGAGGTGTCAGAGATAGATAATCGAGGCGAGGGCTTCTCCGCATGAAATGAAAATACTGTTGCAGGAGCCTGTGTGCACCTCCTCTGGGCAATAATAGACTCGCACTGTGTTGTGATATTGAATCTTATCATATTCTTGCCTGATAAAAGGTTACATAGTGTTTACAGTGGAGCAGAGATGGACAGTAGCACTGCAGTTATTACTGAGCAACAGAAGGATTACTATCAGCAGCATGTAGATCACAATGTTCCACTCACAAACACACTGTGTTAAAATTAATATGTTTTATTGAACCCATGGAACATAACATATTAATACACAGTAGTATATATCACTATACAGCAATCAGCTAATATTACAGGTCTTCTTCTATAAGACTGTATGTAAATATGATGAAGATGCTTAACTTGAAACACTTCAACTGAATAAAATGAATCACTACTGGTGTCAAATCTCTAAATAAAATCCACATCTGAATTTAGTTCAGTCTTAAGTTTCGGTACCAAATTCACAACACGCATGGACAATTTTTATCAAATGTTTAAAATGGATGATAATGTGGAGGAATGTACAGTATCACATTGGAATGATTAATTATATTTGACACAAGAATCCAGCTGCAGCTTGATAGCTAGCAACAACCCAATTTAGCAGTTTTTTAGTAGCAAATGTAATGTTTTTAAAGCTTCATTAATTTATATGTTTATATTAAGAATGGGTCATATAACAATAAGAAAGTAAAAGGGGTCACTCATAGTGACGAAACCTACAGAGAATTATCACCTCGGTTCCATGGAGCTTTTTCGCCTCCTTCTGCTCACGGTTTTGGTTTCAACATTATTGTTTTTTTCCAGCAGGCAGCTGTTTTCAGTGAAAAGGTTCTGATGCACACTGGACACTAGCTGCTCAGCACCAAACCACCAGACATGGCACAGTTAGAGACCAGCTGGGGAACATAGTGGAGCATTTAGCAGCTAAAGAGACAGATATAAAACCAAAACATCAGGTGGACAGGGACACAACACAACAACTTTAAAAGGTGATAATAATAATGTATATGTACAGTATATCAATGTCTTGTCAAAAAAAAAAAAAAAAAAATCAAATCCAAATTTGTTACAAATGACCATTAAAAATGATTTTTATGATGACTGCATTGTGATCTGTCACCTCTATGGTGGTCAGATAAGAGAAGATACGATTTATTGTCCCACAGGGAAATTTGTCTTGGGCTCTAGGCCACTGCATCACACAACCTACCAAAGTCACAATGTATATACACGCATAAAACATGGATCATACATACACTCATGCATGAACGTGCTTAAATTCACATTTTGAGTGTGAGACAGTAGTTCTTTAAAATAATAAAAAGTAATGAAAGACAGTAGTTTAAAAAACAAAGCTACTAAGACCTAGTGCCAGGTTTAGGCACAAATAGCTAGTTTAAGGTCAGGAAAAGTTTGGGGTCATTTTTCTGGGGAGGACATATCAAAACTCTGCATGATGTTCATTGCTGACAATTTCATTAACATTTATTCCCACACTGCCTGTGCATGGCGTTAGCATTACAAACAGATTTAAAAAAAGAAGATAACATGAACTCCGGTTTCTGGTGTGAAAAGCACACTACTTCCTGCACTGGTTGCCAACATTTGCAATGAACAAGTTGTGTGTTGCAGGATTGTCCGATACAAAGGTAAAAGGATACTGGCCACTGACTGATAGTGAGGAAGATTTTCTCAGCTGCAGATGGAGCTTGAGTAATAATCAATAGATTGGGTAAAGTTTATGGTAAGGTAATGTGTTGATGTTTGAAATGAGTATGATGGTGTATAAGGAGCAGAGAGACCCAGACAGAGAGAGAGATGGAAGGATGGAGAGGTGGAGAGGCTGTGCTCATCCCATGTGTTCCTCAAAGAGTTCAAGTTACAACTGGGAGGCATTTTGGGAATGGAGCTGAGCACAGACCGTGTCTAACAGCTTTAACACCAGCCAGCGTCATGTGTGGTCCCTATGGAATTCACTCTGTGTGTATGTGTGTGTGTGTGTGTGTGTGTGTGTGTGTGTGAGAGAGAGAGAGAAATGGATCGCATGTGTGTCTGGACCTGTACCTGTGTATTCATTTGAGGGAGTTTAAGTTAACAAGTGCATCAGTGATGTACGGTGAGCATTCATATACAGAATTAAAATCAACACCAATACAGACCAACACAGCCACAACAGGCACCTGATGCTGACCGCTGTAGAGTTTCTGTAATCACATGAAAACGAGAGAGAGACACAGTTGCTGAGTTTTATTTGGTACAGTCAGTGTTGTTAAACGGTGCTGAGCTGACGGCCACAGTGTAGATCAGAGGTTTCACTGCTGCTCATATGCATGTCATGATGTCATTGGCGATATTTTTGGACGCCAATGCATACTGGCAGGCGTGAAGAGAGAGAGAGAGAGAGAGAGAGTGTCTGGTAGATATATGGCAGAGTGGACCCCAGTGTCCACGCACCTCTGGATGCATATATTTGTGGATTTCTATTACATTTATTTAAAACAAGAAATATTTGTGTGTGCATCAGAAATATATTTGTGAACCTCATTTCTTTATATGTGGATTTTTTTTACATTCATATACAACGATAACTATTTTGTGTGCATTGAAAAAAAAAGTTGTGAAGAGAGTTATATATATATAAATCTGTGAATCCTTCTGTGTGCATTTATTAATATTGATAGGTAGAGATAAATCGTCCAGGTTCAAGGTATTTTCTAGTTCATTAAAATAGGCAAAGATAAGTAAAGCAATGAAATGATCTCTATTTTATTGATTATACCATATATCATCTACATATTGCACTATAAATTACCAAAATTTGAGTATTTGTATAGTCGGTTTCCCTCTTTTGTAAGGAGCTACTGCTTTTTGCCTGCATCTCAATATTCTGTGTTTACAAAGAGTTTGAACGCTCTGGTATTAAACATATCATAACATGTGTTTTCTGTTGGATACTTTTTAATGACAGACAGGATTTTAATGGAGATATGAAAGAATATTTGAATCTACAATCACTTTTTAAGAGTCCTAAACTCTGATGTTCATTTGCACTCTGGTGTCTGACGAGATGGTTGTGCCTCATGGGCTGTAGTCCAGAACGTGCATCTCATCTGTCACACCTAGCCTGGGCCAGTACTCGATACAAAGGAGTGCACTGAATCCAGCCTCACACTGCGTACAAAGGGAAACTCCTCTACCAATGAATGACTGAATGCAGTCCTTGCAGCATTCAATGTCATGGCTGCTCAGCCAGCTGTTCGGTGGCACTATAGCTGGCAGATCCACGGAGATCGCACTACAGTTGAATGGGTCAATCACAGAGTCAGACTTTCTGCTAACGTGCTAGCTTACCCTCTTATCACCCTCACTATGTACACATCTGTTCTGAACACATCAGCATGCAGTCTGGTGAAGTTCAAGGGTCATGAAACATATAAGCAATATACTTTTTATACATTTTATATTAAGGGAAACTTTACAAAACAAACTTGATTTTAAAAACTTGATTTATAAAAATCAATGTATAGAAAAAGGGATTAGAATTCCCCAAAAAGTCAAGGCACACTGCTTTGTCAAGGTTTATGATTTTTTTTCTTTTTTTCTATTTTTAGCATTTCTTTTGCAACCTCATTTGCATATCAGTAAACATCATGTGGGGTCCTGACCCTATGGTTGGAAAAGGATTCCCACCGTGCTTCTCACTGCTGCAATATGGCTGACTTTGCACCTATAGGGGTTCAGTGTATTGCTCAAGGACACTTCAACACTCTTTGGAGGAGCTTGGGATCGAACCAGGAACCTTTCGGTTACTAGACAACCACTCTATTTCATGAGGAGAAGGTAGATTATCACTTGCTGTGATATAATTGAGGTAGTGCCTTAATTAACTGGGCAGTGTGTGTAATCAGCTGAGGGCGGTGTCGAGAAATAAAAACGGCAAATTCATTACAGATAGCAACAAATGAGCTACGGGACACGCCACAATTAATGAGAAGAATTAGATGGAGTGACCTTGATGTATGAGTTGTAATCTGCTGAACACCATATTTATTAGAAAAGATGCAACAAAATCCAGATTCGGGCTTAAAGCTTAAATTCAGGTCAGGTTCATTTCGAGCTGAGCCGCAGCAAATCTGTCGTCTACGTGGGCGATTCTGCTGTAGGCGGAGAGTGAGAAATACATAAAATTGTGAGGCATAATTCTCGCTCATCGCTCATCCACAAGCAATTGGTTATATGCTTTTTAGCGAGGCTGAATGGCCGCCTTTGTTGGATCCCAATTTATCATCTACCCGAATCCAGCATGAGGGGAAATGTGCTGCTTTTCCAGGGGACCCTCCAGAGTGCAGAACTGCACAGCTGGTCTGTATAAGCTGCCCGAGACACTGACTGATTAACTCACTGCAGGTGCATTTGCCAGCCTGCGCGAGCTCCGATTCAGCAGCAGTTGCTCTTCATCACCAGTGTGTTTGAGAGCCTCTTAAAAGGTGTTAACCACTGAGTTTATGTTGATATATGCAGGAGCACATTGTCTGTAATACGTGTGGAATGTGATAAGTGCGAAATATCAAAGCTGTATAATTATCATGTTTGTGTATCTTTGATACTGTATGCACCTTTTACTGTGTGTGCACTCCATGTGTGTGTACTGTGTTCAATTAATATTCAACGGCACTTCCTAATTCCAGCCACCCATGTCCTCTCCCTTGCCTGCCAGATCATAATCTTCCAAGAAGCTGGATAGAAGCAGCCCATAAAAGCTCTATCATTGTCCCACAATCCCCACTTGTTCCCAGAGTTGAACTTTGGAAACCGCCGCATGTGCACCTCAAAGGTTTATAGACTCTCTTAGTGGTAGACTTGGAGCCGAGGACTCCCATATGGAAACCATTACACAGTTGCAAGAAACAGATTTGCTTTCAGCTCCCCGTTTGGTGTGGAGGCGAGAGAGAATGGAGGGAGAGGTCAATCACATGTTTTCGTGTAAACAGAAAAAAAAACGAAAGGCGAGAGGTTTGTGGAGGAACACCTACTGTATTCCTGGAGGCTTCATGGTGTTGTCTGCAGATGAGGAGGTGTGTGTAGCATTAGTGAATGGAAGCAGTGACCCTGCAGAGGTCAAGAAGAGCCTGCCCTCTGTGTGGTCTCTTTCCAGCACCTTACATCTGGATCGTATGAGACACTTCTCACACACAAATACAAACTAAACATACCACACATGCTCCTTCTGAGAACATTCTTACAGAAGGATATTAATATCAAAGTAATGATCAGCACATTTGCTGTTTTAGATCACATCGGGATGTAACTTGTAACATCTTTGCTGGTTGCATATTACGTTACTTTGTGGCACACTACAGAAACTTACCTACAGTAGGCTAACTAATAACAGGTGTAACACCTGCATATACACACCTCTGGGATTTACTGTGAACCTAGAGATACATATCCGAGTCCATCTCTCAGATTAAAGGCGGGTATGCTTGAAAAGAACTGGCCACATCTGTAATGATAGTTGTTCCTAGTGGCCACACTGAGGAGAAGCCTGCTGGAGATGAGTCCCAGAGCCAGAGGTGCCTGAGCCTGCAGCTCTGCAGCGAGATGCTATTGGTGTAAAGTAGGCGTGATTGTCTGGGCGGCTGGTTTCGGAAAGTTTCAGAAATTGTCAGATGCAGCCCCCCAAACCTCTGCAATTACGTACTTGGCTTACAAACCCAGTGCTTGCCTTGTGAAACATCACAGTGTGTGGCTGCGGCAGCTGCATGCGAATCCTTGCTAATGATATGCTTGTTGGTCTGCGGTGCCCTCGAGCCATCTCGATCACCTTCTATTCCACCTTCTTCAATAACATGGCAACCGGAGAGCCCACGTATGTTTGAAGAACAAGACGGCACAAGATTTGAATAAATGTTTGGCCTCATCGGGCGGACTGACTGTGTCCAGCGAGTGGGACAAAGCAGCAGCACCGTCAGGTAGACAGAGGTATGAATGAGCTGATCACTGATCCCCATTGTTTGTCCAGAGAACTTCTTCTCCTTTGTTTTTATGCCTCCACCCCGGTGATAGTCGTGACCGGAGGCATTATGTTCTCAGGGTGTCCGTCCATACGTCTGTACGTCTGTCACGTTCAGGCGTATCTCAGGAACGCCTGGAGACAGTTTCTTCAAATTTGGCACAAACGTCCACTTGGACTCAAGGAAGAAGTGCTTAGAGTTAGGTGGTCAAAGGTCAAAGGTCACCTCACAAAACACGTTTTTGGCCATAACTCAAGAATTCATATGCTAATTACTACAATTTCACACAAATGTCTAACAGTGATGAAGTGATGACATTTTGGACAGACATGGATGTAAACTGCAACTTGACTGGTTGGCGGAGACATACAACCAACAAGCGATAATTTTAGTTATTCTAAATTTCCTTTTCAATTTTATTTTTTTATTCCAGAGTTTATTCCAGCAGGGCCAGCCCTAGACTTTACAGTGCCCTAAACAGGATTTGGTTTGCCCCAGTCTGTGCTTATACTGGCTGATGATCCATCATCTCCTGTAAATTATAGATAACAATACTGTTATTAATTTAATCAGCTGCATCAGGTCCATTCAAGCAGACTCCCCCAGGGCTCCTTTCATACAGTTTCAAATATAAAATACTACTATGACTTGGCTGAATACTATTATTCACTAAGACATGTGCATCCATATTACCCCGAAACCCAGCTAATCAACATTTTAAATCAATAGTCAATTTCAATTTATTGCTTTCCATCGTACATTAGTCCAGAGTTGTAACTAAACCTCGACTGAGAGGCTGGATCATCATTGTCTAGTTTTAAAATGATGTGCGCCTTTATATGCACGCGGCCATCTTTTCCGAGCAACAGCATTGCCCGTTGGCGTTTATGAAACATAATAAATACAGTAGTTGTATTTCTATCTCACTTTTGTCAGGCACAAAGCGACAGAACGGCTGTGGAAGACACAGACAGACCAAGAAATGCATTAATCACACATCAACTTAATCTTACTGTTATTTACTGACATCAAACATGGAGAGAACAGACTTTACTTACAGCGCCAATTCACTCTCATGGTTTTTCTCTTTTTGTGAATAAAAGGATAGTTCTTCTACATCTTCTCACTGAAATTGTAAACATGGACACCCGCTTTGAGACGAGGGGGAGGCGGAGCCCTTGCATAATTTGCAGACCTTATGCATCTTGCGTGGTGAATGCATAAGGTGGCCCTAAGCAGCCGCTTGGGTTGGCTCTGTATTCCAGTGTCTGGATCCTCTCTATTCATGACACTTGAGTTACACAGTCTATACAACAGCCTACATGAAAAGGTTTAGAAATTAGAGGTAGATTTAGATGCATATTGATGAGATGATAGCAGCTAGAAAAATAAAAAGTAGTTGATGATAAAGCCAGTTAGAATAGCTTGAGTTTAGCTTGACTTCATTTTTTACTCCAGCACGCGAAAGTTTTTCACAGGTGATGTTAATTCTCTGAAGACGAATGTTTATCACCCTGCCAGTTGCTGTAAGGTATATTAGCCGTATGGCAACTGCCAAAAATGCAGAGGGCCATATGTGCTGCCGTGCTGTTAGCAACATAGCTGCTGTTACAACCTGGTGGAAACCTGCAGCTGAGAGCTCTCAACTCCCATTGGTGAACCTGTGATACTTTGTCTCCTCTGAGCAGGACTCTTGTGATCATTATTGTGCTTTTTCACACAAAATGAAATGACGTTGTCCTCTGCAGGGTGCAATTCATCCTATCTTTAGCTATCCATGTACGCACATTGTGTGGATGCAGACAGAAAGAAAGAAAAAAAGAAGGCGTTTTACACCTCAACCTTAACAATCGACCTTAACCTTCTGCCGCGTTGTGATAGTGGCAAAGGTCACGCAGAGATGGAATGAGTTTTAGGCTTTAGAATCAGGGCACGTCGGACCATGTCTAATATCGTTCAAGCCAGGGGTAATGGCCTTTACCTGTCTGCCCTGCCGGCGCTGCAGCGCACAGACAGAAGATGAGACGCCGTCCTCCTCCTCCTCTTCCTCACCTTGAACACCAGCGGACATCACACACACTTATCACCCTTACACACACACCTACACAAACACACACTCTACTTATATTCTCTCACATATATATATACTCTTACATGCATATGTATGCATAAAAGCAAACAGTGTACATCTGTTTGTTCACACACTCCTGCCACTCATTGTACATACACACACACACAGAAACATGCACGTACATATTCATGAACAATATGTATCACACATATAACAAGTATTTTGTGCACATACACACACACACATCCATGCTTGTAATTACTACACACTCAAATGTAATATACACAAATATAAACACACATGCACTCCCAATCACAGACAATATACAGACATGTCAACACACACACACACGCTCACACACGCTCACACACACACACACACACACACACACACACACACATACACACACATACACACGTGCATGTACATTTAAAGCTGCCAGCCCAACTAAACCAAACAATGATACTATTTACTGTAATAAAACGGCAGGCAGCTGCACACACGCTCACACATGCACACAGTTCTACTATACGCTCTCACCCCAGATCAAGGTGAAGATGATAGGTCAAATTAAAAATAAAGACCAAGACATTTTTCTCAGGAGTTTGAGGACATAATAAAGTATCAGTGAATGAGAAATAAGAAGCATTACATCCACGTTGTTCTGTTTGTATCTATGTAAGTTTGAGCGGGAGTTTATTGCTCATACATTTCTTAGTGCAGCTTTAAACTTATTCATCGCCTGTTATGTTCTTAATGTAATGGACTTTGGTCACGTAATAACTACTGAACCATCTCCATCTAAACAAACTCCATGTGCTGATGAAGGCCATAACTTGTCATACATAAAATGTCCAGTCCGAAACTTTTTGCTAAGAATTTTAAGATGAACCCTCAAGCTCAAAGACTCTATAGTTTAGCCATTTCTTCTTTTTTCATTTGCGTTTTCTTAACTTTTTATCAATAGGGGCATTCTACTGTAAACTCCTTTACTCACGCACATTCACAACATGCATCAACATGCAAACAACACAAAAACACACATAAATAGGCCAACTGCGGGTTGAACAACCTCCCCACACACAGCAAGCACGGACACGCTGGCTAACAGCGCTGCAGCCGCTGATCTACAGCTGGTGAAGAGGATCCTGCCCAGGTTGAGCTCTGACTTCACCTGAAGGGATTGAACATTCCTGTGCCATCAGTCACCATGAGGCAGGACCTCAGCTACCTGTATGTCTCAATCCAGCCGCTCTGACAGAACGCATCGCAAACCTCACCGTCTCATAATTGATCACATAAAAGTGGATGCTTGAGGCGACGACGAGGCAGTAACAGATGAGTATAAGAACTGTTTACAAAGATAACATCTGAAGACACATCTCTCTTTGTGTCTTTTCATATCGATGTGTAGTGGGTGAAATATCCATAAACAATCGTTTTTTTATGTATTATTAATCAAAATGATCAATGGCTCTCTGCTAGGCTAATCTCTATAAACAGATATGTGCATATGAATGTAGAATCTGTAGCAACAGGACCACATTTTGGTATCCAAAGTGTTCTGGTTTCTGTTTTGTAGTCTGAGTAGTATTGACCAATCACGTTTGAGCAGGCTTTGGTTGAATAAACAGTCTGTGTGGAGAGCAAAACAGACGGAAATCATCGGCCCAAATGCAGTCTGACTGTTGTCTAATGATGATTTAGCTTTTTATCAGTTAAAAAATAAACCGTTGTTAACGGAGTGTAAACTACTTGGGAAACAATATCCGGTCGTAGATTTCGTCTCTCAACTCCGACTACGTTCTCGTGTCTCAAGTTGCTAATCGGACTGTAAACAAAGACCAATGCACAGAAGAGGAAGTCTTGGCCCAGATATCTGTTATCAAGATATTGGCCGGCTACACCGGAACCCCTGAAATATTGGTCATTGCCCCCAGAGGCTAAATCGTTCTCAGACCGATAGCAGATGGGTTCTGAGATTGGGCCTCTGGTAACATTAACGTTAAACCTTTGACTCTTCAGCAACACCATGCTGACACTTACAGCAGCACTTTACTTTATGTTTTGCAGGTCTGTTCAATAAAAGTAGAGTCTAACAAAGTCTATTCAAAGCTTCGGCTGGGTGTGTGTGTCGGGTGGGGGGATAACGTGAACAGAGAGATCAGCGCCTAGAAACTAGAAAAAATGAAAGAATCCATTGGTACCAACCATGTCATACTAGCTGGTTATGAAGGAGGTTAAATAGCGCTCCAAACTTATACTGAATTTTGGCGAGGAAAAAACGTCATTGCCATTTCCAAAGGGGTCCCTTGACCTCTGACCTCTAGATATGTGAATGTAAATGGGTTCTATGGGTACCCACGAGTCTCCCCTTTACAGACATGCCCACTTTATGATAATCACATGCAGTTTGGGGTCAAGTCATAGTCAAGTCAGCACACTGACACACTGACAGCTGTTGTTGCCTGTTGGGCTGCAGTTTGCCATGTTATGATTTGAGCATATTTTTTATGCTAACTGCAGTACCTGTGAGGGTTTCTGGATAATATTTGTCATTGTTTTGTGTTGTTCATTGATTTCCAATAATAACTATATACATAACTCTGCATAAAGCAGCATATTTGCCCACTCCCATGATGATATGAGTATTATATATACTTGACAAATCTCCCTTTAAGGTACATTTTGAACAGATAAATAATGTTTGATTAATTTGCGATTAATTGTAATTATAATTAATAATGACGTAATTAACATCATGCCATTAATCTTTCTAATAATTAAATATTTTAATCGATTGACAGCCCTAAAATATATATATATACATATATATATATATATAAAAGAAATATAAAAGAAATCTCAATATGCTAATTCATATATATATATATATATAGTTTGAATTAGCATATTGACATTTCTTTTAAAAGAAAATGCCAAGTATTCAATTGGACAAAACATTAATTTTAATGTTGACTGAATAGTTCAGAGGTAACTGATCTCATCCATGATAAGGAAGGAGCCGACCACAAAACCACTAAGTGAGTTCTTATTTCATGTCAGCACGTTATAAATGATTAGCTGTCATGTGAGGAATGTTTCAAAATGGAGGCCAATATCTTTTAAATGCTGGATATTTTACGAGGAATACAAGAATTAATTCTCTCCCGTTCTCCTGGACCGCTCTGGATGGACAATGTGTGTGTTCTGCCAGTCTTTATGCTGAGCTCAGGCCTGACCCGTTGGAGGCCGTCAAAGGCTAAGGTTCAGCCAGAGTTCACCGGGCTACTGCCACCACAAACACCCAGGGAGCCTCGTTTCCATGTGTCACTCTAATGTGGCGGAGAGATGAAGAGCTGCTCACATCCAACCGTCTGTCTGCTGGGGCCAGACGCCGGGTCTGACAGGGACTGAAAGGGTCTCCGTGTGTGTAGTGTCTGTCTTAGGTGATGCTTACATCTCATCTGGAGGTATGCCAAATTAAATATTTTCTCCCATGTGAAATAGGTTTGATGTTTTCTAATCACTGTAAACACCTAAAAACTGTTTGGAGTCACATTTCTTCAGTTGGACTGTGGACATATGTGTACAGAATCAGATCCTGCTGTACATGTGACTTGTATTTGAAAGCTCACAGTGGAATGTGTCAGTGTTGCTACTCTGTGCTAACAAGTTCAGTCAGAAACTTCATTTAATGTCATAATGTTTAAGTGAAGTCCCTTCTGGACCGTTGAAATAGTAGTTTGACAAACAGGGTAGCTTCTGGTGTTTCTACCTGAACCTATTTTCTCATGTTTTTGTGTCTATAAGTGACTAACGGAGACAACACTTTCTGAAACTGGTCCAGTATTGAGGGAGAGCGCTGTAGACGGCAGCTGTTCACGAGCTGTGAGGGCAGTGAGCAGCATCAATGTAACGTTACGTCCAATAAAAGTTCTTGTTGTTGCCACTGACAGGCTGAGATTGTTATTAGAAGTGTCTGACAAGTCAAGTCAATTTTATTTGTATAGCCCAAAATCACAAATCACAAATTTGCCTCGGGGGGCTTTACAAACTGTAAAGGATACGACACGCTCTGACCTTTACAGTGCAACCCTCTCATCGGATAAGGAGAAACTCAACCTAAACAAAAACTTTTAACAGGGAAAACCTCAGGAAGAGTAACAGAGGAGGGATCCCCCTTCCAGGATGGACAGACGTGCAATAGATGCGTGAACGACATAAGGAAAATACAACATAGACAATCCATATGACAAAAAAGAATACATATAATGTGAACATATGTGAGAAGGTGGATCCAGGAGGATGTCAAGCAGCTTCCCGGCGTCGCCAATGAGATAGAACCAGAGCTACATAACCTCCTCTCGACATCAAACCGATAGAGCCAGAGCAACACGACGTCCTCTCCACGCCAAACAGATAGAGCCAGAGCAACACGACGTCCTCTCCACGCCAACCGGTCTGTTTGTTATTGTGTCTAATCCCTCTCAAGGAGAAGTCTGGTTGTGAAATCTGAATATACTGTACGTATACTCTGGCTCCACATTGTTGAAATCATCTAAATATTCAGCCATGATATTGAAAATCTTTTAGATAACTCTAAGCTTCGCTTTCTGTACTGTCACAACCTGGCTCTCAAGGCCGCATGACAAATAGGAAGACACAAATGATTAAATCAATTCATTTATTTAACAAAAGTAGAGTAAACTATGCAGAACAAAAGGATCAAAAGGTATGGAGCATGAGTATCAGTAGTGTAAGGTGTGCATGGAGAGTGTAAATGGGTTTGCATGTTGTAAAATGTATAAAACAAGCAAAAGATTAACCAAGGAGAACCTAAGGCCTCCACATGCCCGACGATGGTGTCTGCGGGGAAAGAGAGAGAGAGAGAGAGAGAGAGAGTGTGAGCACATGGGGCAGCTTTTATTGCATGGAAGGCCCAGGTGAGCTCAATCAGGCTGACGAACCTCCCTCGTCAGCCAACTGCCTGCTGAGGTTGGCCAGGGCAGCCTCCAAGACAGGGGGAAGGGCATCACAGTACTCCTAACACAACAGACACTCACATTTCCACCATGGATGTATTCCACTGATCCACCGTTGTCTTCCAGCAACACGTCACCTCGCCAGATTTCCCAACAACACTTCTCCTTGAGAGAGACTCTTTCCATAATGTCACACACTTCTATTAACAATCAGAGGCTGTCATGGCAAAAACCAGCACTTATGCACTTTATACTAGGCAGGGGGTATTTTTACCGTATTTATTTATGATAAGCTGCTTGACTGAAGTCTGTCATATTTATTATTGTGTTATATGTATTTATTGTAATTTAAATTATACTTGTCACTGTGATGTTATATTGTGATCCTGTTGTGATGTTATGTAGTATGTTTACTGTGTCTGTGTTTAGGACTACAGATGGAAATTAGCTTTCCTGCTAAATCTGATGCACCCATCTTTTTGTTTTTTTGTAAATGTCTGTGCACACAGTCCTTTTAAACCAAATAAATAAATAAATTAGTGGACGTACATGGCGATGCCAGCTCGCCCCGATAAGATGACATTACAGCCTGTGAGCAGCTGCCGTCTACAGCGTTCTCCATCAATACTGGACCTGTTTCAGAAAGTGTTGTCCCCGTTGGTCAGTTAGACACAACAACATGGAAACATAGGGTCCAGTTTGAAAAATACTGAAGTTACTCTTTAACTCAAGGCTCATTTTAACTGTATCTAAAATATGATTGAAGCTCTACGCCCCCGGAGCAGCTAAATATATTATATCACAACAACGACTGCCAAAAATATTAATAAAAAATGTTTTTATTAACTGAATGTCAGTTGTGTGAGTTTGAAATGCAATAAATATATGAATAATACATCTTAAAGCTATACAGATACTCCTTAAATTATTTGGAAACACAAAAGAAATAAATGCAGCTTTTTGAGATGTAAAATCTTCCATCAGATAAAATACGTTTACTTTTACTTTTTTACACTAGCGAGTGAAGAAACAGACTCATAGTTCATTGGTGCAGCACACTAACACCATCATATTTGCTGCATGCTCCTCTCCACTGCAGCTGTGGATTGATAGAGATTAAAGATAAAGTTTGATGGATACATTATAGGGCCATTTTCCCCTCCAGACCTCCAGCGTATTGCCAGATTATTTTTAAACACAACATTCCACAGCTAAAAATCTGAGTTCCTGTGTTACTGCGGTCGGCCAGTCGGCCCAGCATACCACACCTCATTGCTCAATCTCAGAAGCTGTGTTCCATTTTCTCCCAAATCAAATGCACACCGTTTTTGTGAGGAGAAAAAAAAAACATATCAAAGGAGAGAAAAAAGACCATAAGAATGTCCTAATAGTGTATATTGAACTGTTGGGTGCACAAAGCACAGCGCTCTGACACTGTTCATGTGCTGTGTTCAAAGTGTTTAGTTTTTTCTGATATTATGAGGAGTACAATTAATCACAAACAAATGTCAAGAATGTCCAAGATTTATTTTCACAGTGGTAAAGACATTACAGATGCAGGAGTCGAGGCGAGGTGACGTATTACTAACAAACTAAATTGCTATCAGTTTATTTTTAAAATTTGTGGTGATAACTTTTTTTCTGGCACCACAAAACCTTTGGAAACAGCCATGTTGGTATCGGACCCCAGCCAGCTGTTTCCATAACCCGACAGATGTGGTATTTGAGATACTCAGGGACTTTTTGTAGAAGTTCAAGTGTTTTCCCAGACCTTCAAAACATGAGCAAATTGAGTGGTCAAAACAAGTCAATACAAGATAATTCTTGAAGAGTCTTAAGATTCCTTTTTGAATGAAATGAGCTAGTTCTGTGGAGAGATCGGAGCCTATAGTGTTTAAGACACATGCATGTGAGCACGGCATCCCTGGTTCAGTTCCGGGCAGGGAAATAAACAAAAAAAAGATCTAGTTCTGTGTCATTAGGTTTACAGTTCTCAAAGTCACCATCTCTCAGGTGATGGACATTAAAGGTACTATATGTAAAAATGTACATGTATTAATTGCTGCGTATTGCCGATGTGTGAACCCGAAATTTTAATGTAACTTAAAAACTGAGATCTTCCCCGACTTTGTTGTCTATAACAGCCTGTGGACTGATTTCTATTTAAAGGCCACAGGACGGTTTTACTTCGTAACGTTAGCTGATGAAGTAATTTGCAAATGGCAAGCAATTTGATATCATGCAGATTAGACATTACAGATAGTAATGGTGATACTACATATGATTTTTGTTTTGGCCGATGCCCAGGATGATTGCTCGCCTACGGCGTGCGAGCACTTACACAAGCAACAGGATGCTGCCTGCAGTTCACTTAATGGCCACCGGTGTCATTAATAACAAGGATTTTCTGAAAGTTACATACAGTACCTTTAACACAACACCTCCAGCACTGATAACTTCACCTATTCACGCAGTTCTATCAGCAAAGACAGCTCACACTAGACAACTCTGGGTTAATGATGTACAGAGCGTGGGTCAATATAGCATAGACGCAATACTGGGTTAACTTTACCCAGTCCCAATGCAGTGTTTTGACCCAGTGTCAGTGGTATGGTGTTAATTTCACCCAGTAACCACGGGTAGAAAACCACCCAACAGAAGGGTTGTTTTGATCCGGTAACCCAACAGTAATGTAGAATGAACACTGACACTGGGTCAGATACCCAGTGTTGTTTAGGACACAGATGGATATCAAGACAAGACAGTCCAGGGTGTGTTTCCACGCAATAGATACATCAACAATAAAGTCAATTACATATGGTTCTAATGACATGACTGTGATCATGGTCACTCTGATCATGAGATTACATTTTAATTAATACCAGCTCTGTGGAATTAATGAGCTTTGGAAACATCCCGCATGTTTCCTTTCGCAGACGTAGCAGAGGCCTGAATTCCACAGCCTGGCTGGTTCTCATAGAGTCTGCTCTAAGTTATTTGGCACCATAATGGCTTGTCATGTACTACACAGAGGCTCAGGCACCAACATATGGCATTCTTTGACTAATGCTGTGTCAAAGTTACACAGCCTTTTTGGATGCTCAGACCTCATCGACAAACTAATCCATCACTAGCGTTGAGCGCTTTGCCCCGTCGGAGATGAATGCGATCGGAGTGATTGCAAAGATTTTCATATGTGGGGAACAGATCGCATACAAATCTTAAACTCTGGAACCACATTACAGCTTTGTTTGCACAAGACTGAATCCAGTTCAGGTTGTCTCTGCTCTCTATCCAAAGCGTTACTGCATCTTTATCCGCTGCCTTGATGAAGACTGAAAGCTGAGCTTGAGCTGTGAGACTGGATGGCTCCCACTGTGACCTCCTATATTCTGATTTCTGCTATAAATCTGAAACAACATGTAACATTTGCAGATTATCAATACACTTCTCTATAATGTTATAGGGAGGCTTCCTTAAGCATATGCTGTTGTGAAATAACTAATATAAAAATTATCCTGTAGAGGTCACGAGTAAATTTGATTCTCAATTTCAGTTTTGTTCCCAAGAAATGTTGTTGTAGTCCTGCATGCCATTTAAACACCATAACACCGACAGACTTTCAAACAAGAGTGCAATTTGGTTTGTACCAACTGGAAGCCATGGTTGGTTGGCAAACTAGAGTGAAAGTCACATTTATTGGTTATTAAAGTTGTAAGATGAAAACTCCCAGAGCAGACAACACCATGGCACAGACCTGTCAATCACAAGGTAGCCCCTCCCTAAAGCATCCCCTGCTTTATGGTCTATTTGACTCTAAATGGGGCCATAATTTACTAAATGAACATCGTGCTGTATTGAAGAAGACTTGAAACTAGCGATTGAGACCATAAACTCATGTTTACAATGTTTACTGAGGTAATAAATCAAGTGAGAAGTAGGCTCATTTTCTCATAGACTTCTATACAATCAGAGGAGTCGCCCCCTGCAGCTTTAAGGCACTTCCATATTGACTTCACTTTTCAGAACCGGAGGTAGCCCAATGATTATATTCCATTACATGTTTAAAGGAACACTATAGTGATTTTGTATTGTCCTTCTATAAAGTTGTGGGATGTATGAAACAGGCTGTTTTCATTCCCAGGGCGTCAAATACCGACGCCTTGTCACAGCCGTCAGCGTTCGACAACGCTGCACAAGGCCTCCTTTAGCGTCGGTTAATCGGTTTAGTCGGTTTTGTTTAATTCACAACATCAAGCACGTGTTAACTGACAAAGCGTCAGTATGTGATGAGTTGGGATGAGAATGCGTTGTGTGAAAAAAGAAATTGAAGCAGCAGAGGTCCACATATCCTGACTTTAAGTCCCTAGTATGGGCCAAGATCCAAAACCACTGGATCCTACACTTCCCATAATGCAACTTAATAGCATCTCTGCATTACACCCTCCGTGCCTGGCAAATGGCTGTCTTTTAAACTGCACGTCCCCAGTTTGTAATGCAGATCCACACTATCAGAACCAGATCTGTGATCCTCCTTTCAGCAGACACGTTATTCAGAACAGCTAAATCTGGCTGTCTGTAGAGTTGTTCTGAATAACGCAGGGCTAACCTACATGACAAGAACATTTAGATCCAGATGTTACATACCAGAACAAAGGGGCTCCACTAAGGATTTGATGTTTAGAAACCTGTAAAAAGATCTGATGTGAGTGAGACATGACTGTTTTTTTTTTCCTGACTTTACTCTATCCTGACTCGTGCCTTGGTAGAGGATCTTAAGGGTGGTTGGAAAGAAATGGAGGGTTGTTCTTTACTTTCTAAGTCACTTCAAGGTTTTAACTAAATCACTGCCCCGCTTCTCTCTATCACTGCATTATTTGCAATTTCTGGGTCTACAAAACACGCACTATCTCCCAGATATTTTGGTTTGGACAGGAGTATCTTGGGGTCTGAGTGTTGCCAGTGGACTGAGCTTGATCTGTAACCACAAATCAGTTGGATGCTGACAAATACAAAGGGAAAGGAGACATTCAGCTGACCAAGAAATACATTAATACAAAAACGTAATGTCACCACAGGGTGTGTGGAGGTGATGACAAGTCTATGTTTGTACAAATGCCAAGTATATTGTGATGTTATCTATAATCTGTGGAGGGTCTGTCAGCAATTTCATTTTTTGCTTTACATTCTGTGCGTTCTTCAGAAATGCTTTCAAAGTGTGGTTTTCAGCCCCAGAATCAGGGCAGCATTTCTCAATCACATCTACATCACACATTCACATAATGAAAAACTGCAGCGCCTGTGTTAGTTCATATGTGCTCAATGTTACGAGAGGCAGGGGCTCCGGAGGACCGTGCTCAGGATCAATAAATGCTCTGGCATAGGATTCCTGTGCCCCTGGCTCATGCAGAGAGAAAATATATGAAAAACAAAAAAAGGCTTGCCAGCGAGCCGTTGGGACTCTGTGTGTGTATTTAGTCTAGCTCCCGATGTCCTTCAGCGGTTTCGGTTCAAAGCGTGTGGAGTCTGAGCCAAAAGCAACTGTGAAACCAGCCCCTTGATCACAGTGGCGTTGTCTTTGATTGAATTTAGCATTCAGTGGTGGGTCGAAATCCTAGCAAGAAGGTGTGTGAGGTAGAACAGGCAGAGGTCGAGGTAGTCATGTCCAATTTCCCACTTATGTGAGGCGCAGTTTTGCCTCTCAGGGGACAGGACACACAGGCCTTTAAACCTGCAGCAGGCAGAATGGTTTTGGCATCATTGGGGAAAAAATTCCATAATAACCTTTCAGAATATTGTAATTCAAGTGTTCTGAGAGATAACTAGACTTCTGCACCTCCTCATGACTCTGTTTTCAGGCTTTAAAAAATCTAGCCCGTGACGGGAGACTTTGACCAATCACAGGTCATTTCAGAGAGAGAGAGCATTCCTGTTGGCTGTGCTCCGGCTGGTGGGCGGTGCTTGGTATTTCCTCAACTGATCTCAACATGGCTTCCGGTTCACAAACTTTCTCATTTTACAGCTCTGTTATGTTTCTGAGAACATTTTAGGGGAGGAATAGGCATTACAGTAACAGAATATTGATTCATATTTGATCAGCGCTGCCTAGTTTGACCGTTTGATCAGAGTTAGTGGGTGATTGACAGCTGCTCAGAGACGGCAGACTCAAGATCATCTCTGACTGGTTGTTGAAATCTTGCAGATGCCGTTAGGAGCACCGGAGGACACCTGAGGACATGATTTTTTCAGATTACCTGTCTCATGCACTACTGTCAGGATATAGTGACGGCTTTATAAAAATATCTTTAATAAATAACTTTTAATCATATTTGCTCCATTTCTACCTACTGCTGTTTTAATGGTAAAGGTTGTTAAGGGGTTTATGCAGCCTGAAAGGAATACCTGTACGTACTACTCAGAGCTGAATAAAATGATGATGCTGCCAACTTCGTCTTTCCCTTAATATTTTTATTTACAGTTAATATTCACCTGAAAAGACAATGAGCATCAGTCCTCTTTGTAGTAAAGATGCAAATACAAAATCATTATTTATTTGAATATATTTGTTGGGTATTTTTGCCCCTAAGAGTCCGTCACCGACTAGTCGTGCACTGTTTCTAAGCTTGAGCCTTGCATCAGTGGCTCAAACAGCTAGTGATTCACACTTACCAGCGACAGATGTATACGACGCATCAGGGAAGTGATGCAAGGCAACCAGGCCAACATAGAGTGGCGGGGGGTGGTGGTGGGGGGGCACTGTAATCATACCATCCAATGAGCAGCCAGGCGGCGGTGCCTCATTCACGCCCAGGGAGGAGACAGACACCCACCGTCTGCCTCTTCTCTATGTCTGAATGCTCCGTCGCCCGAGCTCTCCCCCACCTCCATCCTGATGAGGCTTCCTGAGGATAATTAGTCATTAGTCAGGTGAGAGAGAGACAGAGGGACAGACATTAGTGAGTCTCTTGTCTCAGGTCCTGAGGAGGTTTTATTACCGTGCCACCTCTTCTTTGTGTTGTTCACTGCTTATGATACATTAAAGCTGAGGTAGGCAAGATTGGAGCAAATTTGATTAAAAAAAGTTATTTTTATAAGACTATATCCTGACAGTAGTGCATGAGACAGGTAACCTGAAAAAATCATGTTCCTCTGTGTCCTCCGGTGTCTTCCGGTCCTCCTAACGGCATCTGCAAGATTTCACAGACCGGAGGAAAACAAGCAATCAGAGCTGATCTGGAGTCTGCTGTCCAGCTGCCGTCTATGAGAGCCGGCTGTCAATCACTCACTTACTCTGATCAAATGGTTTAATTAGGCAGCGCTGATCAAATATGAATCAATATCCTGTTACTGTAATGCCTATTTCTCTCTGTTTTCAGAAACATCTTGTTTAGCTGTAAAATGAGAAACTTTGTGACCCGGCAGCCATGTTGAGATCAGTTGAGGAAATACCAAGCACCGCCCACCAGCCGGATCACAGCCAATAGGAATGCTCTCTCTCTGAAATGACCTGTGATTGGCCAAAGTCTACTGTCACAGGCTAGATTTTTTAAAGCCTGAAAACAGAGCCATGAGGAGTAGCAGAAGTATATTATCTCTCAGAACACTTGAATTACAATATGCTGAAAGGTTGTTATCGAATTTATGCCCAATGATGCCAAAAATATACTGTGTACTGCAGGTACTCTTTGTTTACTGTTTAATACTTGTTGAAAACTAATTCTTAATTTAAAGGGATACTCCAGTGATTTAGTATTGCACTTAAAGTTGAGTGAGAGTTTTAAAAAAGAAAGATCAAAATCAAAGCAGCAGAGGCTGAGACATCCAGACTTTGGTTCGTTGTATGGGTCAAGCTACAAAAACACTGAATCCTACATTTCCCATAATGCAACCACTAGCGTCTTTTTGTTTGATCCCCTTCACGTGTTTCGCCGTGCATCCAATTTGCACAGACTTTCTATGTAGTTTCTAAGCTCAACTTGAGGTAACTGACATCATCAGGGTTATTTTTCTTTTAGTTAGTTTTAGTGAATAAACTGACCCTCATGTATAAAATGACTGGAGTGCCCCTTTAACAAACAACAGCCACATTTTCAAAGCGTAGTTATCACAGGCTGGGTAGCAGTCCCCTTACTGAACTGACATTTAACTGTAAAAATGAGTTGCCCTTTAAACATTTTTGCTCATTCTTCACCTTTAAAGATATGTATTTTCCAAAATGAATGCCAAAAATGACCAGAAAATAATAAAGTGTGGATATTCACATGTCTTTACATCAGTCTCATTTCTGTTATGTGCACTACATGTTATAGCCAGTACAGATATTTCTGGCGAATACATCGGCAAACTGGCCAAGCACGAAGATGAATAATAGCATGAAGAGCAGCATCTGCTCCTCTACACTTCCCATCACGTAAACAATCCTCACAGCTCTGATAGTATGATGGCACATTTTGGGATTTTACCTCCGTTTTATTTTACTTAATACATCATGGTTGTGTTCCTGTGGCATGACATCCATTTATTTTGAAGATGCCAGATTTGTGACGTTCACAAAGTCCCACTACTGTACATTATTTCAAATGTTAACTGCAAATATGTTGAGACAAGACACCATAGACATACAGTTTACACCGCCTTGTGATGTCCAAGAGACAATACTAAGTATAATATACTGTATATATGCAATAAGTGGATATAGCAAACATACCTAGAAATGCTTCATAAGGAGTCAAAGTGTGCTTCCAGAGGAATGTTGTTGAAATATTCAGGAGAAAATCCTGAACTGAGAAGAAAAATGCATCAGGTCAGCGAAGACATTCTTTTTCCTGCTGAGGCTTCCAGGGACAGAGGGGTGATTCTTCATCCCTTATCTGAACAGTATCTGTGTAGGTCACAGAGGCGGGGTAATGTCTTCCTGGTACCTTGCTAATGACAGGCCTTCCACTCCTCCTCCTTAAAGGTCATGACTAATTCCCTCCATCAGCCACCTTGACACTGTGCAGGCAGAAAGAGGCCATAAAGCAGTGAAATGTGAAACTCCAAAACTTTATGAGGACGGGCTGCAGGTTGGTTTTTAAATGGATTTTGCAAAGCAGCAGCCAAAAAATGACACACCTAATTAAAAAGAGACCTTCCAGTGCTCTTCTCCAAAGGTCAGGACTAACAGCTTCCTCCACACAGGTGGATGCTCAGGTACAATATTTAAAATCTTGGCAGATGCAAGTAGAGAGACCTCGAGCCAGCATGTTGGCAAATATCTCCCTGCTGAAGTTTCTATGAGCAAGGCACTGACCACTGAATACATTTACATGCACACTAATATTCCACTATTATTCTGAATATGAAAATATTCTGAATTTGATACGGGTCATGTAAACAGCAGATTCCATTTGGATATTCGGAATTAGGTCCTATTCTGAATGGAGCATTTTCTCAGTAATACATGTAGGATGTGCCGATATTATTCTGCTTTTAGGAGCATTCTTTGGACATGTATAAAGCACATTCAGAATATGCATATCTATTTGCCTCTGTTTACTTCCAGCTCTGTGTGTTGTATACACAAACCAACTAGCCGACAGTTAGCAGAGATGCATGCCCAAAAGAAAAGCCCATATTTTTTGTCTGAAGGAGAGATGCACCTACTTTTAAACATTCTGAAAGACTTGTATATCAGCAGGTTTTTGGATACGCACAAATATCACAACACCGACCTTTGCAAGAAGGAGGCTGAAGGTCCTCCACCGGTTACGTTAATCAGAGTATTCACGGCTGCTTGTAAACAGGAATATAAGAGGAATATTCATTTTCATTAGCGACGTAAACAGCTTAGTAGGAATATTGTCTTTTTCCATCCTCAAGGTTCAATGTTGGGGAATGGTAGAGGAAGTAGTTACATTATTTTTCAACATGGACACAGAAAATACTACACCTGATTGGCTGGCAGGTGTCTTTTACAATTGTGTTCTTTGTGTTCAAATACTGTTCTGGTTTAAACTGGCTGAGAATGTAATGACAACCAGGTTAAAGGATAAGGACATTTTGTATTTTTCTTACAGTCAACAATTCAGTCAAGTATTGTGTATGTATCTAAAGCCTGATATATCTTCTTCCTCTGTGACATAGAGCTCCAAAAAAACTATTAAAACCCATCAGTGAGCCTCAGTGTGTCACTGGGTGACATGTTCCTCCATCACCATGAACACACACACTGTAGTTCATTCTGACTCAACCCCACACACACCGTCCTGCTGACACTAATACTCAGTAGAGCACCAGATGTGGATTATTCCGCCGCTGAAAATAGTCCCCAACAAATGCTTTATTCCCTCCTGTTTGAGTAAAGTTTGCTAAAGACTACAATGACCAGCTGTTTGAGAAAATTATTGAGCCATTTTTAAAATCAAACTATATTCGTGAGCTGTTTTTGAATATTTACATCTTCAGTAGGAACCCGCAGACTTGAGGCTTTTACATAGAACGCGGTTTGCGCTGCGTTCGCTCCGTTGCCTTCGCGCTTTCGGCGCAGCGAAAAGCCGTTAAATACTGTTTCTCAGAGCGTAGCGATGCCGTTGCCACGTTGTGTGTGAAAGGCCTACGAGATGGTGAACATGGTAAACAGGAGAATGTAGCCAGAGGTGGATTGTAAGCAGGTACATTTACACACATTATACTTCAACTCAGAGGTAAATATTGTATTTTTTACTCCACTACATTGATCTAACAGCTATAGTTACACGTTACTGGGCATAGTCTGATTCTAGACTTTTTTTAAAAACCTAAGCTTGTAAAATTGTATATCAACAACACATTGTTAAAGATTAAATAAGTGGCTTGTGACCTCTCACAAAAGGTTGGGAGCCCCTTGTCATGTTTCAGATTTCTATCAGAGGGTGAATACCACACTAAACTTTAATTTAAATAATTCTTCTAGGCCCAACAAGCTAGAAATGATCCAATATTACAGGAAAATGCAAAGATAAGAGAAGATTGACTATTTCTATAGACTATAGTTATTATTAATGCTTGTCATCGGTGCCAAATCAGATAAAATCATGCAGGTTCACCAGAAACTCCTTCAGCTCAGACTCCAGCGGGGCCTCCGGCAGCGACCAGCCCATCGCAGACAGACCCAGAATCAGCTTCGTTGCACCTTCGACTTTCAGTCGGAGCTCCGGTGGGCGTTGAAGAGCTCCTCCTCCGGCGCCGGTCCCACGCTGCTGGAGGCCCTCTGGAGGGACCCACTGGGCCCGCTGCAGGGGAGGGAGGCACGGGAGAACCAGAACCAGGACTGAGCGGGGCAGGCTGTCAGACCCTGCTGCAGTAAAATGAGAAGCTTTCTAAAGAGAATCTGGTGCTCAGAAACACGACCACTTTTGTTCACAGGCACCGCCAAAATCAACACAGAATGAAAGTTCTGTTTTAAGTAATATACTTGTACGTAATAGTATTTTTTTACAATGTAGTATTACTTAAGTAAAGTTTTGGAATACTTCTCCCACCACTGTCAGCATTGTCATTGTCAGCATGTTGGCATTAGCAATTAGCTCAAAGCACTGCTGTGCTGCTAGTGTGGCTGCAGACTCTTAGCCTTGTTTCCAAACAGTAAGACAACCTGAATTACATCTATCAGACTAAATGGTGATTTTTGATTAATGGAAATAAGAAGGGTCATGATGCACGCTGCCCTTTCACACAGGGGAGGGGGATAGCATTGCTTTAGCATGAATGGAGTTTTAAGATGAGACACAATCAGTGACTCTTGTGGGCTGTAGGGGAAGAAATAGTATTTTTAAGGGTTCTTAATGAAGACATATCAAAAGACATCATCATATTATTAAGGCATAAATCTGTCAATCAACACTGCCAGAAAAGGTTCAGCGGTGTTCCATGTCCTCAACAGTGGAGGAAGATAAGCATGCGGTGTCAAGCATCTTGAGGCGGTTTGGTTTTGGCCTGAGCAGACCTGAGGGACACGCCTAACCCTGTTATCAGACAGACGGGGGGGACGGTCACAGCGGGGCTCTTTACGTCCTCCTCTTTCCGTCCAGACAACAGCAGACGCCTGTTGCTGTCTGCAGGCAGGCGACGCCACATCCTCTGTTTCCCATAAATCACCCTGTGAAGATCAGCTGTGTCAGGACGCTGATTCTATCAGTGAGCCCGCTTCTGTACAGGTGACGACGTGACGCTAAGTACGTATGATGAACCCAGTTTATGACAGCGGTTCACAATTAGACACGCCCATTCAACACTGAGACAGGGAGTGATGGAATAATAGCAGTGACTGTCATTGTAATTTATTGCATTATAATGCCACCGCCAATATAATATATGTATGTAACAGACGGCTGTCCAGTCAGCTGCATCAGTACGTTACTCCTCTGATCTTTTCTTATCTGCACAGTGAACTGTATTTATTTAAAGAGGCCTCTCTGCCCCCGTTGATTCATTACAGCCTCCTGTCTTCATGTAGCAGTGCGCCACTTATCTGATACACTGCAACCAGGCTGATTTACAATGACACTATCATCATATGTCAATACTGGGCCCCAACAGTGGCAGGCAGGCTGCGACAATAGCCTCAGGCTGCTTTTATTGTTTCCCTGCTGAGGTTGAACAGACACACATACAGTCGCATGGTGTCAGCCATTTAAAAGAAAGAGAAACAGCGAACAGATGACAGCCATGGAAGTCTAATCATTTGAAAACAATGTCTTCCACTATATGATCATAGGAAATAAAGGTTAAGGGAGGTAAACAGGTAACAGAAATGTCAGAAATCAACAAAGGTAACAGGTTCAATCCATCAACAAATGTCTCATACAGTGAGCCTACACACTCCCGTATTGTTGACCACTCGGGATAAAAGCAAAAGCTAAATGTCAACACATGTGCCACGCGTGGATTGTGGCTGCTATGATCAGAAATCAGGAATATTTCTCTGAGTGATGTTCGGTGCAACTCATCTGTCATCTTTCAAGTTAAAGCTGGGGTCAGCAACATTGGAGAAACTAGCAAGAGAACGCTACATTTTAAAAATGATCCAACCAATAAACCAGCCCAGTGTTGCCAACTCTTCTCCAATGAAAGTAACTAGCAGCTCCAGCTCCAGAAGACAAACCTCAGGCCTCCCTCCAAAGACACTCCCCCAAATTATAATTATTGTTGTGAACATAAACAACCAACATGGCTACTGTTAGTACTCACAACTGTCAAGCTAGCAGCTGATGGAAGACTCTGGTGATGCGTAAATGAGTGCACACGGGCAGGTAGGCAGGTAAACGGCAAGGCAGCCCATCCAGTCTTTACATTCAGGCCGAATGAAATGAAATACCAGACTATTTTTTTTCCATGATGCGAGCCGGAACAGTGACCAACTCGCTGTACATTATCCCTTACATAATAATAATAAATAATAATAATAATAATAATAACACTTAACACTTCCACTTTAACCTTAAATGTAATTCTCTATCTGGCTGCTTAAATAATTCAACTACTCCCTTAAGTCTGCCAACACATTTAACATCCAACTGTAAATGGCATCAGCATCCAGTGGCAGTACGGTGGCAGTGCTGTGTTACAGTTGGGCTTATTAAAACACCTTTAAACCAGGAGTGTGTTTGTGTTGGTTGTATGCCATCAGAGGTAACTGTATGGAACCAACATGTTGTAAAATACCCCGCTGGACTAATTAGAACATCAAATGTGTCATCTAACCTCCATCACGTCAACACGGTGGTTTTAATTGGCCGACATGTTGTCTCGTCTCACCTCAACAACAACATGTACAACACACTGAGAAACAGGTGAATGTGTGTAGACTGAATATCACATTTATTAACAAAGTGGAGAGTAACATGAATGTATCTTTACAGTGTAATGTTTTGAACATGACTTGTCCATTAAATAGTAATGTAAGGTAACAGCAGTATATTGCATGCATGACTGTATCAAGTCACATGCAGCCTATATTATAGTCTATAATGCAACTTATTTAATAAAAAAAAAAATACTGATTATATTGCAGATCAACCAGTTAATTTAGGTCATGAAAATAGAATAAACAGTATGTGCACTAACCGTGTTATTTCTTATTCAATGTTTATCTTTTTTGTTTTTGCCAATTTATAATTTATAAATATCAAAATAAATACCAATTCGTTTTAACGCCAATAATTTCTTAAATTTTTTTAACTTTCAATTTTTAGGTTGCATCAGACTCAGTTTTAAAGCTAGACTGAAGATACTGGTATCATATGAAATTAATAAAATCTAATAAATCCATTGGTACCAACCATGTCATACTAGCTTGTCTGAAGGAGGTTAAATAACCAAACTTACGCTAAACTACATTTGCAAAAAGCAGCATATTTTTCCACTCCCATGTTCATAAGAGTATTTAATACTTGACCAATTTCCCTTTAAGGTACATTTTGAACAGATAAAAAATGTGATTAATTTGTGATTAATGTTGTAAAACCTGACTCTTAATTCCTTCTGGTTTTGGTCAAAAGAGTTTGGATCAGTGTGTCTGATCATTTGTTTTGTGGCCATGATGTACAGCAGTGCACTTCCCTCCAGGGTATTAGGAGGCAGGAAGATGCTATCAGCAGGCAGGAAGATGCTATCAGCAGGTAGGACAAGCAGACTTGTCAGCTCTGCAGGATTCACAGCCAGGTCCCAGGTCCACACTTACAGGCTGCATTTCAACACAGTCGGCAAGTCTACAGAACGAGTGTGCATGCATCTCACCTGGGCATTTCCTGTCGCGCCGTGTTCTGTGTCACCTTGTACAAATGTTTTGATTCAGAATTGATTTCTTTCTTGCTGAGGCTGTGCACATTTTGTGCGTGAGACAGACAGAGAGAGATGGGAGCAGACACGGAGGAGAGAAAGAGGAGTACCTTTTTACGAGCTAACTCCATGCTCTAATGAATACAAATGGGCCCTCATCTGCTCCACTTTGCATGGCTGGTGGAGGGCAGTGTGTGACACCAGCAGGCCCGGCTCCATGGACACTAAAGGAGCTAATCATTACCCTTTCAGTGGCTATCTATCACCAGGCTAGCCCTACTAATCTGCCTGTGTCTGCACATGATGGATGTTTTGCTACCTCTAATGCCAGTTCGCTCATGCATGCAGACAGATAATCAGAAAGGGAAGTGAAAGCATATCTCATCATTACGATTATGATCCATACCGACGAATTACTACCGAGGGGATTTGGCGCTCTGCAACACGCTCTCTGATGACATTCATAATCATTGATCACTGTGGAGATCCCGGTGGTGATAATAAATGAGTTATGGCAAAGGGCTGAAAGATGGATGGGAGGTGTCTGACTGGATATGGAAATGGAAAGATATATGGGTTAAACTGAGGCTGTTGTGGGAGCACAGGTTTCCCCAAATATCATCTTCATCCCACTGCGAGCCAATAAGAGACACCGGTAGGCTATCTCAGTGCTCATGTGGTTTTGGGGAAACCTGGCTCAGAAAATGCATTGCCAGCGATCATGTTGTTTGTGCTACCTACACCATCCCAAACTCAGATTTACAGAAGCTATTCTGGAGACAATAAGCCTTCAGACTGAAAACAAAAGGTTCTAGAATAGCTGAAATGTATTCATCCAGCACAGAGAGGAAGCTGGAAGGAGGGAGGGAGGGTATACAAGCCAAACAAACCCCTTCCTGAGGCTAAGCCTTTGTGCCAGCTTGCTAATTTCCGCCTCCTGGACAGGCGTTGTTGTTTCCAGGAGACTCTCTCTCGCTCTAAGTGAGCGTCTGGAGGGGTGGGGTGCTGGTAAAGGGGTTGGTGGGAGCGTAATCCTTGGCCTTTTCATTGGCCTGTAATGATTCCGGGGCTCGGCGGCTAATAGGGCATTATCGCGGCCCCTGCCTGGCCGGACAGCTGATTAATGTCGGAGGAGAAGACACGGGGCCCGGCCGGGGCCTGATAAAAGGGCGCTGGGATTGGAGGGAGCAGGATGATGAACGAGCTACAGAGCCCACGCCCGTGTCTCATTAGCGCGCCCCTGCTCTTTGGCGTTGAGCTAATGTAGCGCGTCGGCACTGCGGTCAGCGTGGCCAGCTCAGGGAAGAACGCTGTGGGGTCTGAAGAGCAAGGAGAGCCGAGCCAGGGACGATAGCAAGGAGGAAGTGGACCAGAGAGGAAGGGGGGTGGTGATAGTGACCTGTCTGGTAGTAGGAGCTAATTGAAGATAGTTTTCACACTTAGTCTTACTGCACCATCACCATACCACCCACATAACAGTGTCTTATGTAACAGTGTACACACTGATTCAGTTTTTTTATTTGTATTTGACAATCTGGAATACAGGAGCCATGTGCAGTACTTCCAAAACCGACTAGACCTGAAGTACATCATGATCAGCCAATCAATTAAAGTACCAACACCACATGAATAAACATCCATTGCACTTTGGAGATCCCGCTGGTGATAATAAATGACCCATAGATGGCAACAGTTAAAAGAAATACTGGGTGGAAATATGCTAGAATTTTCTTTTAAAACTAGATAATGCATCTGAGACTGTTGTATTGGTCTGCAGGTGTGTGCTGCCGTATTATATATGTATGACAGTTTCATATCCATGCTAACAGGTACGGTCACATATCTACTGGGCAGCAATTCTCATTGCTGGAATATAAACTGGCAGGAACTAGTATGATTGGCTTAAAGGAACTTCACCCACAAAATGTATTCAATATTTGTATATCAATTCCTCTGTTACCTTGAATTCTTGAAGAAAACTTAGATATTTTTTTTACTCTCATGCCTCCACGTCAAGCGAAGAATCCAAAAACAGAGAAAAGTCTTGATGGATTGAAGTAAACATCTGTTTATAAACTCTCACACAACTGGTGAAGTATAACCCGAGTCTCATTCATGCAGTCGGATGATCACTATTTCCCAAACACATGCATCTTCACTAAAAGCGTACTATTTAAAACACTTCCGCTTAAACAGTCTCACATTTGCGCAGGTGTGTTATTAGTCTGTGAATAGTTTTGACAGGACAAGAGGACTTAGCAAGTCCATGAGGTCATCAAAAATATCTCCATGTTTTACAGGGAGATAAAAAAGAAGAATTTTGACGTATAAAAAAAGTTTTTTCTAATAATATTCGGCTTTAGCTGATGGTGAAGCTAGCTTGCCAGTGACATCAGCTCAAATCCTGCTTTAATGTAGTATGGAATATTTGACCATGTAGTCATTTTTACAAGTTATTGTATATATTTGTAGTGTAAAAGTCAATACTCATGTGGTCAAAAACTGCTGACTGGACTAAATCCACAATATGAAATTGTGTGTGTGTGTGTGTGTCCTGGTGTTTGTAAGTATGTATGCATGTCGTGTGTGTCTGTTGAACATGCTAAACATTTATGAGGATGTATCCTGTCTCATTTACCGCCACCAGCTGTACGCCCACCGCCTCCCACCTCCCCCTCACACCCGCCCATAAAAAGCCAATTACATCCAGGGCTACGGAGCTCATTGATACCTAATTAGATTATTGTTAAGGGTGCTGTTGGCCGTGTGGCTGAGGGGGCAACCTGACAGCATCTGAGTGATAGAGGGTGTTGTCCCGGGCTGAACCCTGACCCCTGCCCGCATCCGAGGGGTTACAGAGCCACTTTCAGATGAGGAGGAGAACCCCTTCTGCTCCTCCTGATGCAACACTCACCCCACACCCTCTAACCCCCTACCCCAGCCTCACCAACGCAAACATTCACATACATGTGACATGAAATCTTTCTCTGCTGTCAGACATCAATGGAGAAGTGGAAAAAGGGCAAATGCTCATAACTGGGCAATATTAGAAGGATCGCATATGGGAAAAATAATAATGAGTTATTCAAGCAATCTAGAACTCAGGTACAGACTTTACTGGAGGAAAATAAGTACATAAGATAATAAGATAAGCCTTTATTGATCCCCAGGTGGTACAGCAGCATGAAGAGAGAATAAGTACAAATAAATCGATTTTTTTTTCTATTTTATGCTACTTTCTACTTCTACACCAAGTGGTGTATGTAATGCATAGTGTTACGTTTCAGAAGGAAATATTGTATTTTTTATTACACTACACGTTGTCAACTGCTGCAGTCACAATTTACTTTACAGATTGAGCTTTACCAACCACCCCCTGACCCCCCAACCCCGACCCCAAAAAGAAAAAATGCATTGCTTGAATAGCACACACATGACTGTAATATAATACATGACCCTTTGGTTGAAAACCAGTATGACTGTATGTAATGAATGTAGTGTGATGAATCACAAGCTCTTCTCTGGGTGCACAATGTGTCATAAATAAAGTCCCTTTGTGTCTGATCTTCACTGGAAGAAAATAAAAGTGATGCAAAACAGGAAGTGTGATATGGGACGTTGTACATTTCCAGCAGATTGTTCGTAGTATTCAGGAGAACTAACTGGATGTTAATCATGAGCAACAAAGACAAATACAATCAAAAAACAAACAATAAAACAATGGAATAAGAGATCACCGTCCAGCCCACACTGCTGGACTGAAGCTGTGCAGTATATCTGTAACACTTTCAATGTTATCACCTCACATCCTTTACTGTGGAGCTAATCACAGTTTTATTTTTACTGCACAGGTCTTCCTATGTCAATACATATATATACATGTATATACTGTATACAGTATATACATATATATACATATACCACCTTAGCTCAGACTGTGACAGTGTGTCAATATGCCCATTATCTGTCATTATGTCACGAACCAACTTCCTATACATTCATTTCATAAATATGTACAGTGAAGTGATTGTGATAATGTGGTTTGAAGAGTAGCAACAGTGTCACTATGGATGAAATACATTTGTGCATCAACAGAATAACACATTGATGAACTGACAGTGAGCACAGTGACATTCACAGCACCAGCAAAAGCTCTTATTAAAAAGACATCAAGATCAAGTCATTGTGTACAGAATAATAATGAGCCAGAGACGGAGCCCTGTGGGGCTCCACCAGGGAGTTCATCTTCTAAAAATATGAATAATTGGATTAGTCAGTGAATAAAGGAAACAGTCATCTCGTATTGAGGTGTGTTTGAAGGGTAAATGTGTACAGTGCAGTGTCTTTTGAGAAAAACCCCAGCAGCTAGTCACTGTGGGTGGCAGAGCGGCACAGTTGTTTAGGGATATATGACCCCATGGGGGGGTCAAAGGTTTATTAAAGAACCAGTAAGTACTTGTTCAAAATAGAGCCCTGACCCATTACCCTCTCTCCCCACCCCCCACCTGCTCTGCACACACACACACACACACACACGCACACACACACACACACACACACACTACACACACATATACACAGCAAAAGCACCAACACACATTCACATGTTCACATTGCACCTGTTCAAGAGGTGCTAGTAGAGGAGAGCTGGTACAGAATAAACACTGCAGCTTAATGACAACAAGGATTCACACACACACTGTATGATGACTAAATAAAAAATAGAAATATTACACAGTTGTTTATTTATATTATTATATAGTTAGATTATATAACATATATTATGTATGCTATATATTGTATTATACAAAGTGTTTTTACATTATCATATGTTTATATATAAAAAAAATAATTAAAATATTTATTATAGATATGAATGAATAAATAGTTTAAGAGTAGAATGGAATGAGTGAAATTATGTTTTATACAGTATTAAGCAAGCAGGTATGTAAGATATACAGTGCAGTACAGAAGATAATATGACATGAGTTAAGGCAGCATGCAATGAGCCCGTCAATAGTAGCAGCAGCAGTGGAAGTGCAGTAAATCAATGGTAAACTCCAAATTGCATACATATACATGTATGCACAAAATATTTTTTCTTTAGGTAAATGCTGTTTCATAAACCTTCACAACTTGCCAAGAATGAAATTCTGGTTGAAACTTTTATGAAAGTAAACTCCTCAGAGATAAACCCACGGAGCATCCACCCATAACGTCAGCTATCGGCAACATCAGTCCAATGTTGATGTGAATAGAAGTGAGTGGGCGCAGTGACATGTAAACCGTGGTACGGACTGTTGTCATCAGATCTCTGACATCACGTTGCATCAGCAAGGTCAAGCTCTAGTTCTGTCTTGGATCATTGAGTCTGACCTCCCCACCCCCCCCCCCCCCCCCCCCCCTCAAACACAAACCAGCCTTCCTTTCCCATCCTAAAGGGGGTAACAAGATTCTCTGAAAGTCATATTAAAAGAGGCTCGATCTCTTCTGAGAAGCATTGATGTCTAGACGGCTACTCTCCCATGAAAGGCTCGGAGGCCTTCTCCCTCACGCTCAGTCTCTCCTCCCTTTGTCTTGTCCCTGTGTCCCTCCATCTTCCCCGCTGGCACAGGACAATTACCAGCCAGCGCTACTTCCTAAACGTGTCGTCGGGGGCCGAGCGCTTCCCCGTCGGGCCCCGGCAGCCAGGGTCCGAGGGCGGGACCCCCGTGATCGACCATGCGGAGCCGCGACACAAGAGAACGGTTGGCTGCCCTCCGAGGCCTGGCGGATGCAGGTGTCAATCATGGCGAGGAGAGGAGGACAGTGGGAAGAAAATGACCCCGATGATGACAGTAGGCTGAATATTTATCTGGCACTATCACGGACAGCAGTCGTGATATTACCACATTACAATCTGGGGTCCCAGTGGCTACATTGAAAGGTGAAATAATATATTTTGATCTTGATTAGAAATCTTTCTTCATGTAAGAGCAATGTATACTCCATAGGTTTTACAGCTCACACTGTCCCTACTCCACAGCTTTTTTTCATCCAAAATTGGATCCTGCGCTCTATCTCTTAGCGCCGCCTCCCCGGGCTTATCACTAGCTAATGACTACATCGGCACACCAGCGGGGGGGAGGTCCAACAGTGTGTCTAGGTCTTTTCATGCCAGAGGGGCCTCTGCCACAAAAGGCTGTCCACAAAAGACCCCTCTTATTCTCTCATTATTGACACCCTTAATTGTTTGTGCTGTCTGATAATGGCCCTCAAAGCATCACCATATCAGCAATAACCTTCTGTCTCCGTTGTATGGGGGGGGGTCTCTCTGATTCTGAGCCATGTGCCGCCGCTGAAATAAATGTTGAACTGCCAACAAGGGTTTTGAGCTCTTCTCTCTGCCACTTTCACAAGGTTGAAGCGCTCTGTATTCATAACCTGAATTTTGCACGTGTGCGTGTGAATTTTCAAACCCTCCGGAGGTCATCAGGGAATCCCATTTCCATATTGTTTATTAGCAGCTTTGTGTGTTTGCCAGCGCTGCAATTCGGATTCGGAACCACGGGCACTTTGCGTTATCGTTGTCTTATTAATTACGTGTGGGGGTGTAAGTACAAATCTCTTGATACGTCAGGCATGGTCTTTCAAATGCGCTGCTTTATTATGAGAGGAAACGTTAGCCTTAATTAAACGACACACTTTTATTAGCTCGGCGTGTAATGGCGGCTTCCATTCCTGTCAGCGCTGAATGCCTGACACTGCCGGTTATGCCAGTCAATGGCCTTTAAGAAATAAGAACTGTCTAATCCCATTGCAACTTGTGTAATTAGAGGGAATGCTCTTGTCATTAGTCAGGCACAAATTGCCCACTTACCCAGGCTTATAAATATTTCAGAGACACTTCTTATAAATTGTTAGGGTATTGAAAGGAATTTGCCTGAAAGCAAATTAATAAGTTATTTATGAGGAGTGTTAATCAGTTATCTTTTTGTATTCACGGCTGCACTGTGTTTATTTGAGAAGGTCCAGTCATGAGACATTAGCAGGCGTCTGTAGTCAACTTCAGCTGTGCTCAAACTTTTAGCCACACAAAATATTAATTATAACTGTTCACACAAAATCTTGACAAACACACACACACACAGTACTCAAGCTAATAATGCACACTCACACGCTCGTGTGTGCCAAAATCAGTGTTTATGAGCAACTGGTTGGGTCTCTAAACCTGCGCTAACATGTCGGTGTTGGATTGTACATTTACACCCCCCCTTGCTGCTTTGCTTAGTGAACCTGCTCAGTAGCTATCTAGGAATTTTTAACTGGGGTGGCATAATAAATAATGTTCTTATCTGTAAACCATTATTTCTGGTCATGGATCTATAACAAGCCCTTCAGTGAGCTGATGAGACCTTTTACCAAAAGGCAGGCTACTTTGAAATAATAATAATGATAATAAGAAGAAGAAGGTGACTCCATGAAAACTTTACCTAATAAGCTTACAAGAGACTAATAATTACGATCACAAAGTGTTGATTGTCATTCCAAACAAAACTAGGACTGATCAAAAAATTACTTTAATCATATTCTTATGTGATCAGTCTGATGTTTGTGTGACCCATCATCCACTTGGACCTCAGCTCCTCCCGACGCGGACGGAGTGAATAGACGGCCGGCTGGAGAAGTTGAGAGCATCTAAATATTGACGCGGATAAGTTTACATTAGTTTGAAAGCCTTGTGCGTCGCAGACGTTAAAGGGTGCCTTGTGCATCGGTATCGGATCCTGAGGGCCGTGAAGAAACGTTGGTGTTTGACGACCTGGCATGAGACCGGGCTGTTCTCCACTGAAAAGTCGTGTCCTGCTGCGGTGCGTGCACGTGTTTGTGTTGTTGCAGAGGGAGGAGTTTAACTCCCTTAAAGGCACAGGGGCACATCATCAACCAATGACGTGTCAGAAATTTGGGGGTGGCGTCTGTGGTGGCCAATCAGGTTGTAGGGGTGGCACTGTCCACCACTTTAAAACCTTGCATGAACCTGCTCTATAGTTGCTAGCTACTGCCCAAGCACTTCAGGTGTGGAAGCAGCCTAGAGCTGCAGGAAATTCAAAACACTTTGTTGCTGCATTTGGAAAAAAACATTGGTCAATGTTTGTGGATTTATTTTAATTTAAACTGCTGAAGTTATTAGCATAATCTTCAGCTCACCATTAGTGGCGCACACCGCAGAAGTTTAAGCTCGGTGTTACAGAATTGCTCCTCGGGAGACACAATTGACTTGAATGGGAAAACTTGCAGAGCCTTTATTACTACATGTATCTGCCACCAGTGGTGGGAGAAGATTCAGATCTTTTTACTTAAATAAAAGTAGCAATATTTGTATAAAGGATCAATTTCATGCAAAAATTACAATACGTAAGCTTTATCAGCAAAATATACTAGAAGTGAAGGTTTAGTATGTCAAATATTTTTTCAGCATAGCAACTAGTTGCTATAGTTTGATAAAAATGAAACGTAGAAAAGTAGAGGCATAAAGTGCATACAATGGAAGTCAAGTGAAGTACAAGTACATCAAAATTGAAGTCAGTGAGTAAATATAAGTTCATTTCCACCACTATCTGCACCTGCATGTTGCACTAATCCTATATTTAGTGATTATTCACACACAGCTGGCCCTACTATATGACAGCAGACATTATTAGTAGCAGAACTGTGATCCAACAGCAGAGCCTCCATTAGGCCACAGTGATAACATACAGTAAGTGTTCCAGTGTGGCTGTTGTCACTCTAAATATTGTCGGTCACACTGCGGCAGCGGGGTGATGATAGGCACTGAGCAGAGAGAGAGGCTGCTGAGGTGACAGCGGGAAAACTGAACAGGTCTATTTGTAGTGGCTGCACCTCAGAGGGGGTTTTCAACACTCCCAATGAGTGGAGATAATGTCGTGGCAATATAAGTTCCTCCTCTGTCTAGACTAGAATTGGCTTGCTGAAGTGACTGATTCACTTTATTATCCTAGAGGGAATTTGGCTTACAGTGGACACAACATTCAACATGCACAATAAAAACAATCAAAGAGTGCAAAGACACATAAAGCACAGAACTTTCTACTATGCTCTGTAGTGCTGCCGTGAGAACTAGAGTTTCATGTGCCAGTCTAATGTTGGCTAGAGTGTGTGTGTGCACCTGCTCCCCAGTGCTGCAACTCATGGGATAAAGGAATTACTGGCTCTGTTCCTTTTGCTGCAAGGGGCCCGAAGATGAAACTCACTGAACAACAAGGTGTATTGTATTATTTTGCAATTTTAACAATTTTGTTGCGCAAGTTCCTCTGCGAATCATGACCATGCCAATAGAGGATACAGGTCATGTCATGACACTCTCAATAAAAGAGGACAAGAACAACACACTACTTCAAAATGAATAAATGTAATTCATTCTTCATTGGCACATTTTTGTACTTAATTTCACAAAGAGTAAATCCATGCTGAATGATATGGCAGATTGTGAGATGACACTTTCTAATAGCCTGTGTTGCATTCACATCAAATACAGCGTCTTAATTAGCTGATGCCACTCCCTGCTGCAGCACCGCAGGGCCATTTAAGCTGATAAGACAGGTGTATACTTGCTTAAATGTGGTGCATAGTGCAGCTGTTAACAATGGCAGTAGTGCAGGTATACTGTAGTAGTAAATGTCTCTCCCAGTCCTCACCCTGCAGCCCACCCACATCTACAGAATGTGAGAGCTCTGGCCGAGACCCTGACCCTCTCTGCATTCTTCACTCTCTCTATTCGCCTCCATCACACGCGTTCACACTCAGGGGTTCATTGGCCCCTGTGCTTTTTGATTTGAGGTTGTGTTTAGTGAGCGCTGACATGTGACAGACTACTGCATGTGAACAGAAAGCTATGAGAAATGTCTTCCAATGTATGCATGTCTTATACTGGTCTTGCGATTGTTCTTATTTGCATGTTTCAATCACTGACATCTCTCAAACCATATACAACACACACACACATATATATATACTGTATGTATATATATATATATATATATATATAGTCACCTCTGTGTCTGAGTCTGTCCTTATACATATTAACTAGAACCTTTCCCCGTACATCTGACCGCACTTGGAACCTAGCCCCGGCAGACTGGCTGGATCCTCTTACACATCCTGTTGGTCTGTAACTCATTCAGGACGTTGACGGTGATGACTCCTTTTCCCTGACCTGAACCCCTGCTGCCACTTCTTCCAGCCAAGAGAGCACCACCCCTCCATATACTCCCCAAACTGAGCTGAAGTCCTGACATCTCATCCAGGCTAGCTGCTGCCCCAGTAGCCTCTGTAACATAATGGGATCTCACATTAAGGGTTTCTTTTATCTGTCTCTCTGAAAAAGTAAGACATATTTCTTCTAAGATAAATGAGCATCTACTATTACACTTGATGTTAGAATTTGAACTCTTAATGATTCTAATACTAGAGATGAAAATGACGATTCTCTTTGCTGAATCAAAGTGTTTCATTCAGTTCAGTTCAAGGATTCCACAATTTAGTTCGTTCAGACGTATTCGGTTTAGTGGTAGGTTAAGTCTGATCTGGGTTCAATCTGTTACATTCAAGACAGTGCAAGACTGGGCCTAAACATGGAAGTACCATACGTACATCACAGCTCAGCTGACAACAGTACATCTACTGATCGGGTTGGATTCGGACAGCGACATTAGAGATTCAGTGTTGTCAGCTCAGCCTGAAAATTCATAGTTAAAGATTCATTCATACATGTTCTGAACATCTCTATTTAAGTTAAACAACAACTCATTTTATTAGCAAACACAAAGCTACAGTTCTCATGGATGGTACCTATGCAGCAGGATGCGTAATACGTCACTTATTGTGGGTTTCCCATCTTGTTTTTTTGCAACCAGGAGTGACACGAGAGGGTGGAGCTATAAGTACAACCTAACACTGATTAAGACATTTTTAGGCACCAAAAAATTTTACAATTTAAGTGGAGATGTTGAAGATTGTTGAACACAATGGAGATTGAGCCGATGGCCCACTGATAAAAGTATTGCAATATTTATATATTTACAGTATTATGAACTGGGTGTCTGTGGTGACATTATACATCCAAAAGATGGAGCATACAATTCTGAAAACTTGAAGCTGATGTACATAGAAATAGATTTTTTTATATATATTTCAGCTCATGTATAAACAAAAAGTCTCCAGACCGCTAAACTTTGAACACACAAAATAGAAATTCTAAATCGACCAGGACTGAAATCTTAAAGATTGCCACTTTAACTTTAATGAGCTGAAAACAGACTGAAAGTCCTCTGGAGACACCAAGTCCCCCTTTAACTCCACTGTTGTTACAGGTTTCTGCTTCTGTTTCCACTGCACTATGGCTGTTTAGGGGACATATTCCTCAAACCGAAGTTCAGCACTGCTCTGGAGGTGATACTAAATCCAAGCTCATGGTTCTCTGGGGGGGATGGAATGCAACAGCTGGGTTGCAGAGGCAATACAGTATTAATAAGGACATGTGTTTAGCTGAGCACTGCAAGGAAGTGTTATAAATATAGGCTACATGTGACACTTGGATTCTGAATATTCAACGTGTGTTTTGCTGCATTGTTATGCAAAAGCCTCTTAACAGTTCAGGCTACGGGGAGCTCCAGGTTACGGGTCATTAAGTTCCTGCAGTGGAAAAGGACTAAATATGACATTGAATGAGTTTTCTTACTTCTGGAACAGAAAGCACACTTCATCTCTGGAACACGAGCGACTGTAATATTGAAGATTATTTTGGCACTGTTGTCACTGTCCCATTCACATGAGACTAATAATACCTGCAGGTGTTCAGATTTTCTGTGTGTAAATCTTTCATATCAGTAATTTGTAAAGTATTAATTTCAGTAAAAATGACACATGTATTGGGTTGAATGCAGAGCTAATAACATTAATTTTAGCACAAACTGAACCCTCATTCTGAGCTCTCTTACGTACTTTGCTTCCGTGTATTTTCTTCATCATCTGCTAAAGTTATGAATGATTCATTACCTCATATGTGATGCCATTTGTAAGCACCCTTGCAAACAGTCGACACAAAAGAATCCAGTTTAATAATGTTCAGGCTTGTGCATGAAATCACCCTCACTGGGCAGATCGCCACATTTGAATGTGGACACATGATAAGAGAAACGCTCTGCAATGCAGGAAATTGCTCTTGTTGACAGGTGTGTAGGAGAATGAAGGCAGGCCACAACCAAAAGATGAAAATGATTTCAAGCGTGGATAAATGGAAGTGGTGCAGATGTGCCAACCAATTTGTTCATGCCAACAAATCCAAAGCACACACACAGTCATTGGAATAAAGCAAAACATCACTTTGTAGAAATCCGAAGTCATCTCTGCGTACATTAGGGTAACAAATAAAAAGTACCGATGCTTTGTGATAAAAAAAATAACAGAGAGAAATGGGTGGAGTTATCAAAGAACAGAGAAGAGAGGAAAGGCGGAGGGGAACAGAAGAAAAGAAAACTCAGTGAAGAGGGGGAGTTCATAGAGAAGGGTGCCTAATTTAAGACAGGCCAGAGGCCAGGTGTCCAGCTGGTGTTACAACGGTGTGGCCTGGCAGCGAAGAGTAAACACACATTCCTATCATAGGAATGCATGCATGTGTCCATATATACTATGTGTGTGTGTGTGTGCTTTCTTAAGGTTCCTGTGTGAGTGTGAAACAATATAAAATGTCATGCTGGAATATACATAATGAGGGCCAGGGGCCCCTGGGCTTGCACTCGGTAGTTCCGTTCAGTTAGCCATGCATGATTATAGGCTACATACACAAGAGTGCTCAAACACTGGGGCGTACAGCAGCTGTAGTAGGGTAAGGTCCTCTCTATAATATACAAAACATGTACACGCACACACACACACACAGCCTCCCACCAACCTGAAAAGTGTCCACATAGCTGTTGACCGCTCCTCCTGACCCAAACCTCCCACAGGCAGGACAGGTGGCAGGGGAAGGAGCTGAGAGTAGCTGAGGGGAGCTGAGGGGAGAGCGGACTGTTTAAAACAGATTATGTGACCCCTCTGACCCCTCAGCCTCAGACCCTTGACCCTCTCTGATCTCTGAGGCACCTGCGCAAGCTGCTCCATGATATGTGTACAACCTGTTGCCATGCACCACGGAGTCTGATGCCAGGGTGAATATACTGTACATGCATGCACTGCAGGTTAAAGTTTAGCTTATACAAACATATAGACAGGGATGCTGTGCACATGCATCTCCACAGGTTAACTTACAGTAGATGAGTTTATCAGTTAAATGTTAAGTTCTAAGTTTATTGTAACCTTTGACGGTAACACCAACAAAAGAAACAGCAGCGTCTGTTTTTGGTTGAGGGAGCAAGCTAACTTTCATGATGTCTTTAATGTCATTGATTCATAGATCTTTAACCGAATCAATTCCTTATCTCTCGGTATTCTTCTCTCATTGTCAAACAGAGAAACACTGTGAACAGGGTGATACATATACATGGTGTATAATTGGGAATGTTACTAAGGGCTGCTGTCTTGTTGTGCAACCAGACAGAAGTAATGTTAACAGTGGATTGATGTTTGTAGAATTACACTAATATGTCTTCTTTTGAAATACCACTCTCATGTCTGTATTAAGTACAGAGTGGTCAGTGTGATTGTTAGTGTTAAACCTGTGATGGTTCGGTTGAGGTCTGAGAGATCGTCTGTTGGAAGGCCGATGATGTTAAATCTGAACTTACCTGATGTGACGCAAAGATCTGTGGAACTCTCCCACGGAACTTTGCAGAACTTTGCAGAACTTTCCCACTGGGATACAAGCCAATTGCTTTGCAAGGCATTGTGGGATTCCAGGTGATGCAGGGTTGACCGGCAAGTGGGAGCAGTCAGAAGCTGACAAATTTAAACTTTATGCAAATAAGAGTGAAATTTGCCTGGAGGCTCCACAGTGATGACAAACTGATGTTGAAAAATAATGCACTGGCGGGTCATGAAGTTTAGTGGAGGAGGAGATTATTGTTTTAGTTTCTACAATCCCTCCAAGATTACATAATCAAACATAACAGGTTTGTGATTTTGTCATCTTTCATTATTATATTATGTATTCAATACATCTTGCATCTCTGTCTGTCTATGTGTTAGACACATATCTTCAGAACGGTTCATCGATCGACTTCACACTTGGCGGGTGTATTTCTGGGGACCCAAGGGAGTGATTTGTCGAATTTGGTGCAATTGTGTAGCATTTGGATTGCAAATCTGAATCTGCAACGTATCCAGTTACATTTCTCTGTCAGATAAATGTAGTACTACAATGTTTTCCTCGCCCAGGTTGCCTACCTTTTCTAACGGTAAAGTCTTCTCCTGGTGTATCTCCCTCTAGTTATAAGAAATATTATTCCAAATATGAATTTCCATCCTTTATTCTGTTAGCTAGCTTGAACTTGGAAAATGCTGGATCTTGGTCTCCACTTGACCAACTCCACCAGTCAGATCATTTTCTGTCACCACAGCAGCAGCAGCTCTGTTTGTGTGGACTGTTTCTTTGACCCTGTGTGTGTTTTCCAGGGTGCTGTCCTTCCTGTATTTTCCCAGCAGTCTGGACACCAGAGCTCTCTGGGAAGCAGGAGATGGTCAAAGGGCAGGTCACAGAGCCACAACATTCACTCCCTTTAAAGCGTCCACCTGCACCCTGCTCCTCTGCTGTGTACTGCCAGGCTGTTGCTGAATAAATATTGGATGATGACTATTGGAGGATCTTCTCTGGATAGAACGCACAGACAGAGGTTGGGCCTCTACGAACAAATTATCTATCTATCTATCTATCTATCTAAGTTATTCTTCTTATGTGACAAGTTAAAAGAGGCTATGAGTGTATTACTGTTAAGTTACAAAAGCATAGTAAGTTCATAGTCAGTAATGATGTTAAAATCTGTAATGAGGTTAAAGAGATCATTACATCATACATACAAGGATGGATTAAAACCAGAAAATTGGGTAAGATAGTTAAAACTTGTCATGTGTTGTTTAAAAATGGTTCAAAAGTTATGTTACATTTGTTTACTTTATTGTTTAATGTAAGATGTAAAAGTGGAGATCTGTGATCTACAAGATGGTCTTAATTTAGGATCCTGAGATCGATTACTTCTGTCTCCACCCACATACCTGGGGAAGTTGCGGTATTTACCTCGATAGAGTAAAGTTCTCGCTGAGGAAACGTCACTATCACTCTTGTGATTATTTTCTCTCCTTTTTTGAGGGGCGTAACATTTGCAGCATTTTTTTCTCTCCAATTCTTGGGCATGTGCCAGAGATTTGTACATGGCACAACACACCTGCCCTATGGTGTTTGGGGGGCGTTACCTATGCTAATACATGTCCATATATAGTGATTAGAGGGTGTTACCTATGATAAAATTATACAATTGGCAACACACCTCCAATTTCTGATGAAGTGGGATTCATCATTCAGCACACCTGGGTAAGAGCAGATTTGGATGGTTAAGAATGTTTGGTGTTTGGTGTAATGGTACCCATATTATTATGAGTAAGAAAACTAAGGTAATAGTGGATAAACGCACAAGGTGTGGAGTAAATTCAGGCTGATCACAGATCAGCTCTCTGTAAAGTCATTAAATCCTAGCAAATACATGTATGTTCTACTTGGAATTTTACCGGCATTGGGCTTGAAAAGAAGTGAACTACTTCACTGAGCACTTTAACTCCACATGGCAGCATTAAAGTAATAATCTGGAAGATTTTTATTTAAATAAATATCTGTTAGGTCACTATCTATGGCCGAATGAGGTAACACAATGGAGATTGAGTTTATGGCCCACTGATGAAAGCCCTTGGATTTGCAGTATTGTGAACTGGGTGTCTGTGGTGACATTCCTGGGAAGAATCACAAGCAGCGATCTTTGGGAAGTGATATTCAAAAACACACCTGCAATTACCACTTATCGCCAAAGAGAACAACATGGAGATCTTCGAGATTGTAGCTTTAAGTGTAATAATTGAAATGTAATTTACATAATCCAAAACAAATTTCGTCTTTGGGTTAATTGTTATTTTTATGCCCATAGAAATGTGTCACAATGACACATCTGTGTATATACGGAAAAGGTTCTGTTAAAAACATACAAGGTCAAACAAAACATCTTTTGTCTTAGAAGCCGGTTTGGAGAATATTGTAAACCCAGATACAGACTCATTCAGATCTGATGAGACACCAAACTGAAGACACTGCAGCATGACAAATCTAAAAATTACCCTGCGGGCCCTTCCCTTTGCTTTGACTCCAATTTACAGTCATGTGTTTTTTGAATATCAACTTCCACATCTACAATGCATAAGTTCATTGCACATTCAACAGAGAGGGTGGCGATTCCATGCAGAGAAATGGGGCCTTGGATTTCGGGAGGCCATCGGCCCCCCCGCTGTGTTTCTCATCCAAACTCATTTGGATGTGTGACTGGGAACGAATCAAGGAGAATTACTTCTACTCAGCCGAGAAGCTATCTCACATGCACACACACACACGCTCACACACAAACAGTACACACACCCAGACATGTCCACAAATATAAACACACTGCAAGAGTGATTTTTAGCATCATCTTTCATGGATTTTTAGGATCTTCTTTCGGGTGAAAAGCACTGCATTATAACTTTTCTGCTCTCATTTCATTTTTACATTCTCTGGCTCTCATTTAAAAGCACCTTTTGAACAGTTCCAACTGTTTTTAGATAATGTATACCCAAACCGTGCCCTGGTGGAGTCATTAGCCTTCATCTTGGCCATGACTATCAAAATAATTAGCTCTTGTGGGATGGTTTGCAATTTAGCATCAGAGGGTCCGAATAATTTATCATAGCTGGAAGCTTTTATTGGATTGAACTATAACTGAAATCGAACACGGAGGTGCAAGTTTGGTGAGGGGAAGCTGAGGAAAGGATCGAGGATTTGGTTGATGCCAAAACAAAAGGTCACGAACTTTAGTGACCTTTGGAGTCTGCCCTCCAAATAAACTTAGGAATGTCAGACTGTGGAAGTAAACCAATGTAATGCAGTATTTTAACTCTCACATAACAGCAGTGTCCATTGTAATTTCAAAGCTCTGACCAATGTGTTAATTATTAGATTATTTAAGAGAATGCTTTTACTCCGTTGTATTTGCTGGGTGTATCAAGTTTACAGGAACTGCGTGTGGGTTTGGGTATGAATTATTTTGTCACTCACAACACAACACAATAAGCACCCTGAAGGTTTTCATTTAGTTCAGCAGGAGTTGGTTAAAACAAAGGTTTTACATGTGTGGTTAATTCAGTGAGGTTTTACTCCTCAGTATGAGATTATGATGAAAGCCATTAAGTTAGCTAAACAGCTACCAGCCATTCATAAAATCGTCCTACATCAAAAGCAATGTGTGGAGAAGATGTGTAACAATAAATATAAAAACAGACATTTAGAACAGCTACCAAAAGTAATTCTTTACTTTCAGAATGTATTACATTAGGGTTAGATACTGTGTCAGCACATATTTGTAAAAAAAAAAAAAAAACAGTCTTATTTGCAGTCATATTGACATAGCGGGGCAGTTAAGCATAACAATTGTGCCTTTTTGCGATAAAGCAACAAATTTGGCACATATGTAGGTTTATATATCATGAATAGATATAGATATCGGGGCACTGCAAATTTGGCCCCCCGGGGGCCGTGGCCAAATAGGTGCTAAATATTCCAAAATGTTGCAGAAAACTGATGTTATGACTCTTGATGACTTCCAAGGTGTGTTCAAGCTGATTAGATCCAAATGTTTAAATTTAGCACCAAATCTGTGTAACAAATGGTATTAACCCAAAAATTGCTGCAACAACTTATGAGACATGAGTGAGCATGGGAATGACCATCATGTACTTCATAATGTTCTAAACCCTTATACACTTTTACAATTCATTTTAATCAATTAATTAATTCATGTTTATTTCTGACTAGAACAACTTGTCACACAGTGCTGAGCTGCATCTCAAATTAATCTTCAGGTTCCCAGCTTTCAGATGATGTAATGGATGTAATGAATGGTGTACAACTTCTATGTGACATCTACTGTTGACCTACTATCTCCCCTATTGTGGGTCTCAGAGGGTTAAAGGGAGATTTGTCAAGTATTTAATGCTCTTATCAACATGGGAGTGGACAAATATGCTGCTTTATGCAAATGTATGTATATATTTATTATTGGAAATCAATTAACAACACAAAACAATGACAAATATTGTCCAGAAACCCTCACAGGTACTGCATTTAGCATAAAGAAATATGCTCAAATCATAACATGGCAAACTGCAGCCCAACAGGCAACAACAGCTGTCAGTGTGTCAGTGTGCTGACTTGACTATGACTTGCCCCAAACTGCATGTGATTATCATAAAGTGGGCATGTCTGTAAAGGGGAGACTCGTGGGTATCCATAGAACCCATTTTCATTCACATATCTGGAGGTCAGAGGTCAAGGGACCAATTTGAAAATGGCCATGACAGTTTTTCCTATTAAGTTTGGAGTGTTATTTAACCTCCTTCTTGACAAGCTAGCCTGACATGGATGGTACCAATGGATTCATTAGGTTTTATAGTTTCATATGATGCCAGTCTTTTCACTCTAAACTAAAACTGAGCCCGCCCAAAGATTGATTGTGTTAATGCGTTAAAGAAATTAGTGGCGTTAAAACGATTTTGCATTATTATTGCGTTAACTTTGACAGCCCTAGTTATGTTACATATGATTGTGATGGGTCGGCCCGCTTTGACCATCTAGCATCGGGACCCGCGCTGCTTCGTAACACCACTGGCTGGAACTAAATTTATATCTTTGTGAAGAACAACTGGGTGTAGAGGCTGTATGCAGCTTCCTGAAATCTTGTGGTCACAATAAGGTTGCCAGGTTTGGTACCATCCTGCCTTAACAGAGACCAAAACCAAACCCTTTGCTTGCCAATTATATCTGGCAACTCCTGCTATAACCAGAGACACTGCACGGAAACACTGGGCAGATGGACACACTGTTGTTTGTCAGTACATCACCAGGATAACTGTTCCCCCTACTTCCAGTCATTATGTGAAGCTAAGCTAACCACATCCTACTCTACACACAGACATTAAAAGGAATGCAATTATATGTACACCATATGTTAGTGCAAGGCTACACATTTATTTAAATCAACAATGTTGTTTCAATCCCAATCAGTGTGCATGCACTTCTTCTCGCTCCTTTATACATTTTAAGTCTTGAATGTAAAAATAAAGTTGTATTAAGTGATTTATATCGTTGTATTTATCAGTAATTTAAAGGTTGAAATACCTGATTTGGAAGACTACAGGCCTTGGACTTGTACTGATGGCATGCAGGTCAATAAAATGGATCAATTAAACAACTGAATGAATCAAATATTATTGATCTTCTTGGGAGTCTCTAGCGCAGCGGTATCCAAAAGAGATTTTAGCTTTGGAAATCACAAACCAGCCAGCTCACCGCTTTCATACACGCAGGGTAAAGTGATCGTCTAGGTTTCCTCTGTGTGTGAGTGTGTGTGTGTGTGTGAGAGGGTGGGGGGGGGGTTAGGCTCACGCTGTGCTGGAAGCTGTGGGTGTCGGCGGTAGTTTCCATTTATCCTCTCGCGGATCTCCCAACAGCCCCTGCAGCTCTTTGATGTCAGCCTGTGTTTCATATAAAGTGCACAAATAGAAGATCGCCTCTCAGACCACGCGCAGCAGGGACAAAAATAGATTTGAAGTGTTTGGTGCAGAAGTGTTATATATATATATATATTTTATTACATATTAATATAGTGTTGGGGGAGGGGTTATGCTAAGGATGGCTCCAGTGCATCATCGAGTCATATACATTCAGTAATATAGGCTGTAGTTTACAGTTTTAACATGTTTCAACAATTATTTTCTAACATGTATAATGTGTTTAGAAACAAATCTCTGATTTGACTTCACCCAGACTTTAAAATATAGATGAGATTTGGTGAATGAGAGTGCATAAAACCAAAATAAAATTAAATCAATGTGATGTTATCATTTTTGTTCAGCTACATATTAAAGGAAAGCTCAATACTACTGTAATCATGGAGTAATGTGAACCTGTGTTATTTTTTAGGAAAGATGAGTAAAGTAAAGGTGGCAGTAACATTGCTCCCAGAAAAACAGCTGTTGTCTGAGGATGAAATGCTGGTTTCAGACATAATGAACACACAATGACAGATTCCCAGCTAGGAGACTTTAAAAATGCATAATCAGGATATGACCCAGCACCTGTGACACACCTCTGTGTCCCCAGATGGGTGTACTGTAATCTCCTGATGCTGCCCATCCCTTCCCCAATGACTGACAAACTGCAGTCAGCTGTAACTATGTCAGAAGGGCCTCTAGGATGAGAGGGTGTGAATTACACACCTTTTGGATCCTGCTCTTCAGTGGAGTTTAGCCGGTAGCGATGCCGCAGGCTTCTTCGCTCCTCCCAACAGATGACTCAGCGATTTTTGAATTCTTCAGGCGTTATCCGGCTCCAGGTGTCACGGCCACGGCCACATGCTCGGGCAGGACACGCCTTTCCAAAGGCCTGTGGACACAGCCATGTTGTCACGCTCTCATTTCGGTGTCACGCCACACGTCAGTCACTCAGCACCGCTCCGAGAGGCTAGCACTTAACCGTCTTTCACATCCGCCACAAACAGGACTGAGGAGGCAAAGCTTCAGGCATTCATTACTGATGAAGTTCCTTAACAAAGAGGGAAAATACAAACACCTCTCAGGTAAGCTACATGTATACTTCTCCGCTAAGGGGTTACGCCCTATCTTCAACGGCTATGTGCATAGGCTCAGTTGTTGCATTCAGCTGCGGCGGCTCCGGGAAGCCACACGGAGACTGCAAGAACTGTGATTGATCAGCTTGGACTGCTTGTGTTTCTGACACAAAACAACATGAAGGAATTTTAAATAAAAGGCTCAGTTATCTTCTCATTTTAAGGATCATATACCTTCTGCTCACTGATCCTCACAGAGAATGAAAGAATATCCTGAATCTACACAACAGTCTCATATTCTTTATGTATTGTGTCACTTGTGTCACAAAGTAAAAGAAAGAATATAAACACAGTTACTGTGGAGATTAGGATTAAAGTAGTAATACTACTAAATAATATATATATAAAGTAGTACTGTCAAAAACGCAAATTCATTTTAATGCCACTAATTTCTTAAACACATTAACGCAACTTGTAGCGGGCTCCGTTTTAGTTTAGAGTGAAGATACTGGTATCATATGAAACTAGAAAACCTGAGGAATCCATTGGTCCCAACCATGTCATACTAGCTTGTCATGTCCATTTTCAAAGGGGTCCCTTGACCTCTGACCTCCAGATATGTGAATGAAAATGGGTTCTATGGGTACCCACGAGTCTCCCCTTTACAGACATGCCCACTTTACGATAATCACATGCAGTTTGGGGCAAGTCAGAGTCAAGTCAGCACACTGACACACTGACATCTGTTGTTGCCTGTTGGGCTGCAGTTTGCCATGTTATGATTTGAGCATATTTTTTATGCTAAATGCAGTACCTGTGAGGGTTTCTGGACAATATCTGTCATTGTTTTGTGTTGTTAATTGATTTCCAATAATTAATATATACATATATTTGCATAAAGCAGCATATTTGTCCACTCCCATGTTGATAAGAGGATTAAATACTTGACACATCTTCAAGGTTCATTTTGAACAGATAAAAAATGTACAATTAATTTTTGATGAATCATGATGATCTATGGACAGTCATGTGATTAATTGTGATTAAATGTTTGAATCTATTGACAGCCCTAGATTAAAGCATTATACTTTGAGGCAAATGTCAACATCTAATATTTTTATAGATTTCTGAAACTGCCAATCTGACAGTCAATCACACTTCATGCAGTGATTGCCGCAATGTGTAAAGATCTGGCCAGAATTTTAGTTTAAAACATTAAAAACAGTAACTAACGTTATCATGTGAAGAGGTCATACTGTTGACGTTATGTCAAAGACGTCTGTGTATTGTGTAGCAGCGTTACCTGTTGCTAACCAGGGGTGGTCTCCTGGCCGCGAGGAAGACAAGATGAAGGTTCTGGTCATTTTCTTGTACTTTCTGCCACTTTGGATTTAATCCAATGAACAAACTATGAAACATCCACGGAGCGTACAGCCCCGGTTAGTGGCACAGTAAACACAGACGGCTAAACTACAGGCCGACGCCACACGTGGAGATTAAACAGTAGCGGTGTTATTTTGACTGGCAGCTGACCCCTATTTGTTTGGAGCGGGTGGCCAGATCGTACACAGTGCTCCTTTAAGCTCTCCTCTTGGGTGAACACCTGAGTGGACAACATGAATTCCTTCAGAAGAGACATGTCCTGAAGTGTGTGTCATCATCTCCATCTGAAACAACCTCGGTCTATGACTACAGGCTGTTTGACCCATTTCTGAGTGCGGCCATTCAGAACAGCTGTAAACACACTTCACATGAACTAGTGTTTCTAGCATACGCTGGCCTTAATGGTTCAGAAAATTCAAAGATCCTGGACTATAGTCCCAGCATTTCACCCTTACATTATGTGTATGTGTTCCCTCATCAGCTGGTCGCCTACCTTAACATTCACCACAATACAACCGCAATGATGAGAACACACTGTTGAATGGGCGTCAATAAAAACGCAAATGTAAGTTTCTAGGAGGAACAACATCCACTGACCCTGGACTTCCTCTCCACTCCCCAGCTCATTAAGGCTGCGGCTGAGTGCGGTGGGCTAATTGAGTGAATTGTCTAACAGTGGACAGTGTGTGTGAGTGTGAGAGGTTCTGTGTATGTGTGTGTGCGCTCGACTATGCGGCTCCAACACGTTCCCCTGGATTGTTGTTAGAGCCCGGCTCCTGACAGAACCAGCCTGGGCCCTCAGTGCCTAGATAACGAGCTGTATGCCTGACAGGTGTGTCGAGATTAGGGGCGGGCTGTTCCCTAACACCCCCCCTACCCGCATACACACACACACACACACACACACACCCATCACCCATCACCCACCAACCCCACCATCATCCGTCCTCTTACAGTAAACATCCCCATCAGCCTGCCTGCCCACTCTGGGGAGCAAAAGGAGAGAGCATGTTTGACATAATTAATTGGCTCTTTCTATAAAGTGAGTCAAAAGAGATGAAAAGGGTTATCGGGCTGAAATAATTAATTTGGAAACAAATTCGCTGACAGTTGGGTTCTCTCAACAATTCACCTTTTTTTTCCTCTCATCAGTGCCTCTTGAATGACGAAGGGCCCGATACTGGCTGGCCTGAAATGAGAGCATTTTAATGAAATATGGCTAAAAAAGAATTTAATTAATTTGAACCTGCGGAGAAGGTCTTGCTCTTATACATCTTTCGTAGATTATTGCCTTCCATTATGTGGCTAATGTAGCAAGCATTTTATTCCAATTAATTTGAAATGAAAGAGGAAATTATGTGGATTAATAATGGCGGAGGTGGTTACACACATGTCTTCAATTACTATCCATATAGTGCCCTAGCCATATCTTACCATCACAGTAATTAACGGGTTTCAGGAGGACTATTATGCCAGTCAATGAAAAGAGTTTGCTATCACTGGCCAGACAGAGAAGCACTGCTGGCTGAATGAAAGGCTGTGACTGGGATCAGTTAGGTTGCTGATTCTAATCACAGAGGTTCATTTAGGAAACCTCCAGCACTGAGACGACGGGCAATGTTTGCAAATTGAATTGATGAAAGCTAATTTGCCCAAATATTCTCCTGCTCACTGTTGAAATGACCCTATTGTTCCTTCTGCTGTACGTTGAACCGCAGTTAGACGTTTAACAACTGTGTGTGTGTGTGTGTGTGTGTGTGCGTGTGTGTGTGTGTGTGTGTGTGTGGCTGCTGCTATCACCATTAGTGCTAATTATGTTCTTTGTTGAATGGACAAAGGAGGAGTAATTGAATCCATCACCGCTCTCTCCTCTCACTTTCAGAAAGCCAGAAGTCTATCCTCCCATTTACTGCTCTCAGATCTGTGCACTGTCAACACTTAGAAAACACTATCATATGTAACTTTGCAAAAAATTCTAAGGAGTCAAACTAACATTTAAAAAAATCATTGTCAAATCATTAATGGTTTTCAAGTGATAAGATAGAAGAGATAACAGAGACTGTATTGTCATCCATCTATAGTATAGTACAGTATGTAGAGGAAGGAAACTGTGTTTCCTCGGTCCCTGTGCAAAACAAAAGAATGAATGGATGAACATAAGGTGCTAACAACAAGGTGCCATAACAGAAACTGCAGAGTGAACAGTGACCTTCATTTTCAGCCATGTCCTCTTTTATTATTTCAAGTCTTGCACTGCAGGCCTTACCATGTGTTTGCTTGCTTGATAAGATGGATTGGTTTCTTCTCCTTATGTTCAACAGATTTTACATTTGGAGTCCCACAAGGTTTAATACTGGGATTCTGGACTATCTCATTCTTCATTTTTCAGCCTTCACAGCCTGTAAAAGATAATAACTGCCTTACAGATAAGTGCTGACCTTTAAAAATATTACTTAACCATTTTTATTATTATTCCTTCCCAGAGCTTTATAATGGTTACTCAGTTTTGGATTTTATTTTTAATTTACCAAGCTTTAAAATTGTTGCTCAGTTTCTGTTATTTTAAAAATGTTTGCTTAATATTTCAAATATTTTTATAATTTTCCTGAGCTTTAAAATCATTGTTCCATGATATTACACTATTTGACATTGTGTAATACCATTTTAAAGGAGCAATACTAGGCAACAGTTTAAAAGTTGGGGAAAATGTGTAAGATAAGTGCTAGATTTCACTAACTGTTCCGTATCTGAGTGAAACCAAATGACAAACTCAAATCATTAAGACAACCCAAGACCAGACCGTTAAAGTAATCCACCACAAATATGCTTCCTGTCAATAGAAAGGCATCCATGAGACTCGTTTTATGTTCATTTCTGTCTTTGATTAGATTTTAGATTTGATTTTATTGTATTTTATTGTATTTTATTGTATTGTACTGTCATCTTTATTTATTTATTTTTCTGTTTTATTTTGTTTTGTTTTTTTGTTTTTTCTCTTTTTTTCTCTGTTTTGTTTTTTGTTTTTCAGTTGTGTTTTTTATCAGTTTGTTTGCAGTCTGTTCTGTTTTTGTCTTGTGTTTGTTGAGGACCCCCTCGAAAACAAGATTATTCATCTCAAGGGGTTATCCTGATATAATAAACTGCTCTTTGTAAAGTAATTTGTACTTGATTTGAAACATGTTAAATACACATTGTCATTATCATTAGTAGTGGTAGTAATAGTAATAGTAGAAGTAGTATATCTTCAATCAGCGTCGTCATCCGTCAACCAGACATTTCAGAGATGATACTGACGGAGATTTGACACATTTAAAAGTCTAAAGTGCTGCATGTTAAAATGTTTCAACATCACACCAACAACTGATGAACTATTTATCATCTGAATGAGCGACAATGTTCACTCCCCTCCCCGGAGAGCGGCCCCAGCCAGCCCAGCCTGCTGCTCCTCCTCAATGAGGGGGAGCCCCAGTGCTCTCAGGGGGCCCCTGGAAGGATCTGGGACCAGTGAAGCAGCACTCCACAGGGGACCCACCCTACCAGCCTGCACCTCTCCCTCCGGAGCGCACATATAATTGTCACTGGATGCTCGTTAAAGGATCCGATTAATCAGAATGGATTGGCCATTACAGGTCAGCAGACAGGGCACCCTCAAACATTTGGCCTTTAGTTCATCTCATATGTGGCTCTAAATGAAGACTCGCTGTACCATGACTCCATAATGTCCCCTTGATGTGCCATTAACATTTATTACTCTAGAGAAGATATAGGGGCATATCAATATGGGTGCAGGACCTGTACTCCTGGATTTGGGTCTACAACTCTACAACTCTTTATGACTCTGCAATCCTTTATTATGAAACTCACTTTTTTTTTTTTTTACTTTTCTATGGAAGCCCTCAGCAAGATTAGAATAGTTTTGAATTTTCAATTAGTTTTTATTTTACTTCAGTTTTGACTTTTCAATTTTATTTTAGTTAGTGTTTGTTAGTTTTCAGAGTGTGTTTGTTAGTTTTAGTTTAGTTTCAGTTTTTCAGTTTTAGTTTGTATTTATTCAGTTTTAGTTTTACTTTAGTTTTTGTTAGGGCCAGATATAATGTCTCAGAGGTAGCTATATATAGGTGACATACAAAATACACGGTTGGAGAACTGGAATGGTCGTAATGTTTTATGTCTAATCTTCACGCTACTTTAGTGTCCGATGTGAGGCGATTGCAGTACAGCAATGGAAAATTAATTCACATTAATTTAAATTTTATTTTTATTAGTTGTTAACCAGGAAATATAGTTTCTGTTTAGTTGTAGTTTTTCTTAAAGGATATAGTTTTATTTATTTATTTATTTATTTTCCTTTCAGTTTCAGTTTATTAAAATAACCATAGCCCTGAGAGACACGTAAGGAAAACAAATTCTGGTAGTCCATTTAAATTTTTAAGGCTGATCTAAATTGTTTAATTTTTCAAAGTTATTTTCATCTGTAGAAACAGGTGGATTTTTTGTTATTGTTGTTATACTCATTTCAGCCACTACCCCATGTTCTAAATAGGACTAAAATCATTTATGTTTTCATTTAGACATGGTTCTATGGTCAGGGTTAGAATATGAACATATCCATGTTGTCGTCTCAGACTGGACCCTTTAACACCGACTCAACCTGATTGGTATCCTGACAAATTTGAGACCTGAACCTAAATTTTTGCTTTAGCTTATCTTATTGCTACACCTGACAACCAGACGATGAAGGCTGAAAGAGGACCATGTGATGAGAATTAGCTTTGTCAAATTACTCTTTTTGTATTTACAAAGCAACCAAAAGGATCCAAATGACTCGTAACAAGTAGAATGATCTTTGCCTGTTTCTTGTTATTTTGAGTCTATGTCTGTCGTATGAAATGTGCTATATAAATAAAACTTGATTGATTGATTGATTGATTGATTGATTGATTGAAACATGATGAGTTTTAAGCCACTGACAACTGGCTTTGTCTGGTCCAATAGAGTGACCAGTAGAAGTGGTCTCTCTTCCCACTCTACAGCGCTCAGTGGTTTAGACTCGGTGTTCACTGGGAGCATCTTTGATAGGTGCCACTGTGAAGCAGATGCTTGGGAGGACAGCCACAATCCCGGCTTTTGTTGTTGCTCAGTGGCTGCGGTATTACACTCCTACTTCAGGCGCACTGCCCTTTCTGCTATCAGTTGAGATATATTAGTTCTTACAGCAGTGAAAGATCCCATCTCTACTTCCTGTACCTGCTTACAATACAAGTGGGAATCCCGACACGTACTGACCTCCCGGCCTTCTGTGAAACTCACAACACAGATCATGTGAATACAAGGGGAAGAAGAAGCTTGTACTGTGTCTAGAGGCTCCCAGCGGACACATTACCTGTCTTCCTGTGTGTTCGTCGACCACACGGAGAAAGAGACTCCGGGGACCGTGTGCAGCGCTGGTGGTACAGACTGTAGTCTTCCTCTTCACACTTTTAAATCACATTCTCTCTGCCTCCTCTACTAAATTAGAAGCAGCAGTTTGTCTGAGGAGCAGAGTCTGGTGTAGAGGTGGAAAGAGACAGATGGGGATATGAAAGATGGAGGGATGGAGTGCACAGGCAGAGGGAATGTGTAAGATGAATGATAAGCTGCTGAAGAGCACTTTCTAGTGGCACAACGGAGGACTAGCACGCTGGATCAGGCTGAACGCACCTCTGTTGGATCTCAATACAAACAGGAAATAAAACAGATAATTAATCTATATTACTGAGATATAGAGATTTATTTAACAAGGACTCAGGTCACCTTGAAACTAATCACACAGGATAGCTCAGTTTCCCCATCTACATCCTGCAAATGATATTTTCAAAAACAAGTCTGCTCTTAATATTGTGTCCCCATGTGTGGGACATCAACATTTATGTGTAAAAGATTTGAGCAACACGCCCTGTTTTACAGTTTAGGTGGATTACGTCAACTTTTTGTTGTTGAGCTCAGACTGAGTGGGTGTGGACATGTCTCCTTTTCATCCTCCATTCATCTATTGAATTATTTTAAATGTATATTTTACTATTTACGCTATAGTTCTCTCGTGGCTCCTCTTCCAAACTCAGAGAAGAGCATCAATCCTAATCCATAATGCATCAGTTTCTGGTATCACTGTGGAACAACTGTGCGCCACTGCTCTCTTAGGAGCCGGGAGGTGCAGAGAGAAGATAAATTATCAATCCCACAGTTGCTATTGTGCTTTTAAGCAAGGCGAGAGGCCACATAGCGCACCGGCTATGTCATCCTCACCGGCTCTGGCTGTGAAATCCTCTATTTGGAGGCGCCAGTGTACGGATAATATGTATGTAACCGATGTCCTGGTGAGAGGCTCAGTCTCCTGCTCCAAGAATAGAGCTATGTCACAGTGTCACATTTTACGGAGATTTCTTATGTGGGATTATATTTTGCATGAGAGTGGGACTGGACTGAATGTTTGTCGCATATTGTGCAAAATGATGTCTGGGGAAAAATATTATTTTTATATGGCATGTTTTATATTGAGTTTTTAGGCCTGTAATTGTAATACTTGCATTGTGGTAGAGCCACTAAATGATCTACTGAAACTGAAAAGTGGAATAAAGAAATAAGAAGCTTTGAATTAATGGTGCCCTCAGATGTGGTGGAAATGGCAGAGGCCATGGAAATTCATTTTTCGGTGCATGACAAGTAAATATATTGTCATTTTAGTCGTATATTATTTTTCTTGGTAATTTTATAATATGTCTGAGGAAAATATTGATATTCCCAACGGCCTCATCTTCTTCCTCTGTCATTATGTCTTTGCATTTCCTGCATCATGTTACACACTTACTAGCTTGCTAAATTGTTTGCCTCTGTGGCTTTCTAGGCGCCAACAGTAACGTTAATATTGCCGTATAGCAGCGGTGTTCTCACCACGACACACGACTTCCCATGTTGTTAACACAAGCTCACCAGTTCCATCTGAAGGCAGCATAAGAATTGGTTTAAGACATCGTCATGGTGATTAAACAGAATGTCTAATATCAGCCTCATACGTTAGTCTAATCCTAATGACTTCATTACTTTCATGGTCAAATTCATTACTTCAGTGCTGAAATGAGCACATAAATGTCCTGTGAGGTTTACTCGCATTTTGCTAATAAAAGAGACAGAAGAAGAAAATCATCTTCACATCGTCTTATTTTGCTGTATTATTAACATGACCGCGATAATACATCTGATGGCCATATTGCCCACACATTCACTTTTATTAGGAATTTGTTATTAAATAATGAATTTATCATTCATTATTAAATGTGTTATTTTTTTAGTGTTTCTCACAGTATCAGGTGCTGAATGTTCAGACTGTGATGTCATTAACACATGCAGTAATAAATCAGTTTCACCCTGTTTTACTGTCAGCACTGAAGATGGTACACATTATCTTAAATGTTTTTTCCCCTTTTTTAACCCTCATGAATTCAAATGAAGCTAGGATAAATGGTGAACTGTTGGTACCCTGTAAAGAAAGCACGCCAAGCCACAATAAACGGGATAATAAAGATCCTTCCGAGTTCCCAGAAACGACTAATTCAACAAGGCTGTCTGCTGTAAATTCAGCATTTGGAATAAAACAGCTTGTAATTCAGAGAGCACAATTGAAATAAGTCTTGACAGACAGTACAGATGAACTTTGGTCCCAGAGGACTGTGAGTTTAACTGAGTGAGTCGAGGCTTTTGGCTCAACATCTCTTCTGATAGACAAGTTTTCAGCTGCTGGGACACGAAGCCAAGACTATTCCATATACTTCTGTTCAGTAAAACAGCTCATTCACATATATAACCTGATGTCACTGGCATCAGATCAGTCAGTGCAGATTAATGTGGCATCAATGTCACCGAATACTGACAAAAGTAATCAAGTACTTTTTTTAAAGCCAGAAAAGAAAATGTTTTGTATGATACAATCTGAGTTAATGCATTTCCTAATAGATTTCCCCCCCCCTATACCATAAGAGGAGTTTTAACCTGAGAAGGAAAAGATAGTTTTTTTTTTAGGTGCTGCTCATTTGAATAAAGAAGCACTAGATTGAGAGAGGTTTCATCTTTCATTAGGATGAGAGATTCTCCAGCATCTTCATGGCTTCTTTTGGTTGATGAACATAATTATCTGTCAGGAGCTCCGACATGTTGGCTAAATATTGTCTCCATTATGTCAGAGAACAGGGCAAAGAGAAGGAAGGTCTTCACTGCTCATAGAAAGATTTCATTATATCTCACTCCAACCACAGATGAACATACAACAGATCTGAAGACAGACTTATTTTAGTTGTTAATTAGATTCATGTATTTGTTACGGATTTGTAACGGTTGTGATAACAAACCCACAGAGAACTATCACCAACTCTACGGAACCTTTTAGACTCTCTCAGCTCATTGTTTTGGTTTTCGGGGCACAAACTCCTCTCTCATCCACCTTGTTTCCAGCAGCAGCTGCTTGATAAAGTGTAGTGTGCACCGTACACAACCTGTCCAGAACCAAACAGCAGACAGACATCGTTAGTAACAAGCTAGTGAACATAGAAACAAAATATATTCTTCTGAGAGTTGGTGGAGACCAAAATGGCGTATTAGGGTCATTTAAGGTAAAACAAATATATAAATACAGAGACAGGGGAGGTGATTTATGAGATTTTTTTTTTGCCTATTATCGCTTCACTTTGCAAGGTTGGATCAACCTCATCACACTACAGACGTTGCCGCTAGACATGTATTATGCCTGCAGTGGATGACCTAATTTAGCAATAATACTCATGATTTTAGCCCAGATCACCAGATTATCATCCTCATCTGGAGCATCTGGACTGTGAAGAGACATTACCGTGAATTGGGTCGATAAGAAAACAACATACTGATTTGAGTTTTTTTTCTCATACATTTGTGAGTGTTTTTTCCAGTAAATGTACCACTTTAATTTCTATAATATTCCCCCCCCCCCCCCCCCCCCCCCCCCCCCCCCCCACCCCCTCCTCTGGCTCTGTAATTTATTTTATTTATTTTTTACCTACAATGACCCTAACACGCTGTTGTACAAAACTTCTTTTTCTCTTTTTATATAATTTATTAAAATATTTCTGATGACCCATCTTGAACTCAAGCAAACCATATCATATCAGCATATGAAACTGTTCTTAACCAATAGCTGGTGGGTCAAGTAGCACATGTAATTTCATAATAGTGTTTTACTTTAAATCATGTTGGACCAAACTTTAAAACTTGCTTAAAATTAAGAAATATTGAATTTAAACTTCTCTAAACGTCCCTAAATGTCAGTTTAGTTTACTCTGATTCTAGATTAAATCTAATTCTGTTGCAACATTAATAACCAATTTAAAATGTGACCCAGTATTAACTTTAAACATACACCCTCCTCTATTACAGCCTACTTACTAGGTCCCCACAGCACACTAATTTATTTATTTATTTTAATTTAGGTAGGTATAATTTAGAGGTAGTTATTAATTGTGCAACAGAGCTCAGCTTAATTTTAAATCTGAATTTACTAATTTTAAACCAAATTTTGCTAATCTCTGATTAGAACTAATCTTATATAAAATGAATCATTGATCATCTCATCTTCATCTCATCTGATCGTTCCAACACACGGATATTTTCACAGCGACATGAACATCTGGAATGAAGCTAAGTGGTGAGTGAGAGTGGTGTGAAAATGGTTCATGCACGTATCATAACAACAAGTTTCCCTGTTTGAATGATGAATACAGAGACTACAGACTGGACAGTTATTTCCTCTGGCTAACTGGCCATCGGCTGTAGTCTTTGCGGTGTGTTCAAGTGCAACTAGTCGGCCGAGACAAAGGGGACGTGAGGCGACGCAACAGTCGGCCTTCATCGCTGCTAGTTGTTTGATGCTGGTTTGTGTCTGGGCCTTCAGATATGCTGAGGCTGAACCCAGAGGAATCTGAGAGAGAAGATGTGGTAATTACCAAACCTTGTCTCAAAGCTTTTCAACTTGACAGGAAGCCATTTTTTTTTTTACAACCCAGGATATCATTGATGTAGCAATTACAATTCAAGTTTCTCTCTCAAATCACCTCTAAATACAAAGCTGGCTTTCCTTGTCAAACATGTGCAGGGAAATTCCTGCTGCTGCTCCTGCTCCTGCTCCTGCTGCTCCTGCTCTTGTTCCTGTTCCTGGCACAGGGCTGCATGGAGGCATCATGGCTGCCTCTTCTGGAGATGGAGGAGCAGTGGCTGTCAGGCCGTACGCCCTGCTCCTCCTCCTGCTCTTGCTCCTGCTGTTGGCTGTCAGGCTGTACGCCCTGCTCCTCCTCCTGCTCCTCCTCCTGCTCTTGCTCCTGATCTTGCTCCTGCTGTTGGCTATCAACTGTACACTCTGCTCTTACTCCTGCTCCTGCTCTTCCTCCTCCTCCTCCTCCTCCTCCTGCTCTTGCTCCTGCTGGCTGTCAGCTGTACACCCTGCTCCTCCTCAGGTGCTCATGTAAACAAGCTCTCTGTAACAAGAGAGCTCACTTTCCAGCTCACAGCACCACACGTTGTTCCTGTTAGAGATGCATTCTCTCCACGCAGGTTTCCCTTCTAATCGGGGGTGTCAAAGACAGGAGAGGGAGAGAGACAGAGAGGAGGAGGGAGAGAGCGGGAGCATTTCACAGGAGACGCCTGCATTCACGGCTCTAAACTCTACATAGGAGCAGCCGAGTGTCGCGGAGGCGAGCTAACTGTCAATCACGAGGCACCCGCCTGTGCAGGGCTCACATGGTAGGCTGGTGCAGGAAAACACTCTGTGCTCCCAGATCATTTACACACCCGAGTGGGAGAGAGTTGTACGTCTGCAACTGGAACAGATTGTTATATGTGTGTTTTGAAGGGTGGGAATTATTCGCTATACGAATACATGTCTGTTATTTACGCAGCTGGGAGGGCTGTGCTGCTGCCTTTGTGGAGTAGCAGAGCTACAGGCCATGAAGGCACTGAATCTTTCTGGGCCATAACACACATTTACGCTTCTGCTATAAGAGCGCTGGATCCCTGCAGTTGTGCTTAGATGGTAGTGACCCTTTAAAGCCGTGCACAGACTGGAGTTCATTTTAGTCATAATAATTCAGGAACCGCAGGATGAGAAAGCTGTGGCCTGGATTTTACGTCACAGTTGCTTCTGTGCTGAACATGCAAAACATGAGGAACACTCGCTTTTCTCATGGTAAAGAGCATTTTCTAATGCTATGTGTCCAAGTAAAAGGCGTTTAACGGGGCACCTCCATAGCTTAAGGGATAAAACGTCCACCATGAACCCTCTTTTCCTGCCATCTCTCTCTACTATCGTCTATTTCTAATATTAATACTAATAAAGGCTTCAAATGCCCAAAAATACTTTAAGAAAAAGGCTGTTAATAATCCTGTATTACACAGTCCAGATCACCTCACAATGTGTTTTTATGTCCAGTGCCAATTGTCAGAGCAAATGCATGAAGTAGTGTCTCCTGTATATACTATAGCAGGGCAGAGGGAGTGTGGAGGTCGAGGTGGTGGATGGGCATGTATCACCTCACAGTTTCATACAGGAGACCAACGCAGACCTTTACTTTTGCCTTTTTATTAACCGTAACCACAATCTTTCCCTAACCTTAAAGCGACTATAATAAATATTTCTGTGATTACAATGGATCAAAACTGACTATGTGAAAGGAGTCAATCATAGTGATCAACCAACTATGGCTCTCAGATGGATGGAGCTTTATCTTTCTAATCTTTACGCATTTTTTACTTATTATTTTTACTCTCATCACTCTCATGGCATCATTATTATCAATTATCACCGGATAAGCATATAGTATGCTACCTGCCCAGCACCAATGGTAGACAGATAAAGTCAGCAACCCATAGTGGAGCATTTATCCGCTAAAGAGACAGATATTTTGCTCAGGAGTCACTGGTGATTGAAAACAAAGCTAAAATGTGAGTTTTGTGATTAACATTAACACGTGCATATATTGTAGAAAGCAAGAATTTTAGCATTGTACTTTAAAAGAATGTTGGAATTTTAATGTATTGTGGGGAATTCAGATGATTTGGATGACTTTACATAAAGTCCCAAACATACATTAGTCGTTGACACCATGTCCAGAGAAGCAGCCCTTGTAGCTGATTATACGGATGTATGTTGTCATCAGGTTTGCCATTTGATCCACCTCACTTTAAAAAGCCATGTTTGAGGAGACCCCTGATTACATTAAGCTACAGATCATGCTCTCCTAGATCTGCTCCGGGGCTCCATATCCGCACTTATCTCTGGCAGATGATTGACAGGTCGAGGTTTATTTCCCCTGAGACCGCCTTCTAACCCCCTTGTTCTCCTCTCATTGGATGATCTCCCTCCTCGCTCTCATTACACCCCTTATCTCTGTGCCCTGCTCATGAGGTTTATCTTTTTAATTATGTCGCCGCTAACCTGCTGAAGAGGCTTCGTGAGTGCCTATCAGTGGCCGGGGTCTCCTGTGTTCCAGACCTTTCTGCTGTCTGGTCACACACACACACACATACACACTCCCACATGGCCCAAGCCTCCCTCTGTTTCCTCACATACAAACCTTTGTGTTCAGGGTCTATTGACAAGAGATAACCCGTTCATGCACAAGCTCAATTATACATTCTGTTTCTCTCCCACTCCCTGCCTCTGTCCTCCTCACCTGCTCATCCTTCTGTTTATACTCTCGGCCTCATTTCTTTGTCTGGAAGCGGTTCCAAAGAGGCTTTTTCTTATGGTTGGCACAGTTCAAGGTCAACAAGCTCTCATGAGACATTTCAACACTTTTATGGCCAAAGTGATGTTGGAATCTAGACTCGGCTCTGGACGGGATTAGAGGTCTGATACAGCTAGTGTCAGATGTCAGGATGCTTCGTTGTGACCCACCAAAGAGGTATTTATAAAGACATTCCTGGAAACAGGAAGTGGGTGGCTATTTTGGCCCAGTGTAGTCATTTTCTAATGATTTGTGAGTGCTGAAGGTGTAAGGGTGGAGTCAATCCAGGCTCAGCGTATTACTGCTTTCCAAAAAGCCTCCTTAAAATATCCGCGCCAGTGAAAAAGTGGATGACATCAGCCGTGTACGAGGGCTTCAAAGGGGCAGCTGGGGTCAAGTGCCACGGCAGCAGGGGACATTTAAACCTGTCACTCGTCTCACCCCTCTTTAGGGCCAGGTCTGCCGGGGCTCCATGTAGGCCCGCAGGCTCCCCCAGGGCTTAACATCCAGGCTGTGAGCACACAGCCGCAGCAGGGGGTTCCCGAATAACACAAATCATTGTCACATAACCGTGGTGGTAACTACAAGGTCAGAGGTCAAATCACTTCCAATTCAGGAAGTAGTTTTTATTCATGTGCAGTCTTGTGCATGAGGGGAATGAACAAAAACACTTATTATATACTCTATTTCAGTCTGTTAATGAATTGTTCAAAACAGTTTTTATTAATATCTTTTAAAGAAAATCACAGTTTTCATTTTAGTCCAGAGTGTTTCCATATTTGCTTTTGAAACAGACGGGAATGAATCCGCAGCAGCAAACCAGGCAGGAATATTTCTATCTGTGAAATTCACACTCCGCAATCCCAATCACAGCCTCTTTTCAAATATTCCCCTGCCTTTGCCATCTATGCTTGTTGACAATGAAGTGCGCAGCCTGTCTGGCACGATATCAGAGGTGAATGTGGATGGGGGAGGAGGGGGGGGGGATAATTGATTTGACTTTGGAGGCAACGAATCCCTGCGAGGTTTGAGGGCGAACGGAGGAGGAGCAGCCACGGAGTGTGTAATCACTGGGTATCCATGACACCACAGACAATAAGCCCTCTTAATAAGCCTAATCTCTATCATTGGGATAGAGGAAGAGGCAAGAGAGCCGAGAAGGAGAGCGAGAGGAGGCCCTTTTATGGCAGCTAAATTGGTTTTTCTGTAGCAGGGATTAAGCACAGTGTTAAACCCTTTAAGTGCCCCTGAATACCTTGATATTCATGAAAGCTGGTCACACGGCACAGCCAGTCGCACCGAGGACGTGAACATGCACACATATACTGGCACTGGCATTGGTGCCACGTTCTGTTCTGTTTGTTTTTGTTGAGGAATAAACCAACGGAGGAAAACGTGATTTGGACGTTCTTGCTCAACTGTACATGTTAAGGGGTTATTGCTTTTAATTTGCCTTCATGTTAAGTTATTATGAAATGTGTTGAAACTATGGAGAGCAGAAGTAAAACTGGATCTTAAGGGCTCTGTTCCAAGAAGACATCGTTCAAAAGCACATAGACATTTTGCAGAAAGTAAAGATGAGAGCATTTTTTTTTTTATTTCCTCATCTTTCGACACCTGAGATTAATTTGACGATCACTCAAGAAGGTACTGATCTCCCAGGCTGGTAAACACTGGTGTACTTAATGGTTCTGTTTTTAACAGAGACCGTTGTGGGTGAAATGAGACCTCCGGTCCAGACATAACAACAGCAGGACACAGAGGATGTCTTTAGACAGATTACTGCTAAAAATCTTGAAAAGATGACATTAAAAAAGAGCGATGGTGGATCATGGTTTAAGGAGAGACAGACCGGTGTGGAAAAAGGACAGAAGAAGGCTGTGAGACAATAAACTAGTAAGTGAACCTTGAGTTTAGAATATTTGAACACAGCATGTTTCCAAGGTCAAGAATGAACCTCGGTGCTCAAATACATGGGAACTGTCGTTTCTTGTATGCTAACAGATTATTTGTCGTTTAACGTCTTCTAGAGAGACCAATAAAAAAAACCTGTGGGTGATATCATGACTTCGTCTGTCAACGGTTCAATGCAGCAGAATTTATCAATCCAGCCGTTGAAATATTGGCGATGAATTGAAGAATATTTCTCTGTTATCCATTCAACAGTTTAACATTTCATATCAAATATTTTGTCTTCAATGGCAGTTTGATCACGAGGCCACGACCTAACGATTGATGTGATCAGAAGAAAGAGGTTAGAGAATGGGTACACAGCTTTAGCATTAGCTAATCTCCCCCAGCTCCTCCGTGACCTGCAGCTCATGTACAGTTTAAAAGCTGCTATGTTACAGTTTGTTATGCTATTTTGGACCACACACATACACCATCTTTCTGTCTCTCTCTCTCACACACACACACACAGACACATACACACACACAGCTAAGTGGATTACACACTGATGATTTGTGTTTGACCAAAAGTATTTAGTCACGGCGCGCACAGCAATTCAAACCAAGGATTAGGACCCTAGCATGTCATCCGTTTGGTCAGCAAGCATGTCTAATGGCGTCAGTGATTTAGCATGTCATATGTGTCTGTCAGCATACAAGCTAACAGGCCGTGTGCAGACGGTCCAAGAGGAAAGCAACTGGATAAACAGCAGCGGACAGTGGGAGAGAGTTCAGAGAGTTACTGTAGGTTCTCACTTTAGGTTTCAGGTCTCTCGTTCACATCAACACCAGATGTAGCAGAAACACCAGAACTGGGCATTTAATATGGTCAGACATCCAACTGCCCCATTGTCCACCACCACCACCACCAATACCACCACCATGGAGGTTCACTGAACTACTCAAAAGCACACCAATGACACGGTTGACTTTCACATTTATGTATTTAACTGTTAAAAAAAGAAGGTATTAATCCTTTCCAGTGTGTACTGGTGCAGCACATCATCCTGTCAGCTGCTGTGAAAGAATATCAGTAGTCGGTGTCCTGTCTTCATCTATATGCTGCTTCAGCTCTGAGTATATCGACTTCAACTTCTTTGGTATATAAAACAATTTAAAATGCTAATACCACCAAATATGACATTATTATTAGTAGTAGTAGAAATAAATATAGTACTAGTTTAAGTCTAAGGGCTGCTCTTCCATTAAATATTAATTTGGTGATTTTTTATTTATATTTTTTCAGGTCAAAAGACATCTAGACATGACGGGTAAAGCAGCCAGCAGGGCTGTAGCAAGGATTTAAGAGATATACTTAGGACATGAGTGCGTCCCCCCCAATGTATCCCTGAAAAAGTTTGACCAAATACCAAAACTAAAGTCTTGAAAACGTTTTGTTCATTATGATTTGTCATATTCATTCAGTTAAGTGTACAATTATATTCTGTGTGCATGTTATCTCCCACATGGTCTGAGGCAGTGCTTCATAGCCTCTCCACACTGCAAAATATAACATCCTGGTGGGCAAATTCTGAATTATCTATTTGCATGTTTTGAGTCAAATTTAAATGTATTGAGACTAAAAATACTGGATTCTCCCAATAAAATATATTAGTTTTTATTGTATTATGTTACTCCCCCATGTTGCTAAAAAAAAAAAGAAATTCCAGAGAAAATACCATTTAGTAAGTGGAGATAATAATAGATAATATAATAGAAATATGAACATTTTGATGTTTCCGTGTTAGTTATGTGTTCAGATTATAATGGACTCATTTATTTGCTGTAGAAACGATAGTTGTAAATACACTTGATATTAAAACCGCCACATTTTGCCAGTTGTAACCTAGAAGTTCAGGCGTCTTTTGAACTGAAAATCATCAAATCAGTTGTTACTGGGATAATGAAATGAAATAGGTTACTTCTCATAGTTACACTGCAACATCAGCAACACAGACTTATTTGTAAAATGTGTGTTTGAAATATACCTCAGAGGAGACGTCACAAAGAAGAGGCAGGGAAGAAAGCCGAGTAGTGAGTGTCTCGTGTAAAAGTCCAAAGACAGCCACACGTCCTTGACGAGTGTTGACCTTGGCCCGCAAACCACCTCTAAACCTGCTGCTGCACACTCATCCCAACAATGACGAACTTCATCTTTGCTTGAAATTTTGTTTTGTACGTTCCCAGCAGAGAGGGTGGGGGGGGGGAGTGGAAATCACAGAGGGGACCGTGACAGTGCCTTTGAATCTTCAGACCCTCTCTGAGAAAATTCGGTTTGACCTCCATGACAGAGTGGCTGTGGAGTTTGTGTCAGGGCAGGAAATCACTGTATGATGACAATGCCATATGTGATTAGACACAAACTGACTTTGTGCCTGAGGAGGAGCACAGTGTGCCTTTGTACACTGAGGAGGGTTTTCGTGGCCGTGTGACGAGCGTCTTGATGAAAGACCTTCACTGCTCCCTCGACTCCTTTTGGGAATTGGTAAGAAATGATTTAGCTCTGTCTTCTGTCCAGGTGCTAGTTGTTCTCTTATGAGTGTATGCTGGAGGGTTTTTAGGGCTATAAAAAGGTAGCTGCATTTTCACCCCGCAGATCTTTTAATTCATCAAGTATTTTTGGCAACACATTACAACATAAAACACATAAAACATTCAATATTTTATGTTTTTACAGAAGTGAGTGTGGGTGTGTGAAGCCAACTTTTATCCCAGTCTGTTGACATTGGTCTTGACCCATCTTTGCAGCGGCCCCAGCCCGTTGGATCCCCACTGGCTCAACGTCTATGGAGATTCAGGGACAAAACACAGCCCTTCATGTGTGACCACGCCATTGTTCCCTCTCACACAAAGTCCTCACTTTGATGTGCGTGACTCTTGCCGTCTGTGGACATCCTAAATAGAAATTGCTGATTAGTTCAACACATAGCACTACAGCATCAGGTTAAAACTTCTTTGATATTTTTCCTAAAATGAAACAGATGTCGGCAAAATAACAAACATCAAGAAACAATACACAGTACAATGAGAGTGTAAAAAAAAGAAAATACAGGAGTGCTCTGTTGCTCAGCATAGCCAATAGAATCCTCGTTGTTGGAAGGAAGACACCTTTCGGGGGGCCCCTGGAGTATTTGGGTTTTCAGGGGTGTGTCGGTCGGGGCCCCTGTCTAGCTGCATTTGCTCTGAAGCTACCAGGTTGCCATGGGAACATGGTGCCACATGCAGACACCTCTTTGATTGACATACATGTTCCACGCAGACGGCCTGAAGACGACGAAACAATACGTGGCGGAAGTCAACCATTAGTCTGGTGGCAAGTCTTTAACCTCCACTTGATCCCTCTGTGTGTGTGTGTATGTGTGTGTGTGTGTGTGTGTGTGTGTGTGTGTTATTTTATGATTTAATAATGTGTTTTATTACACATAGAGGCTCATCAATAAGAGAATTGATGAGTACTTTACAAATGATGAATACGATGAATATGTTTTTGAAAATAGACTCATATTACATGATTATATCTCTCTTTACAATAAGATGTTTTATCTGCTGTAACTCCCTAGAATAACAACAAAATGAACAGAGGTACCCTCCCTGGTCAGAATCCCTTCATCCATGGCAGTCAAGTCGGTGATGGTGTATTAGATAGAGAGGGTTGACACATCAGTGAGGCTGGTTGAGGAGACATGTAGTATTGTGCCCCCTTCTGGTCATCCAGTATTCATACTACATGGGACGGAGCAGCTCAGCACAAAATGCATTTAACAAATACAGTATGTACTCACTGAAACAACAACATGTTTCAAATTGCAGAGAATACCATCTATTATTGTAGGTTTGGGTGTATGATGTCATATTAGTTATGACAACTAAATTATTGGTGGTGGCCATACAGTGAACCCTGCCATCCTGTAGCACAACACAGATCTTTTAAATGCATTTCTCAACATACAACTTCAATTCAACAAATTAAACAGACTCCATTATAATGTTAATGAAGAACCATTGCCAAAATTAATATACAGTATAAAGTTAGCCTGTTAGGTATGGTTTACTTTTTGACATCATTCACATACTTATACCTGCAGTAGGCAGACTATTTTGGGCATCATTAGGCAAAAATTCCACAAAAACCTTTCAGCATATTGTAATTCAAGTGTTCTGAGTGAAACTTCTGCACCTCCTCATGGATCTGTTTTCAGACTTAAAAAAATCTAGCCCTTGACGAGACACTTTGACCAATCACAGGTCATTTCAGAGAGAGAGCGTTCCCATTGGCTGTGCTCCGGCTGTTGGGCGGTGCTTGGTATTTCCTCAACAGATCTCAACATGGCTGCCGGGTCACAAACTTTCTCATTTTACAGCTAAACAGTACACTACAAGATGTTTCTGAAAACATTTAAGGAGAGAAATAGGCATTACAGTAACAGAATATTGAGACGGCAGACTCCAGCTCGGCTCTGATTGGTTGTTTTCCTCCGGTCGGTGAAATCTTCCAGATGCCGTTAGGAGCTCCGGAGGACACAGAGGCACATGATTTTTTTCAGATCACCTGTGTCATGCACTACTGTCATGATACAGCGACCGTTTTATATAAATAACTTTTTTTTAATCATATTTGCTCCATTTCTACCCACTGCTGCTTTAAAGGATACAGTTGGAGTCGATATTTGTATTATCATTATTGTCAGCAAAGTCCCAAAACTATTAAAACCCATCAGTGAGCCTCAGTGTGTCACTGGGTGACATGTTCCTTCATCACCATCAACACATACACAGTAGTTTATTCTGACTCAACCCCACACACACACACACCATCCCGCTGCCCCTAATATTCATTAGAGCACCAGAGGTGGATTAATCCGCCGCTGAAAGTAGTCCCCAACAAATTCATTCGTTTTAAATCATGTGTGGACACCCACTACTTAAAGGGACAGTGTGTCGGGTTTAGGGGGATCTATTGGTAGAAATGTAATATATTATTAATAAGTATGTCTTCTTTAGAGTATAATCACCTGAAAATGAGAATGGTTGTGTAATTGTTACTTTAGAATGAGCTGTTTATATCTACATACGCAGCGGGTCCTCTCCACGGAGCCGGCCGCCATGTTTCTACAGTAGCCCAGAATGGACAAACCAAACCCTGGCTCTTTCGTTTTCACGCTAGCTAACTTTTGTTTTCTCAAGGTAAAACAGTGTCGGATGAGAGGGAATCAGCTGTCACATGGTAACTCTCTTTCTCTATATTACCTGGTAATATGTGATGCAACTTAAAAACATCCATTAATAAAATAAAATTGAAATGGCCAGATATATATGAAATCCACATGTCTTCCTTTGACTACACTCGATCATTTATTCACTCGTCCTTTGTGTGCAGCCTGTGTGGATCTAACAGTAGACTGAACAGTGTAATGAAAAACCAATTAGCTGCTTTTGGCATCAAACAGCCAACACACTCATCCCACCTGAGACCGGCTTCGCGTTAATTCTCATCTCCCCTCGCGGCCCAAGGCCTCATCCAGCCTTTAACTGCTTCTCATGGCCGTTTTGTGGCTCTCTTATTAAAAGACATGCTGACATGGCAAAGAATCTATTGCTTTGGCTGGAAATATGACTCCAGGACGCTGCTGCTGCTGCTGCTGCTGCTGCTGCTGCAGTGGCTAAGCCACAAAACTCCATTATTACCTCTATTCCAGCTACCTCTTACAGAGCTGAGGAGAGAGGAGACACTGGTGGAATAGGAGGCTGATTGTGATTGATGGCTTCCCATTAGCAAGTCTGTTATCGCTCCGGCTGGGGGGAACGACCACTGAGTTGTAACACAACACATTACCTGAGTCTCTCTCCCAAGCCCCGGCCAAGAGACGCTTAAATAAAATATAGACCCTCTCTCCGAGATCCTCATTCTCTGCTCAAGGCACTCCGACTGTTATCCCGTCAGCTGTGATTTGCTGAGCATTCCCACTCAATAAACACATCATTAGTATTCATATTAACTGGAGCCAGTGTTGGAGATATCTGCACTCCCCTGTCTCTCTCTCTCTCTATCTCTCTCTCTCTCTCTCTCTCTCTGTCTCTCTCTCTCTCTCTCTCTGTCTCTGTAAGTCCTGATTGTGGATGTATCCGCTGTAGCTTCACCAGGTCTGATATTTTTCTCCCCACCTTCTTCCCTCTTCTCTTTGGTGTTCCCTGTCAGAATGATTGATTGGGACCAGGGCACAGAGTGTCCTGCATTACCCCAACAAATGATCTGGCCCTTGCTGGCAGACCTTGGCCAGAAAGAAATCAATATTTCACCATTAAAATCTATCAGAGGAGAGTTAGGGCAGCGACTGTCAGAGGCGACACTATCAAGCCGCTGCAACATTAAACCTGACACCTGCAGCACATGAGTAATCAATATCTAGTGGTTCACAGATCATTTGTGGTCACCTTTTAAGCAGTGATGGATGTCTCCCAGGGCAGTGATTCATGTTGTGACACCGTTTAACAGGGTTTTATTCCAGTTTAGACGGTCATCCCTCAGAGACAAGCTGGAGATGGAGCGCTGTGGTTCCCCACTAAGACCTATTTCATTGTGTTCGGCCTGTCCTCAGCGATTACTGCGTGCCTTTTATAGGTTTTGTGCCCCGCTATGTGTGAAAAACACATAAGCGAGTGCAAGGTCAAACTTTATGAGCTCCAGCAACCCGTGGCAGACCTAGCAAGTTTTACATGGGGTGTCAAAAAGGTGGCAGGAGGTTTCGTCAGGGTGGCACAGGCTGCTGCTGCTGGTTATATAAAAATGAGCTAGTAAAAATGTAAATCAGTGTATTATAATAAATGTGGCCCCATTGATTCCACGTGCAGCTACGCACAGGTGTGGGAATTTTTCACCTGAAAGGTAGGTTATAAATAACTCTGTTTTATTGTGTAAGTGCATGATTAATGAGCATTGTAAACTCAGTCAGTGTATTGTTCATCTTAACAACACCGAATGCTGGTTTGTATTTAATTATAGCGCCGTCTGCACCTTTGAAAATGGAAGGCCTAGAGTGAGCTAATGTAGCAGGACTTTCATCCTATAGGGATAACACGCACACACACACACACACACACACACACACACACACACACACAGGTCCTGATGATTTGCAGTGTGAATCCATTGGTGATGAACTGCTGAGCACACAGGTTCCAGCTGTAACGTTGTCTGTTTTTAGGCATTTGTTCATAGCTACTGTATTTTGGTTCGGGTTGAATTTTACACAGAAAATGTGATGACGTCCATCCTCACCGCGACATGCAGATCAGCAGCTCAAAGTGTTCCAGTGGTTATACTGATGTGCTCTTGTCTCATTTTTGGTATTTTGGTACTTTTTTTTTTCTCACAATTTAACAAATCCAGAATTGATTTCGATTTAAACAAATGAGTGTGGTGTGTTTTTGTTCCAGCTGTACAGATGTTAGCTGTAGGCTAGCTAGCAGAGGACACACTGACTCACAGAAATACGTGAAATGACCATGACCTCTCAACAGTGTATTACGTGGTGATGGCACATTATGTGTTAAAATTACATTCCACCACCACAGGAAACAATTTTGTGTACTACTCGGTTAGGTTTAGGAGAGAAAAGAGATTATGGTTTGGTTTCAAATAACTTGCGTAGCCTACATATTTCAAAAGAAGTCAACATTGATTTTTGGTTTCACAAGGGACATGAATACCAGTCTCCTGGGTTTTACCCAACCTCATCCTAATGTGGACTTTTATTAAAATGTATGTCTGGTGTGTCCACCACGACAAAGGATCCTGATTGACTTTCCATTAGCATTGTTTCCGTGACGCCGGAATATAATTTTAACACATTCCATGCCATCACCACGTAGGTCGTGGTCATTTCACATACTGTAGTGAGATTAGGCTGGACTGACCGTGTTTTTCACATTTTTCAACTCACTTGGACAAATCTCTGCCCCAAAAAATGCCTCTTTCCATTGACTTTGAATGCAATAGTGCCTACAGTATATTGCTGAATGAAACTAAACTGTCTTATAGTATACTTTTAGATGCAAGCCAGGTGGATTGGTAACTGGTGTGGCAAAGCCAATGTGTGTGTTGGCAGTTGTCTCGTCCCGCCACCACGTACATTCGCACCTGTCTAAGACAACTAATGCCAATACCTCAAAGTCTACGTTTGGATGAAGGCTGAAGTTGAAATCCAGCAGCTGAATCATCACACACAGGATTATTAAAGAGGTGTATCAAAGTGTTGACCAAAACCAGAAAGCTCTAGGAGCAGGTGTATGAGGACAGCAGCGAGTGTTTCCTCCTCAGCAGATATGTGAGAGCTCTCAACCTTGCCTCCTGACCCTCATTCTGTGAGAGGAGATAATTGCTTGTCAGGAATAAATAGAGAGATTAATGAATTCATTAGTGGTGGGGAGTTTAGCTCTTCGGAGCAGCACTTACGGCTATGACACATCACGCCTATTGTTTTACTAGCTAGTTAGCCTTGAACAATAACATTCACACAGCAAATTGCCTCATACACTCATGTAAAGCACAGAGAAACTGTGTCCTTATCCTGGAATTTAGCAATAATGCAAACAAAGGCTTTTTAAATCCCGATTATTCATCTTAATTACTTTTGTCTATACGAGCCTGTGTCTGCGGGAGCCGGGACAAGACAGGACACATTAATCCACATTAGCAATGAACACTGTACCAGTTGATGTGTGCAGTTCTGCAGTCAGTGGCACTACCGTTTGTGTTTCAGATATGTAGCGTCTCCACTTAATTAGCTGCTTTTACACTTTTAATGCAACACAGACAACTCGGCTTATGAGCTGGAATATCCCACACAAAATACAGCCAGTTTTATAATGACAAAACGTTTTCATTTATGTATTTAGTTGTTTAACTTAGTTTGTGGTTGTGATTATATAAATTGATACATGTTGTAACTTATACTATAGATATGCACTGCATGAATAACTGTAAACTTATCAACATATTTACTAATCAGCATGTATCTTAGCATTACATCACTGTGCTTTTACTTCATTTGTAAACTAATCCAGTTTAGTTCATATTAGATGGAGAACCATCATTTTTTGTCCAGGTCAGTTTCATTAGTTTGTTTTTTAAAATGATTCTGTTGAACCACAATTCAAAAACAATATCTGATTTTCATTAGTTCATTTTCAGTAAATTTTTATTTATTATTACTTTTGTCAGTTTCAAGTTATTTCAGTGACCATTGTGGGTTTTTCTCTCTTTAACGGAACGTTACCAACAACTTTGCCTACGTCTGTATATTTCAAATGACATTAACTTGATTCTGTCAGTACGTCTTAACCAAAAGTAAAGAATGGCAGAGATCTTCATTATTTAGATGGTGGTTGAAGATATAACAGATCAGTTTGGAGGTACTGTACCAACAATAACAACTGTAGGGATTAGAACAATTTTTCAGGGGGGTCTTACCCAGAATTTGAAACAGGCTATGAAGTCGTACTAAGGGTCCCTAGTTGGACAGGCCCTTCCCACGGTGTAAAAGTACTCCGCTCTACCTCAACTATACTCACTGCTTGTGTGCTGCGCCCTCTGCTCGGATCTGAAATCACTAAATGTGTCTCTCTGGGACTTCCAAAACTTGTGTTCTCTCTTCTATCCGGTGTGTGTCAGTCTCATTAAGTTATTTTAGATTGGCCTTGTTTATTTTAATGGCTATAAATAGCTTGTGTTGTTTTAAGGTGCTATAATGTGTTGTTTCTATGATGAAATGTTTTATCCGATTGTATTAAATTTCATTCATGATGCATTTAATTCTGGTTCCTATATTTTATGTTATCTATCTTATGTTGCTTGTTGGTAACTTGTATTGCTGCTATCTTGGCCAGTACAAACATTTTTAATGTTACTGAGGATTTCCTGGAAATAATAAGGTAAAAAATTGTTAAATTACTTATACCACTTAGAGTATATTTTCTCTGCAGATTATTAACCATCAGGCATGCATCCTCCACTGCAGTTTAAGTGCTTGTGTTACTATCTGGATGAGACAGGTAGCATGTATCAGCTAAACAGAAATCAGAGGCAGTTACCAAAAGGCCATGGTCTTTATTACACCAACAAATTGCACATGTCCAGGTTGATTTAGTGGAACTATTAATCGCTGTTTGACCAATATACAATTTCTCATGATTTGACAAAAGTTGCTGCAATGGTGATATAAAATGCTACCCCCTAAAAGTATCATGGAATATTACAAAAACACTGTTTTGTAGTTTCTGTTTAAATGCTGTAACACGAATTATACCCATCATGTTTTATTACAAATTGTTATAAAAAATGTCCCTTAAATGATCCAGTCATACCTCTTACATATAAACAAGTGCTCCCTGTTTTAATTCTGCATGTTTTCTTCTTGGTTTGTATTTATTCGTTTCTCAATCTGTCCACCCACCGAACACCTACTGCATACAGAGAAGAAGACTTTAACACTGCTAAACACTGTATATGTAGGTTTTTCTTTGTGGACAAATTAACAGCAATGCAGCTGCGTTACAATCAGAAGAAACATCTCCTACGGTGAATTATCAGAACAAAAGAATACATCATGTCTTACTGTACTATGTCCAGAGACAGGATCCTAAGAGACACTCACTCATAACACCAGAAGCATCCTTTACAACACAGTGCAAACATAATGCAAATTGTCTATAACGGTCAATTAATTATTTATCAGTTACTCTTGTTAATTCTGTTAATGTGTGTTATATCTGTAAATATTAAGCTAACAGTGTGTTATATAGGATCATACATACTATCATTACTTGATTCTACTTTAAATTCTACCTTCCTATCTCCGTTATCTATGGTCATATATTTTAGGTATTCAACACCTATGGTTCATAAAGGATAACCATCAAGTTTCAGTCAAGTGCTATGAAGACAATAAGCTGAGAAATTTGGCATTGCTGCTGTTTTGGGGAAAGCACACATTGATTCTTTTTTTTTTTACCAAGAAACTGAAAAGGCTACAGATATATATTGAATAAATGTTGCTCCCTGAAATGATAAAAGGATTTAAAAATAGTCCTACAATAAGGGAATTCTTTCAGAAAATGTCTTAATGTGCTTGTTCATGTATGGATGAAACTGATTTCCTAAGATGTATCATTCACTTCCAACCAAAACCCTCAGAGCTTTGCACTGTCCTTTCACGTATCCTTTCATTCTTTGGATCTGATGATACTATACATGTTTGGTGTGGCTGCTAGAAATACCTATCACAGGTTGTCCTCGCCACCAGTGCAGACAAGCGTACAGTACACATCATCACTCCTTTATCAAGAAAACTTAACTGTAGATATAAGCTAATTACATACAATGTGCGGTCTGCTATATCGATGCATATCTTTTTAGATAGAATTTAACTGGGCTGTGTGTTCTCCACTGACTTGTGAAGGATGTGAAAGACTCAGGAGATAAGAGCTGACTTTTAAAAACTGATCCCCTGTGTAACTGCGTTTGGCACAACAAAGCCAAAGGTTTCAAACATTGGAGCTGATCCGATAGATGCTTCGCTGCTAATCCCTTCCCAGGTAAGTAGAGATAAACTGCACCAAAAGAAAAAACACACAACACACTCCGCTCTCATTGTTCATCTCAGCTCAGGGCAGAATAAAGCCAGCGGCCACCCCGAGCTCTGAATGGCCTGACGAGAGCCAATCAAAAATACTGTCTTGTCCAGCGGAAAGCACCAGGCAGCCAATCGGGTCCCGTTTGACATGCCTAACTGGCTCATCCAGGACCAGCCAGTCCTCGTCTATGCTGCGTGCAGATGTTCTCTGCCTCTGGCTCCGGGTTGGTGCAAAGACAATGTCCTTTTGAGCAGAGCCCGGATGAGATCCCTCAGTCCTGATGGGTCTTCTCCTGACTGAATTTGTATTCATACTGAAAAAAAAAAAACACACACAACAGTTAGTTTCTTTGAGTGTATAATTTTGGAGGACACTGATGCAACTCTGACGCTTATCTTTTTGCTTTACAGTCCACATTAAGAAACCAGCATGAATCTAATATGAATTCAACAGAGTTTTGGCAAAGCACATTTACTGAAATGATTCCAATTTCTCACCAAGGCTAGCTGCCGTCCTATGTTTCCCATAGTAATCACCCCGGCGAAGAAGATGCAAGGTAACCAGGAGCGAATATACAGGAAGTCTGGAGAAGTATACCTGTGCAGAGAAGAACACTCCATTCATTAAACAATACATGCCAACACTTAACTCTCATCTATGTTTTGGTCAAATACCCCAAAAAATATCGAAGACAGAGGAACGTTTTCAAATGCCAAGAGAAATTCACAAAACATTGAGAACAAAATAAATTGTGTGACAAGGTTGATTTGTCATTAGAAACATAATACATACAACAATATTAACCTGCACACTTAGCCAGGAAAGGCATCGCTGGTGGAGGATGTAGCTACATACTGTACAGTTAACACAAGCTGCTATCTGGAGACTGTGCTGCCATAGAAAATCATTTATGGGCAAAACATACTGTAGCTATCTATATAAAATCATTGATACACTGAAAATTACAGCATATACCTATTTGTTTTCTGTTGTAGTTCAGCTCATTTTTGCCTCGGTTTTCATTTTGGATATGATTCTTTCTCATATCAGCTGTATCCTATTCTTCTTCCTCTCTGTACATGTTCCACTGTTTTAATCTGTTTGCTTCCACACCGTATCAATATGCAAACTAGGTGTGAGGGAACTTACTGAAAGACTCCATTATAAACCAGGAGCTGGGTGGCCAGCGTGGCCAACAGGCCAATGGTGACTCCCAGTCCAAAGCCGCTGCGGGAGCGGTCGAACGTCCACCACAGGCCAATGGAGAGCGCCGCCAGAGTCAGAGACAGCTGGACGTTGTTGGCAAAGTCCACTTTCTGACAGAGGTAGGGTCAAGGACCAAGCAGTCAATGGCTGGTAGCTCCAAACTAGTTAACAAATCTGTGTTACAGTGCAGCAGGGCTGTGGAGATATACTGTATGTACAGCTCTACCTTTTACCTAGTTAGCCGTCAAATCCTAAGAATAAAAGCACTGCATTCCTCTGCTTATATACTGATTTACACAAACCACTGCAACCTATCAAAGTCTTAGACAGACAGGTTGTTTTTTCCACCAACATATAAGTACTGAACAGAAGAACAACAAGACAAAACTTTAAGGATACAGCACTGGCGTGGTTGATGCCCACAAACACAGCCACACAGCGCATCACACTGGACCATTCCCGCTTGAACTTGTGTGGCTCACCCAGACGGCTGTCGATGCAGGGGTACAACAGTCCGATCATTGCTGCGAGGGGAAAAAGGGAGACAGAATAAACAGAGAGTAGAAAAACACAACCAGCTTTCACTACTATGGTGGCACAGTCAACATGTCTGATGGTATTGTTTTGCTGAGAATATGCATTCAGAGAGCATCCCTGCTATTGTGATGGCACACTCACACAGCAATAGAAGGATTACTGAATGAGCCTACCGGGCCTAAAGGGTCAGGGTGCAGGGTTAGGGGCCCCTGAGACAGAGCCTCCGTTTAAACGGTTAACAAACAACTACAAAGACACGCAAATTAACTACAAAGAAACGCCAATCGACTACAAAGAGATGCAAAATGACTACAAAGAGAAGCAAATCAGCTACAAAGAGACATAAATCAGCTATAACGAGACACAAATCAACTACAAGGAGACGCAAAACAACTACAAAGAGACGCGAAATGATGGCAAGACGCAACTCAACTACAAAGAGACGCAAATCAATTACAAAGAGATGCAAATCAACTCTAAATATAGATGTAATCAACCATAAAAAGACACAAAACGAAAGTAAAAAGACAGGAAACAGGTAAAAATGTCTGTATATCAAAACAGGATGCTGACTGGATGTCTGTTATGCTACTCTACATTAAGTTGTAGAGTCATTACTTTATGTCAACTGATTTGAAAATTATTTTTCCCCACTTCATGGTCAGTTTGTGTGAATGAATGAATGAAGCTAATTTCACTGCCAGTTGGTACAGTTATTTTGAAAAATAAGAATAAACTGCTGCCATTTGCATCACAGCTCACATCCTAATAAATTCTGAGCTAAATACATTTTTGCCCTGTCATCAAAATGCAGTAGCCCTTCCCTGGGGGACGAAGCCTAATGTGTGTGGAAGCAACAAGTGGAAGCGACAGGCTCCTGCAGGAGGCGTGGTGTGTCTGGGGAGGAAGACAGCCTTGGGCTGTTGTGCTTTGTGGTGAGCCGCTTGGGAACAGGCAGCGCTGCATCCAGCCACAGCTTTACACCCAGGGGACAACATTTCAATAATGCCAGCTAGTCTAGCCCGCGGTCATGTTGTGTATTCATATGCAAGGCTGTGTGTATACGCGTGTGCCATTATCCTCCTACATGGTCCACATACTGTATGCTTTTCTCCAAATGCCATGAGCCATGGTTGCACAACTGTGTATACTCTTATGTAACTGCATGAAACAATTCTTCTAAACAATATTTCTTCAGCTCAGTAAAATAAAAATATCTCATTTCACTTTGATTCAATTAATTGTGGCGTCTACATATGGTAAATGGTAAATGGACTTGGACTTATATAGCGCTTTTCTAGTCAACCGACCACTCAAAGCGCTTTACACTACATGTTCTACAGTTCTACTACATATTCACCCATTCACACACACATTCATACACTGATGGCAGAGGCTGCTAAGGTGCCAACTTTGCCCATCAGGATCTAATCTAAAAACTCATTCACACACCGATGGCTATGCCTTCGGGAGCAATTTGAGGTTAAGTGTCTTGCTCAAGACATTGACATGTGACCTGGAGCAGCTGGGGATCGAACCACCGACCTTCTGATTGGTGGACAACCTGCTCTACCCTCTGAGCCACAGCCGCCCCATACTACTGTACTATTACTACCGTAATACAATTACAGTTAATCAATACAGCGCTGCAGTGTTTGTGTCTTGTCAAAAAGTAAGGATTAGAATTTTAGCTTTGATTGAATATTCTTGCCATCAGTTATGGTTACACTAATAACTGATGGCAAGTTGTAAGATATCTTAGGGAAATCTTACAATGTGTTTTTGATTCTTGGTATCATGATCTGAGTCAGACTCGATTCGCAGTTCAGAATTGATTCTTGATTTAAGAAATATAAAAGAAGGCACTATTCTGTCTCTTAGACTAGTGCGCTGCATGCCATACATTCATTTGTGTCTTTAGGCCACGGGAATGCATGTTCACTGAGGCTAATTGCCTATTTGTGTGACCTAAACCACTTGGTGCCATCTGGTGTATTTCAATGTCAGTGTGGTAGCCAGTATATCTGTCAGTTAGTGTGTGTATGAAAGGTGGATCCCAGCCATAGACTGTCTGAAACCAGTATGTTTAGATACATGTTGAGGGTCATTTTACTTTCTGTTATGTTGTGAGATCATTAAACATAATCTGTAATTTTGGTTATGTTGTAATGCCAAGTCAATCTATATCAGTGGTTCACAACCCAGCTGGATTTTGAAGTGGCCATTTGAACAGAGACTCTGAGCAGTACTCAGAGCTATTGAGCACTTATGTTGTATGAAAAGACTTCATGCAAGAGCACTACACCACCTCTCAGACCATGTCAGCTGAGAATCACCGGGACCCCCCCCCACCCCTTTTTAATCCCTTCTCTCCTTTCCTCTCATCTTTCCTGCCACCTAAACATAAAGATGTGAATAAGGCCAGACAGAAGTTTTTTCACTCATATATGTGTTCACATACCTGAGGCCGTGCCACAGCAGGGGGGCACCCACCAGGCTGAGGAGAATATACTGCTGATGACATCAGGGGGAAAGAGGGTGACATTTCTCTGCACCTGGAGTAGGTTCAGCACCAGGGCCAGGAAGACGCCCACAGAAAACAGCATGGCCCCTCGGATTACCAGGTTGGTGGTTCTACAATGCAGAGCAAAAGTAGTCAGGGGACTAGAAAAATGCCTCCAGTCCAGTGTTCAGTTTTGTAGTGCAAACTGACACAACATGATAGGAGGAATCCTGGGCCTCAAAGTACATTAGTGCAGTATCCTATGCATAGTGGACTCCTTCATATCCTGCCATAGCTATGTTACATATACTGCATGTGGAGAAGACGCAGCGCTAACCTGTTGGTGATGACCGAGATATAGGGGCCCCGGGAAGGCCGTGGCATCTGCCCGGGCCCCGACCATTGCTGCTGGCCGCTGGTTACTGCGCTGTCGCTCATGGCTGTCAGTGTTAGGGACATTCGTAAGCCTAGGTCAGGAAAATATACAACGGTGTGTGACGTCTTTATCCGCCAGTGAGTTCAATGTCCTCCCCTGACATCCCAGACCACGCTGAAAAATAAGGATAGTCAGGCAGGGAATTAATGAAGAATGGGAAAACCACCCTAAAACACAACTTACATCATGTTATTTCAGTGATTTCAGACGGTCAGTACCCACACATGTTCACATGTATCTGTCATCCGAGCTGGTAATCAGAACGTCAGTATTTGAGGTTGTACTTATTGACACAGGTGACACTTTTTAGAGTTGCTGCATTGAAAATGAGGCCATGACTGAATGAATGGCTTCTTAAAATAAGCTTACGGTAAGGTGGTTGTTGTTTTTTTATCCCCAGGATGGAGAATCACAAACACACATTTATGTTGTAAGATGATGAAGATATCACATCCAAATGATTCTGAAGTGACATAGGGCTCCCAGCAGGGTTGGTGTCGTTGTCTGTGTGTACAGTATATACACTATAGTTTATTAGGTCTACCTAAATAAAACTAATGCAGTCTAATACAACAGTCCTGCATTAGATCCTTACCTTCATTAAAGGTTTCAATGTTCAGTTTTTGTTGAAACTGTTTTAGAGAGGTGTTGATTCAACATTAACACTGATAAGAACCTAAGTGAATTTATTTGTATACTTAAACATTCAACACTAAATTATAAAATGTTTCAGTGCTGCTCAGCTGATGCAGATACCTGTTCAATGCCATCAGAGAAATAACACGTCATTTTTATATGCTGGCCTTCTGCACACTGTCTCAATGTATTAAGTGTATCATTGCTTTTAAGTGGTTAATATTGGGGGACTAACTGATGCTGCCAAGCTGCATCACTTTTCCACCAACAACGTGACCTTTCTAAATGAATGATTTCACTAGAACAGCAGGTGATGGCCAAATCATGTTACCTCACCCAAAATCTAATGCCTTAAAAAAGACGGTCATTTATCGTGCCATCAATCATTAGAATAGCTGCCCTCTTTACATCCGTCAATCCTCTAACAAATCCTCATTGAAATACCACCTAATAATACATTACTGAAGCAGCTGATCGATAGTCCAGTGTTGGTCATGTATGGTTTTTCTTTTGTTCCTTTTCCCTGATGATGGGCCTTGAGGTCTAAATGGTTGTGGAAGATCGTGTATGAATGTGAAATTTATATACGTTTGGAAAATTTGAATGTTATTAGTGTAACACAAATATGATGTTGTATATAGTATGTATGTGATAAATGTAATGCTCTTGATTTTGGACCCCAGGAAGACTAGCTGGTGCCATTGGTATCAGCTAAAAACAAAACTGAAAACACCAGACACTGAGTACAAATATAATATCAATATCATGTGCAATATCACTGTTCATTGTGTGCAATATTGATGTCCAACATGTGCAATATTACTTATGTTTCTGTTCGTTAGCTTACTTTACCTTTTTATTTTACTTATCTTATTTACTCATTTTACTAAATGCATCTTACTTAATTGTTATTCTATTAGGCACTGGAGCTAGAAATAGTACTTTTTTTATTTTACACACTTGAACTTGTTGTAATTTTGTTATATTTTTGAGCAATCTCTGGCACAAGAGTTTCCTTCGGGATTAATAAAGTTCTATCTTATATTATCTTAATGGGGATCCTTTAATAAATGAATGAATGATCAGGTGGCATCAGACAGCTCACGTTAGCTAACTGCTGGACTGCACTCACCTTTAGCCCCATTGTGTGCAGTGATGATACATAAGAGGTTCACACATATACACATAATGGGGATAGATCACCTCATGTGTGATCGTGTGAGGCATAACTTTAACACATCTTACTTTATAACTGTTATGATCTGATGATAACTTAGCTAGCTGAGCAACAGGTTGCTCTGGAGAGTAGTTGTGATGTCAGCTGATGTGCTAGGTGAGTTAGCTCGACGTTAGCCTGATTATATGTAAGATGCTAGCTGGGTTAGCTAGCCTGCATGTCATTAACAGATAGCCTCGTTAGCTCACTGGCCGAGGTCAAAGATAACTCTTACCTTATGCTGACGGACACGTTGCAGTATAGTCAACGTTACACATGTCATGAGACATTTAAACTAGCTCAGTGTGTAACACTAGAGGCTGATATACACGACTATAATGTGAGTTAGCCTTCTGTCTCTGTCCCCAGGTCCCTACTGAGACTACTTCCGGATGTCTGAGATGAATGACCAGCCAATCAGCTTCTAAAGCCATGACGTAACCACGTTACACAAAGCTGACGTATCACGTGAGCATAACCCAAAAAAATGAATTCCAATCTGCAGACGTCACAAACAGCTGGATAATACAGCATAAATAATGTTCAAGATTCAAGATTCAAGATGTTTATTGTCACAAGGTTATACAAGTACAATCGTGTGAAATGCTTTTTGCATTTAATTCATGATGTTTAATTATCTTTTGATATGTTTAGATATATTTTCTTTTCTTCTGTACTGTTTTTTGTATGTATTTCATTGTTTTTATTGGATTGTTTTCCACTGTGTGGTTAGGTTTTTCTGCACATTTTGTGTACTAGTTGTTGTTGTTTAACTTTTGTTGTATTTTTTTAATTATGTTTCTTTAGATATTTCTTCCTTTTTTGTTATTGTTTTTTTTTCTCCTGTGGTTGGGGGGGAGGTTCTTTGTATAAGCCTGTGGCTTCTTGACCTCTCCTGACACATTTCTTATTTTTGGGGTTTTTTTTTCATTGACTGGATTTTGTGCCGTTTTATATATGTGCAAATAAATAAATAAAAAATAATTCCTGTCTGCAGACGTCACAAACAGCTGGATAATACATCATGAATAATGTTCATATATTAAAATGTGCATTTTTAAATGTTACATATCAATGTCTAATTTAAAAATTAGGTGAGAGATAGTGGAATATTATGTAGTTTTTTGGAGAGAAGTTAAAATAACCATGTCATTTGTGACTTTTTATCAATTAATCAATCAATCAATCAATCAATCAATCAACCTTTATTTATTTAGCACCTTTCAAACAAGTCAAATGCAATTCAAAGTGCTGTACAGACGATTGACAAAATTTAGAATGTTAAAAATAGATTTAGAGACTAATGCACACCAAAACATTATTAAGAACAAATTTAACACAAATTAAGATAATAAAAGGTAAATAAGATATAAGGAATACAAATAAAAATAAAAATAAAAAAATAAAATAAAAATTATGAAATAACACAAAATAAGCAGATTGTATTAAAATAATGAAATATTAATAAAATAAAATTGAATAAAAGAGATAATAATGATCGGCAATAAAATGTTGATTAAACAAAATAGAGTAAAATAAACACCATAATGATGATGATAAATAAAATAAGTATAAACAGTAAAACCATAAAATTATAAAATTATAAAATACTATTTTTATATTTTCATCTCCTCTCAATTCCTCTGGAAGGTTAATCCAATGGCTGGGAGCGTAATGGCTGAAAGCAGCATCACCAAATGTTTTTGTTTTGCTTTGTGGAACAACTAAAGAGAAGAACCGGAGGATCTGATGGGCCTTCCTGAACCAAAAGGATTTCTGCAAGGTAGTCTGGTGCAGTGCCTTATAAACTAATCAAATAATTTAAAAATCAATACGAAAAACTAACAGGTAACCAGTGTAAAGACTTTGAAATAGGCGTAAAGTGTGCTCTCCTTTTGGTTTTAGTCAGCACTCATGCAGCAAAATTTTGAATTAATTGTAGCTGATTCATTGTATTCTTTGATAGACCAGAAAGGAGAGCGTTACAATAGTCAAGCTTGCTAGTTATACAAGCGTGCATCAGTCTCTCTGTGTTGCTCAGAGAGAGAAATTATAATATTTGTAAAATTGATAAAACTCTCTGACAGGCTACTGCAGCATTTCAGCTGTCAGCCACAGAAAATATACAGCTATAGTCTATATGCTGTAGTCATTCCTCATCCACACACACATCCACTCTGGGGTTTTTCTGTGACATATTTGATTTGCTCTTGTGGTCTAATAGGCTTACAGAGATGCAGAGGTGAGAAAGTCACAGTGCGGGGTGGATCACTCTTAATCCTCAGTCCCATTTACACTCTATTTTGTATTCAGCATGCTGAGGCCTGCTGCTTATGATGGGGTTTCAGGGATTATATCTGGCTACACAATAGTTTGAAACAGACTATCCATGCTTTCTCATTCCACCATAGCTCAGAGTTACCTTCATCACGATTACCTGCAGTTTTCATGCTACAGATTTAGAAAAGAATCCCAGTAGAAAAAGCTCAGAACGGCTGCTGCTATTGCATGTGATGTGATGATGCCAAACAAACTGAAAGAAACAAGGCTACTAGTTCTTAAGATGAAAATAAATCACAACTTGTAATGATTTATTCATGTATTTATTGAAAGCCTTGTTTAAAGATTCAAACATAACTTCAGCGCATGAAGTTGATCCTCATCTTTTTAGACAAGAGTTGTTATTTGGCAAAAAACTAAAAAGATGAAATTAAAATAAAACACATTTCGATCATAATGTTACACACCTGGCACCTGTGGGGAGATAAGATTTACAGAAATATAATCAAACAGTTCCATTTATAATAGAAATATAAAATTGTGTTTACAGAGTTTGGTTGTTGACTGGTCAAAATGTCATTGGTGGGCAGACTTCAGTATTTCTAAAATCCTGTCTACCGCCTTGGCATGTGTGCTCAATTTCTTAATATACAAACTGTTGTGCATTTGCCATGGAAAATTATGAAACATATAGTTAAAAGGAAGAATAAAAAAGAGGATACCTTCACAAAAAAGATAAACCAAACAACAAAAAAGAGAGGACTCATTACAAGGATCAGAACCGAGATTAATAGGATGAGGCTTATTTTATTCTATATTTTCAATTGTTGTCAACAAATCCCATGAAATGTTAGTCTGTCTCTCAATATCTTATGCCGTGGTACTCAACCCCATATATATATATATATATATGGGGATGAGTCAGAATAAACTACAGTGTGTGTGTTCATGGTGATGAAGGAACATGTCACCCAGTGACACAGTGTGACTCACTGATGTGTTCTAGGACAACAATGGAGCTCTATGGCTCAGAGGAAGAAGATCAGGATTTGGATTCACACACAATACTGTAGCTCTACATGTGGGATTTGTTCACAATAATAAAAAATACAGAGTATAGCCAACCCTATGCTTTAATAAATATTAACTTATTTTTATGTTGTCATAGCTTAAAAAAAGCCATTTTCATTTAGAACAAAAACTGTCACTACAACCCTTTAGGGCCAGGGAGAGCGATCCGAACATGACTACAGCTCACTATCATCAGATTCAGGCAGTCATTCATTGATAATTTGCCATTTATTTTGTGTCTAATGAGATGACTCAGCAGGTTCTATGCACTATACTCACAGTCCCATGGGAGACTCACTTAACCCTAATAATTAGAGTGATAAAGGAAGTCTGGTAGGTAAGAGGAGGGTATGGGGGCTTTCGATTAGTTGTCAAGGGCTACTTGGAGGCCCCCTGACGCAGCCAGAGATCAGCCAGGGATTCAATTCATCATCCTGCCTGTGCCAAACGCTAAGGGCCTTTTCATTATCAGACCACTGAGTCCCACTGTCTGCTCCTTCAGTATAAATGTGAGTGATGGCGTGTGAGGGTGGCTTGTGGGTGTGGATGGTGATGGAGGGGTGGGGCCGGGCCCTCGTCGTAAATGTCATCCCCATTGGACCGTTGCAGGTCCCTGCTCCAAAATAATAGGCCCTGTGACCTCTCTGTTGTCTATAATTAACCTCTAACCCCCTCCCTCCCCGCCTCATCCGCCAATCCCCAGACAGCCATGATGTGTGATGCTGTTTGCCAAGCCTCTCATACCTCGGCCCTGATTCTCTCTCACTACAGGCAGAGAACTGGGAAAAAGGGTGTGGGAGCAACAAAAGAAAAAGAAAATGGCTGCGGCTCTTGTATTCCAGTGAATGCGTCACATGTTTTGGGATGACCCGAGCACTCTGCATTATCAGGCGTAAAATAAAAATCTTTTAAAATTCATCTTTATCCGCAAGAATGTAAATTAATCCATGACAAGACGTGAGAAAGATTAGAGTCAGGGTCATAATGACATATAAACATGTGAAATCCTTATTTCATACTTCTTATTTCATACATGTTTATTTCATTGTGCACATTACAACAACCTACACCCACAGGGCACGTAGCAGAGAAGTGGAGGACCCTCTTACAACGAGTGTTTGACATTCCCTCTCTGTCTGTGTGTGTGCTTGACATGCTCTGAATGTGCATTAATCACAGCTGTGCCATGTCTCCAGCAGCAGGGGAATAGCCCCGGTTTGGACGGACAGAGAGGAGGAATGAGCTGGAGAACACAGGTACCTCCCCTGTGCACACCACACTGACATTTACCACAACAATGAAACATCCAAGAAGCAAATTGTGGCAACGGTAGGTGTCGGCTACATAACCCCAAAACACAATAGAAAGTCAAATGATCCCTAATGGCAGGGGCTGACACCTGTACATAATGACATTTTGAGGACGCGCACTGACAATTGGAGAAGGAGAAGAATCGCACGCGGAGGAAATGAAACGTAGAATGAGGGAGCTTTTCTCTGTCTGTATAGCAGTAGTCAGGGAGAGGAAAGGCATCTCTCATCTTCAGGCAGTGGAAACAGAGAGGAATCATTTGGTGCATGATTGTCTGTGCAATATCTTAGAACTATGAGGAGGAAAATGCAAATTGCCCTGTTGCTGGCAGCACCACGGAAGCTATGCCAGCATGTGTGTGGCATATTGAATGATAATGACAAAGCAGGCTATATCCCCTGTGAGCAAGCCTGCGGAACAATGATTACAGATTGGCCGCTGTGTCCTTAGCATCACAAGGGACTCTGATTCTAATGCTAATCAGAGCTGCTGCCCATTGAAATATATCTGTACTTGCAAGGCAGGAGGAAATAAGATGGAATATCCCAGTTAGGCTGTAATTGTATAATGAAGCCCTGCTTATTTTGATATTTTAGCCCACAGGAATTTGTACAGTGGCTGTTGGCAGGCTTAACCTATTGCACCACCTGCTGGCCTCGGCCTGGTACCAGGGTGATGCAAGCTTCTTCTTTTTTTTGTTCTGGGGCACTTGGAAGCAATTATCCGCAGCCAGGCATAAAATGTTGATGTATGAGCTTGACTGTACTCTGCGTTATTCAATTTGTTATTCGAGGTGGAGAGCCTGTTCATCTTCCTCTGTTAGTTGGATCATACGGGCACGTGCTAATCCAGTCTCAGTACGAATGGCACATCTAGTGGGATTCATCCCTGGTTCAGGTTTTACACTCTCATCCCCCCCTGCTCCATCAGCCTGCATCAGTCACACTATCTCCCCCCTCCCCACCTGTCCTCTTTCAATGTACTTTATTTTCCTTCCGAGGAGAGAAACAAGAAGGAGAGCCGAGGCACAGTGATGCTCAGCTGCACACTCAATGTAGGCTAATGGAAGGGAGGAGAGTCTGAGCTCAGGCCGGCTCCGATTGGCTGGCCGGCGACGTGCAGCTTCTCCGCAGCACAACCTGTCACTGTTAATCAGGGGCCATCTCTTAACAGCCAGCCAGGGCTATCGGAGAGGTGAGCCCATTGCTATTCAGGACGAAACAGATGATAAATCATTTGTACATAATTAGTGCTCAGCAAGGTTACAACTGACACGTATTTTCATCTTAATTAGGAGGGAAATTTGTTCCATTAATTTAATTTGGTGCGCATGAGCGCCTCTGCACCTAACTAAGTTAATCTTACACCTGTCAGGGTGGGAATGGAGTTGGGCCTTGGATTACAGGGGGAAATGGGTACAAGTCCTCTATCAGATTGTTTCACGCACAGACCTGCGAGCCAATTGGACTGTAGTGAAGCAGCATTGAACATCTACTGCTGCTGTGTGTCAGAGAAAGTGACTGTTAGAACTCCACTCTACTGTTCTTACTATGCACACCGATGGATGATGGAGGGATTTAACCCTTATCTTCTGTCACATCTCACAGCACAGCATGACACACTGCGAAAAACTGATCAAGGAACAGAAGTCAGTATTGCATCTTCAGTGCTTTGCAGCCAACCAATAAGGTAGACATAAATGCTCCTTCATCCGAGGACAAATATTTAAGCAGATCTCACAAATGGGCATTATGGAGAAAAACATGTTCCATCATGGGGGTTGTATAGGCCGTTCATACCCCCCAGCTCTCTGATTTACAGCCACGGCAGCCTTCACATATGTGAGTGAGAATCACTGTCTGATCTGGTTGCAGTCCAGCGGGCAGGAGCAAGTCCAAGGACTAGGTCTCTTTTCATTGTTGAAAGCTGTATGAAGCTGTAGTAATTGCCCCAAAGAGGTAGTTCGATAGAGAGGAAGATGGAGAATGACTGATTTAGTAACTATAAGGTTTCTAATGGAATTCTCCACTGCCTCTCGGGCACTCAAGCTGACAACCATTACCTGAACTGATGCATAGTCCATTACGGGATCCCCTGCTTTAATAGAGTGTCTATCACGTGAAATACAGAGATGTCAGGTGCCAAAGCATGCACTCTCACCCATGTGTGAAGGTTTAACCCAACTGTAATGGCTTTTCTTTAAGACACTGCTGCATGGCCTTACAAATGTATTGAACAACAGAGAAAGAGGGAGGAAGGAAGTCGAGCACAAACTTGTAAAATGCTGGTGTTGGATGCTGTATGACTCATAACTGTGACCCGGTCCCTCTTTCAGGCGGAGCGGTATAGGAGCTTACACACTCACCGGTGCTGAATGAAGTGAGACCACGAGGCTGTAGCGTGTCTGTGCACGTTACTGCATTCAGATTTGGTTTCAATGACATGTGTTTATCAAGCATCCTGTAAAAATGTCTCAAATACCAGGATGTTATAGCTCATTTTAGCTTTTGATTGACAGCAGGAAAATATTAAATGTAAAGTGACCGGCTCAAAAGCATTAAACAGCAATGTGGATGTATGTCTACATACAACAGAATTATTGTTTATTAGCGTTGTAATTGAGGATTATTTTCAGATTATTTTCGATAAAATGAATCTAATAATTATTTTCTTGATTAATTAATTAATTTGTTTGGTCTATAAAATGTCAGAAATCCCAATTTCCTAACGCTCAACTGAAAAACCAAAGATATGTATTTTACTATCATATAATAAAGAAAAGTACTGTACTACATGGTGCTTGAAAAATAACATAAATTGATTAATCATCTATCAAAATGGTTGCAGATTAATTTTCTTTTGGTCATAATGGTTTCAGCTCTATACATTATTGTCAAAACAAGTGGGTATTGTTTTTTATGTTTGTTATGTTATTGCCAATACAATACCTTAGTTTTAGTACCAATATACTGCAATGCTTTTTTGACATGGTTGTCTGTAAACCCTTTTTTCATTTAAAAACAGAAGCCCAAGTTCTCAAATGTGAAATGTGTCTAAAAACCAGCAGCCATACAAGAAGAACTTGTAGAAAATAAAATAAAACTAGCAAAATTGTGATTAAAATCAGTAAATATCTGATTAGAGAATGAGTTAAATAACAGTACAAATCCAACCAGACATTCTAGCTTTCAGTCATTAACAAAAAATGGGTAAAGTCATGTTTCCTCTCAAATGTGATATTGCTACCGTTTAGAATCGGTCCTAACTGTGCTTCCATATTCTGATTCAATAAATGAAGGTTACAGTGAAACAACATGTTTTTCTTTGGATTGTGTAACCTTAAACTCCCACTGTATTCATCTTATATTTCCCCTAATCAAGCTTCAATGTAGGATTCCACTTTTGTCCCTTTTTGTCATCATATACATCGGTAACCAGCTTGTGCCAGCACTTCATTTAAAGATGCATCGCACTCATTGTGGATCATTTCATTCGCTGTATTTTACGTTTTATTTAAAGAAATCCGGCTTGTTCTATTTGGTATCTTTCACTATGGGATCTTGGCTAAACTTTACAATGAGGTTCTGTCTGCCTGAACGGTGCTTCTCAGCATCAAATTAGTGAATAATACGTACATTTACTCAACCTATAAGTGCTGCACTGTAAGTACAAGTACACTTTTGAGGTACTTGTACTTAATATTTCCTGTTATTTTTGCTCCAGAGGAAAATGTTGTCCTTATTCCTCCACTCCACTGATCCAACACCCGTAGTAACTAGTTTATTCAGATATCAGAAACGTATAATGAGCACTAAATAATACAAATATGATATATGTTTAAACCATACAGTGAACTACCCGTTATAAAATAGGTGAAATTAGCACTTTGACCAGCAAGACATAAATGCATCAGTAATAATACTTTAAAAGTAGAATATATGGCCTGTAGTAATAGAACATTTAAAAGCAGCCATCCTGCATAATGATTAGTTTTTGATATTTTGGGATCAGTTTGCTGTTAATACTTCCATACTTTTATTTAAGGAACAATGTGAATAAAGAGCTTTTACCTGTAATTAAGTATTTTACATGATCCACAGAGATCTACCACGAGGTCACCACCAGTTCACCACAACATTAGAATATGAGAACCTTTCCTCTGGAGGTGCATGTGTGCTGAACAAAAACACTGGGAAGCAGTTACCGTTTTAGTTGTAAATGTACTGCACCACTTTCAGACAACACTATATAGTACAGTATATGACAGCAACGGGCAGGATGTATGTGGTGTGTGCGTGGTACATTGTAAAAAACATTAACACAGCTACACAGTGTAATGCATCTAATTAAGAATAAATGTTTATAATTCAACTCACAGTCTTGTAACCAGATCTTTAACTCCAAAGATTGAATTTATTTCAAATATTCTTCATCACTTAGTTGATTTTCTATATTTGATTTAACATCTCTTAATTTCAAATACACAATATGAAAGGCTCCAGAAAATCGTTGTCACATACATAATTCCAGCTCTCTAAATGCTGACATATTCTCATTAAACAGATGAGCATCACATACAAAGACCCACACACACAGAGTAGCTGAGTAGTGGAGAATCACCAACAACCTGCTGCACTACTTTCCATTCTTATTTACTTTTAACCATTAATAGCTGTTATAATGAGAATGTTAAGATTTTCTTTTCCATGAGTCCACAACACTTTTATTCCCAATAGACACCTGCTTCTTGTCCTTCATGAGCTCCTCCCGAGCCATGGGCTCGATGATGGCGCCCATCCGGGTGACCACCTTGGGCTTGTTGATCTTTTTAACAGTCCGCTCTGTGTTCCAGGTGCGGCCCAGAGGAGAGCGGATGGTGCTCTCGAACTGCGCGTGGCTCTGGAAGGGAAAGGGCAGCGAGTTCACCTGGTGGCGCCCGATGGAGCTGTTCCTCTTCTCTGACATGATGACGCCGTGCAGATGCTGATCTTTCCTGGGCGGAGGTGGCGCCGTCTTGACCTTGAACTTCCTGCGTTTTTGGCGGGACGGCTTGAGGTTCGTCCCTCCCCACTCACCCCACCCGGGCAGCGTCAGGTCCAACACCTTAGGCTTCCCTGCGTCCTCCTGCTTCTTCTTCTCCTTGAGGAAGTCTGTGATGACGTCGTCTCCGGCGAAGGCCTCTTTGATCAGCCCCCTCTGGTCCAGCTTCTCATCGGAGTCCTCGGTGTCCTCGACGGTCGGAGCGAGTGGGACTTGGATGACTTTCGGCTCTTTGGTGAGAACTTCTTTCAGCTCGATCCCTCTCTTCCTTTTTTTGTTTTTGCCTGCCTTTTGAGTTGCAGATGGCAGGTTTTCTGCGGGCTGCTGGGGCTGAGCAGGTGCTTCATCAGCGGCTGACATCTCTTGACTGAGGAGCTCCATGTCCTCCAGAGTCCTGATCCTCATCAGCCCTTCCTCCAGCTGAGCCGAAGTGTCTGTGTGGCTGGCGTCTGCATTTGTCTCAGCCTCCTCTGCTTCAGCCTCCCGACGGATGTCTGCTATTCCTTTGAAAAGGCTTGTGAAGTTTGACAGCTCCTCTTCCTCTTTGTCTTCTTCATCTGGGTCCTCTGCTGCAGCTTCAATCTCCTCATCATCCACAGACATTACAGGTACTGTGTCCGTCTCCTGAGCCTGACGCAGTCTCCTCCTGCTCTCAAACTCTCTGAGGAGCGCTTCCTCTTCTGTTTCCACAACCTCTTCGTCATCCTCTTCTTCTTCAACTGTAATATCCACCACTTCAGGCCCCTCTGCTGTGAGATCCACAGTTATCTCTGTTTCTGTGGGCTCTTCAGAGAGCTTCCCTCTCATCCAGGGATTTCCAGAAGAATCCAGTCCTTGCTCTGCATCATTCACGAAATCGGGCAGCACCTCTGCATCATCTGCTTCCTTCTCCTCCTCCTCCTCCTCTTCCTCCTTATTCAGAGAGGTCACCAGCTTCTGGGTCAGCTCTTTGTTCACCTCCAGCTGCTGCTGCATCGCTTTGCGAGCCCCCTCGTCGTACTTGGCCATGATGGCCTTGGACTTGGCCCACTTGCCACTGTTCTGGTGCTTCAGCGACATCCTCTCCTGCATCCTCTTCAGCTCCATCTTACTCAGCTCCTCCAAGGCGGCGCCGGGGTCCGTCTTCACCATCTCGTCGAACTGCTTCACGAACTCTTTGCGCTTGGCCTTGTTGTGCACTTTGTGGTACTTCTTGCTCTTGATCTTCCTCTCTCTGCGAGCCTTGGCCTCGTAGTAGGACTGCAGGGCCCGGGCTTTCTGCAGCTCTGCCCTCCGGATCTTGGCCTCCTCCAGGCTCATCGCCCTCATCGAAGCCTCCTCTGCAGGGGTCAGGATGGGGTCATTGATGGGCTGCTTGTTAGCAGACAGGAGGGCGAAGATCTCCTGCTCCAGGGGGGTTGTCGCCTTCCAGCCGTTCACCACCCTCTCCATGGGTTTAGGACCAGGGGGCTCCTGGTTCAGAGGGAAGACCAGCTGCTCGGCTCTCTGGTTCTGTTTGATGATGCTCTTCCACCTGGTCACCTCTGTGGCTGCCTTCTGAAAGGCCACATCTCTCTGGATCCTCTGGCTCTCCTGCTTGCTCAGAGGACACTCGATTGTCCTTCTGCTCCGCTGCAGGGTCTTCAGCTGCTTCTTGGTCTTGGCAGAGACAGCGGGGGTCTGCTCCATGGTCCCGATGAGGTCGGACAGGTCCATCTTGTCCCCCTCGCCCTCCGCGTTGACAGTAAACTCAGACATGAGGACAGCCGCCTCGGACCTCTCTCCCAGCTTCTTCTTCCTCTTCCCACCGAGAGCGCTGATGGCTTCCAGCAGCTTTTGGCGTTTTCGGTCATCGTCGTCCTCTTCCTCTTCACTGGTGATGTTTTCATCTGCTTTATTTAAATCCTCATCTTCCTCATCATCGTAGGGCACATCTGGCTTCACCGCTGTAGTCTCCTCCGGCCCAGAGGACCTCTTCTTACTCACCTTCTTCTTACTAACTTTAGCCATGTTGGAGAGTAAACACACCGCCGCACTGGAGAGTGAGAGGAATGGGCTGCTGTACACACGTGTGACGGAAACGGAGCTGCTGTCGTAAAGTAGTTGCCGTAATGTGAGCAGCACTGTCGCATAAATATCTCATTCCTTTTTTCTTGGTAAAATATTTAAAATACAAAAAGCAATAATGAAAGAGCATAAATGTGCGGAGATACATGTATATAACAATAATATAATTACAACTAAATAAAAATGTGTACAATAACAATAATATAATTACAAATAAAGAAAAACAATTACTGAGTTTTACACTTAAAAACAGGGAAACACATAATGCATGTAACTGGGTCAGTTTGGAGAAGGCAGTGGAGATGAGTAGAGATATAGACATTATGTATTATGCACATTATGTATTAATTATTATATTATTATTATCCTAGCAAAATATTATATACATAAAATGATATGGCTTAAAAGAATACCCTTCTTTTTTGTTTGTAAAGATACTGATTTTAAAACATATTTGACCATGATTGATAACTTCAAACTCAAAAAATCTAAACTGACTAAAACTATTAAATTGTTTAGACATTTAAAATGTATTCCAATTGTTTAACAGACCCCGAATGTTTTTTGTTTGTTTGTTTGTTTGTTTATTTGTGTTTGTTTTTGTTTTTATTCATCTTTTCCTTTCCTTACAGTTTATTTATTGAAACATTTATAATTTATTTTTATATTATTTTTATACTGTAAAATATTTTCGCATAATTGTAATGAAAAATCTGAACATGCGAATATATTGCATTGAACTTTTGAAATAAAGTTTTCTAAAAAAAAAAAAAAAGAATGTCTTTATAACATGTATGCTATACTGTATACATTTATATATTCCTTCTTCTAATATTTATATAATATATTATTATATATATATATAATTATAATATAATAATATAATAATAACCAGTGGTTTCTAGCTGATCTCGGTGCTCCCTCTGCTGGCTGAAAGTGCGCCTACATGTTGTGCTGTCTTGTGCCTCGTGACACTGTCAGGCGTTTAAAACACAGACTGTGGTTTATAATATCATATAAAATAATACATGTTATAATATCATATAAGATAATACATGTTATAACATCATATAAGATAACACATGTTATAATATCATATAAGATAACACATGTTATAATATCATATAAGATAACACATGTTATAATATCACATAAGATAATACATGTTATAATATCATATAAGATAACACATGTTATAATATCACATAAGATAATACATGTTATAATATCACATAAGATAATACATGTTATAATATCATATAAGATAACACATGTTATAATATCATATAAGATAATACATGTTATAATATCATATAAGATAATACATGTTATAATATCATATAAAATAATACATGTTATAATATCATATAAGATAATACATGTTATAATATCACATAAGATAATACATGTTATAACATCATATAAGATAATAAGATGTTATAAAGTATATTTCTGTGTGAAGTTGCCATTGGATGACGTATAACGTAAATAACGACGACTATTGGCTGTCATGTGATGCGGTCGGTCATGTGACCTGTCAGTTCAACATGGCGGCTGCTGCGTCTGTTTTCCACAGAGTGAGAACTGGCTCTAAAATAGGAGCTCAGTATGACCAAGACGGAAACCCCATCCAGGTACAGAGCACCTGTAACGAGGCTTTTACTGCAACACCTGCCTGTAACGTTAGAGGTCCACTAAAGCGTGGAGACTAACGTAGCGAGCTACGTTAGCTAGCTAAAGGTGGAGCCGACGGTCGGAAGAGCTAGTTAGCTCATACAGGCTGGATTTAAAGTTCCGTTCAAACGCTCAATAGTACATTAAGAAAACATTTAGGAGGAATGTGACGTTTCCAACATTCCTCCTAAATGTCAGGTCACCATTGGACTGAGTCACACACAAAAAACATTACTACTACTACTACTACTACTAATAATAATAATAATAATAATAATAATAATACTAATAATAATAATAATAATAATAATAATAATAATATTACTAATAATATTACTAATAATAATAATAATAATAATAATAATATAATAATAATAATAATAATAATAGAAATTATACAAATTGTCAATATTTGTGTTTTAAATATGGAATGCACCCAGTAATATGTGGAATTTGATTGTAATGTGATTATATTTTGTATTAATAATCTGAATCTGTAAAGTAACTAAAGTTATTAAATCAATGTAGTGGAGTAAAAAGTCTAATATTTCCCTCTGAGATGTAGTGGAGTATCAGAACATGGAAATACTCAAGTAAAGTACAAGTACCTCAAAATTGTATTTAAGTACTTAGTTACATTCCACCACTGAGTTCATGTTCTACTGTTGTGTTTTTCTAACCATTCTTTACTGCTCCTGTTGGAATAAAATAATAGTTTATTATTTAACTGTAAAGTAGTAATGTGTTTTTGATACCTTCACTTTTTTTGCATTAAATCCTACCTGGATGTTTGCTGAGATTGATTGGATGTGGCACAGCCCTACCTAGAAACATTTCCACCAGCCGCCACTGCAGGTCACTCTCTAGAAGCAGATGGAAGCATCCCCACCGCACTATGTGGCTCTTTCCTCGCACATTGACGTTAGTTTAGTGGGGCTATCTGAGCTCCAGCTGGGGGGGAGTCAGTGTCTCAGTGGCTAACATGTCCACAGCACAGAGGTGATGGTGATGATGATGATGATGAGGATGTGCGTGTTTGTGTCCCAGGTGGAGACCCGAGAGGATGAGGAGCAGAGCGTCAAGCTGGCGGAGATCCTGGAGCTCCTGCTGGCAGCTGGATACTTCAGAGCTCGGATTAAAGGGTTGTCACCTTTCGATAAGGTACACACATGACCTGTTTGTGCTCTCTCTGTGTGTTGGTCCCATCGTGCTCTGGTCCTGGTCCCATCATGCTCTGGTCCTGGTCCCATCATGCTCTGACTGGTCCCATCATGATCTTGGAGAAAATTCCCTGATTCATGTGAAAAGAGGGCATAACTAGACACTTGCTTGTCCAGTTGATAAAGATACAAGTTTTGCTTAACTGCAAACCTAAGTAGCCACAAATCTATGAGTTGAGGAAGTTTCACACAGTAAACAGAGCCATTGATTTAACAGTAAACCTTGTTTCCTCCTACTCAGGTTGTCGGTGGTATGACCTGGTGCATCACAACGTGTAACTTTGACATCGATGTGGATCTTCTTTTCCAGGAAAACTCAACCATTGGCCAAAAAATGTAAGTGTTTTTCCAGCTGGCTAATTCCTCCACTGTGATGTGAACTGTCCTAGATCAACAAGAGGTGTGGTGAAGTCTTTGGTCATCAATCCAAAACAGTGTTGCTAGATTGCACTGTAAGACATGGTTACGTCCACTGGTGGGTGATTTAAAGCTACAGCAACCAAAGACCTACTTAAGTAAAAAATTCTGTAACCAAATTCTTACAATTGGACTACGGCTACATCCCATGTCTACTAACCTACCAATCAGAATATGGCACGACAATGTAAGTAAGTAAGTGATGAGTGCTTCTTTCTCTTTGCAGAGCTCTGACGGAGAAAATAGTGTCTGTGCTGCCAAAGATGAAGTGTCCTCACCGCCTGGAGCCCCATCAAATCCAAGGGCTCGACTTTATCCACATTTTTCCAGTGATACAGGTGAGAGAGTTCATCCTAAACGGAGACACAGACTCTTCATATATTAATATTTAACATTGAATGGCAAACATTTAAAATAGTAATAACGATCAAAGTTTGTCTGGCTAATTTGAATGGGATTTGTCTAGGCTGATAAGATTTGGCTTAACTTACTGTAGGACTTCAGTATCGGCTCATAACGACAGGCCCAGTTTGAGGTTTGAGCTCTACGGAGTAACTTGTGGTTTATTCTCGTATCTGAATAGCTGTGTGTTGTGTCTCCTGCCAGTGGCTGGTGAAGCGAGCCATAGAGACCAGGGAAGAGATGGGCGACTATGTGAGAGCCTACTCCATTTCTCAGTTCCAGAAGACCCACAGCCTCCCAGAGGTAACTACACAGTACCAGTCAGTCACAGAGTCATAACGTGGTTGTAGTGGTTGGTGGAGTGACATTCAGATGATGGACAACTTGGAGAGCATGAGAGAAATCGCTGTTTTGATCACTTATTTCAATACTGGAACATTGATAGGTACCAAATAATGACTCTAATATGCCTGAAAATGTGATTACATAAATGTAATGCATAAATATAGTGTCCTCTAGATAAGAGCTGGTGCTGACATGTGCTGTGAAACCCTGTGGTCTAGGATGAAGAGTTCCTCCAGAGGAAAGACAAGGCTGTGACAGCAGTACTGGATGTATTGGTGAGTAACTACACTATCAGGCATCACATGCACTGAATGAATTATGTACTGTAACAACTTCAATTACAAAGTAAAAGCATATACAAATTATTAAGACAACTAATTATACTTTATATTTAAAAACAGTAAGTACAAGCCATTTCTGAGAAGTTTTCCACGTGATCCGTTTATTTTTATACTGAACATAATTCCTCTGCCCTGAATGAACACAGTGGTGTTTTACAGGAAGTGTACAAACCCCAGAGGAAGTACAGGAGGCAGAGGGATGCAGGGGAGCTGCTGGATGAGGAGTCCAGGGTTCACTCCACTCTGCTGGAATATGGCAGGTAAGATTTCACACACCCCATTAGTGGTGGGAACAGAAAAAGCATTTTAATACTACAGGTCCCAGAATACTGGGGGGCAGCAAAACAAACTATTGTCGGTTTAATAAAGAAGTCAGGCAATATTGGCTTTTTCTCATCAGTCTGTGTACACCCGTGATCTGATTTTCCGCAGCACAAGGCATGAGTCTGCACACAGTGAAAGTAGTTGGTTACCTCTCTGTGCAGCTCATCTACCAGCTCACCGTGGCTGATCCCGACTGTTCCATCACTCAGCTGATCCGCTGTCAGAACAGACCAAAATGACCGATAGTGGTCAGAGTCAAGCTCACTGACAAACACTTTGCATTTCCTGTTACTACTTCATAATAAAGGTCAACTCGTGTTTTGCCAGTTAAATGCTTTTAATGTGAAGCAGCAGCAGCAGGAAATGTTTGGTTTGCATTAGCCGTAACTTAAAACAGCATTTCTTCCAGGAATGTCACCACAGACTCTCAGTTCGTAATACTGCAAATACTGTATATAAGTATTGCAATACCTTCATCAGTGGGCCATAGGCTCATACTCCATTATGTTACGTCGTTCAGCGATATATAGTGACCTAACAGACATTTATTTAAATGAAAATCTTCAAGATATTTAAGACATCACTGTCATTTATTTGCATTTCTATGTATCCTGAATGTAAACACAATCCACACTATAATGTATGCGTCAACCAGCTAAACATCCAGTGTTTCATCACCATGTTACACTCAGCATGCTGACATTTTATACACCAAAGTAATTGTCATAATAATTGATAATGAAAATAATAGTTTTGTAATTTTGTCAAAGCAACCCTTTAGGTATCTAGCTACCATATCCAGCCCCTCCTCTGTCTAGTTTCTATCAGTATTTCTACATTTAAAACAGCTCATGTTTTTTAGGAAAATGAATCAGTAATATAAGAAATGAGCCTTCAAAACCAACTTTTGCTCAAAGCTGAAATCTTGTGAAAACCACAGCGACATATTATTATATATATACAGTATATTCCTTTTCCTTCCTATAAGCATCCATTCCCTCTGTCGCTACCTTGTTGACCTTTCACCTGAACCGCAGTCATGTGCTGTTGTAGACTTTGATCCACAAATCTCATGTGTAGTTTCTTCTTCTCTGTCTGACATTGTTTTTTCATCCATCTATCCATCCATCCCCACATCTGTACTAGAATGTCACATTTCCTCCTGTAAGTACTGTATGATCGTGTGAAGCTTTCTTTCGCAACACTGTGTCGTGTGGTTGAACGTGTCGGTCAGAGAATGCGACCAGTTCTCACATGCTGTGTTTTTTTAGGCATGATGGATGCAAACTGTGCTGCTGCTTTCATGTACTTCTGTATTTCATCCTTTATTTAATCAGACAGTCCTGTCCTGAGGGGGCTGTTTATCCTCATGCTGGTTTACTGCCGTTTGATGTGTTTAAGTTGGAATGTGGCATGGTGTATGGGTGGGTGGCGGGGGGGCAAAGGAAATGCTTACTTTATTTTTACACCTTAGTCATGTGTGTTTTCTCTTCTCTCTCTAGGCGTTATGGATTCAGCAAACAAGCCAAACAAGACCAGGTAGGTGGTTCAATGATATGTCCTTCACAAAGCAACAGCAGTTCTCTTTTACTCTTTTTAGAGTTTTGCAGAGCGTATCAGGCCTATTCAGTAAGATGCACTGCTGTATGCTCCTCCTCTGCCCCGACACATTGACACACTGACTGTCAAAGGAGAACTCCACCGATATTTACATATCAAAGAGTGTTTCCAGGTGTTGAGGAGTTTTACTGCATATGTGAAATAAGTAGTATCCCTTTCTTTAACTGTCCCACAGTGTTAGAGGAGTGCGTGCGTCTTTTAACACAGGAATGACGGGAGTAGACTTAGATATTTTATGTGTCCACCAGCCTTCACTGCTCCTTCTCTTCAGCCTCTGCGTCCTGTCTCCCTCCTCTAGGTGGATGAGAAGAAGGCTTCGCTGGCCAATGGCTCTCAGCCGGCGCCCCCTGGGATGGCAGAGGTGTCAGAGGAAGCCGACCTGCAGGCAGCGGAGGAGGTGAGCTCTTCATACAGTGAATGAGTGCATTATACACAGAAGGTAAATATACACCTATTATAGATACAGTCAGGTAGGGGGAGACAAGAGAGACACATACATGCAGTGACGTTACAATTTGACTTCATTTTGAATTTATTGCAGTTGAAAGTGAAGTGTCTGACTTCTTGCCATGCAAAACATAAACATGATGATATATTAAAGAACCTAAGCTAGAGAAAAACGTTTTAGAGTAATGAGAGTTTATAAAGTGAATAATAAGAACAAGTAGTTACTTATCATGAATGTACAAATAATCACTGACCGTGGTTTAGGGACGGCTGCGTTCGTGCGTGTGTACTATTTTCATCCCTCTGTAAAGCACCTTGAATCTCTGTTGTATGAGATAAAGCTCTACCAATACATTTGACCTTGAACTTGGAGCTTTAAATGTGACATAACTGTGTTTGTTTTTTCTCTGAGATGCGAATCAAAACCCTGATGACCAGCATGGCCGCCATGGCAAATGAAGAGGTAGGCAAAAACCTGTTTTCGGTCTCGTCCTCTCTCTTTTCATTTGTGGACTGTTTAGAATTGAATCACCACGTTACTCCCCGGCTTATCAGGGCTCAAACTTCATAAAAGCTCTTCTAACCTACCATAATATTAATAACCCTTATCTCCTCTTTATCATGTTGTTTTCTTTTTCTAGCATTGCTCTGTCTACTACATTCTTATTTTGTTCAATCAGTTGCCAAGGCTCTGTTATCTTTAAACTTCATTTTTAGTGATAATTGAATCTTTTTGGACCACTGCATTCGCTGTAAACGGAACAACTACATGGCTAAACCTCTCATGTGAACTCTACCATTATTTCCCTGTTGTCCTTGTGCAGGGGAAGCTGACAGCGAGCGCAGTGGGTCAGATAGTGGGACTGCAGTCTGAGGAGATCAAACAGATCGCCTCTGAGTACGCTGAGAAGGTGAGCAACAATCAGCACCGTATTTGAACCCTTATTATAAGCTAACACCTGTTTTTTGTGAAAAGACTTCTGAAGATACAGCACACCGTCACACTAGTCCTGTTGGGAAAGTTTTCCTGAGAAGAGAAGAGGGTCCTCATCATTGAAGTCTTTTCTCTCGTAAAAGTGAAACATGAATAATTCCATAAATTATCATGTTTGTGTAGCTTGTCTCTCAGTCACTCAACAGGTGAAGTGAAATATTACACTGAGAGGTATAAATCCAAAGTGTATTGGTTACTGCTCCAGACATTTGTAGAGGCATGTACAAAACACAGCACACACCCAATCAAGCAGCTTGTAGTGGCCCAGCACTTGAATTAAAACCTGTATGCTACTGTTGCTTTCTGTTAGCATTTTCTTGTTGTGATACACTGTAGTGTTTCTCCCATGTGTCCCTGCAGCAGTCCGAGCTGTCGTCAGAGGAACGTTCCGAGCGCTACGGCCCACTGCAGCAGCACCGCAGGGCGGTGGCCTCGCTCAACAAGCAGATCCAGCAGAAGACTAAACAACTGGAGGAGGTCAGCAGCATTTATTTATTTAATCACAGGACCCACATATAGAACATAGGGCAGAGGAGCTCTATATCATATGCAGTTAGCATTCGCTTAGGTTAAAATGAAGTGTACTATGATATACAGCAGTGATCAGGGAAGGTGTCATAACTCTCAGTAACAAGTATTTCTGTTTTTTGACAGCTACAAGCCAAGCATGCAGAGGTGAAAACAGGCTGGGACGATGCCAAGAGAAATCTGACAGAGGTAAGACGAGACTAGCTGACTGGTTTTCCACTTTGTAAGCATCGTGTGCTAGTATTATATTGGCAGACGTTTTGGTACGTGATATTTATTATTATGGATATTGAATTTGTATTTTGAGATGGACCTGGCAGCAAATACTATCTGAGTTACTGTCTGCTGTCATTAACAAAACTCTTCAAACCACATACATGAAGAGAATTTCAGGGCCATTTGGCAGCTGATGTTACAAAATAACATGGATTACATTCATTATTCATTTGAAAAAAATTATAAATGAGTTGTGTTAAAAACAATTTTTATTTTTTTTAAAAGCTGTGGAAATTAGGAAACATTTTTTAAGAGGGAAAAATGGCAAACGTTTTTGTCAAAAAGGTGCTTCCAACAGGCATTTGTGTATCTTCCCAGGCTACAGAGCAATCCGAGAAACTGGAGAAAGAGCTGAAGGGTTTAGACGAGATGGAGGAGCAGGCTGACAGCAGGTGAGTGCTGGAGAGTCATTATCTCTGACTTCTTTGTCTCATTAATCCTCATCCCTCTGGGAGTTGTGTATATTTCCTCCTTCATCATTCAGCAGCTGCCTGCTTGTCTCTAGATTTGTTTTTAGAACCGGGACCCTCAGGAATTAAAAAGTTCAAAGAATGATTGAGCAGCAGATATAAGTGACTTCTAACACAACAGTTGCATATACTGTAGGTCATATTGTCGGCAAACTAACGATTAACAGTGTGATTAACAGTCATTGTGCTTCAGGCACCAGAGGAACGGAGAACAACCCAGTATCAGGAGGAACAAAACATGAATTTCTTCTTTTATTGAGGACATTTGCAATAAAGATAGAAGATGTTTTTGAAATAATGCAAAACACATTAAAAAAAAACACAGTATGACTAATAGCGTTTTAGTGTTGAGCACTAATATCCTCTTTGATTGAGAGAAATCTGTAGTTCTTAGAGCGTTTATTTTCCAAGGAGCTTGCCACCTGGTGGAAGAATTGCATAGTGAAAGTGAGGCTTATAGGGAACCAATCTAAGCGCAGATGGTGTCATTACTCTACAGCCATTACATTGTGCAATCAGTTTTACTTTGTAATGATAACTTAAAGCAAAAAATCTTCTCTATTGCCATGAAGGGATGCAGGGATGTGTGAAAGGGTCTGTAGACTGAAAAGAGTTTTGTGTCAGTGAAATCACCCATATGTTTCCTAAGGGATACTTTGAAGGACAGAGTTTGTGTTCTGAGTTAGCATGAGGCCCTCTGAGACATTCACTGTCTTGCTCATGGACACTTCAGCAGTGTTGGGCATACAGGCTGTTGTAAGGATGAAACCTCTGCTCTTTGATCGATGGGGCGGTCCATCTGATAATGTTCTGTTGTGTTGAACAGCTTGCTGGAGAAGCTGAAGGCTCTGGTGACGATGAATGAGAACCTGAAGCAGCAGGAGCAGGAGTTCCGCACACACTGTAGAGTGAGTTCATCAACACGCACACACACACGTACACACATACACACACATGTAGTGGGATGCTGCTGGGTATTTGTACAGAAAACAAGCTGAATGTGAGTTTTTAAATCGTTGGTGTCCAGGAAGAGATGGACCGTCTACAGCAGAACATTGAGGAGTTGAAGACGGCATCAGGACAGGATACGGAGGAGGAGAAGGTATATCCAGTTAGAATTATATTCTATATTCACTATATTTGTCTAAACCCATAAAGACGGTGAGTAGCCTTCCCTCTGCCTCACAGTTTGTTTTAACTGCACTCTTTTTTTTCTTCTGTTAGGAGAGGACAGAGCTGATAGACAAACAGTACAACACAGACAGAGAGAAACTACAGAAGATCCGTCTACTCATGGTAACTGCTTTACAGAACATGACCCAAGATTAGATGGAACTGGAGTCATCTCTGTGGGAAATTAGGTCACAGCAGCAGATAACAGGCTACAGAGAGTACTGGAAATAATCCAACAAATAAACCGCCTATTCATGGTGTCATTTACTGGACTGTTACACAATATGCAGATCAGCCTCGCTGGTTATTTTCAATATCAGGTGTAAAGATTAATGTCATTTTATCAATGCGATTTTTATATTCTGATCATATCTGATAAGATTTTAAAATTAATATTATACAAAATAATTCTGTTTTACACCTTGTCTGGATGTTAAAAGCCTATCAGACGTGATCTAGACCATCGGGACATTAAAACTGTCCACTGAATAAGAAGAATAAGAACATTATTTTAGTGTTGGACTAGTGGTGGAAAACAAATACGTACATTCAGTCAGCTATTGTACTGAAGAACTTGTTATTTTTCTTTAGTATCACTATTTTATACTACTCAATGCTTCTGCTCCACGTATTGTATTTATACTTCACTCCATTAATATTAGAGCTGTATTCACTTTGCAAATTCAAATTGTATAAACAATACCACATAAAAAATGAGACATTGTTATAAGTCAACCCAGCAGTATAAAAAGTAGTTAGTCAAATATTTAAGCATACGGTTGTCATTTTTGTATTTTTTTTAAATATTTCTACACATTTTTACATTTGTATGTGGGAGTGAATGATAATAATCTACAGTGAGTGTGTTCATGCTAATGAAGGATCATGTCACCCAGTGACACAATGAGGCTCACTGATGTGATGTTACTAGTTTTGGGGTTTAAGTAGTTTTTGCTGCTAAGGATACTTCCTCCATCATTGGTTAGGCTTAAATCAAGTAGTAATAACAAGAGTCTGCAAAGAAAACTACAGGATATTAAATTGAAGGCTTTTCAGATAAACCTGGATCTACATTTTGCACGTGTGGTGATGAAATGTAACTTAAGAACTGAATCACTCAGGACTTTTCCTTCACTCTGTTCAGGCTCGGAGGAACCGTGAGATCGCCATCCTACAGAGGAAGATCGACGAGGTGCCGAGCCGGGCCGAGCTGACCCAGTACCAGAAGAGATTCATTGAGCTCTACAGCCAGGGTGGGTTCCTCCTTCGTTATCTGCTCTAACCAGGGTTTGTGCCAAATGTCTTTTAAAAAAGCAGAAACAAAGGCATTAAATCTCTCCCAATTCTTCTTGTGCCTTTCAGTTTCTGCAACACATAAAGAGACCAAGCAATTCTTCACGCTGTATAACACGTTAGACGACAAGAAGGTTTATCTGGAGAAGGAGGTGAGGAATCACAGCAGCCAATTTTTGGCAACGTCGAATTTGGCTTTGACTTTAGATTTGTCTGTGATGTTTCAACTCTGTCCAGTTTGATGATCTAGCTGACAAATTAAAAGTGAAAGTCACCAGCAGATAAATATGTGTTCTTAATATTAATGATTAATATTAATGTGCTTTCATTTCTGTAGGTGAATCTGCTGAATTCCATTCACGACAACTTCCACCAGTAAGTATAAATACATAACACTGATGTATTTGATGGGATAGAGTGAATAAGCCCTTACCTGCTGTACTGTTGTCCAGGGCCATGTCGTCTTCAGCCGCCAAGGAGCAGTTCCTCAGACAGATGGAGCAAATCGTGGAGGGAATCAAACAGAGTCGCATCAAGGTGGGACTCTCTTAAAGGATCGTTACGCTTGGCTTTTATTGTATTTTATAAATTGACTATTATTTCTATAGTTATTATGATGATACTGTACTCACCAAGTTAAATGAGGAGCTCTGGGAACACGGCGACATTGCTGAACAGAACGGAGCCAGAAACAGGAGCAGTCAGACGAGGAGACAGGTGTCGCAGCAGCATAATAAAACAGAATTATCCAGAGGCCAAGTTCTAACAGTCTTTTCCACCGTTTCAAACACGAGCTGCCGCAGCATTTGTGGTGACGCCTGCTTCCTGCACGTCTGCTTTTTCCAGATGGAGAAGAAGAAGCAGGAAAACAAGATGAGGAGAGATCAGCTGAACGACGAGTACCTGGAGCTGCTCGACAAGCAGAGGCTTTACTTCAAGACTGTCAAGGACTTTAAAGAGGTGAGAAAGACCAATCGGGTATCAGCTTGTGCTTCATTAGTTCTGAAAGGATGATTAATGAACAGCAGAACACACCTTTACAGTGAAAGAAGATTAATGAATCAGTTACCAATTAATTATATTGGTTAGCTTATTGGTATTAGGTACCCTCATTGATATAAATGGGGTGGACATAATATTAAAACACATTATAACACAAACTGCAGCCTCCAAAATGATCATCTCTCTAACATTATAAGGTAATACTTGGAAACAAGAGTATTGTATATTAGAACATAAAAAATAGCTCCAGTGTGTCCAACTCCACTGTGTATATCAAATATATAAATATGTGAATTGGTCAAGTGACCATGGAATTCATTGGTGAGTGGATATCCTATTATTTTAAAAGTAAAGCATCACTTCATTAAAGGTGCTCAATAAGAAATTCAGAGCACATCTGTTGCCTCCACACGGCTCTCAACATGGCGACCGCTGAGCCGATGGCTCGAAGCTAACAGCGCTAATGCTGCAAACAACAGCAACAGTGCTGACAGAGCTAACAGTGTTAGCCTGGGGGGAACCGGAGGGTGGGTGCTACGCTTCCACGATGACGCCGTCAGTCGAGATAGCATTATCAGCTGTAACCGCCATATGAGAGCGGTGCAGAGCGGCGGCCGTGAGCTAGTTAGTGGAGCACGCTCACATGCACAAACATGCACTTAAAGCAAGCGTGCACCGAAACAAATTCCAAATCGACTCTTGTTGATATGGCAATAAATGATTGTATCTTGAATGATAATGTTAATTTGTTAACCAGAGATAAAACCCCCATGTATGACACATGATGTAACAGTAATGATGAATGTTTTTTTTTTTTATCATTGTCTCCAGGAGTGTCGGAAGAACGAGATGCTGCTGTCCAAACTGAGAGCCAAAGGAGCGTCTTAGCCCCAGCATGACTTTCTGTAAACTGAAATATCTATCTGAGCTAAACTGATCACAGACTAATTGTTTTTTTTTTTTACATTCCACACTTTGTTTCATCTTTCTTCTTCATGGCTGATACGGTTGTGACTCTTCATCCCTGTGAGAGGACTACTACACATTCTCACTGTGCCAAATCCAGCTGACTGAAAAACACAATTGCCTTTAATTGGTAGTGTCAGTAGAAGCTCTAAAGTGTTTCACATATTTGGGCATAACCTCGGCCACAATGATCACAAAAATAGCTTAAATATCAAATCTAATCATAACTGGACTAACATTTACTTTAGACATTTCTAGCTGTACTAGGCAGCTGCGCTAGCTGTAACACATCCAGCCATGTCTTCATGTTGATCATAAAGTGGTGGACAGAGAAGATAACAGAGTGCCTGAAACTGTTGTGTGTTTACTGATGTTACCTTGCAGGGTTTTGAGGAACTAAAGTCCTTAAATTGAATTATTACACAGCTGTGTTGCATACTCGATTCTGATTGGTCAATCACGGCGTTCTGCGGTCTGTAATTTCTCTATAACAGACCGTTGCTATGTATAACAGACCGTTGCTATGGGCGCAGCTCTGATGTCGGACTCTGCCGGGCCGTTTCTGTGTCATATTATTGATTTCTTAAGTAAGTGGCCGTGTAATAAGTGGGATAATGTATCCCTTACTTATGTATGTGTGTCGGATGTGTGAAGCTTCCTAGTGCAGCTTTAAACATCGCTCTATGTATGTAATGTTCTTTGCCAATGATGCTCTTCTCATGTGCCTCTGAAGTTTGAATTCACCTCCTGATTCGCCTCACCATCCGATGACCATGTACAACCAGTATTTAATAAATGAAAGAATCTTTCTATTAAGGATGTAAATGCCTGTGCTGTTACTCATTTCAGATAGGATGTGTTCTGTCAGACACCGTGTACTGATTGAAGACAGCATATCAGAAGTCACAATCTGTGAAGGAAACATCCTGTGAATCACCAGAGACGCACAACTGTTCCAACACAGTGACCGGGGTTCCCACCAAAGTCCATTTAGTAGCTGCTCTGGAGCTTTCGATTGTGTCATATGGTCTTCCTTAAAAGAGAAAAGAGTACTCCACAGATTTAGCATTGCACTCCGAAAACATTGTCGGACTCCAAATGGGCAGTTTAAAAAAAAAAAAAGGTTGATGTAGCAGAACCAACTATATCATCTTTTTTTATTCCACACATTCTTCTTCTTTGTCAAAACCTGGTGCCTACATTACCCACAATGCAACTCCACCGCCAACACTTGCGTTGGAGATTCAGGTGTGTTACGCTAGTAGCAGTTAATGTAGCCTGGAGCCTCTAACCTGCAGCAGAGATGAGCAGCGGGCTACAGAGGTCTGGTCACATCACTTCTTTCTAACTCCAGACCTCCAGTTTTTTTATTTTACAAACTTGTAGTCTTCAGACCCAACTGGCTTCACACAGCTCCCTCTGGAGACACTAATGGCTTCATACTACTTATTTCACATATGCAATAGAACTCCTCAACACCTGGAAACACTCTGATGTGTAAAATCAGTGGACGTCTCCTTTAACAGATGCAGTTGCTCTGTTGTTTTGTAGATGTTCAAATTTCCTTTTTCTAACACTTTGAAGTGAAACAAAACAGCATTTCAGTTTGATTATTAGGTTAGGCTTCTTGTCCGTGTTGGCTTCTTGTCTGAGATTGAAAGATCAATCAAAAGCTTCAGAAATAAATAGACCTTGCATGAAACCTACATCAGGTCTACCTTATTTACTCTGATGCATACGATGAATTTACACCACAAACACATTATATACAGTAGAGATATACGTGGCCTTCTCCTGTTTCATCATGCCAACGCCCCCGAGCACAAAGCCAGCTCCGTAAAGAAATGTTCTCCCAGCTTGATGTGGAAGAACCAGCGATCAACATCCGGGTCGAAGAAGTGAAGCCAATGCAGAAGTTCCTTAAACCTGCATTCTGTCTACCAGCCAGCAGGGGGCGACTCCTCTGATTGTATAGAAGTCTATGAGAAAATGACCCTACTTCTCACTTGATTTATTAACTCAGTAAACATTGTAAACATGAGTTTATGGTCTCAATCGCTAGTTTCAAGTCTTCTTCAATACAGCATGATGTTCATTTAGTAAATGATGGTCCCATTTAGAGTCAAATAGACCATAAAGCAGGGGATGCTTTAGGGCATGGCTACCTTGTGATTGACAGGTCGCTCCCATGGCGTTCCGGTCTGGGAGTTTTAGAACTTTAACCCTTTCACAGTGTGTTTTCACTTCATGAAAGTTAGTTATAATATTTTTGGTCGCCTAAAAATGTCTCACTCGGCGTCCGATTGTACTCAGCTCCGCCCTCTCGTGTCACTTCTGGTTGCAAAAAAACAAGATGGCGATGGCCAAAATGCCGAACTCTTGGCTTCAGAATGGCAGACCGCAGACCAGTGGCTGACGTCACAGTGACTACGTTCACTTCTTATATACAGTCGATGGGAAGAACTTGACTGGCCTGCACAGAGCCCTGACCTCAACCCCATCCAACACCTGTAGGATGAACTCAGACCTGATCACCAACATCAGTGTTGGACCTCACTGATGCTCTGGTGGCTGAATACAGACAGGTTCAACATCTGGTGGAAAGACTGAACCCTCAGGTGTCCACATACCTTTGGCCATGTTCAGTATTTGTCAGGCTAGAAATGTAAAGGAGATCCCTGTATTAGTATGTGTGATTCATAAGTGTGTTCTTCCGCCTCCAAGTAATTCCCTGCTCCCACTATCAGCTCAGCTCGCTCTCCAATCTCAGTGATCAGAACTGAACAGACAGTTTGCATGTCTCTCACCCGTCAGAGGCCTGATTGGGCGACATAAAAACATGTTCATGTATGCAGGCTGCACCCAAACAGTGCCAAAGTTTACAGGACTGTACTTTTCCCCCGTCCTTAAGTGGTTGAAGTAAAACTATAAACCGGATCAGTTTCAGCAGGTCAACACCGGAGAAGTTGTGTTAGGTGGAAATACAGCGAGCTGCTCTGTGCAGCAGCTTCAGAGAACATCACGTGTGTTGAGACTGTTGTTGGTAGGATTACTGATATGTCACTGATAATAATAGTGTACAGTTGAGTATCTCACTGTGTCACTGTCAGTCATTGCTCCAGTGTAGAAAGAGGCGTTGAGGATATAAAAGCAGGAAGTATGCGTAGAGGGGATGAGCAGAGTGTTTTCAGAGTTCAACAGTAGAAAAGGGAAGAGGAGACCTAACCTGGACCTGCTGGACAGACACATTCACTCAGTGGACATGACTGTTAGGACACCGTTGTCTCTTGGTCTGCTGGCAGCTGTCTGATGTGTTTCACTATGAATGTTTCCTTGCTGCTGTTGCTGCCTGGCTTCCAGCTGCTCCTGAATTTCAGTGTGGGAGCCAAGAAACAAGAAGCAGTGGTTTCACCTGAGGACCACAGCACTCGCCTCCGAGGCCTTTGGAAGCTGCACATGAGGGACGCCCTGCTGAAAGCAAAAGGTAAGCTGTTTTACTTTGCTCCCAGAATGGAAAGCAGAAGTTCTCTTGATTTACTTAAACCCCAAAAGTTTAGTTTCTTTTCTTTGTTTCAAGTTGCCAAAAATGTGATATGAGGAAAATCACAGGTGTAATTAATAACATTCCATTTAGTTAATGTGTGCTCCAGCTCATTTTAACATGTCACCTGTGCTTTTCTGGCTAAAACAAGTCAAAATGCGTGCTGTAAATAAAAGGTGTATTGCATACCAAGGCATAAGGATTCAGTGCACAAACTGAATGTGAGGCTGAAGTGTCAGTATTATCAGTGTTTGACAACATCGTCTTCTTTAGCCCACGGTTTGCTTGACAGGTCAAAGCATGTGTACTGCCCCTCAGTGGTCAAGACTATACACATGTCATATACTGCATGATTAAATGCACCAGCAGTGCCCAATCAAGTGTCGCCCAATCAAGCAGGACTGAAATCTTAAAGGACAGGTTGACATTTACTCAAGTCTGTCTTAATAAAATACTCACATATCAGTTGGTAGCTGTAGTCATTCCTCCTCTCCATACCGACCTCCACAGTCTTCATACTATGTCTTTGGAAACAAAAGCAAATTCATTGAAAAAAGACGTTATACCTTTGTCTTACTTAGACTACTGAAGCCTCAGAACAGCTTCATCTGCACTTCAGATTCTGTGGTTTCGCATCTGAGTGTCATACTGTATAAAGATAGTTTTGAAGCAGTTGCAGCAAATTTGTGCAGTTTATGAGAACTGATTGTAATTCCCTCAGAAATATTTTCCGTATTTATTACATGATAACAAATACTCTTTGTCAAAAGAGAGTCAATCTGTTCCTGTGATGAAACTTTCCAGTAGGACAACTAGTGGTCTAAGTGTCATCTATTCCAACCAACTAATCATCTCTTTGTATTGCAGGTCCTAGTCCTCCTCATCCAATCAGAGAAGGGGTCAAACAGAAGCTGCTCTACTGCCGTGTTGGGATTGGCTTCCATCTCCAGATTCTGTCCAGTGGCTCCGTAGGAGGTGTCCACAAACCCACCGAGCACTGTGAGTTCGGTCAATATTTTAAACCCAGTTGTTATGTGAAGATTCTTGGGAGATACTGTATCTCTGATTTACCCCCCAAGAATGCATCCAGGCCTTTATGCATTGCTTGAACCTGCATTTCTCCTCTATCTCCTCCAGGTTGGCTGAAGGTGTTTGCTATGAAACACGGAGTGGTGGGAATCAGAGGAGTCAAGAGTGGCTTGTACCTCTGTATGAATAAAGAAGGACTGGCGTACGGAGCAGTAAGTAGCCCACTGTGATGCTCACACCATCAACACAGCATAGATTCAATGTGATGTGGATGCATGTTGTGAAAGAAAGTGTGCAAAAGATGAATTTAAGATAGACTTTCCTCTCTAAACATTTAGTACAGGGCTGCATGATGGAACCAAAAACACAACCAAACAATATTAATTGTCTTGACTTGTCTTTTCTAGGAGAAGTTTTCTGACGACTGCCTGTTGAAGGAGAACCTGGAGGAGAATCACTACACCACCTACTCCTCTCTGTCTCACCCAGGCATCTATCTGGCTCTTTCCAACAAAGGAGAGCTCAGGAAGGGGAACAGTGTGGGCCGCCACCAGTCCTGCACCCACTTTCTACCTCGGAGGACGCCGTGATCAGGGTGCACTACCAGCCAGCTTCTGCAGAAATGGGGCCAAATTAGGAAATATGGTTGTTCACGTTGCATCTCCAGTTTGTGAGAAAAGCAACAGACTCCACACAGCAACTGGGCCTAAGACTGCAACACGGAAAAACTAAACTTAGTACCACATTCAAGAGACACAATGGGTGGGATTCTTTGGAGCATTACTTCCTGTAAGTAAGGACCATGAACTGAGCTCATCCACTCATCCATCAAAAGACCTGACACAGTCTGAGGATCATTCAACAAACTGTTGCCGCTTGTGGTGCAATGCAGTGATGTATTAATGGTGTTGGCATGGACTCTATTATTAACACACAACAATAATACACATGTGTCTACCACTGAACAGGAGCTGTTCAAACTACAATATACAGGATTATAATTGCACATGCATGGTAAAAACACATTCAAATTAGCACAATTGTTTCAGTCCTTTAAGTTGTGCAAATCAATATTTTTTATAATAGCAATGGATCAAATGACTATTTATTGTAAAAGGGTGTAGTGACGAACCCACAGAATCTCCTCCATCAGCAGTGTTTCCACTGGACACCAGCTGCTCAGCAGCAAACAGCAGGCAGACACAGTTAGCAGACTGTAGCTGGTGAACACAGACTGTAGCTGGTGAACACAGTGGAGCATTTAGCAGATAAACATACAGATATTTTTCTCAGGAGTTGGTGGAGACCAAAAACAGAGCTAACAGAGAGTGACTGATGGACTTACATTCATCAGATGAACAGTGAACTCTGTGAATGTGAAGAGTTTCGCTCCAAATAAGTGAAAAAGTGTTCACACAAAAAAGTCTGTAGTGATAATAAGAATTATTTTAGAAGTATTGATGGATGACTATATGAAATAGACAGCTGTTTTATACAGTAGGGTTTGACCATAGGGAAAAAGAAAAGAAGCTGTTTATAGTTTTCTTAATCTGTACCTTATTAATATTATTTATTTATTTATTTTGTTTGTGTCGTTTTATTTATTTTTGTTTCCGAATGCTCTGCAGTGTTGAATAAAAAAATATATTTTTTTATAATCATATTGTGCTGAAGAAGACTGTTCTGTTGAATAATACAGATAATACTGACAGATCTGTTGGATCTTTAGATCTACAAACTTTCCACAAATTCAAAGGGGGGATGAATCTGAAGTAAAGCTTCATGAGAGTGAAATGAAGTAACTTTATTTATTGATGATCATGTTGGACGGTCTACAGACGAACTAGCAGCTAGTTAGACATCAGTCAGGTTAATACCTTACTGAGATATGTTGGCAGGAATAGACTTCATAATATCTGCTTCCTGCTCTCTACCCGTTTTATTTTCATTAGAAATGGATCAGAGTTGCTCTTTGGCCTCTACTGGTATTTAACTCAGACAGTTATTACTTTAGTTTGAAGACGTGTTTGTTTCTCCGAGAGATGTTTGAAAAACTGAAACATTTTTGATCAAGTGAATTCCGGCATTATGACAATATTTAGGATGGTCAATAATTTGACATACCTGTGTATGATTTAATTACAGTAGGTTGAACTTAAAGGATCATTTCACCCAATTAAAACAAACCTCTCACTTACTCCTAGTGGTATCCAGCCATGCAGTTTAGTTTGATTTATCCAGGTTTGGAGGTCTCGACCCTGATGCAATGGAGGCCACTAGTATAACTATATAAGAAAAACTCAACATGAATGTGTCTTTATAGAAACAAAGTTACCTATGTTAATACCTGCCCTTAGTGTTTAGAGGGTGTTACCTATGCTAACACCAGTCGTTTTTTATAGTGTTTTTTTCTCTTAATAGAATACAAGTATTAAGAGAAAATACTGTATAAGAGAAATTTAAGAGAATGTTGCTGTATGTGTCACATAAATTCAGAACTCTATGAACTGACCTTAAAATACATTTAAAGATATATTAAATGATGCCCTAGTAGCTTTCTATGGGTCTATTTGCAGAAAGCAGCTGGACAGTGAAGCCACTGGACGGTGTCCAGGCACTGACCAGCAGCTTCCTCCTGCTCTTCCTCCTCCTCCTCCTGCTGCCTCCCCACACCGACTACCAGTAAACTTTGGGGACACACGAGTATGTAATCCTACCCACAGTGTGGGAGGTGGACGGTCACCCGATCCACACTCTGAGGGGCAGCACTCACCTGCTCAGGTGTCTGTTTGTACCAAAGTGTAGGCACGACAGGAGGGCAGCCTTTAGGACACAGAGAGAGGGGGATAAAAAGGAGAGAAAAAGAGAGAAAGGAGACAGAAAAAGGGAGAGGGACATATGGAGTTGGGGGGACATGGTCTTAGACAGAGCATAGTTGAGTGTGGACAATGGCATGATGACGAAGAGCTTTGTGGAGATCAGTAAGTTGGACATAACTGGGTCATAGAACTCAACCATCCATTTTCCTTAGTCATGGCTGTTTTTTCCCATCTCTTCTTCATCATCTCTTTTTCTCTTACTTCCATTTTCTCTGTGGTTCCTTTGCCGATGTCATCTCCACTTATCCCTCTGCTTCTTATCTCTTTTTTGCAGATCCTGCTGCCAACACTCCTGCTGCTGATACATCAATAGTAAGTCAACTAAATATAGTCATTGAAGTTAGTGCTGGAACAATTAGTTGATTGTTTTACATCGATGTGAATTGATTCAATAGTTTTGGGGTTCTGGGTTGGGGTACAAAACAAGACATTTAAGGACATTTTCATGAGATAATTCTGATATGCATTTTCCATTATTTTCTGACATTTCAGAGACTGAATTATTAAATTGATTAATCAAAACATTAATCAATAATGAAAGTAATCAATAGTAAACAATGATGGATGGATAAATCAGAGGTTACCTATGTGAAGGAGGGTAATCTGGTTACTAACAGTGACGATAGTTAGACATGTTCTCCACGATGTGACGGCCCTGCTGGGGTTTCTGCACCGTTTTTGTGCTCTTGTTTTTGCTGTTTTTGCATTACAACCTGGCGATTAACAGAGAACACAACAAACATCTAAAAATCACTGATACATTACATCACACATTGCTAAGACTGACAACAATGAACACTCAGGGAGATACAGTGTTATTGTGTGTATGCATGTGTGTGTGTGTGGCCTATTAGCTGTCAGTTTCAGAGCTTGTTTTAGTTAAATTTGGTTATTTTTGCATTCTTCTGAGTGCCGTCCTGTAAGCTCACCCTTGTCCCCTCAGCAGCAGTGTCAAAAAACAGGTAGAACAAAACTTTATGTATTTAAGGAACATTTCCAGGGTTGACTGTCGTGGTGAAAAAAAACATGTAAACATTTTGATCAGTAGGCTACGGCTCACACCATGACAAAACAACTTTTCATTTTGGTGCCATTGGCCAACTAACTGACACATTAACTGGTTTAAAAGCATGAATGAAGTGTTTGAGGTGAGTTACTACCTTTAGCAGACATGCTATAGAGTTGTGATGTCCCATCAAACAGTTGTGAGGATTGCACTTACAGTTTAGAGAAAGTTAAGTGTTTAGTGTTAAGTTTTGAAAAATGAGCCAAAGCGATTGCTTTCTAACAACAAATGTACATTGGTTAAACATTAAACACAAACCTCTGGGATTGCCATGCTGTCAAGATATGTGAAGCCTTCATTTCAAAAGAGAGAAACTTCAGTGTCCTTATTTACAGAGCAGCAAACCTTCAGCATTGTACGAGGGAATCTGCAAGCTTACCTGGCTTTCTGTCTACCCTCTGCATCCACTTTTCATCACACCCAAACGTCTTTTGGCAAGAAGTTTGATCCCAAATACATAAAAACAAATGGTGGATAAAGTCTTCATATACTTGATTTCACAAATTGCTCAGTATGCCTTTTGTTAATGAAATCAGAGTCATATGGATCATTTTCCTCTCTGTTGCCCCCACTTAGGAACTTAAGGCACCTGAACAACCAGACTCCTCCAGGATAGAGGTGATTTCAGTGACGGAGGAAGACCTCCCCACTGTTGAGACCCCCAACACACTGAACGTCAGCCCCCTGGGTAGCTTTGCCCAATCGGAGAAAGAATCTGTCAAACCTGAAGAGCCCCGACCTGCGGCTGCACCCAGCCCGACCATGCCCATCACCAAGGTGCAGCCATTTATGCACGGTGAGACGCTGTGATGTTCTTAAGTTAATGGTACAGCATGAAACCATGGATATGGAGATTACTGCCCACAGTTAGAGTTACAGTGATGTGACTGACTCACTGTGTAACAAGGATAATAGTGCTACATCTGTCCCAGATTGAGTTCTAGCTCTGAGTTCCCCGGTCCTCTTCACTTTCCCTTGAGAAAAAGTGTTCCCTTACCTTACCAGACAATTCTGTTTATTCAGCTTTTAAGATGCTTTCATTGGAGGTAAATGACTATGGATCATTAATGAAGAGGTTTACAGTTAGTTTAGCTCTGCGTAGACACAAAATGTAAAAAATATGACGGAAAGTAAACTCTGCAGTTTAAAATTGCAGAAGGCAGTTTTTGTTTTTTGGCATCATTGGGAAAAAATTCAATAATAACATTTCAGCATATTGTAATTTGAGTGTTCTGAGAGATAACTAGATTGCTGCCCCTCATCATGGCTCTGTTTTTAGACTTATAAAAAATCTAGATAGTGATGGGAGATTTTGGACAATCACAGGTCCTTTCATTGAGAGAGCGTTCCTATTGGCTGTGCTCCGGCTGGTGGGTGGTGCTTAGTATTTCCTGAACTGATCTCAACATGGCTGCCGGGTCACAAACTTTCTCATTTTACAGCTAAACAGTACACTACAAGATGTTTCTGAAAACATCTGAGGCGAGAAATAGACATCACAGTAACAGAATATTGATTCCTATTTGATCAGCACTGCCTAGTTTGACCATTTGATCGGAGTTGGTGAGTGATTGACAGCTGCTCAGAGACGACAGACTCCAGATCAGCTCTGATTGGTTGTATTCCTCCGGTCTGTAAAATCTTGCAGATGCCATTAGGAGCACCGGAGGATGTGTCAGTAGGGGCCAATATGATTTTATCCAGTATGAAGAAGTGATGATGAAGTGGTTGCATTGACACCAGCAGGATGAGGTGGAACACATTATTAAAAGGCTGCATTTAGACTTGATACTGATGTAATGTGTGCTGCTGGCACAAGCTTGTATTATGTCATCAGTTGAAGATTGGCCATATAGCTGAATGACTGACTGATCTATTACTATGTAGGCTACGTGTGTTTCAGTGTGTGTCTCACCACAGCCGAGCTCGTCCTCTCCGTTGTCACAGTGCACCTCTCCGTCACACTGAGCCGAGGGCCGGATGCATTTAGATGATGAGCCACAATGAAACTTCCCCACATAGCTCAGACCCACTGTACACAAGACAGAGAGGCAGATCAAACCCAGATTGAATGATACATTATTGATAGTTTCCCAATATACAGAAATTGTGTTAAAGACCAACGAAGGACTTCAATTGTAATCTTCTATATTTCATTGACGGCTACTGATAAATAGGCTTATGTTGTATGTAAGCATGTCGCACTCAGATTACCTGTCTCATGTGCTACTGTCAGGATATAGTGTTTTATAAAAATAACTTGTTTAATTATATTTGCTCCAACTTGCCTACTCCAGCTTTAATTAACATAACCAAGGTCTTTAGAAACTCTCCTGAAGGGCAAAAGACTGTTTAGGTTGCATTATATACACATTTACAGGGTTTTTTTCCAGCTCTGGAACTATATTTGTTAGGTTAGAACAATATGAATGCTACTACATCACAGCAATCTGTCCTCTTCTCAGTAGAGCGTGTTTTTGATCATTTTTATGATCATTATTATTATTATTATTATTATAGAATAAGACTGGTAGTATTTTCTATTTTTCTTGTCAGAAAATAGAAAGACCTAAACTAACAGTGAATGTATCTACTAACAGTATTGTGTGTGTATCTAAAGCCTTATCTATCTTCTTCTTCAAAAACTATTAAAACCCATCAGTGAGCCTCAGTGTGTCACCGGGTGACATGTTCCTTCATCACCATGAACACACACACTGTACTTTATTCTGACTCAACCCCACACACACACACACACACACCGTCCTGCTGACACTAATACTGACTAGAACACCAGATGTGGATTAATCCGCCGCTGAAAATAGTCCCCAACAAATGCTCTATTAACTCCTGATTGAGTCAAATTTGCTAAAAACTACAGTGACCAGCTGTTTGAGGAATTTAATGAGCATGTTTAGAAAATGAAACTATATATTTGGAGTTGTGTTTAAAGATTTCTGTCTTCAGTAGGATAAATGGACTTGGAGTGCCACAGACGGAGTAGGGAACAAATATAAATACACAAGAAATTAAACTTTCCCACTCTGGTTTTGACTAAAGAAAACAGAGTATTGGTGTGATGATGTCCATTGTTTCATGATGTAAATGGGGCTAAGAGAACACCACATTTCATAGATTGTATGATATTTGAACCGTTGGCAGCTCATATTGTATAATATTTAAACATTGTAGATGTTCATTAAGTATTATGTCTCAATATATAGATATAGAGGATGACTTGGGGAAAAGCTGGAAGAGCAGACTGCTGACCCACCGCTTGGAGCTGCTAATCGCCTTGTGTGTCCTCGTGGTGGTCACTCTCGTTCTCGGCATCGGCCTCGGAGGTAAGGAGCTCAGTGCTGTGTGAACTTTGTCCATTTGGCTTTAATGGAGCCAGTGTAGCGTGGACTGCCTTTGCTCCATCAATATTTGATGCAGCCCTTACATGTTATACAACTTCAGTCCCTCCCGCACAGTGCAGTCAGAATGCATGAGGTCACTGACACATTATTTCCTTCTAGCTTCAATTTGACTGTCAGTTATGTCATGTGAACAGAAACTGCCCTTTTTACATAGAGAGAAGAAAATGAACATGTTAGTTAACAAGTTGACATGAAGAACGTCGTAAGGTGATATGAAATCCTTTGCAGTCAGCAGACATTTTACATCTTTACTCTGTCGGACCTGTACTGACACTATCTTTACATTTATCTCATATCAAAACATTAAAACTAAGATTTGAAAAGTTGGAAGTAAATTTTGAAGGTGTAAACTACGGTTTCAAAAACTGAAGAATAGGATTCAAACTTTGGAAAATAATTTGATATGTTTATGTATATGAAGTAATTGCTTCACTCTTGCAATGTCTGCAGTGTAATGTTTTCAATGTTACAAATCTGTTCACAATCAAATGTTCAAATCATTCAACACATGACTTTCAGAGATTCAATATATTTTCTTTAAAGAGATCCAACACTCTTCAGAGATTCAAATCTGCTCTTGCAGCTTTGCATTCTGGGACTTCTGACAGGGTTTAACCTGTATGGTTTTAACAGGGGAAACACTCAAGATTTCAACATTTACTTTCAACTCAACAAATCTCAGTTTTATCAGTTTGATATATGACAGTGATCTAACCTCATATATTTCCTGCTTTTTTTTGGGCTTCAGTCTGGTCTTCAATAGTAAACACATGATCAGCTGGATTAGGATCAGGTGACAGATTTATTAGACTAAAAACCTTCCTGGTTACCTTCTGCTGTCTGTTGTGCAACTCCAAAATGCTCAATATTAAAGGAACTCTTTTTTTATTGGCACTGTACACATATCACCTGTTGGCATGTTATGTCACCCATAATGTGAGTAAAGACTGCTTTTTCTGCTCAAAACTAGCTTGTATGTGTTTGTTTGAAAGTTCAGTTTAGCTGAATTCTCTGGCCCCCTCCCTAACCATGAGGTAATAGGTTACTGAGATCTATTTATAGTATAAATAGCTAAATGCTGGCTGACGGTGTTAACGCTGCAGTGGGTAGAAATGGAGCAAATATGATTTTAAAAAGTTATTTTTATAGAACGGTCACTATATCCTGACAGTAGTGCATGAGACAGGTAATCTGAGTGTGACATACTTACATACAACATAAGCCTATTTATCAGTACCCGTCAAGGAAATATACAAGATTACACTTGAAGTCCTTTGTTGGTCTTTAACAGAATGTCTTGTGTACAGTGGGTCTGAGCTGTGTGGGGAAGTTTCGTTGTGGCTCATCATCTAAATGCATCCGGCCCTCGGCTCAGTGTGACGGAGAGGTGCACTGTGACAACGGAGAGGACGAGCTCGGCTGTGGTGAGAGACACACTGAAACACGCGTAGCCTACATAGTAATAGATCAGTCAGTCATTCAGCTATATGGCTAATCTTTAACTGATGACATAATACAAGCTTGTGCCAGCAGCACACATTACATCAGTATCAAGTCTAAATGACACACATGCGGCATTTTAATAATGTGTTCCACCTCATCATGCTGGCGCCAATGCAACCAGGTCTGATATTAAAAATCAGATATCAGACAATCAGTGTTGTACAGATCTAATAAGATATGTGATGATTGCGTCATTGTAACAAATATAGACAGTTCAGTTCAGTTTTATTGGGGAAATTAGGTTTGCAGCAACGATAAGCTAGGAACACGTCCATTATTAAAACAAAACATAAGAATACAAATCAGAGAGACGTTCCCACCAGTTCTATTGTAAAGTGCAGAAGCAGAAGCAACAGATAATAGCTTATGATGAGTGACTCTCCACCTCAGTGTTCAGCAGACCAATGGCTACTGGAACAAAGGATGCCTTAAATCTCTTAGTCCTTCCTGCAGAGCCCCTGAAACGCCGGCCCGATGGCAATAACTGGAACTCTCCTGCAGGGGGCGCTCAGAACGATCCAGAATGACACTAGCCTTCCTGAGAACCTGTTGATGGTAGATGTCAATAAAGCCATAAAGGGCCTGATTTACCCCAGTGACTTTACTCTTTTCAGGCTGTTAAGTCTGTTTCAGTTGGACAGGTTGAGGTTGCCGTCAAAGGCAGGGTGGGCCATCTGGAGAAACTAACAAGAGCAAACTAGATTTTAAAAATGATCCAACCGAAAGTGCACAGGTAGACAGGTAGGTAGGTAGACAGACAGGTAGGTTAACAGGTAGTTTGACAGGTAGATAGACAGGTAGGTAAGTAGACAGGCAGCCCTTCCAATCATGACATTCAGGCCGAATGAATTGATTGGATGGTTTATTACAGTCCTGACAGCCACAGATACCAGATTTATTTTCTTTTTTTGTCAGAGCGTTTGATTTATTGATTGCTGTCGGGAGGTTATGAGAATTTCAGCTAATATAACAAAAAAATAATAATAAAAATGTTTCTAAAATCTTTACCAACCCTACCTGTAAACAAATTCTCTCTCTCTTCTCAGAAAAAAAGACTCTTTTGTACTTTTTAAAAAAATGTCCTCTGCATTAGATTCAAAACATAGTTTACTGTCAATAACTGTCCACAAATTCAATATCAGAACCATATATGACGGTCAAATGTCCTCAGTTTTAGCCACATGGGTGAAGGAAGGACTGATCATCAGGTCCATGATCTTGATGCTGCCCCTCAGGAAGCCGCAAGCAACTGAAATAAGTATTCATTTTTATATATTTACACATTAAAGTAAAAATAATTAGGAAAAAAAGAGTAGTACACTGTCTGCTTATAAAAACATACACAATGTTTGTGTTGAATGTTTTTCAAAGCATGTATACATTTCTTTTTCATTTTCATCTATATTGAAATGAAAAACACAATATCTAACAACAAATGCAAAAAGTTGCAAAATCAAACAATATGCGCTCAAACTTAAAAGACAACATCACCACTAACAGAAGTACCAAAGGTAGAGGTGGAAATAAATAAAACCTAGACTGACTATTCTGAAACTCCTCCTGAAAACGAACAAAACGTTAATGATAATATGAAATAGTTACAAATAAAAAAATTTAGATTCCAGCCATGCTGTAAAGGAATAATAAAACTACACTAAAATCATATTTAAAAACTAATAAAAATAAAATAAAAATTAACATAAATTGATTTCAGTTTTAATTTTTTAGCTCTCATATATCTCTACTGAAAAAAGGAATTGAACTCTGTCTGTCTGTCTCTCTGTGTCAGTGCGTCTGAGTGGGAGGAGGTCCGTCCTGCAGGTCCAGAGAGGGGGAGTCTGGAGGACAGTGTGCTCAGAGGGCTGGGATAATCGGCTGGGGGTCTCTGCCTGCAAGCAGCTGGGATACTCCAGGTTTTCATTGTGGCTCAGATCTCTTGTTGTCTTTTCCCTTGTTGTCTCAGCACTTTCTCAGCTCTATCTGCATGTTATGGTGTGATTGGAGATTTGTGTCCATGACCCCCTTTTTCAGCTTTTTGTCTTGATCTGGATTGTCCCTCACCGTTCAGACGGCTGTATGATGGTCCAACACATTTTGTCCAGAGTGAAATATCTCAGCAATTATTAGATGAAACTACTGACTTTTGTTGAACACTTCAGTTGATGACAGAATACCTCTAAAAGTGCTCAGCTACACTTTGAGATGAATGCTAGTTGCCATGCTAACAGGCTAACATGTGGCACAAAACTAAAAGTACTTGATTGGGTTTAGGCACCAAAACTACTTAGTTAAGTTTAGGCACCAAAACCAAAAGTACTCAGTTAGGTTTAGGCACCAAAAGTACTTCATTTGGTTTAGGCACCAAAACTACTTGGTTAGGTTTAGGCACCAAAAGTACTTCATTTGGTTTAGGCACCAAAACTACTTGGTTAGGTTTAGGCACCAAAAGTACTTTGTTAGGTTTAGGCACCAAAAGTACTTTGTTAGGTTTAGGCACCAAAAGTACTTGGTTAGGTTTGGGCACCAAAACTTCTTGGTTACGTTTAGGCACCAAAAGTACTTCATTGGGTTTAGGCACCAAATCCAACACTACTGGGTTAGGTTTAGGAAAACATCATGGTTTGGCTTAAAATAAGTAGGTAAATCCCAGAGGTTATCTCAGGGGGCTTTTCAGGGGGCATGTTGTGTAGTAAAGTGGGTGTGTTGTGTAGTAAAGTGGGTGTTTGCTGTAGTAAAGTGGGTGTTTGCTGTAGTAAAGTGGGTGTTTGCTGTAGTAAAGTGAGTGTGTTGTGTAGTAAAGTGGGTGTGTTGCGTAGTAAAGTGGATGTGTTGCGTAGTAAAGTGGATGTGTTGCGTAGTAAAGTGGATGTGTTGCGTAGTAAAGTGGGTGTGTGCTGTAGTAAAGTGGGTGTGTCGTGTAGTAAAGTGGGTGGGTCGTATAGTAAAGTGGGTGTTTGCTGTAGTGTTTGCTGTAGTAAAGTGGGTGTGTTGTGTAGTAAAGTGGGTGTTTGCTGTAGTGTCTGCTGTAGTAAAGTGGGTGTGTGCTGTAGCCTGCTAGACTGCAGAAAGACCCTCCTTCTTTACACTGGCAGCTGTGCAGGCTAAGGGAGGGGTTCCAGAGTTGTGTTTTGGGTCTGAACACAGTCTTATTAGACAATAAATAGAAAACCTTTTGTTGAACTGGAATGAGGTGTGTTTCATCAAATGGCCATAATAAAGGTTCATAATTAAAGTGCTTCATATGCACATTATAGTAAGATTTTGAGTTCATGTCTGAGCATATCAAAAGCACAAATGCAAAACCCTTTAGGAGGTTGAGTACTTTACATGAGGCCTGAAAAGTTGCTGGGTCTTTTTCATATATTAACATGTCAGTCTCATCCCAATATTTTAAAACTATTGTTATCAGGGTAAAATGTCAACAGCCTAAACATCAGCTGTACATTCTGTCTTTGTTGCTGTGTGTCTGTCAGCTATGTGGAGTCATTCTTCGTCTCTCTGACCACCATTGAGCAGGACCTTCAGGACAACCTGGTGTCCATCAACCTGAGCCAGTCACGGATCATTAAGCTCCAGAACGCCACAACTTCCAGGTAGTAAGCACATCTCCATATGAATGAATGGAAAAGTATGCAAAGTAACTGTGCTAATGGTCAGTCTGGGGTGAGTTGAGCCAGTTTTTAGTTGAGGCGAATGTGGACACATATTTCAGGATGTGGTGCGTCCTTTGGAATAATCACTCTGGATCTAAAATAAGCAGTTTTCAAAACATGACGTTTAAGTGGAGCTTAACTCTAGTGATCAGAAAACGGATGGTTCCATAGAGGAGCTGCTCTTTAACGGAGGTTTAGTCTTCATCCATGAAGCCTTTTGTCTTGTAAAACCAAAAATGCAGTTTGAAAACACTTCGAATGAAGCATAATATGACCTTTGTGACCTTTGAGTGCAGCGTGTTCTTCGTCTCATGTGGTGTGCCAAACCCTAACAGGCTCATTATTACTGTTGGGGAGAACTGCAGTTGCAGTGGGTGAATTCTCCAAACGGACGCTCAAGTATTTTCAAACAGTGTTTTTCTGTTTTACAAGAGAAAAGAATTTCAGGATGAGGACTAAGGAGCAGCGCACAGCAGCTTCCCTTCTATGGGAACCATCGGCGCTATAGTCGTCAGATAAATAAAGTATAATATTTACCTCTGAAATATAGTGGAGGAACCACAACCTTACCAAAGAAGGCTACAGTACATGAGTAAATGTACTTAGTTACTTTACTTCCCACCTTGCTGTCAGTTATCTTCATTGACTTTGATGAGTGTAACTGCTTTTCAGTAACTGTTGGAGTCAATCTAAGAAATATTCTTCTACTTTCTGTTTCCTGATCTGTAAAGTCACTGGACAATAAACCTTCACTTGTAGTACTTCTAGTACTTCTAGTACTTCTCCATGTTTGCTGAGTTTCTCTGTGATTTGACCTCCACAGTAAGGCTCAGTGCAGCTCAGGGAAGGTGGCCACTCTGAAATGTCTGGGTGAGGAAACACGCTGCAGATTGAGTGATCTTTGAGATGGAGTCAAGAGGAGCACACATGCTCTTGCATGGCATGCAAATGTGTGTGTTTCTTCTGTGTGTCTTTGTTGGAGTGTATGCAGGTTCGTGTGTTGTTACTTTAGTAGTCTGTATTTAAAAATCGCCCCATAAAGACGACCACAGCTGTGTTTTATGACGTTCACATGGAACACTTTGTTAACTGAGAGGCGAACAGCAAGGCTTTAATGGAGTCACATAACTGATGTGTGTGTGTGTGTGTGCATGACTGTATTTATGTGGCTTGTATGTATTTGTGCATGTACGTCGGCATGTTCTATGGTTCAACTAGTATGGATTTGCCATATTATACCTGCAGTGGATGACCTAAATCAAATTATACTTTGCATTTGGATTAAGAGATAAGGAAATACCCAGAATCACCGTATTATCATCAGCATCCGGACCGTGAAGAGACATTGCCGTGAATTCAGAAGAAAACAACATTCTGATTTGAGTTGTTTTCTCAACTGTATGACTTTAATCGACTTTAATCCTGTAAATTCCACGTTTTTCTCTCTGAATATTACCCCTCTCTCTCAGCTCCGTAATTATAATTTTTTTTACATACAATGGCCCTAATACACCGTCGTAGTACAAGACAAGTGACCCACAGCAACTATTCAGTGGGAGGAGAAACTCAGGAACACATGACACTTACTGACTGATATTTAATAAAGCTAGTATCAGCCCTCCAGCACATGGTGTTAATCCAGTGCGTGTGAATCAGTACTGTGTTTGTATCCATGCCTTAGAGAGGTGCACGAGCTGACCTATGACCCTCCATGCGTCTGTCCTCAGAGTGCGGCTCTAGGCCCCGGTACAGCACTCGGATCGTCGGAGGTAACATCTCCAAGCCGGGTCAGTTCCCCTGGCAGGTCAGCCTCCACTTCAGCAGTCCAGAGGTAATGTGTGGAGGCTCCATCATCACATCACGCTGGGTCCTCACTGCAGCACACTGTGTGTACGGGTGAGTCACACAATCTACATATGAGATGTTATACTGTGCAAGCATCCAGAGGATGCAAATGATCTCACAGGCAGAACCCAGGCTGTTCAGATTGACGGTTCTGCCTCGGAGGTATTGCAAGTAAAAAAGGTGGCCCCTCAAGGTTCAGTTCTGGGCCTGTTATTATTTACTATATACATAAATAACCTTGGACAGAATATTCCAAACTCAGCCTTTCATTTCTACGCTGATGACACTGTCATCTACTGTTCTGCACCCACTCCTGCTAAGGCCTTTAAATATCTATAACATGCTTTTGATAGGGTACAAGAGCAGCTTTGTCATCTGCAACTTGTTCAGAGGAGGTATGTAATAAGGAAAATTACCCATTACTTTATGTACAGTTGCCAATTAAAGCTCCACATTGGTTTAAGTCAAAATGTCAAAATGACTTAATCTGAAAAGAACGAGGGATTTATTACTGGACACAGTGGGAGGACATGTCCCCCTCCTTTTCCCCCTTTTACAGTTTCAGCTTGATTTTCGTCCTAAAATCTCACTAAAATCATCTTGTGACTGATGTGAGGTGAGAGGAACTGATAGTGTTTATATGCTCATCTGAGTCAGCTTCCGTTATTACAGTGCACTCACAGCAGCTGAGCTTTATTAGCTTCCTTTGCATGTTTTTCAGATATAAAAGTATATAACAAAAGTAAACCTTTATTTACAGTTTGTTTGTTTTTTTTACCCTAAAAACATTCTGTAATTGAACATCAGTCAAAGATAATGCAGCAAAGGCCAGTGCTTATTATAATACATTATAAAACATCCTAATGAGCTCCTAACTGGCCAAGTAACACTAACTTTTTGGTCTAAGAGTGTTTCACAAAGCATTGCAGCTCTAAATGTAGTTACACACAGTCCTCAGAACTCCTAAACTACTCACAATTAGTCCCCTGCTGCAAGTGTAAGCACTTTGGAAATGACAACAATAACACATTTTTAAAAGCATATATTGATTTAATATGGATCCAATCAGCTCAATCTAAACAAGCCAACAGAACTGGAAACGCTGCACTATATACATTCAGACCCTATTCTGTTCAACAGATTATTAAGTGTACATTAAAAGATCACAGACAATACATGAATGTATTAAGATGATTTGATTTCTGATGCTGGATGACTCTGTAAAATTGGTGCCATTTGTACAATTATATTAGATGTTTGGCAGGGACAGGTCTCGAGAAACACCTCGGAGGGTATTAAAAAGTCTTAAATTTGAATTTACAAAAATGTTTTTCCTGCCTGCTGTAGGCAGGAAAGCTTCTGTTAAATTCATAATTTTTCATTGCTTAATCCATCCATCCACTTTCTGCCACTTATTTGGGTCCAGGTCGCAATAATTGAATTAATTATATCGTTAGGAATTATTGTAAGAAACTTGCTGGTATCATAAAGAAAATGTGATATAATAAATAATTCTAGGCCGACATATTTTAAGACTGACAGGTGTGACCATGAAACAGGTATTAAATTATATTCTATGTGGTATTAAAAAAGTCTTGGTGAACTCTGCAGAAACCCTGATCAATACATTCACCAACACAGACCGGTCACCTGCCAGCCAATCACTGTAGAGTAGAGCTGAGTGCGTTTGTTCATGAAACATGATGTCATCCATAGTTTTCTCAGTTCCTCAGTAAAAGTGTCTCAGCAGCTTTGTGAAAAGGTCTAAAGAAGAAACTCTTCGCTCAGAACCTTTAGCGACCTTTAGGAGTACTCTTTAGACATCCTGCGCTCCATACTGCACATGCACACTAACACTAACTCCTTTAACCTGGCAGGGTGACAGACTCCCAATAAAACAGGCTACTTGTTTACTGAACATGTGACTTGTGTTTAAAGTGGTGATTGGCTGGTATTTAAGAGAGAAAACAGCACTGTAGCCTGTAGGATTTAGTGTTTCACTGTGTCTTCTGCTGTCCGTCATCAGGTTTGCAGACCTCTCCAACTGGACGGTCCTTGCGGGGCTGACGAAGCAGCCGGTCCAAATGACTCAGTCTCTGGCTGTTGAGCAGATCATATACCACGCTCGCTACAGAGGACTGGACTACGACATCGCACTGATGAAACTGAACACGTCACTTGCTTTCAATGGTATTGGATGTTTGTTTTCCTCACTCTCTCTTTTTCAATAACAACCGTCTCTATGTTCCAATATTCATACATTCTTAGCTCAAAGCTGGACAGATCTCTTCTATTGCATTTCAGCAGCTTCAACATCAGACTCAGAGTAGACCAAAGAGTTCAGTTCAGGATCTGAGAACACATAACCTCACCCTGTTCCCGGTGGAACTGCTCAGCTCAAACTATGGTTGTACTGTGCAGCTTCCAGATGTGAAGGCCCCTTGAAAGATCAAGGGGCTGCGTTGGTGGGGGGGGGTTGTTGAGAAGGTGGAAAAACAACCCAGGAAGTTCAATTCAAAGATCACTGTAGTAAATGTATTATCTTCATCATCATATCTTGTGCACAAAATCATTTTAATAAACAATGAAACAGGACACCGATCTTCTCAGATCAGATCATTCTATAAAAACTATTCTTCTCTTCGTGGTGCAAACAGCTAAAGATCTTAAAAAAAACCTTCTTACAACCACAGTAACAATCACACCAGCAGCCCTCTCCATAGTTACATCTTTATTCATGCCCATGCACTGCTGAACACATGAATATCCAGCTTCCCATACAGCATGCAGGCTAATAAGAATAAAATGAGAGTCCCAACTCAACATCCTCTCATTTAGCAGGATGGAGTTGTTTGTGTGAAGCTGCTGAATGCCGTGTGTAGCCACCACCTGAGTTATTATTATATATTATAGTTATTCCACATGATCTGCATGATTATGGTGGAAACAGCGCACACACATTGTTGTGTACTGGGAGATGTAGTTCCTTAAATTTCTCCTCTGTAGGTTTTGTGGAGCCCATCTGCCTGCCAAACTACGGGGAGGAGTTTGAGGAGGGCACCATGTGCTGGATCTCTGGATGGGGAGCAACAGATGAAGACGGTGAGTCTGAACATGGAAAACAGATGATTTGAATGGAGTGGAATGTAATAACCTCTCTGACACGCACATGCTTGAAATGACGTGCTTTTTCCAGGAGAGAGCAGTGTGTACCTGCGCTCGGCCGTGGTGCCGCTCGTCTCCACTAAGACCTGCAACCGGCCAGAGGTTTACCACGGCTTCATCTCCTCCTGGATGATCTGTGCAGGATACCTGGAGGGAGGAATCGACTCCTGTCAGGTACACATGCTTTTCTTTACAGGGGGGACATATCATGCACATCCGTCTGGGTATCTGGAGTTCCTGCCAACCCACAAACTGTGAAATAAGACAACCAGATCAGTTGTTTGTGGGCTGTCTAGATCAGAGAACATGTGATTCAACAAGCCAATCAGATGTGGCTCCCCTTCCTATGTCACATGTAGCTCATTAGAATATACTGCCCACAGCTGGAGAACTACCTTTGTAAAGGTGCAGCATATTTTTCTCTCAAGCCAATGAGAGCAGACTGAGCTTCTTAAAGAGACAGGCGCTAAAACGGAGCGTTTCAGGCAGAGGGTGAATACAGTGTATTCATTCAGACAGGATGAGAAGAATAATGTGAACGGTGCCATGTGAATCGTAGTATCAGAGCTCTACTGATGATGACTTTCTATGTTCAGGTACAACCTACTCAGGGTTGATTGAACTGACCCTGATCAGCTGTTCTGGAACCGAAAAACCGAAAATTACGTCCTAACGTCTTTTCCTAACCATTTTTCCTTGACCTCAATGGAAAACGACATGAGGTCAAGGAAAGATGTGAAGGAGAATTCATAAGGACTTAGGAAAAGACAACCGTGGTGTTAAGAGAGTCTGACTGCACTAACACTAGGCTCCGTAATTATGATGTGACAGCGGCGAATGTTAGTGATGCGGGTCTGCTGTGGTGAAACCACAATGTTCCGAAGATGGACTACAAAAGGTGCTGCTTCCCCCCGTGCGTTATTAAATTTTGTTTTTCAGTGACAGGCTGTCAGTTTTTTGAGTCACCAGCCACCACTGGTGAGAGTAAAGAATGCATGTGTATAAATATGTGTATGTGAGAGTGAAAATATATGTATGTGTTGAAAAGTAAAGTATATATGTATGTGAAAGGAGAATATATGTGTGTGAAAGGAGAATGTATGTGTGTGTGTGCAAGTGAAAATATAAATTTATGTATGTGAAAGGAGAATATATGTGTGTGCGAGTGCAAGAATGAATTATGTCTTGTACGGCCCCTCATAGTTTATGTTCAGCTGACCTGCACTGACTAAAAATGTGTCTTGCTCACACTAACAATTAAGAATTCCTTTAATCAACTGAATGCCGCGTTACAACCTCATCATGTCTTCTCCAGGAATTTACAGTTTTACAATTATCTGTTCCTTTCTAGGAAATGACTAGTGAACTATGGGACCTGTGAAATAAAATGTCACCAGAAGCTTAAATTCCAACTACTAAAACTTTCAAAACTTCAAAGAAATAAAGTTACTGATTTTAAAATCCCTCCAACAGTTCACACTGATCTTGTGTGTGTGTGTTTGTGAGGCTGTGAAGCGTTGGTGAGACCTGGACTGTGTCTTCCTCAGGGGGACAGTGGAGGTCCTCTGGCCTGTGAGGACTCGTCTGGATGGAAGCTGGTTGGTGCCACCAGCTGGGGAGAAGGCTGCGCTATGAGGAACAAGCCGGGCGTTTACACGCGCGTTACACAGGCGCTGAGCTGGATCCACCAACAGATGGAGGTCAGTTCATGAATAGATGTGTCTGTTTCAGAACCTGCAGGGTTTGGCCTTTGGAGACCTTCATCCTGAACCAGGTTCAGCATATGGTCAGCATGAAGAACCCTGAATAAAGATAGAAGCCTCAGTTAGAAGAGCCTTATCAACCCATTATGAAGTAGTTCCACTGTAAACAGAACAGCGTTTCCATGTTGACATGTCACAGTAGGAAAAGCAGTATAAATAGAAATATAAATAGTATAAATAAGTATAAATAATGAATTTAGTTGCTTCAGTTTCAGGGTCCTGGGACGGGTTTTTCTGTAGTGTTAGGCCTCATTTAATTTCATCTTAGATTAGTCAAATATACTAATTATTACCACCAGGTTAGCTCTGAACTAAAACCCTTGTTTCCATGGTAACAGTCAGTAAAAGGAGGCTCATTATTGGTTTGTTTGATCAGTAACCTGTTGGACATCTAGAGCAGTGAGGACGTCGTTGTCCAGGGCATCTGTCCTGAAGCCATCAGCTCTGCTACAGACATTTTATTCTGTATTGTTACACTCTTCTCTGAATTTTCACAGTAAAATGTCCTCGTAACATTTTCTGCTGGAGTGAACGGAGCTAAACTGGGCTGATGTTATACTATATATACTATATTATACTGATATTACTCAGTCAGCCATGTTTAGTTTGAAAAAAAAGAAAGAAAACATCTTGCAACAGATAATTAGTCCAATTTAAAATAGTGAAGAAATAGACAACTTTGTACAATGGACGACTTTAAACGTCTATCTGAAGTCTGATTACTCAGATCTAAGCCATCCGAGTCCATGTGTGTGTGTGTGTGTGGTAACAGTAGCATTAGGATATTAGGAGTGGTAGAGGAATGATATAAACTGTTCAACATGGCCATGAGGCTGTTCTGAGTGACGGCTTTCAGTCTTAAATACAGAATTTTGAACAAACACTTCAGTTGAACTGTTTCCTGTGTTAAAGCTTAACTGACCGACTGACTAACTGAGCAGCGTGTAGCACCGGCTGTTGGTGACCTTGTAGTGTGATGTTTGACCAACAGCTGCAGCAGCTGGCTAGGGCCTATTTTCAGCTGTCTTTATATCGTAAAAGCTTTGAAATGCTACACTTGACACAAAGTTCCTCTCACTATTTAGACATAAACTGGGCCTCTTTTCCAAGTAAAATCTCTCACAGAACACATGGAAACAAACTCCAACCACTAGGAGAGGAGGGAAAATCTAAATGCAGGAGTTTGTTGTTTGTATATTCTGCATAAACAAACCCACTTTTTATGGGAATATCCATATGGATCATTTTATTAACTTTCACTAAATACTGTATATTTAACAATCTTAGAAACTTTCAAAATAAAGGTTTGCTTGGCCATAGAAGGTCATAAAGATGGTGGGTTTAAACTGAGTGAGATGTTAGCAGAGATCTGGATCATTCTACCCTACATGTGTCCATGTCTGTGTCCATTTGGGTTGAAATCGTCCATTTTTACATTGTCTTTCAGAGAGAAGAGGCTCACAATTCTCCAGCTCTGAGCAAAGACAACTGAAGCACCAAGACTTCTCACAGGATTCTGCTCGGATGTTTCCACATTTGACAAATAAAAGAGAAAACTATAGCGATAAACTTTCACACCAGAAATGACAGAGCCTTTCAAAGCTGACGGAGCAAAGAGACGGCGAACAGCAGAGAGTTAGGCATCGTTTATTCCAAAATAGAAAGCTCTAAGGCAAAACAGACAAGAGAAAAGTGAACAACGCTTCATAAAATGCAAGACAGACGCAAGTGAGCGACCGAGAGCTCAGCGAGGGCCCGACCAGAGCCAGCGCACCCTCATGGCTGCATGAATTCAACCATTTCAAGTCTCAACTTTACAAGAGGGATATGAACCAGATTACTGCACCTATTGAAGGACAATTGTTGTACAGTACAATATTACAGATATTCAAACAAGAGGCACCCCATTTTGTGAAGTAATATCAACATACTGATCTTTCACTACATGTGTATCATGTAGTGGCAGGGGGACCAGCAGAGGCTGCAGTCCCAGTCCTTCAGGCTGCTCTTTGTTTAATGCAGTAGCGTGTACGTGTACATAAATAAAAGTTTGACGCGTGCAAAGAGTCCACTGCTTCTTGTCGACGATGGCGTTCATGATGTCTCATTGCGGTTACTCAGACCCTTGTGATTGTGTGATTAGCATAGTGTTCTGGATTGTGCATTTGAGAAAGTACGCTGCTACTGTAAAATGATTAAAAGACGTGATGTATGCTATACACAATGAGCTGTATTTTAAAGAAACGGGAGCACTGTAGTAGTTTACCGTGAAGAGAACTGCCAATGTCGCAGCACACAAAGTAAAATTAGCAACGATGCTTTACAGAACCACACAAAGTGTTTCTGCAGTTTAGTGTCCTTTAGGGTCAGACTTTCTTTTTGTGCTTTCTTGGCAAGAATTCTTTAGAAAAGAACACAGGTAAGGCCTTGTTAGTATTGTAAGTTTAAAACCAATTTAAATAGCAATTTTCATCAGCATTCAATTCATTTTTCTGTTTTTTAGAAAACTTCAAAGAACCCTGGAAAACAGGGTCGCTAGCTTTAATTATGAATCTGTACATAAATATTCCTTACAAAACAGGAAAACACAAAAATGAAACAGAAAACACTAATTTCATACGTTTGTATATAAAAATAAGCATCTCTCCTTTTTTTTTCTTCCTCACTCTCTCCGTTCTGGGCTCTGCAGTGTGAGAGCCAACGGAGTCAGTCCAAGAGTGCCACAACTACTGGAAACACAAGCATGCAAAAAAGTGAAGACAAACCCCTACAGATACAACTTGAAATTGTTGGCATCCAAAATGAGAATTCAACTGGGGACGGGGGTACAGGGGCCAAGAAAATCAATCAGAAATCAGTCAACATTTATTAACGGAGCATACAAACTTGCTTCGAGTGTTTTTAACACTTCTTTTTTTTCTTCTGTTTGTTTTGATTTAATCTTTTTGAGCTTAAATATACAAAAAAGTGCACTCGCATACATCAACTAAATAATTAAAAAACGGTTTCTGAAATGAAACTCCTGATGTACACACACGCAGCATAAACGGCCGTTCAGCAGGGTGGAGGGTTGGAAGAGTGCAGGACCGTGGTGTCCTGTAGTTTTGTGCTCTATGTAAACCTAGAGTGTGTGTGTGTGTGTGTGTGTGTGTGTGTGTGTGTGTGTTGGTGTGTGCGCTATGACTCACTGTGTGTCTGAACACACATTTAATCTGGACACCTATTTACGCATGTCTTGTGTGTAGATCAGAGTGTGAGGGAGTGTGTCCTCTCTACTGCAATGAGTCGCTGTTGTCCAGGCCCAGCCCGGCCATGTCGGCGTCATCGTCCTCGTCTACGCTGTCCCCCGACTCGTCTTCACTGTGGCCTCCCATCATCACCTGCTGTACCGCCAGTGTGGCGCCGTCTGACGTCAGGCTCTGCAGACCCTCCATGTTCATCGTCACCAGTGTGCCTGAGAATGACGAGAAAGAATGACTTATTAAAAGCCTTTTACTAGTGCATGTTAGAGCCATTATTAAAAATTACTACAATTACCTCACCTCCGCCATCAGTCAAGTTACAGTTTACATCCATGACTCATATAACATATAGGGGCTTAACCATTTCCATTCTAAACTCGGAAATCGATCGAAATTTACTTCCAATATCGGTCAACGAAATCAAAAGTAGCATCAAGGATTCATTTTTTTTCCCTCCACCTCAAACCACTTGTGTGCCTCCGAAGGAGAAAATACAGCTAACAGTGACCTCACTTATGGTTAAAACCATAAACCAGCATACAAATCACTATCACCAACATCAGCCACCATGTTCTGAACAGACACATTACATCACAAACACTAACAAAAAGAACATAAAACAGCAAAGTGAAACTACTCAGTCCAGCACTAAGGACTAGGCAGGCATGATGGGAAATGAGGGCCGTCCCTGTCGCTACCTACAATACTCAGGACACTTCCTGCATACCTGCAAGGCTTATTGAAAGAGGCCGGGTCACGCGTCATGCTTCTGCAACCCATTGCGGCCGTTCAGTCCACACTCCTACACAGAAAGTTGCCAGACAATGTTGAGTTGCAATGTCAAACATCTAACCCTAATCCCCAAAGCCGGGGCTGGAGGAGGCAGCCAGCTACGGGGATCTGGGGGGTCCCCCCTGGCTGGCGACTTTTGTCTGTAAAAGCCCAAATTTGGTTCCTCTGGTACATTCTAATGCCAGTGTAGTGAATTATTGCGAAGGAGAATCAGGCTTCAAGTGTGTTTTAGCCCACACCTTCTGTAAATAGATATTAATATTTAAATCCAGGCCTATTCCTGACCGATCACAACTTTTGTAATTAGGAATCATTATGCCATTTCACAGCATTTGGGACCATTAAATTACAGCATCCTTGTTCTGAATAGGGGCAATAGTCTGAAAACACAATATTTTTTCCACTCTCTTTTCCATACTTATCCAGACCTGTAAACTACTAAAATCTAATCTAATTCCATACTGCGTAAGAACCCTTTAACGGACTTCCTAGGCTTCATCTGAAAACCTCACTAGAAGCTTTGAATGTAAACAACAACATTGGGTTCAGCCCTAGGGGTTCGATCTGAGCCACAATGTTGGTACCCCATGTACAGAGTCAGGGCTGTGGATGAACACCAAACACACAGAACGGACAGCCAGCAGACCGCCAGGAGATAGTCACTGAATTTGACAAAAAGTGTATTATTGTATTAGAATCACAGACTCCTCTACAAAAATACTAATTTTGTTTTAATTAATTAGCTATCTAGCCTGCTAGCCTGTTAGCAGTGCATTTTCCTCAGGGTGAATGTTTGTTTGGTGGCTCATTCAACAAGCTGCAGGACAAGTTGGAGAAGAAGGAGACTTTAACGGGAGTTGTTGTGGCTCCTGTCTGGCTCAGTGTGACCGCCTGCTTTACAGAGCACATACGGTATGAGCACACAACAAATGTACTATTTCAGTTCAGTTGGATATCGGCTATCAGAGGCTCAAATCTCTCATTTGTAACAAAGATATCTCGTCTTCAACTCCAACAAATATCAGCAAAAACAGCACCTGTATGTTTAAACACACATTTCACCAGAGAGTGAAGGATGAGAATAATACTTGTACTACTTCATCATGATGAAGGTCTGCAGACTGAAAGGTTGTAAAGTGACAGTGTGCAGGATTTTTCGATACAAAACCAGTTGGGACTGATACAAGTAGAGGATGCTGAGGTTCCATTGTTGGTATTTTGTAAGATCAGGAACAGTGAGATTTTTCCAAATGTCTTGTGAGATGCTGCTGATGATGTAATTTTTTTAACTGTTCAATTGGACAACGTCTAAGACAACACGTGTATTATACGGCTGTAGCTCGAGGCAGACAACTTGTTGGCATCTCTAAATTGAGCCATCTCCCTCTCTCTGCCTCAAATGCAAAAACATGCTCACAGTGAAATACAGGTGTGTACCACTTATTGGTGTGGAAGACTATTTAACTATTATGACAAAAAGGGACTGTTTGTAACTTCTTACACGGATAAATCAATCCGGGTCGGTGTCCCATGCGCGCTCGCGTGTGGCTACGCTGTTCAGACTCAGACTCCAACAAAAACTACACGGAAGCACCAAAACCTCAAAGTTATATCAAGTGAAGCCCGTCTTGCAAAACAGTGTTGGCCGCGGTCGGCGTACGCGGGGGAGACCGTAGCTTTGGTCTCCAGGGCCGTAGTCTCTGCTGTACTCTGCTCCTCTGCCTGCCTGCTTGCCTTCACTCAACTTGCTCCACCTCACGTGCATGAGCGCACACTACAAACTCCAGAAGAGTTAGTTTAGCTCTGAGAATATCTAGTGAATGTACAGTGGACGTTAGTGAAGAAATAAATGCAGCAGGTCCTCCAGACCAACAGAGGTTTTCCTTGTCTTGTGAAGTGACGGGCCACAGGTGTCGCTGTTAACAAGCATTTCTGAATCTTACAAACAGTCCCTTTAACTTGTATACAAACTATAAATAGAGAACACTGCTGCGTACCGTCTGGCATGGTAACTTGCTGCTGGCTGCCTCCCCCTGTGGCGATGGAGTCAGGCCAGAAGCGCTGCAGCGGCCGGTTTTGAGGCGTCTTCTTCTTGGTTTTTGGTGTCTCAGAGGAGCTGGCGTCCAACATGGGCTGCAGGATCCGCCTCCGTGCATTTATAAACCTGGAGTCACAAGACAACTCAGATCTGGGACGGTAATGACTCGAATTTGAGCTTTGTAGTTTCTTGCAGGTGTTGGGGACCTTTGCACCTCGTGTCCCGACAGGCTGTGATGAAATCATTAATCTCCCCTAGAATTAGACGGGATGTCTGAGTCCAATCTGCTATCCAAAACGGCTTTCAACTAACAAAAGGATTGGGCAAACTACATTGAGTTCACATTCTTATGGACCAGAAGCAGCTAGTAGAGGCAGAAATTGTTTATCACTGACTTTAAAAGACAGCAGGTAAACTCTCATCTCTTCAGGCAATCGGCTGACTGACCAATTAGTTTTCCACAGTGGGTAGAAAGGTAATGACATGACGAGGGGCACTGGCCGGACATGAAATTGGGATAGTGCATTTTAATGGTACTGGATTGTGCAACCCAACTGGTCAAGGCAGATGGCCGCCCACCCAGAGCCTGGTTCTGGTTCTGCCCGAGGTTTCTACCTGTTAAAGGGGAGTTTTTTTCTTGCCATTGTCGCATAGAATGCATGCTCATGGGTGATCTCTTGTTGGGTCTCTAAATTAAATAAATACGGTCTAGACCTGTTCTATATGAAAAGCATCTTGAGATAAAGTCTGTCCTGATTGACGCTATATAAAAATAAATTGAATTGAATTGTGTTTTTGGGGCAAACTCACCAGTTGTTGACCTGCAGAAGTGTCAGGTTCGTCTGAGTGGCAATCTGTTTCTTCTCATCCTCTGTTGGATATGGGTGCTAACAGGAGAGAACGGGGAAGAAATGCTTCAGTGGTTTTCATTAGGATTGAAGAGGTTACACCGGGAAGAGATTTGATGCACACTAGACTCACCCCGATGTGCTGGAAGAGCCACGAGCGCATGACATTGGTGGCATGTTTGGGTAGAACGCCGCGTTTGTTCTTGGTTGAGTTGTCGTCGTGATTAAAGAGGTTCAAGTCCTGGTGAAACTGCAGCTGGAGCTGAGCACACACACATTCATTCATTCATTCATTCATTCATTCATTTAGCCATGTCACCAACAACACTTTGATCCGCTCAAATTCACATCGTTTTCCACACGACTTGAATTTGGATTTCAATTCTAAACTTTAAATGAGTTGCCAACAATTTGCCATCTTAGGAAGCACCAATTCAGAATATACATCACAGTCACAAAGAGAGAAGTACAAACCTGATTGTTTTGGACGCGTATTGTCCCGGGAGAAAGAGCCTGTGTTACCACCTGGCCCTGAGGAGTGACTACTGTAACAGGCTGGTACACCGTGCCACCTGGAACAAACACACACACACATTCCACTTAACACACTTAACATGTGCTGCGCTGTAGAGAGCAGGCTGCAAAGAAAGCTCTGATCAAAGTGATCCCACTGGTACATGACAACATGTCAGCTGCAGTCAGAACGGTACAGTACCTGAGGGAGCGGTTGTATGCCATGGTGACATACCTGCAACCACCTGGGTGGGGTTGACGGCCGTCACGGTAACGTTCCCTTGCTGCAGGGCTGACGCCGGCACCACAATCTGACCTTGGGGACTGATGGTCCCCGAGATAGAGTTGGGGGTCTGCAGAGCACAGAATGGGCCAAAGTCATGTCTATGTCTTCCATGTTGATGGCTCGGATTTTAAATTGGATTTTGAACTTGTAGCAGGTTAGAGGAATGACATTAAAAGGCAAAGAATCCAAAACAACACGAGCCGTGTTTCCATTCAATTGTCAAGCGAATTTTAAGCAATCTTTTGAAATGTTGCAAAAAAAGAAATGCGAATGCGATAGGCTACACGTGGCTGTAATCCGCCAGTAAACAGAGTAGAAGAAGTAGAGGCTGTGAACCGGAAACAAAACAAGTCGGCGTGGCCATCTAAACATCTACGAGGGAAAAATGGAGAGAAGTCCTCAGGAAGTTCTTTCATGTCAGCTAGTATTGACCATGTTTCATGTTGTCCGGAGACAAAGACGAGCATTCACACGTTATGAGAATATCCGAGAAGACGACAACGACAGCAGAACCAACTGATCGGTAATGCAAGTTAAATGTTTGCTACATCGGAATTGATTCGGCAAAGGTTTTTCCATAACACATTTAGCGCATCAACTCTTTTTCGACAGAGGCATGAACCATCTCAAGAGAGCGTAAAAACTTATTTTCGCAAGTTTTATTAAATTTAGCCATTTCCCTATAGCTTTTCTAATGCTATACTTCAAAATGTGCATAAGAATATGTAAATGGAAACACAGCTAATGTCAAGTATGAGACTTTCACTTCAAAGGCACTAATAGATCAAACTATTATGTTATGTGTATTTAGTGGCGATGCATACGGTCCACCTACAGTCCATACTGGAGTCTTGGTAGGTGAAAAGCCCTGGATCTGGGCCTGTACGGGGGAGTACGGGCTCCCCGGATCTCCGCTCAGCAGCGTCTCACTGTTCATCTTAGTCTTGAGGCAGGCGATGTAGCGGCTGCAGAAGTCCTTACACAGGTCACTCACCTTCTCCAGCTCCAGCAGGTGGATCCGCAGCACCTGGATGGCTTTCACCATCTACGGATCAGAGGTATAAAAAAAAAAAAAAAGTTTGTGGCAATCTTTCTCAAACTGAATGTTTGTCCATTTGTTTGTCCTCTCAAGTGTCTGATGTTGGGGATTGAGACACTTAACCTAGATAATCAGTCTCACTTTGGTCCTACTTCATTTCAGAATTGTCCTCCCTCTCTGATGTACTGTTGCTCGCATGTGCTTCTGATTTTATCCCCGTATTTTACTTGTCTTGTTTTCATACCTCAGTGTTAAGGGCATTGTTACAGGGTTTCTGCCGGGTCCACCCATAGACTGTATATAAAGATGGACGACATGACAGCTCCCCCAAAAGTGAAGCCAAAACATCTGGATCGCCCGCTGGTGGCTGGCTACAGTATAGCTCATAAATCCCACTCCCTCCATGTTAGCAGATGGGACATGAGGCAAACTAAAAAGTCAAATATATTTTTCCCAAAGATGCTTTCTGTCATTTTAGGTAGTTCTTATCACGCTGATGGATGTTCAAGTGTTCATTTTCCTGATAAGTTTAGTTTTAATGAGTTATTTGATGACCTCCTGATTGACAGCTGCTCTGAGTGAAAAGTAGTCGCAGAGACGGAGGATCGGGAATTGTACGAGAGAGGAGACGTAACTTTAACTTTTCATAACCGTCACAAGTCTGTGAAATAGAACATTTGTCAATTTGATCATAAATGTGATTATAGACATAATATGCTTGTTTGAGATGAACTGCACCTCGCCTGGAAAGTGGACCAGATCAGAAACCGACGATGAAAAGCTGCGGTCAGGTTTCCAGCAGCCTTCAAAGAATTTACAGGAAGCCACAGAAGTAGTTGCATCCTGTTAGACCCGATCTGTAGGCGACTTGTAGTTTGTAGACCACATTTACATAGTTTGTAATTATGTGTATGTGGAAATGTGCGTGTATTTGGCATTGTATTCTATCCTTTGTTCCTTTTATGTCTGCCTTGTAAAGCACTTTGTATATTGCTCGTTTTGAAAAGTGTTATATAAATATCCTTTATTATTATTATTATTATTATTATTATTATTATCATTATCATTATCAACCACACAAGATGTGTTTGTTAACAGATGAAACCTTCATTGCACAACATGAGACTAATATCCTACAATCTAGTGTTAAATATTATAATTACACAGAAAGTTCAGACTTTCTACAAAACGTGGTGTTTTTTGTCAAAACTAAGAGCCAATCAGCTCTTTGATCAGGCGACAACCAGGCATTTCCCATAGTTCAGTTCTAGCATTCTAGCACGCCATAGAGTATCTCTCCTGATTGGATGCAGCAGAGGAGGTCATATCAGCGTCTGGTTCAAAAGTAGTTTAGCTAAACTTGTTGCAGTCATCACCGGAGCAGCGAACAGAAACCAGTTTCCTTCATCCCTCTCTGCTTCCATTTACTGAAATTTCTGAAATGACCTGTGATTGGTCAAAGTCTCCTGTCCCAGGTTAGATTTTCTAAAACCTGTAAACAGAGCCATGAGGAGGTGCAGAAGTCTAGTTTTCTCTAAGAACACTTGAATTACAATATGCTGAAAGGTTATTATGGAAGTTTTGCCCAATGATGCCAAAAACTTGTTTCTTACTGAAGCTTTCATGTTTAGTGTTAGCTTTTGCATTCATTTTTCTGGATGCGCACTTGTCAACTGCAACATATAAAGGATGTATTAGACCAAAAGCTAAAACAAATACAGGTGTATATACTTTGTGTCACTCTTGGCTGAGGGACACTGAATTTCAACTAAAGCTCAGGGAGGTCAGAGGTAATGATCAGCTATAGCACAGTGCCCCATGTTGAATTTCAAGCAGCTAAACTACCAGAGTAAAACACTAAGTATGATTCACCAGCTAACCATCCTGAGAAGGTTCTAATTAAGAGGAGGGGACTGCTCACCGTGCTGTTGAAGTTAAAGGTCACTGACTAGTGAGGGTGTGAGTGAGGTGAAGGTTCCATTTTGTATTTCTTTGTGAAATACCTCACGTCTCTGTTTTGGTTTTGTGAAATACCTCAGAAGTAAAACTGGTTTTCAGTCATCTACTTGTGTTATTAGTACAAACAATAATCATTCACTTGATATCAATGGGAGCTGATGGTTCAACAGGTACTAGCAGTGGGAATCTTTCAGTATCTCACCATATGATTCCATTTTGATTCTTGGGGTTGGGTATATATGATATGCTGAAATTTTCCAACCGGCCATCATCAGCCCAGCAACCGTTGATTGCCAATATATTCACACAAGTAAGTGTGTGTGTGTGTGCATGCGCACCCCCCTCCCCCACTGCCATAGTTTCAGCTGGGCGATCAGCTGGGCGATCAGCTGTTCTAGCCACGGAGCATTGTAAAACACAATTGATAAAATCTCAACAGAAACTAAATAAAACTCACTGAAACCGTCTTGGTTTGTCTTTCCAACAATGACCAACTCTGGTTTGGTTGAAATAAACCAGACCATTTCAGACCATTAAATTAGCTAAATAAAATCACAAACATCGGGCAACATTGGGTGAATTATAAATTCTACCCCGGGGATGCAGAGGTGTCTCACCAAGCTGTCGAGTTCAGGGTCCTCGCTGAAGAATGGTTTGCCCTCTTTCTCCTGACAGCGGACAAAGTTCTCAATGTCCACGTCAAAGCTCGCCGAAGTGATGCAATCGGAGCTCAGCGTCGACTGTTCACACTTCTCGAACAGCAGGGCCAAGAGAGGGAACAGGGGATGCCTGTGAAAGGTGCGGCCACACACACACAAAGGACAGGAATTCATCACTTCAAACAACAAATATACAGACATATACGTATATATACAGCACATGTACATAATATACATATACTTTCTCCCCAGTAATAGTGCATGGCTTCAAAAAATGCAAAACAAATGCTGACTGCATGTCAAAATTAAGTGAAGACAAACTGCTGTATTAACTGATTAGATTTGTTTTTCATCTACTGTATATCTATTATGGACACAGGACTACAGCAGTATGACACCGTTAGATTACTAATACAGTACAGTAATAATACTAGCTTTTTGTGAGACCCTGATCTTGTTTATATGCTCCGATCAGACTGTCTGTGGGCAGTGTGAACATAAACAAACGTCAGACAACAAAAGAACATACCGTTTCACATTTCAAATGCCAAAGAGCAACATTAAAGTCACATGAACAAAGGGGAGGACTGCTCATAGACGCCGTGTGACGTTTCCTAGTGATAGTTTAGTTTCTGTTAAGTTAAGCCAGGGAAAGAGAAGAACAAACATTATTGTTCTGGTTCTCTCTCATCAACAAACACAGAATTAGCTCTACCGATATATGGATGCTTTGTCCGCGTCCATGGGTGTCTGTGGCTCTGTGGGTGCCGGGCTGGGCGCCTCTGCCAACGTCCCCTCAATATACTTCTGCTCGGTATCGCTGTCTACCTTTGCCACACCTTGCATCTGCAGAAAAAGAGAAATAAAATAAGTGAGAAAGGGAAAGCGACGAGAGTGACAGAAAGGGAGACAGAAACTGACAGAAGAGGTGAAGAGAGAGGCGGAGAATGAGACATGAAGACATCATGTGTAGACCGAGAGTAGCTGGAGGGTAAAGCTTAACACAGAGCCTCACTTCAATATGAACCCTTTGGAAAGTCATGAGGCTATGGTCGGAAAACCACTTTCAAAACTATGCATTTTTCATACGAGACAACTGAATTGATTGATTTTTTTCAAGAAGAATGAAAACTTCTTTAGTGTGGTGATCAACAACAAGGCAGAAAGAAGTATTGATAGTGTCATGAGTTGTTAGTCATGTATCAGCCATTACTAATCACCAACACTTTTTGATTAGAGTTACCTGATTTAGAGACTTATATACTTTTGACCTGAAAATTACTGTTATGCATCTCCTTAGGACAGATGCAATTACATGTGTCTGCATTCTTTCTGTGTGCACACTACAGCTAGACATCCAGACAGTGTTAATGCAGACCGAAACACTACTGGTCATCTGAGAATATAATCCAGAACCTGTTTGTACACACGTCACCTAATGGAAGTAGAAAGACACATTCAAATGTGACTGTAGCCTCTGCAACACTCGAGGCACATTCATTGATCAGGCGCCAAGTTTCTCCTCTTTACTTTCACACCGTGCCTGCCTACCCTCAAACCCAGGAGCAGAAATCCCATCCCTAACCATGTGACTGAGACCAACAATGAATGAGATTGAGCACAAAGTAGCTAAAAATAATCACTTGCTTGGGGTGGAAAATTTCTCATTAGTCATAGATCGGTCTCCGCTCTCGACACCCCCAAATTTGGCACTTGAATAATGATGTTTTGTAAGCAATTTACATAAGCTCAGAAAAAGAAAATACCAGGCAAAAAGAGCTTTATATACTGCATCAGTGATTTATTTGTGGTGGCCAGCCACAGACAGACGAGCACGCCGCCAACAGATTACTAAAACTGATGTAACGGCATTAACATGGCCTGTGTTCTAGTGTTACATTAAGTGTTTCCCTTTTGTTTGGCGACCCAGCCTGATTTATCACCACTAAAAATAACTGGAGGATCTAAGAAGTGCACAATACTGAAACATTTAGGTGTTATTGCAAGCACTGTTGTAGTTGATTATCTTTGGGAAAACAAGCAAAAACAAAAAGCGCAGTTGGAGCAGATTGTACAGGCCTGGAGGTCCAAACCAAGTTTTTCTCCCTCTCACCCACCTGCTGCTCTCCCTTTGGGTACTTGTCTATGGAAACCGACTGGGCTGCCATCACGTTCACTGCAGATGCTGCAAACACTGGGGCATTATAGAGAGCAGGGACAGGTGGCCAACCTACACAGTACACACACAGTTTCAGTTAGTCAGACTACCTGGAAGACACATGCCTGGAGTGTAGGCACAAAAACACTGAATAATAATAATAATAAAAGAGTATCATTAGCTCTGTAGAATGGGCTGGTGTGATTAAAAGGAAGCTTATTATCATACTACAAAATAATCCATGTTGAACATTACTGCTGATTAATGTAACATTAAGTTGGGTAAGCATTAAACACCGACACTTATGATCACATTATTTCCTCCAAAGCAAGATCAAATGACAAGGAAAGCGTAGCATTAGAACGACATGTAGAAAAGAGAAGTAATGAATACATTAAAAAAAATCATGTAAAACTTAAAGGTCCCATATTGTAAAAAGTGAGATTTTCATGTCTATTATATCATAAAGTAGGTTTAAGTGCTGTATCGCTCAATCCACAGAGGTATACACACAGCCCGTATTCAGAAACTGTGCTTTTGAAACAAGCCGTCAGGATTTTTGTCCATTTGTGATGTCACAAATCTACAACATTTAGACCCTTTCACAGTTTAAAACGTAAACATTCTAAATGTGTCCCAGTTTATTTCCTGGTTGCAGTGTATGTGAATGACATTAGCTGACAGGAAGTAAACATGTACCCAAGCTGTTGCCAAAGCAACGCAATTCCGTTGAAATGCACTAAAACGGAGTGTTTCAGACCGACAGTAAATACCGGTATATTGAGGCAGACTGTATGAGAAACATAAAGTTTTTATTTTTTTAACATTACAGCATGTAAACATGTTCTAGTAGAAACATAAAATACAAGTATGAAGCTGAAAATTAGCACAATATGGGACCTTTAAGATTTTACCGTGCTGATATATGCACATAGGTTTCATGCAGGAGTACACTGGGTGTTATATGTGCCCAATCTGAGCAACATAAACCAAAACCCATATCAGCCCCAGGTTTAAGTTCTATGTGGGAACTACATGGCCTGAAATATGGGTTGTAAGTGGGTTTGTCCACAGTTTCCATGTGGGCCCCATGCACTAATTTCCCAGTAGTGACCCAACTAGGACCCACACGGGTAGCCCACATGTCCATGTGGGACCAACTTAGTTGACCCAAGTGGGCCGCATTTGTGTTGCCCATATCTCAGCCCATGCACTAATTTCCCAATAGTGACCCACTTAGACCCACTTAGTTGATCCAAGTGGGCCCCAGATAAGATGCCCATTTTGGGCCCATATACCCACTTGGTACCCAGGTACCCCCAGCATAACCCATGTGGGGCCCATGGGCCACATGTCTGGGCTGTGGGGGCACCCTCAGGAACAAAAACACTGAATAATAATAATAATAATAATAATAATAAAAGATTATCATTAGCTCTGTAGAATGGGCTGGTGTGATTAAAATGAAGTTTATCACACTACAAATAATCCATATTTAACATTAATGCTGATTAATGTAACATTATGTTGGGTAAGCATTAAACACCGACACTTATGATCACATTATTTCCTCCAAAACAAGATCTAAAATGACAAGGAAAGCGTTTGAACGACAGAGAAGTAATGAATAAATAAAAAATATCATGTAAAACTTAGATTTTAAATGTGCTGGTATAAGCACACATGTCTGGGCTGTGGGGGGCAGCCTCAGTAACAAACACTGGGGAGTAACATTATATGAAGGGACTGCATTTACTAATGTATTTAAAGACATCTCGTCAACAGTGAAACATGTGATCATAAAACAAGAGGAGATTGATATATACCGACCCTGAGGTGTTATGATAATGTGACCCAGCTACTGTTATATTAACACACCCCCACCACGATGAGCCTAGCTGCTAGCCTGCTAGCTGCTCACGTTTGTGGCGGTAAAAGGGGATATATAAAAGTGTAATAAAGCCAACATGAGCAGACTATAGTCTCTAACTACAGTAACAGTGTTGTTGTTAGCAGACAAAGCAGAGCTCGGCGGGAGGAAGCCTGGTTGTTGTTCACCAGTATAGTTAGCCGTTAGCGGTTAGCTCCGGTCTAACGTTAACCCAGCCGAGCCACAGCTAGTCCGGTAGCCTTAACGTGTTAGCTCACTGTGTTCACTTTAAAGTGTTTCACGGTGAGGCCAAATGTGCCGCGCCATATTTAGCACGGGGGGGGAAATCACACCACAGCCAAAAAAAACAAGCTAACCTAGCTTAAGTTAGCCAGGTACTAAAAAAAAGACCCCGCTGCTGGCGGATTGATACCGGAGCCGAGTCGCCTCCTCTATAACAAGCATTTCTGAATTAACATGTTAAATGAATATGCATTTCTCGTCAGCTATGTACAGTAATATTGGACTGATATTAAAGAAGGCTGCAGACCGGGCTACTAGCCCGGCTGAAATCCTTCCCACCCCCCATCAGTCAATCAATCAGCGAGGACAGCTGCCCTGTCGCTCCTCTCCGCCTTCTCCTCCGCCGCGCTAACGTTACTAACTGTCGGGCCTCGTTTCTCGCCCTTTGCTTCGCCACAATCCTCCTCTGCCCCCTAACAGCAGACATATTTCTACCCCCTCCTCCTCTCTCTCTCTCTCTCTCTTCTATACACATTTGTTTTATTCTTCCCGGAGCTTTCTGCCGCTTCTGCTTCTCCCTTCCATACACTAAACAACCCTCCGCTAGCCCTGACTTTAGGTCCGCTGCTCGTCGCCCCGGGGCATTTTGTGCGTGCGGCCCAGATTGTTTGATTGATAGGGAACGGAAAAAGAGGGATTTTGAGTGACAGCTTACCTGAGTGCCAATCTTCGTCACACTGACAAGCGGCTGCAGCAATCGGGACCCGCAGTTGTCGCGTTGCGTCATCGCGTAAGGGCACGCAGGGGCGCTCGGCTCATGAATATTGATGAGGTGGGCGGAGTCATGACGTCACCTCTGCTTCGCCCTCCCTGGATTTCATGCTATTCAAGATTCAAGTTTTATTTGCCATTTGCACCTATAAGTACATTGGAATTCTGAGCAGTTTACACCGAGTCAGCTTTAAGAAAAGAAAAAAAAAGGTAGAAAAGGCACAAGGTAATTACAAAACAAAATAAGTAGCACATTCAACTCAACACAATAAATAAATAATTAAAATATAAAACGCCCTCAGTGTAGTCAATAAATAAACTACCCTCTGCATAGGAACGATACCCCAGAATACAAATATACAGTATATATATGCTCTATATATATGCTCATATATATGCTCTATATGTATTTACTGCCCCCTGTTTACACAACACGTTTTCTATGTATATATACCTTTATACAGAGATGTTCACACATCATATACCAGATGCTGATTGTTACTCCTAAACAACAACGCTAGCTAGGGATAATTAGGACATTATGTGCAAGCAAGGCAGCAGGCTAAGGGAGTGGAAAATGTAATAATTAAAATAGAAACACAGATAAAACCAATTTGCACACTCAGCTCTATTCAAATGACCCCCCTAAGGCAGAAAAGCAGCATAAAAGAAAGCGTTTGATCTGTGCCGATCCCCTTTATACGCCTTTTCCTTTATATAAGACAAAAAAAGAATCACACCACTTCATTTCTCATTAGTTTATTTTAATAATATAACATTTTTAACAGCAGGATTTCATGCGGATCTGACAGGTGAGGGAATGATCACAATAAAAAGGGACAACAGCAACACCATCATCTTCTTTAAGCAACATAATAAAGGTTTGCAGCCAGGCCAACTCCTCTAGTGTTTGATGGAGGAGGGCTGCGGGAGACGAAACTTGGCCATCTCTACATCCAGGTCTGCAAATGTGTGGGGGGTGTAGTTGTGGTGCTGGCAGTTTTTATAAGTGCTGTTGTCAAAAGGCTCATCGGGCTCTGGAGGTGCCGCTGCCGCTGCTGCAGCCTCTGCAGAAACAAGAGGAAGAAACAAACAGGCATGTAAGAAAGCTGAGTCTGGAACAAAGGCACATAATCAGGCATTAAAACTAAAATAGCACAAGGAAAATTTGTAAATTGCAAATGCAATACTGGGGTCTACTCCTGTGTCCTTCTCACTGATTTTTCAGGCAACAAAAGCTGCAATTACGACTTGATCTAAGCATTTCTGATTAGCCCTAAAATGAGAAGAAAAATGTGGCTTGCTTTGTAAATATTTTAAAAGATTTTGGAAGGGACAGAACATTTACATATTCACACGTGCTGACAAAGGTGGTTTATTGTGGGGCATTTCCTATGGCGGTAGGTCACATTACCCCCAACAGTGTGGAGACACACTGGTGTGAAAAACCTCAAGGATCATGTTTGTGAGGGGAAAGTATGTGAAGGTAAAATGTGCTCGCAGATAATAAAAGACAGCTCATTCTAGAGAATTAATGATACTGGCAGAGGCACGCATGAAATGGATTTAAAAAAAAGTCTAAATCATAGTGTGTTGGAAACGAGGCTTTGATGCTTTTGATTAAACAGAGGTGCGTAATGTTCTTTAATTTACTTTTATATCTAAATCTGTCTGGAAAAGCCCTTAGCATGCTGTGACAGTAAGGTTATAAACACCATGTGAGACAGAGAAAAATACATTTAAGACACATTTACATTTCTTCATAAATCGACACCGTGCTTATCACAAAGTTCCAGGTGCAGAACAGATTCACAAAGTTAAAAAAAAAGAAGAAAGAATCCAACAGAAGGTTAAATTAATGACCAAGGTGAGGAAGCTGTTGTTCAGGGAAGCAGAATTACCCAGTTGGTCAGAGAAGTGTTGGGCATAAAGTGTAATAAAGGGCTGTAGTTACAGGAATGTTTAGGATTCAAATCTGTGAGATCCATTGTAAACATTAGTTGGTAGCTGCTAATCACTTAAAACATCTCGGTAACTGGTGTAATCCTGCTTCCTGAAATACTTCCACTGACTCCAACCACTCCCAGCTTCTACTCGTCCGACTGCTGTCAGGGACACTGTAACACAGTACCATGTGCACTCTAACATTACTGTTAGCAATAACATTACCTGGCACAATGAATCCAAACAACGGCATTATAACCTGTAACCTTAACATTAACTCGAAAACCTGTTACCCATATTTCAGACAAACAGAGACATTATAAACGAAAAGGAATGAGCCAAAGTGAGCAATATATTAAAAAAGAGTGAAGTATGAGAGGATCATTCTGGGAGTGAAGATGGATTTGGCAACTGCAGAGAGCGGCTAAGTGAGGGGGATTTTTAAAATTAAGACAGGTGGTCACCAAAAGAGGGGGAGAAAGCAGAAACATGAGCAGAATTAGTGTCACAGTGTGCAACGAGCAACATCTCCTTGATCATACAAGTCAGACAAGTCTAAACTGCACAAAGCAAGCAAAGGAAATGTTCAAGAAATGGTAAGATGCAGAAAATGCATAAGGAAAAGGAATGCAGCAAAAAAGCCCTGCAAGCATGGTTAAAGTACATACACACTACACCCACCTCATGCAAAACAAGCACAGTGAGGCAATGGGAGGTTAGATGTCACCGTGATGCAACAGAAGCCAAACAACAGAATCCAGGGATGATATTTAAAAAAGCTGTGGAAGCAACAGCAACTACTGTATGTGAGGGAGTTGACACCTGGTTAACACTAGAACAGTACACAGAAGGTGTTATGAAAGATAGAGAGAAAAGTATGGTCATCTGTAGGGGCTCAAAAATCCACAAAGAGGAAAGGGAGAGGTAAAGATGTGGGGATACAGGGTGGTGTAGGTGTGTACCCTCAGATGGTTCAACTGGTTCAACTGGGGCGTCCGCCTGCAGCTCCTCTCCTGCAGCTTCAGCTAGGACCGGAGCGGGGTCCACCAGCTCCTCGGTGCTCTCCACAGGGGCAGAAACTTCAGCTGCAGCCTCAGCAGCAGCTTCTACAGGGGCAGCTTCAGCTAGGACCGGAGCAGGGTCCACTAGCTCCTCGGTGCTCTCCACTGGGGCAGAAACTTCAGCCTCTACAGGCTCTGAAGCAGCTTCTACTGGGGCAGCTTCAGCTACGACCGGAGCAGGGTCCACAAGCTCCTCGGTGCTCTCCACAGGGGCAGAAACTTCAGCTTCTACAAGCTCTGCAGCAGCTTCTACAGGGGCAGCTTCAGCTAAGACCGGAGCAGGGTCCAACAGCTCCTCGGTGCTCTCCACAGGGGCAGAAACTTCAGCTGCAGCCTCAGCAGCTGCTTCTACGGGGGCAACATCAGCTTCTACAGGCTCTGCAGCAGCTTCTGTGGGGGCTTCGGCAGATGCAGGCGCTGTGGTTTCTACAGGAGTATCTGTCTGGGCTTTTTCTGGAGTCGCAGCGTCAATCACAACTTCAGCTGGAGTTTCTACTTGGGCTTCGGGGATTGCCAGAGATGCAACTTCTTCTATAACTTCTGGAGCAGGTTCCACTGCAGCTTCAGCTGAAACTTCTGGGCTGGTCACAGTGCAGATCTCGGGAGCGGGGTCTACTAACTCCTCAGAGCTAACCTTGGGTGCCTCGACAATGGCTTGAGCTGCTTCTGTGGGCGTTGATGCTGCTGCTGCTGGAGCAGCCTCCTGTGCAGCCTCAGCAGCTTCAGGTTCTGGTGGAACTTCCTTCTTGGCTTCATTAGTGTCTTCCTTCACTTCTGATGTGACCTCCTGGAGTTCTCCTTCTTTCACAGTGGATTCTGACACCACTGGCGGTGAGGTCTTGGTTTCAGTCTTCGCTTCTGACTTGTCGTCCTCAAAGTCAGAGTCGGAGTCAGAGTCAGAGTCGGAGTCGGAGTCGTTGACCGATGAGGAGGAGGAGGAGGAGGAAGAGGAGGAGGAGGATTCGTCCAGTGCTGGATCATCAGGCTCAGAGGAGGCAGCGGTGGCTGGGACTGCATCGTCTGTGGCGGAGGCTGCGACTGGAGCGTCGTCTGGTGCTAAGGTGTTACTGCTTGCATCAACCAGGGGCTCAGCAGCTGGGGGAGCTGCATCAACTACCGGTGGAGCTGCGATAACCTGAGCAACACCTGTGTCAGCAGCTGGAGCCTCTGCTGCCTCTGGCTGAGCTACAGCTGGTTCACTGGGAGCAGTGACGGGCGCTGCAGCTGCTGCAGCTACAGCAGTTTGTGCAGTGGCGCTGGGGCTGGCCACTGGTTCAGTTACACCTTGAGACTGTGTTGGGAAAACAGGCTCTGAAAGTCTAACTGGGAAGGCAACTGCGGACTTGTAGGCTAGCAAGGTTGCTCTCTCATCTGGAGCCTCTGCTGCTGAGGAAAATGGTAAATGGGACAAGAGTGGTTAAATAATAGCAGACATACTTCACAGACTGCTCCCATTTATGCTTTCCTGGAATTTTCCTAATAGAAAAACAGAATTACCACAACACAATATTCATTCATTAAAATACACAATCTTACTGTTAACCTTGCTTATACTGTACACTATTTATATTCACAATTAGACACAATCAGCAACACAGGGAATTACAGCAACTTAGTTTTAACAGGGAATTCTTCTGGATGGACGACTGGAAGAGAAAGTTTAGACCTTAAGGCACATTTCCTGCACTGTATAAAAAAAAGAAGAGTTACTCATTAAGCTTTAAAATCAGCATAACTAAATCATAAACCATATATACACATATATTATGGAACATAACAGATAAAAAGAGCATTATTAATACACAATAGCAACCAGCCAGTAAAACTGTGAACCCTAAATGTCAGACTTCATGAGGTGAAGAGAATCAAATGGCCCTCACTCTTGCTCGCAGCCTTTGCCTTCTTCGCTGGCTTTGCAGGCTCTTCGGCCTGAGTGCAGAACGAAGCAGCCGAGCGACTCCTCAGGACACCCAGGACACCCCAGCTGTCCAACTGGAGAACCTGCACAAGAGCACAGACACCTTTCTGTATGAGTTCCAAACATACATTGACAACCGCATTCAACATGGACAATGCAGAAAAAAAGACTGTGGCTTTTCTGTGGACTCAAATCATCCTACATTATCATACTGATATTTAATTTGATGGGTGTAGAAGTCATGTTTATGGGCTGGATCCAGGGGTCACAGTCACAGTATTTAGCTGTAATTTACTGGGGCTCTTACACTGCTCTTGTCATCATGGCTCTGTATGCTGTGGGTGGGTACTGTGGCTAGCTGTTCAATGTTCACATAGGGTTGGGTGATAGCTTATTATGATATTTACTATGACAATATTTACGTTTGTCAACTGTTACATTTTTTCCTTATCATTATCCAGGTTGCTGTTTTTTTAATATCTCTTCCTTTAATATATTTGATAACATCTAGCTCTACTTCTTATTATTAACTCATTATTATAGCTAATTTTACTGTAAATTACCAAGGTGTATTGTTGTATGCGTATTAGTGTATTGTGGTAGGCTATGTATGATGTGTATTTTATTGTATTTTCATATTTGCAGTGTATTGTGATTTTGTCATATAGATAGTTGTATATTTGAATTATTCTGTACATATAAAAGCCGATCTAGGGACAATAATTGAAAATTAGCATTAGCTATAAACTCTGCAGCACATCAGTTTCATGCCCTGTATTGGAACTATGTCAAATTGCATCTTCCCTATCAAATAAAAATAAAAAAATAAAATAAATAAACGGACTTATTACACATCAGTTGGGGCTAAATGAATGCAACGTCTTGGTGTATCATTGAGGGCAATGTTGAAAATCAATGAGCAGCACTGATTTGTGACAATATTGCATTGTTAAATTATATTTTTAAAACTTAAGGGTACAACTTCAATAGCAATGTCAAATAACATAAAAATAAATAAATAAATAAAAGGAAAACACAGACTAATGGCAGCCTTAGTGAGCCATATATGACAGGTTGTGTCATTGTGATTAGCCTCCTCAACCCGGAAGACGCATTAAACGACTAAATGTTGACATGGTTCTACTGTAGTTCTGGTTCTACTGTAGTTCTGGTTCTACTGTAGTTCTGGTTCTACTGTAGTTCTGGTTCTACTGTAGTTCTGGTTAAATGTAGTAGTTCAGAGGTTTGTGAACTAACGTCTCTGCCCTTCTTTCGCTGGTGGAACCCATCAGAACCATGACAGGAACCTTGATGAGAACCCTGACAGGAACCATGTCGTCTGGGGGTCAGTGTGAAGGAGACACCGTCTGGAGACACGTCTGTCTCTAGTAAACAGCACACTGACCTCTACAAAGGTGGTCACATTAACCAAACAGACATGTTAAACGTTTAAAAGGTAATTTAATCATGATTACCTTGAGGGAACCCAGTCGTCCTAACCGCAGCAGGGAGGTCGCCATTTCGTGTACCCAGTAATATGCTCCGACCGGAAACTGTGAGGTAAACACAACAGTTCCACACAAAGATACCGGTATGCACAAACCCAAAGGTTTAGTGCTGAGGTATTTCGATATTAATGTGTTATACCCGTACACTAATAAGCTGTCAATGTCCACACTTAGAATTACTATTTCAAGGGTTTCTGGTTTGGTGAATAAATGCATGTACTTTAGATAATGTAGTAGTAGTAGTAGTGCTGCTGGTATCAGAGGCAGAGGTTTAGCTCAGTGGGTACTTCACATGATTCAAGGCCCGCTCGGAAGTCTGCGGACCAGAGCTGGGTTACGGTCCACGGGCGCTGACAAATAAAGGTTTCGTCTTCTTTCTTCAAATCCTCCACTAGATGTCGCACTTGTAGTCTAATTGCAGGTGTTATATTGCAGGTGTTCAATTTATCAGGCCTACAAAAAGGAAACAGACTCATCTACATTAAAACATGATAGTCAATCCGTCTTTCAGAATTTAGAGAAACATTTTATAACTTGTATACATCATAAAATATATAAACTCACTTGGATTGTTGTTCACTTTGTACCAGCTAGAATTGTTGATTTTTATTTCCTCATTCCCAGCTACTTATAATGATCATGTGTGCTGTTTGTACGGCAGAGGTTTAGCTCAGTGGTTACTTACCACACCTATGCGTTATTTCTGCGACAAGGTCTAGCCAACTCACCGGTTTCGCGCACCAGGAGTTCGAACCACGGGCGCTGTCCTCTGCTTTTCTCTGTCACATGTAGGCAACTTGGTAGATAGTCATGGATACTGTCATTTTGAAATAAAAAATAAATAAATAAATCTCAGTTTAACTTTTGCTTCTAGGTTTCTACCAACGACATCTAAGACGGGTGTTACTGTGCATTATATGCTAATATACAATATACGTTAATTGTATTACACAGGTGAGACATACCGTGGTCCGAAATAACACTCATGTTTCCTCCCTGTTGTATGCCACAAAGGTCGGCGGTTCGATCCCCGGCTCTTACAGACTGCATGTCAAAGTGTCCCTGAGCGAGCAACTAAAGCCCAAGTTGGGTTAAATGCAGAGGTCCAATTTCATGTATGTACCTGAATGTGTATGACAAATAAAGGTTTCTTCTTCTTCTTTCTTCAAATCCTCCACTAGATGTCGCACTTGCAGTCTAATTGCAGGTATATTGCAGGTGTCCACGTATCAGGCCTACAAAAAGGAAACAGACTCATCTACATTAGAACATGATAGTCAATCCGTCTTTCAGAATTTAGAGAAACATTTTATAACTTGTATACATCATAAAATATATAAACTCACTTGGATTGTTGTACACTTTGTACCAGCTAGAATTGTTGATTTTTACTTCCTCATTCCCAGCTACATATAATGATCATGTGTGCTGTGTGTACGGCAGAGGTTTAGCTCAGTGGTTACTTCTATACCATGTTTTCCAACAAGTCTATCCAACTCCACCGGTCCTCGGACCAGGAGTTCGAACCACGGGCGCTGTCCTCTGCTTTTCTCTGTCACCATCACATGTAGACAACATGGTAGATAGTTAATACTCAGACTGTAACGTTACTCTGGTCGGTCTCATTCCGGTGTTTCAGGAGACTCTTTTAAAGCGTCTGAGCTGACCTCATGGTGACCTCATGGTGACCAGTAGAAATCTCAGTTTAACTACTTTATAATTACTCAGAATTTCTCGCCAGGTACAATATACTAATTACCCCAAAAGGAGAAAAAAAGAATAGTTTTTGACGCTATCCCATCTGGTTTGTACATGTTATTGAAGAATGCTGACCAATCTCCGCCCTTATCAGTGTCGCCCCCTGACCCAATTCAATCTCCTTTAGCTAAAGTCTGTTTTTCTGTTAATAGAGGTGTGAACTCCAGGATAAGGGCCTTGTTTCAGGACAGCATGGTTTCTATTCAGCAGCAACATTTTATTGAAGTAATTTTGTTAGTGATATTGACTGGAAGAAAGTTTAGTCCTTACCGCAAAAGTTCCTTCTAACAAATCAGGTAAAAGAGGTGTCATTTAAGTTGATCCACAGATTCTATCCAGTGAAACATTTCTTACAAAAGTTAAAGATTGACAGATGTAAATTGTTCCTCCTGTGAATCACATCCTGAAACTTGCTCTCATTCATTCTGGTCCTGTAAATTTACATGTGAATTGTGGAAAGTTGTCAACAATTTTATACTTGTTAACATTTGCTCAGATTTTGCACTGTGTGATGCATTTTTCTTATTAATTAAATTTTAATTCTCGCGAAGTTCCACATTCACAATTGTAAATTTACCTTCTTTGTATTTATGAAAGAAATGGATCTATATCTGTCAACAATTTCTTCCTCACAAAAAAAAAGCACTGAAAACAATGAATGTATGCAATATCTTTAAAGTTTTTGAGTGAAATTATTGTCGTACTCTCGCATTGTCTTTTTTTATTAAATTTTTTAAAAATGTTATGTTGGTTTTGTTTCATTTCTGTTGTCCTTTTATGTTTGACACAGCTCTTTGTTTATGTTTTCGCTTCGCTTCTTCTGTATGTAAATGATGTTAATGTTTTCTGCTGTTACTATGGATACTGTCATTTTGAAATAATAAATAAATAAATTAATCTCAGTTTAACTTTTGCTTCTAGTTTTCTACCAACGACATCCGAATATAGCTAAGACGGGTGTTACTGTGCATTATATGCTAATATACAATATAGGTTCATGATATTAAACAGGTGGAAATAACACTCATATTTCCTCCCTGTTGTGCGCCACAAAGGTCGGCGGTTCGATCCCCGGCTCTGACGGACTCCATGTCAAAGTGTCCTTTTGAGCGAGACACTAAAGCCCAAGTTGGGTTAAATGCAGAGGTCAAATTTCATGTATGTACCTGAATGTATATGACAAATAAAGGTTTCTTCTTCTTCTTTCTTCAAATCCTCCACTAGATGTCGCACTTGCAGTCTAATTGCAGGTATTATATTGCAGGTGTTCCACTTATCAGGCCTACAAACAGGAAACAGACTCATCTACATTAGAACATGATAGTCAATCCGTCTTTCAGCAGCTTAGAGAAACATTTTATAACTTTTATACATCATAAAATATATAAACTCGTTTGGATTGTTGTACACTTTGTACCGGCTGTAACTGTTGATTTTTACTTCCTCATTCTCAGCTACATAGCATGCTCATGTGTGCTGTGTGTACGGCAGAGGTTTAGCTCAGTGGTTACTTCTGTACAATGTTATGAAACAAGGTTATTCTACTCCACCGGTCCTCGGACCAGGGGTTCGAACCACGGGCGCTGTCCTCTGCTTTTCTCCGTCACCGTCACATGTACACAACATGGTAGATAGTTAATACTCAGACTGTAACGTTACTCTGGTCGGTCTCATTCCGGTGTTTCAGGAGTGTCTTTTAAAGTGTCGGAGCTGACCTCATGGTGACCAGTAGAAATCTCAGTTTAACTTTTGCTTCTTGTTTTCTACCAACGACATCCAAATATAGCTAAGACGGGTGTTACTGTACATTATTTGCTAATATACAATATAGGTTCATTATATTACACAGGTGGGACCTGCCATGGTCTGAAAAACTGACAATAGCCTGTTATTTTCAGGTGGAATTTCATTCATTCATTCATTCATTCATTCATTCATCCTCACTGTGCAATATCATTTTCCACTTGTGCAATTTTGTTAATAGTCTGTTTATTGTCAATTCTGTACATACTGCTCTTATTTTTATACTTCCTTCTATTTAAATGGTTCATATTTTGCTACACTTTGTTTAGCTCTTTTTTTACTGTGTTAGCTGATGCATCTTGTTTTTTTGCACTATCCCCCTTGCTGCTGTACAATGCAAATTTCTAGGACTAATAAAGGAATATCTTATCTTATCTTATAACACTTATATGTCCTCCCTGTTGTGTGCCACAAAGGTTGGCGGTTCGATCCCCGGCTCTAACAGACTGCATGCCCCTGAGCGCTTACAGCAGCCCTAAAATACTTAGGACGGGTTAAATGCAGAGGTCAAATTTCATGTATGTACCTGTATGTATGTGACAAATAAAATGTTTCTTCTTCTTCTTTCTTCAAATCCTCCACTAGATGGCGCACTTGCAGTTTAATTGCAGGTATTATATTGCAGGTGTTCCACTTGTCAGGCTTACAAACAGGAAACAGACTCATCTACATTAGAACCATGGATGTATTAAGAGAACATTAGAACATTTATAGTCAATCCGTCTATCAGCAGCTTAGAGAAACATTTTATAACTTTTATACATCATAAAATATATAAACTCACTTGGATTGTTGTACACTTTGTACCAGCTATAATTGTTGAATTCTACTTCCTCATTCTCAGGTTCATAACATGCTCATGTGTGCTGTGTATTTAGCAGAGGTTTAGCTCAGTGGTTACTTCCATTACAATGTTGAGAAACGGTTAATCCAGCTCCACCGGTCCGCGGGCTAGGAGTTTGAACCACGGGTGCTGTCCTCTGTCTTTTACACTATTCATCCCCATATGGTGGAGTGAGTGAAATATACATTTCAGCCTTCAGACGTGTCCAATCCTTTTGTAAATGTAGCCTATATTATCATATTAGATAACACAATGCAGTCTAATATATGATAAATGGATGCTGTAGATAATCAGAGGAAAAAAGGTTCATGTTGATGAATAGATACTGTAAATCTGTATGTTGTCTGCATGTTTTTGCATACATTACAGCTCCATACATCCCAAAAAACATGCATCATTCTGTGATATTTTATGTTTCTGCTCAACTTGATGATGCCACTATCATCCCTTCTCTATATAGTCCTCCAGAAGTGTAATTAGTCATCAGTCATTTCAGTGTCGGTTAAAGTCCGAGCTCGTCTATTGGTGCCTTGTCAAGACTGCATAGCCCGATAAATGATAAATGGCAAACTAAACTCACTTTGGAGTGTTATTTATTTGGCCCACTAACGTTCTATCTATCTAGATCTCTCGCTCTGATATAGATATAGTTGTGTAGATTTATCTCTATAGATGGATAGATAGAGTGATTATTGTGATGCTGATGTCCCACGTTCCCTGACAGCAGCAAAAAAGAAGCATTCATCCGACAAACATGAACTGGGATTTATAGTTTTTTTTATTCACATTCAGCTCCGCCATGGATCAATCTACGCAAAGCTTATTTCACAGCTCTAAGTTCACTTTGTCTGCCAAAAAATGTACATCTAATGCTTTAGCTTCCATTCCCTTTAAATATCCAGCTACTGCAACAGCTCTATTCTCACACATACAAAGCTAGAGAGGCTACGGTTAGTTGTAACTCTGACATTAAGCAGACTGGTAAACACACTGATGTACAGGGAAAAAAGGCGACATTAGAAAAGTTCAAATGCAAAGTGTTGATGTTCATTTCTGGGAAACTTCATCCAACTTGGGTTCTGAAAAACACAAAGTAGAGATATTGACTCAGTGCAGGTTTGATTATGTACTCACATTTATGTTTTCCAATTCCCTTACACTACTTTTGCTGGTCTTAATGTCAATGAATATTCAGATTTAACATTTTCTGAAACCTGATCAAAGCATCCAGACAACAAGACCTCTCACAGCTGATTATGAGTAAAAGGGTTTCCCCCTGGCACTCTACCCATTAGGTATTAATAGGTCTTGTGTACCTGATGGTGGTGTTACAAGACAGGTCAGGCGGTCACTAAAAATACTAAGAATCAACCTCTGGGGACCATGAATATCCACAATCACTTGCAGCCGCTGTCACAGGGTGTTTTCAGTCCATCAAAGTTAATTATAATCTTTTTGGTTGTCTAAAAAGGTCTTATTCAGCGTTCGGTTGTACTTAGCTCCACCCTCTCGTGTCACTTCTGGTTGTAAAAGATCAAGATGGCGACGAACAAAATGCCGAACTCGAGGCTTGAAGCAGGAGTCCACAGACCAACGGGTGATGTTACGGTGATACGTCCACTTCTGATATACAGTCTATGGTTACACTGTGCGAGACAGGTCTAATAAAATCTTGGTTGCAGTCTGTGTCTGACTGTACCGTATCAATTTGAGGCAGATTATGCAATAATTGTGAGTTGAATCTTAGCACTACAATGTGAATATCAGTTGGTGACATCCATCTGAGCTGAATATGAAGCAAAAGACTAAAGCTGTGGCCATAGTGCAGACACATGGAAAACATAACTTCCAAGATTTTGCAGGTTACTGAGTTGATGAACTTGACTCACCTGTGAATTTGAAGACTGGGAAAGCTTCGATGTCTCCACCACCATAGAGTCTCTGAAGCTTTGTTACCTCCTCTGCCAAGTTCTTTTGGTACTCTGAACCTGCATCGACTAGCCCCCCAGTAGCCCTACAGGAGAGGACAAAGATGCTCCGTTTCATTCTCTCACAGACTGAATGCATTTTATGGGCCTGAATCATCGGTACAAATCAGCGCATTCAGATTTTTTCAATCCTTTTGATGGAACACACGTTTGGCAAAATCATGCTTCATTTATTTTAGTTTAGGAGCTGTTTTTCAGGATTTTTTTTTTGCAAAAGGGCAACTTGCCTCACCATCTATCATTTTTCGTGTTTCCCAGACTAAAATCCTGTATATATATATATATACACAGTATATAAATATATAATACCGAGCTCAGGAGCTCCAACCTACATTTAAGAGACTCCCATTTCAGTCATTTGGGCTTTGGAACGTGTGTATCTAAAGCCTGATATATCTTCTTCCTCTGTGACATAAAGCTTTAAAATCTATTAAAACCCATCAGTGTGTCACTGAGTGACATGTTCCTTCAGCACAATGAACACACACACTGTAGATTATTCTGACTCAACCACACACACACCGTCCTGCTGCCACTAATACTCACTAGAGCACCAGATGTGGATTAATCTGCCACTGAAAATAGTCCCAACAAATGCACCATTGAGTTTGAGTACCATTTGTTGGTCAATACTACAAAACAGAAACCAGAACGCTTCGGATACCAAAATCTGGTCCTGTTGCTACAGATTCTACATTCATATGCAGATATCTGTTTATAGAGATTAGCCTTTGGATGATTAATTGAAAAGGTCAGTTATAGAATAATACAGTATACAATAAGAACCGTAAAATAGTACAGTAATAGCATTGTAAGATAAATTCCCACTGCAATTAAATATAATAACATGATCAAATGTGCAACTAGACATTGAAGCACACTGTATATTGTTCCCACTGTGTTAAAGATAAGATCAGCTGACAGGTGAATACTGAACATATACAGTAGCATTAACAACCTTCATCTGAATCACCTGTGTGGGGCGAACCTCAAGGTAACTGCCACTGATTGCACATTTTAACTACCATTTAGCTGCAGTCCAGCTGAACCGGAGCTACAGTTTAAAGCTCCCAGCTAAGCCCGACGACAGAGAAAACAGCCCCGTGAAGTTGAGAGAACAAACATTATAACCTGTTATGTGGAGGTAGTCAGACTTACTGGCTTTTTGAGGAGTACTCGCGTATGGAGTCCAAGAAGAGCTTCTGAATTGGGTCCATTTGAGCTGAGAGTCACAGGGAGAAAAAAAATAAAATGAATTTTCGCTTCACAGAAAAATCCCACTAAACCAGGATCATGTTTGGATATCATCTCTCCATTTGGCTAGAACAAATTAAAAAACAACCAATCCGCTTTTAACCGTAACCGTCATGCACATAACAGCACCTGGGAGTGGTAGACAAGAGTAGCCAGGTACAGGGTGAGACTGGAAAGACCGAGTGAAAGGTCAGGTCAGTAGACGGGTTAAAGGTTGCTGTGAAAGGTCATGCTAGGCAACACATTTACAGAACTGCTGTAAGGTATAGGTTGCCAACAGTCCAGTCAAACAAGACATTAACAGTGAAGTCCAAAGAAACTATTCAAAATCTTCCAACTGTGACTCCACACACAGCAACCAGGGTGCAGTGTCACCATGAAAGAACATTTACACATTATCCATTAACAAAATACACCCAATAGGATCACACATGTAGGGACTGATTACATATTACTTTTACCATGTGACTCCCAAAGAAGTGTGAGGAGTGTGAGGGACAGAGGAGGAGGAGGAGGAGAGAAGTTTGAGGTAAAAAAAAAAGGAAATCAAGAGGCGACGGCTGCAACCTTCTCCTTCACCAGTGGAAACAGTACCTTTAACATTAACTTAAGTCTTTAACAATCACCAATACAAATACAAGCAGAACAGTTCCATAAAACCACAACACAAAACCGGGTGACGGACAGTGCTGAGAATTATTTTTCTATCATGTTGGAACATCTTGGGAAAGAATAAAAACTGGGATCTTAAAAACCAAAGAAAACATGTCATGACTTGACTTAAATTAAAAAGCAATGAGTGAAAGGTAGCAAGAACAGATCACAGAGACGTATGCAGGAAGACAGAAAGACATGAGTGCAGCAAGCAGGCAGACGTTAGTGAGAGAAATCAGAAATGAACCGTGCCAAACAGCTGGAAGCAAAATGCAGTGCGGTTAAGACATGCATCATATGCAAGATGGCTGAAGCGGCACAAAGTTATCAGACAATGAGTTGAACTACAGCTACATGAAAGGTGACCCAGCCACATGGGTGGAATTATAGCATGGAGAAGAAGATTATGGGCTAAAAATGGAACACTGAAGGACTATTAGGAACAACCTGTGCAAGGCTAGAACAAAAGAAGTGGGTTTGTGATGTCAGGTATCGTTACAGTTTATCCTTACACTCATCACAAACGACTACTGTATATTCATATACTGATATATAAGGTGGTGATAATGACTGCTGGTAGACTGCGGGGTCCACAGAGGAAAAGAGAAGGATTGTGGGGGAGGGGGGAGGTTGTAGGCGTGTACCCTCAAACGGTTCAACTGGTTCAACTGGGGCGTCCGCCTGCAGCTCCTCTCCTGCAGCTTCAGCTAGGACCGGAGCGGGGTCCACCAGCTCCTCGGTGCTCTCCACAGGGGCAGAAACTTCAGCTGCAGCCTCAGCAGCAGCTTCTACAGGGGCAGCTTCAGCTAGGACCGGAGCAGGGTCCACCAGCTCCTCGATGCTCTCCACGGGGGCAGAAACTTCAGCCACTACAGGCTCTGCAGCAGCTTCTACTTGGGCAGAAACTTCAGCCTCTACAGGCTCTGCAGCAGCTTCTACAGGGGCAGCTTCAGCCTCTACAGGCTCTGCAGCAACTTCTACAGGGGCAGCTTCAGCTTCTACAGGTGCTTCAGCAGGGGCAGCTTCAACAACTGGTGCAGCTTCTGCAGCAGGGGCTTCAGGGGCAGCTTCGACAGGAACTTCAGCAGCAGGTTCTGCTGGTGCGGCTTCTGGTGCAGCAGCTTCAACAGGAGCTTCGGCAGCTTCAGCTGCAGCGGCTTCAGCAGGAGCCTCCGCTGCGGGAGCAGCGGCAACTTCAGCTACAGATTCTGCAGCTTCAACCACAGGTATAGCTTCGGCAACCGCTTCAACGACAGCTTCAACCACAGGCGCAGCTTCAACCACAGCTTCGGCAACCACTTCAACGACAGCTTCAACCACTGGTACGGCTTCGGCAACGGCTTCAGCGACAGCTTCAACAATAGGTGCAGCTTCAGCGACAGCCTCGACAACAGCTTCAGCGACAGCCTCAACAACAGGTACAGCTTCTGCGACAGCCTCGACCACAGGTACGGCTTCTGCGACAGCCTCAACCACAGGTGCGGCTTCAGCTGCTGAGGCAGATTCAGAGACTACTTCGACAGCGGGAGGCGCTTCGACAACGGGGGTGGCTTCAGCCACTGGGGCGACAGCTTCTACCACAGCCTCGGGTGCAGCAGCAGAGGGCGTGGGCTCTGCGGCTGGTTTAGCTGCAGCTTCTGCTGCTGCAGTGGCTGCTGCTGCTGAAACTCCTTTCTTGGGGAACTCATATGACTTGTGCTGGACAAGTTTCTCTAGATCGAAGTATGTTTTAGTCTGGTCTTTGTCTAGGACAAAGGAGGAGGGCAAACAGACAAGATGCATTATTTTTTTTTTTTAAACATATGTATATGGTTGAATGAACCCACATTTAACAAAATGTCAACATTTTACACGGAAAATCCAAAGATATAGTGGAAGGTGGTGTCTGGTTAATTTACCTTTAAGCACTCAGAAGTAAAACACACAAAGCATTTGATGAGTTTGAAGCAATAATATAATTAACACATATAATGTGTATTACACTCCAGAGAGAGAGGGGTCAGGAAAGAGGGACCACTCTCTAGTGAGTTATTTATGCTTCCATCAAAGCTCACACCTCTTTACAAGATTGGTTGTGGCCTGAGGTTCTCCCAAGGTCCTAACAGAAAAGAACCACTGTAACCCTGACCACAACAGCTTTATACTGAGATAAACTGAGTATGTTCTAATAAAAAAATAAAAACAAACACATTAAAAGTGGCCAGCTGATGGGACAGTTAGTAAGTGAAGTTATCTTCAAAACCTGTGGAAGGAAAGCCAGAAGTGAAAAAGGATGAAGCGTGGTGCAAGCATCCCTGAATAATAAAAAGGTAAAAGCGGCACACAAAATGAAGTGTTTGTGAGTAAATTGCTGAATCTTAGTTCAATGCAACCTGTAAATCCTCTTCGATGTGAGAAGAGGTTCAAACTGTCCAGCAGTAAAGATTAGAAGTCGTTGTTGTGTCTCACTTTCTTCCCATATGCTGGATGGATTGTGTAGTTTAGACTAGAGAGGGAAGAAGAGCCCTGCCCTTTTGGGACCTTGTGTTCTTGGGTAGAACTACAATGTTGGATGGATTGTTTGTCAGTATGGGAATTGTTTACTTCCTGTCACCAGTACTTATTAAATACATTCTTTAAGACAACAGAGGATGATAATTGATTCATCAAAATAGAGGCTGACCAGAAAGTAGAATTGTATTCATCAGTAATCTAACACCACCTCATAACCTGAGCATACACCAAGCAACACATCCACACAGATGTGCCATATATGCCCAATCTTGCAAATGTTAAAGTTTACAAAAGCAGCTGTTTCTAGTAGTGTTGTCAAAAATATTGAAGTATCGATACTGAATATTTGGAACGGTTTCAACACTCATTTTCTGCAGTATCGATATATACAGTAGGGGTACCAGCTGTGTTTTCTGCTCTCTCTTCTCTCCAAACTATATAATGTCAAACACAAACACTTAAACCCAGCTTTATGCTGAACAATGTTGTTACCAGTTACATGGTTTCTGCATAATATTCACAACTACCACTTATTTGGAAATATTTAACAATGTAGTAGAGTATATCTGGGTCCAATCTCAAACTGTTGCGTAATGCAGTCAGAGGACTGCAGAAGAAGAACATATCTCCACCAATGTCAGGGTAATAACCAATGGTAGATTAGTTAGACTATTCTTTCACTAATGCACATTGTATGAAAACCTCTCTGTGCTTTCAGGCTTTAATGGTCACTACACGGCTCATCAAGGCATGACATATGTATTACAGTACTACTCAGAAATACCATCATTTGACCTGGATTGTATAATGTGACTGCATGTCTGTCTGTCGGACTGTATTAAAAATTATCATAAAGGCTGGGCCACATGTTGGGACAGTAGCAGTGACTCTCTGAAACCTACCTGAGTTGTTCTTTTTCGACGGCTTCTTGGAACCCCCGGATTTTGTGCTCAGGGCTGCAGCTGCAGGTGCTCTACTCAGAGTACTCCAGCTCTCAGCCTGCAAACACTGAACACACACAAACACATACACACATGCAGATTTACTTCCACCTGACTCTACACCAAGTCACTGAGCATACAACTATCTAAGCTGTGGTTTAAGCAGGTTCAGCTAAACCAGATGAAAAAGGTCCACCCCACACAGGTGATTCAGAGGAGCGCCACAGAATGCTGTATATTTATTATTCTCAAAAAATGATAGAAATTCACACAAATTATCAGTCTAACCATTACATGTAAGGTGAAAACAAGTCATATTGTAAAAAAAAAAATGGTTTGCCCTACAATAAACTGTCACCTTACATTCTACTTAAGTAGAAATTATGTGTAAAATGTATTCGCCTAAATAAGAATTGCAAGATGTATCTTACAAAACATCTAGGATATTGTTTTCTAACCTCTTCAGTTTGTCAGATAGTCCGTAACCCCCTTACTAAAATTAATTGAAGCAGATGTGGCCATTCTAAAAGTACACAATATTACATTAGTTTGACACATACAGCCTTCATAAGACCTGTCATGGTGAAAGAATTGAACTTTTGGAGATTGACAATTATTTGAAATCTGCCCTCATACTGAATTATATGACCTTAACCCTTAGTTAGATCAGGTCTGCAGCAGGTTTACCCTAAAGCTCAGATATGATGACCTCTAGTGGCATTAAAGTGACATCCACACGACAGGGTTTAGAGACCACGTGGTTTTGTTCCAGACAACACAAAAACAGTCTTAAACCTTAAACTGCTGCTGAGCTTATGACAGAGCTACAGGCCCAGGTGTCTGTGTTGGATCTCTGTTCTAATAGAGACTGAAAACGGCCTCTGCTTTTGACTATGCTACGGACATTATGTGTTCATTTTTTTGCAAAGAGTCTTGGGGCTTCCTATACGTTCTCACCATCATATGAAGCGGTCACGGTGAGCAGATGTTACATAAAAACACATCACGAATGACAGAGTACACGATGAGAAACTGACAGGTTCTGTTCATGTTTTCATAGCCTTGAATAGTTGCCAGTACAGATCCATAAAAGCATTGCACTTCTTTTAACACATTCTAGCTGAATGTCTCACTCAGATTAGAACTCATAGATTAGACTTGAAGTCACCGACACCCTCCTGTATTGGTGAGGTTTCAAGGACCTTAACATTTAGGTTTTTAATTTTAGTAGTTTTAAAAAATGCATCTGATATATCAGCTCTTTTTTTTTTTTTTAAAGTTATTTTTTTGGGGGCATTTTTCCATTTTTATTGAGGACAGTGGATAGAGTCTTGAAAGGGGGGAGAGAGAGAGTGGATGCGGAAAGGGCCACAGGCCGGATTCGAACCCGGGCCGCCGCGGTCAGGACCAAGCCTTGATACATGGACGCCCGCTCTACCAACTGAGCTAACCCAGGGGCCCATATCAGCTCTTAATGGATGCAACACTTCCATTATATGGCTGCACCGGTCCAGCCAATGACAGGTCTTGTGTCTCATTTATGATTTCCCAAAGATTTAGACAACTTTCTGTCTTTTGAAACGTAGGTTTCTCCACTGACTAGAATTCTAAATAAAGTTCTGCAGGTTTGAATATATAATATCCGAGTGCACACTACAGCATGCGTTGTGTTCACTGTCCCACTCAGTCCCGCTGGTAGGTCAGTGTGGTGGAAGAGATTTGTAAAAGAAAAAGCCTTAAATCCAGTCTCAACACTCTTCCAAGCCTTTTATCCGAGGACAGTTTCCAGTGTACTGACTGACTGTAATGAAGTGACTGACTGCTCAGAAAGTCACATTCCTGCAGGCAGCAATGGAGCAGCAGCAGTGAGCTGCAGCCACCAGGCCTGTGTGCCTGTGTGTCTGCTCAGAGCCTGCTCCGTTAGCAGTTAGCCTAATAAGCAAGGCCTATGGAAAGGAGGCTGGATTACGCGTCATCAACTCGTCATATCTCTGGGGGTATTGCACATGCGCAGTAAAACCTGGCCCGCACTCGTCGAAATTGAGTCAATCGCAACGCAGCTTGAGTCACACTGCGCATGCGTCATACCCCAAGCCCCAAGACCCGTGTCCCAGCCTCCTTCCATAGCCCTTGATAATAAAAAATAAGCAGTTAGCCTAAGAACAGTCTGCAATAACTGACTCAAGTTTGTGCTTCAAGTTTCATAATGCACAAGTTCACCAATTCATTGTTTTATTTTTATAAACACACATTTAAAGCATTGAGTCCATTCCTAGCTTTATAGGACTGAATAACGTTGTTGTTGTTGTTGTTAAGCCAACTGGTGTCAGACAGCTGATAACCCGGTCCAGTCGCTGCAGAACCCTAACCCGATAGACCGACCGAGTTTAACAACACATGTGTGATGTTGTTGACGGTGGACATGGATTACCTTGACACAGCCCAGTCGTCCTATCCTCAGCAAGGAAGCCGCCATCTTTCCGTAGAACAGCCTGTACTGCTGGAGCTGCTGCTGAGCATTAATAATAAATACACGACAAGTCAACACTACAACAACCACCTCAACATATTTAACTTACTTTAGTTCTTTACATTAACATCGTGCAAGAAAAACAGAACCACAAAACAACGTGTCCATCTCAGTGAGACAAACAGCAGTAACTCATTATTAAATACATGTGGTTACCTTTAGATCAATAAAGCTGTGTTATGCTTTTTTCCTGGTCCTGGTGCTCCAAGAAGCAGCTCACAACAGCATGGACATGGACATGGACATGGACACGGATCCGTCCACAGTCAGTGTCTTTTATGTAACACATGAATGAGACAGTCACGCCCCCTTCCAGGCCAAAGCCCTGCATGTGTTGTCCTCTTGTTTGTCCTGCTGTTGTCTCTTTATGTCTACAGTCTGTGGTTATAATCTTATATTATGTGTTTATTATGGTGTTGTTCTATGTAACGTTACTGTGACTGTGTAGAGAGATGTGTGCTCTTCCTACTACATGTGATAGAATTGAGTGGTTTTAACGTGATGAAAGGCAGCTATAGTAAGCTTAATGCTTTATTTATCATATATACATGTGCATATTTTATATAGGGAAGGCTTTATCATAAATAAATGTACATAGGGAAGGCTTTATCATAAATACATGTATATGTATTTAACATAGGGAAGGCTTTCATCAGCAGCTCTCTTGTGTACATTCTGTACTTTTTTCGAGGGGGCGTGGTTGTGGTGTGGCTGGTGACGTAATTTGTGCGCGACAAAAGAAAATTCTCCGCATGGGCCACCGTCGCATGATACATACGTCATCTTAATACATCCATGATACACACACAACAGCCATGGCTGCTGTGGGTTTCTGTGGAGACTGGTTCATTTTCACCTGCGACAAGAAACTCGTAGCACTTGACAGCAAACAGAACAGGTAGGAATCACTCTGAACTCTACTCGGTTGATTCATAAAGCTGCTTGATATCATTTACCTGTTGGTCAACTTATCTTTACCAGCTAATGTTAGCTCTGTTAGCTAGCTGGCAGCATGGAGCATGTCTAGGTTCATTTCCAGGTTTTTATAAGGTATAATTGCACTTGCAACATGCATGTGTGGAAAGATGTTGTGCTGTTCTGGTCATAGCAAGCAGTAGGAAGAGTAAGAGTAGTGTTCCTCCTCTTGGCTGCAGCAGGACTGGGACTAGAAGTGGAGAAAGAGTACTTGTGTTTTTGACAGTAGTATAGTTTGAAGAAGACTCCTCTGTAGCTGTATACTTTGAGACTTTCAGCACAATGCTTGAGTCACGGTAACAATGTAATAAAAATACCTCAATACCTTACATATAGCCTTAACTTTAGGTTTACAGACTCCTTTTTCCTTTACAAAGGAAGCAGGTTGCTCTTAATGTGAAATCTTGTCTAAACACAAGACAACTTTGTCTTCTCTGTTTTCTGGCATATTCAACTGAATCTCTTTGGGTTTTGGGACTGACAAAACAAGACATTTAAATATATCCCCTCTTGACTTTGAGAAACTGTGATGTTAGTTTCCACATTTGGTGAGTGATGGAAGGATTATCTGCCTCAAATCATACAAACCAGGAGGTAAATCTACACCAACAGGAAGCTCAGTTGGAATAAGTGATTTATTTTCATGTTATTGAAAGATACAGGTTAACTGATCTGAGCACTGATTCAAAATAACAAGTCATTATATGTTGTTTGTTGCAGAGAATCCTTTGTGTTTGACTGCAGCACTGCTGAGAAGAAGCCACCAAAGAATACCAAGGATGATAACAACAGGTAAACAAGCACAGACTCCAGGTTGTCAAGGAAGTGCTAAAGTCTGTATGTTGGCCACCTGACAGTGTGAGGCTGCAGTCAGAATTATAGCATTTATTTAGACGCAGATCTAAAGAAAATGGAAAGATTAATAGAGTATTTTTGGAGTATGAATTGTAATTGTAACCGCTGTATCTTGTCTCCTGTCATCAGTGATGGCGGTGCCACAGAGGAATCAGGAAGTGACAAAGTCCTTGCCTTCGCCGTGTCTCCATCTGGAAAGCTAGTGGCGCTGACTGATGACACCAAGAGGCTGGTCCTGTTTCGCTGTGAGCCGTCATGGCAGTGCATCAGCATCAGGTACAACTTCCGTCTCAGCAGCTTCATGCAATGTACAGATAATGATGCCAGGTGTGTTAATAGTGTGTGTGTGTGTGTGTTACACAGGTGGGTGGTGAGGAGGTGCACCTCCCTGATGTTCAGCCGGGCAGAGGACGAGCTCCTGGCGTCTGACAAATCAGGAGACGTGTACTCCTTCTCAGTGGTGGAGCCGCAGAGAGAGGGCGAGCTGAAGATGGGCCACCTGTCCATGCTGCTAGCTTTAGTAAGGAACACCAACGACTGTAGTCAGGACAACTGACAACAATATGTGTTTAAAGATTCACCTTTAAATTGAAATAGTCCCAGTTAGTGGCGTAACGGTACACAGAAGTCACTGTTCGGTGTAAGTCCAGTACAGCGGGAAAAAAACGCCTGTTGCTTCGCCTCACGTCACCTTTGTCTTTGCCAACTAGTTGCCCTCAAACTCACCGCAAAGACTACAGCCGATGGCCAGTTAGCACGTACGTTCTGCGCCTGCGTGAGAGGAAATAACTCTCCACACCAGCAGGTGGCGGTAATCTGTTTTCATCATTCAAAAAGGGAAACAGGAAGAGCGAGGACGACGGATATACAAGCCGTTGTTATGATACGTAAATGAACCATTTTCACACCACTCTCACTCACCACTTAGCCTCATATTCCAGATGGCCATGTCGCTATGAAAATATCCGTGTGTTGGAATGATCAGATGAGATGAAGATGAACAATGAGAAGAGTCTTCTGTGTTTGTCCTCTTGACTTTACTCATTGGCTTGCTTTCCTCACTTCCGTTTCTCTTCTCCTGCACTGATTGGTTTAAGCTGAACAGCCAATCTGAGTGATTTCTCTCACCGACGAGCTCCGCCGCCGATTCAACATGCTGAATCGGCCGAGAAACCTCAGACAGGGGCAGACTAGAGCCGACAGTGAGGGACACACCGGAAAAACTAGACAGACGCTCACCGACGACCCATCAGACGTGTGTGAGACGCATTGTCTGAATGTGTGTCCACCTGAGTGGAGTGACCGACTGATTGTCCCCCTTCTGCTGTCTTTCAGAGCATGTCGCCGGACGACAAGTACATCATCACAGCCGACCGGGACGAGAAGATCAGAGTGAGCCACCTCAGGTCTCCGTACAACATCCAGTCCTTCTGCCTGGGACACCAACAGTGAGTAACGCAGCACTAGTGTGTGTGTGTGTGCGCGCTCATTGAGGATTAGTAAAGTTTGACTTGATCATTACTGTTCCTGTTTCCTGTCAGGTTTGTCAGTGCTCTGCTGGTCCCACCAGGTCTTCCTCACTGGCTGCTATCTGGATCAGGGGTGTGTGTGTGTACATTTCACAAGTTACATTAACAAACACATGCACATGCACACAGGACACCTATCACTATTATGAGCTTCATGCTCTCCATTTTAGTCTATAGTCAGTTCAGATTTGGGTGGAGATGTGACTCCACCTCGCTAGATGATTTCTCATTCTGGCTACAACTGTTGTGATTCAGAAGTCCAACAACTTCTGAATCGGCTGCAAATCAAATGAAAAAGATGAGCATGTTCTTCAGTGTTTGCTGTTTGTGCCTCTCAACGTGTTATCCGTGTTTTTATTCTCTGATCAGGAGCTTCAGAAGCTGCACTAGCTTCTTAAGCTGCTTATGAATAGAAGAAGATTTTAGTCATTTCCACATCTTGGTATAATTACACAAACATTTTGGGAGTATAGCTGTGTTGTTAACACGTTGTTCTCTGGTCTTGGACCCTTTGTTTTACCACATCTTGTCACATACAGTACTATATACTATACAATCTTCATCTCTGTAGAGAGATGGCAGAGTAGGTAGTGGAGGAAAGAATCGTACATATCACCAAGTTCTTCAAATCTGATGATCAAACAAGGCCACGTCAACAGTCCATGAACCTCAAACCAGAAAAAAATGAATTTAACAGGACACAAGTTTGAATTTTAATGCAGCACAGATCTATCGTACCTATACATTTGACAGCGCAATATCAAATGTGACTCAGAGGTTCCATCAGGGACGATCAACTGTGTGTTTGTGTTCGTCAGGACGGGACCATGAAGCTGTGGGAGTACGAGTCCGGCCGTAAGCTGCAGAGCTTGGACCTCAAAGAGCTTGAAGAGACACCGAGCACTGAGGCTGACAAACACAAGGTAACCACGGTAACCACAGCGTGTTTCACCCTACAACACTTACAGTACCTCCAACAAAAAGGCTGTAGCGTGTCCTGATGACTTTAGTGATCCTTTGACTTTTAATTGGCTTTCACTGAAATATCTCAGCAACTATGGTGTTACTGAGTATACCATATAATGTGTATGTATATATATATATATATATTTCCTGAATAACATTAACTTCCACCGCTCACTTTTAAGGCAAAGTGACAAGTAGCTCCTTAAATGCTGTAATTATGGTGGTTTCGGTTAACAGCAGTGGTTAGTATATTTAAGTCTGTCCACTCTTGTCTGTTACTTTTTTTTCTCTCAGTTTTATCAGCGGCCGATGGTCGTCTCTCCTTTTTACATATTATGTGCTTTACTTCCTCCTAATCTTCCATTAGTTGATGTTGCTCACTGGGTTTAAAGTGTGGAACTCCATTTCAGCATCAGTAAATCTGTGATCGACCCATCTATCTGAATTACTTAAACCTGGTTTTAACCTAGTCGCCCCTCCTCAAACTGGCTCAGCCAACATGAAACGCATGAAGTCAGGATGAACTGACTAGACCAGGTCTAGCTTCGCTTTTGCTGTTATCCTGGATTTCTTCATTCTGCTTTTGTGAACCAGCCCTCTGGTGAGCAGACCTCAGATCAGTGAACTGATCGTCAGAGTGGCTGTACACCCTCCTCTAGTCCTGAAGAGATGAATAGATGTCTCTCTCTCTGTGACATTCTTCAACAGGTTATTCATGGCAACATCAGCTGTGCATGTTTAGGCCTCTCAGTGGCCCCCCCGACCACTACCACCATGCCCACAGAAGCAGACAGGGACGTTGGATCCAAACTAAATCCCATTCAGGGTCATTGTTTTTCAAAATGTAATAACAAATGAGGAATGAAATATTTGAAAATGTCCTTTGTTAAGTCTGAAAGATGAATATTCTTTCTGTATGTTATTCTTCCTTGCCCTCATGTCCTACCTGGATCCAATGCACACATGCAGGCCTGTGTGGTGGTCTTTTCACATGACTATGTTTTGTCAACATGGGAAACTGCAGTATGGTGGCATTTACATGTTCAAACCGCTTTATTGTTCTTAAACAGGTTCAACATGTTAATGGACAATTTTAACATCAGGCCGAGACACAACAGTTGAGAACACTGGCCCATTTATAGTGATGTTGGTGTATGTGCATTGTCCCTGAGAATAAATAAATCAAAGTAAAACAATGTGCAGCTATACTGCCACAGTAATGCCTCTTTTCCTTAAAAGGATCATGCCACGCTATTACAGTTTGGGTGTTATTTCAGTGTGTTCTACAGTTGGTTTATCAGAGCTTTTTCACTGGAAACAGCCAGAACACCAAAACAATGAGCTGAAAGAGGCCAAAACTCTCTTCAGAGTTGGCGATAACAACAACAATTAACTCCTATTTTGTAAAAAGAAGGATAAGAAACCTGTGATGACTCCACCACTCTGTCTGTCTTTGTTTCCCAGAAGCCAACTGTATGCCGAATCACCAGCTCCCCTGATGCTCGCCATGTAGCGGTGCAGTGTGAAAGGTGAGTGTGACTCTCTGTACATTCTGTACAAACGTGCAACAGGATTATTTGTTGGGATGCTGCCTCGACCTTTTTGGTTGGACTTTGTTGTCTCCTGTGTGTTTCCTGTCTACATGATGCACCCAGTATAAAGTGGAAAATGAAGAAAGGGGAGTTAAATACGATTGGTGGAAAAGCATTAAACTGTTATACGCAGGTTTGCATGTGCGACCTGAAATCATTCCTCATAAAAAAAACATTCCTCCATAGCCAGTGTACTGTATATTAGCCAATATTATGTTGTGTTACATAAACAAAGGTTTTAATAAAGATCCCTTAAATTAGTTTTTTTTAAGAATTGTGAACGAGATGTGTAGAAATGCTACTAAAGATTACTTTCAGTATCTATTAGTCGATTGCTTTAATGATTAATTATTTAGTGTTTATAATCAAAATATGTCAAGAGTCCAAAATGACTCTTCAAATCGCCTGTTTTATCAGGTCAACAGTCCACAGCACAGAGAAACTAGTAAGGCAGCAAATCCTCAGATAATGGATGGAAAGAATGTTTGCATGATAAATGATAAAATAGTTGATCTAATCATGTTAGCACTAAAGATACAGAATGTACTGAGTGGGCCATTTTTACAGTGTCAAAATAAACTTGTCACTGCTCTCTGGTGGACAAACTATGGAAATAGGGAAAATAAACGCCATGATTCGAAGGATTGGTAACTTCGTATGTCGCTTTCTGGAGCACGTCAGAACAATTCAGACCAATTAAAGTATTAGACTTTAGTCACTACTCATTCTGTATAGCTGCTGCTCCACACTGACCACTCAACTGGGTCTGAAATTTAACATGTGGGGAAAAGAAGGTTTTGTTGGGGATGCAGGTAAGAGTTGGTCTGGTTATTAGCAAATATTAAAGATGATTATTGATATAAATAAAAGGAATATTAATAAATCATCAGTATGTATTAATAACAGGGCACCACAATTATGTTTTGCAGTAGCTCAAAAAAGCATTAAAATGGCTATCAAAAGTAATAATTAATTATCAAAATAATTCTTAATTGTATTGAATAATATGATTTCATTTACATTAAACCACCTCAGGGCACCAACCTTCTTATCAAAGGGAAAAATGATTAATGTAGTCTCATAGAAATAGTCCAATAAAGTATACTAAACTATCAATTTGAAACTCTGATTAATAATAACCAAAAATCACCATATCAACAGCCAATAAGTTGAAGGATTTTGTAGTTCTTGACATCATTATTCACTATTATGCAACATGAACGAGGCCACAAGCATTCCCTTACAAGATAAAGACACAACATTAATCTAACTAAACTAATCAAAGAGCGTGTGTGTCTGTCTGTGTCTGTATTTATTTAGTTTATACTTAGATGTTTAATATCTCTATTACTATCTCTCTTTTATTTCATTTGTATTTCTATTTTGTATTATTTTATTTATTTGTTAATATTATTATTTCTGTTTTATTTAAATTCTTTTTAACTTAATATTTGTTATCACTATTACTATCTTTCTATCTCCCCATGTACAGAGGTATTTACCTGTGTACATTTACCTGTACAGAAATGGGTATTGGAACATAAAAACTGAGCTGCTGATCCACGTATGCCGTGAACATTTCAATAAACAAAACTGTGAATAAATAAATACAATTTCTGACAGGCTTAGTAAAGATACCCCCACATGTTGCGTTGCTGATATAAGTGTTGTTTATATCGCCAAAGGTGATTTATTGTCCGATTCTTCATTTCAACGTTGTAACTGACTGAGTTCATCACGTGTTCTACTAAGTAACTAGTAAAGGAGTCAGTTAAAAAATACAGTTGAAAACCTACCAACCATGTAGGAGTGAGTGAACCCCCCCTCCCCTTCCCCCCACAGGAAGCTGCCTTTAGCTTTGACATGACCGTGACCCCTTCGCTGACTTCAGGCTATTTCTGCTGTTGCTGTTTGTTAAATGTATTTGTGGACCTATAGAGGCAAACGGGCCCTGTGGGGCTGTATAGTATATACTATACATACTGTACATATCGGTGACACTTAAAGTGGGTCAGAGTTAAAGAGGAGCACAGAGTGAGGCCATCACTTCTTGATAGATCAACCCAGTGATCGACTGATTGATGTCTTCTGTGTGTCCTCAGAGTGTCCTCGGTCCAGTTGTTCACTGTGGACCGGGAGGGTGAAGAGAAGCTCGTCCCACACAGCAGGCTCTCCCTCCCCCACTGTCCCCTGGACATGACCTTTGACCCGGAAGGCCGGCTCTGGGTGCTGATGGACTCCGGTGACGTACCGCTCCAAATGTACACGCACAGACGAGACTCCTGGGAGGTACAGAGTGATACTGATCCATACACATTTAGATACTGATCTATTTAAAGGGACTGTTTGTAACTTCTTACATGTATAAATCAATCCGGGTCGGTGTCCCATGCACGCCCGCGTGTGGCTATACTGTTCAGACTCAGACTCCACAAACTACACAGAAGCACCAAAACCACAAAGTTCTATCTAGTGAAGCCCGTCTGTTAAACAGTGTTGGACGCGGGAGAGACCGTAGCTTTGGTCTCCAGGGCCGGAGTCTCTGCTGTACTCTGCTCCTCTGCTCCTCTGCCCGCCTGCCTTCACTCAGCTCGCTCCACCTCACGTGCATGTGCGCTCACTACACACTGCAGAAGAGTTAGTTTAGCTCTGAGAATATCTAGTGAATGTACAGTGGACGTTTGTGCAGAAATAACTGCTGCAGCTCCTCCAGACCAACAGAGGTTTCCCGTGTCTTGTGAAGTGACGGGGCTCCGCAGCGAGTTACGTTATCGTCTGCGACCGGGTGCCGGTGTCTTCCCTGTTTCCTCCGGCTGCGGTCGGGAGGCTGAAGCAGGAAAAGCCAACACTAGGACCAGCAGTGATTCATGGAGAGACCTTCGTCTGGTCAGCTAACATTACTGCCAAGCAGCTGAAATATAGTGATATTGTGGTTTTAGCTGATGTGTGTCGCCTCACTGTTTTGACGGGTGCTCGCCCGTGGGAACGCGCTACGTGAATGTGAGCGAGCACCCGTCAAAACAGTGCAACGAGCAACAGGACACTGACTTTCGTTGACTTAACGGCCACAGGTGTCGCTGTTATAACCCATTTTGATTCTTACAAACAGTCCCTTTAAATGTGTTTTTGGTAGAGAGTTTGGTACAGGAGCTTTTTCTGTATTTGTATGATATAATAATTCTGCAGTGGTGTATTGACTGGCCATCTTTCTTATTATTATTATTATAATAATTCCCTCCCCTGTGTGTACTGACCTGTGCACTCTCCCGCTCCATGTAGTGTGATGCTGAGAGCCCTGAACTGAACAGAGTGACTGAAGCCTTCAAGCCACATTGGGAGACACTTGAGGGTGAGTCATCACACACACACACACATTTCCATGTGGCCCTTTGGCCTCATGTAAGTGCGTCTCCCGCATCCTCCCTCTCTCATCCTCGCCCCACTCATGCCCTAGACTGAAATAACCTGCAGTGTCACATGACATTCGCTGGGAGTTCACACGCTTTGCGTCAGGGTGCAGCATCTTCCTTAAGGGGATTCTTTCACAACAATGACCCGCTAGCTGTACATTATCCCGCTTATTACACGGCTACTTACTGAAGAAATCAATATTTTGACACAAAAAAACGGTCCGCCAGAGGCTGACATCAGAACCGCGCCGACATCAGAACCGCGCCGATAGCAACGGTCTGTTATACAGAAATTACAGACCGCCGCGATTGACCAATCAGAATTGAGCATTCAACACAGCTGTGTAATAAAGCATGATACAGTGTTTGTTGAGATAAATTCAGATGAGAGCAACATATGACCAGGAGGAATTAAAGAGTCAGATATGACCGGAGTATGAAGTTAAATGTTTTTGGTTTATGTCTACACCTTCTATTTTTTTATGTCACCAACCTTTTCCCCCTGCTGTTCTCTTAAACAACAGCCTCCACGAGGACCGACAGCCGCTTCGAGCATCTGTACAAGGTGAGCTTCGACAACGTGACGGCGTACCTGCAGAAGAAGCAGCAGAGACTGGAGGAGCAGCAGCTGAAGAGGGGGAAGACACAGAGGCCAAACAGCAACAAGAAGGTCAGGAAGGAGACGTCAGAAGCTGGAACTCGCTCATCTACCTGAACAGACACTTAGAAAAGAGAGCCAGTATTTTCCTTTATGTTTGATGATTTGAATGATGAATCTTTTGAGTTGAATGTGTGCATTGGATGAAGCACATGGAGAGTGCGTGCTTTACCACATGGCCTGTATAGATGGATTTTTTATGTTAAAAATAAATGCTGCAGCTAACATTAAACTGTGCCTTCTGTTTCCTGCCACCATCGCCGAATGACACATGCCGTTTGTGAATGTGCACCATACGCCCTCTCCTCACATTCACTGCTGCTCCTCACTTTATTCTCGTTACTTCCTGTCTATTACACCACATATTTTAACATAATTTCTGTCTCTGATTTGAAGAATGTCTTTGATTTGCATGAGAACCACAGAATGTCCCATTTGTGAGAGGCAGCACATGGTGACTAGAGTGGAAACATTTTGAATTCAAACTGTCCATAAACCATAAAGCGAGCGCTGCTCTAGACATGGAGCACTTTCCCAGAGCGCTCTCACCAGCTGAGCCCGGAAGCTGTGATGTTTAATCCAGAGGTTGTGCTGCATCACTCCCAACAGCGGGACTAGAGGAGGGGATTAGTGTGTGATTAGGATTAGGACTCTGATACCCCTCCATCCAGACTGGCAACTGCTGGAGAGTTGGAACCGAACCGCTCCTACACATTTAAGGCCACACACTACATCACTTTACCTGGATCCATTTAAAGGGGTGCTCCAGCTATTTAGTATGTCACTTCCATAACGTTGAGGGACTCAAAAGACGGATTCATTAATTAAGAATGAACAGCAGAGGCCGAGATATCCTGATTTTCACTCTCTAGTATTGGTCAAGCTCCAAAAACACTGGATCCTACAATTCCCATAATGCATGTCAGTGTCTATCATTAAAGCCACTGTCACCCCAGTGCTTGCTCACGGAGGAATGTTGGGCCTCTGTAAATGATAGTACGGTCTAGACGTGCTCCATATGAAAAGGATTTGATACTATAGAAATCCACTGAATTGAGTTAGAGCCTTGTTGAACCCCACATCTCCAGTTTATAATGCAGGCTTTCTGTCTGAGCAGAGATGACCCTGATGATGTAATTATGACATCATCAGCTCCTTCCAGAGCCACAGAAGATGTTTTCAGAGGTTTTCCTCCTTGTGACGAGTAAACTGACCTTTATGTGAGATCGGAGGAGTGCCCCTTTAATAGTATACATATTTTAAGTTTTATATTATCATAATTACTCCTACTAGTTTAGTAGGAAAAGCACAGGTGATACTAATGACATTAATGAGGTCTTCATTGATGTGTCATTAATCCTGGTATATGTATTAATCCTAATATATGTATGTGTGAGAAGAATATATTGTAATAAATATGGGCTTCATTTAGATGTGGTAGGAAAACACTGCCACTAAGTCAGAACCTTCAAATAACCGCAGAATACAAATGTATACAAAATACAGTCCATCTTTATTATTGAAAACCCCACAATTCATAAAAAGGGAGGAGGGATACGCCAAGAGACCTGCACGTCCACTAAGCATCCACAGCTCTCACAGATGTGAAATCACACAGTTCAACACAGCAGGGCTAGACTTCTAGCTTAAAGGCACACCACTCTGACACTGCATGCCATCATCACCCTCTACTGGAGGCACTTCAACCTAACACTGGTCAACCCACACAGCACACTCACTGCAATCCACACGTCACCTATTTAAGGTAAGAGCTCCCTACTCAGGATCGTTACTCATCTCCCCACTCTGTTAAAACACTTCTAAAATATAGAACACAATAACTATCTAATAATATACTTAGCTCGCCCGGTCGGCGAGACCCTCCCCCGGGGTCTACGCTTGGGACACCGTCCAATTCCCCTAGTGGAGCGGATAGTGGAAAAATCATGCAAATACTGATACAAGCACCATATTTGGCATGATGATTCCAGACGGGACACTTAGGAAATATAAACGATTGGCCACTTGAAAATCCAAGATGGCCACCATTTTTCACAATGGTCGCCAAATTGACCTGCTGGTTTCTCTCATAGAAATTCATCTACTTGGTCGATTTGAGTGATCCTGGTGTCAAATTATATGTTTTCTAGCATGCTGGATCTAATATTGATAGTTTTAACCATTTTTTAACTGCAATATGGCGGCCATTTTGTGTCTGTTTAGTGTCTGCTTCCTCATGAAAGCATCCAGGGACTTCCTATTGGTGCTGATGGCTTTGTCTCCTTGTATCGCAATGACCGTGCAAGATATTTCAGCTTCACACACACTTTCTCAGCGGGAAAATGAAACGTCTCGGTCTTGATGCTTGATTCCTTGGTCGCCATATTGCAGTTAAAAATGATTAAAATGATCAGAATTAGATCCAACATGCTAGAAAACATATAATTTGACACCAAGATCACTCAAATCGACCAAGTAGATGAATTTCTAAGCAATTTAATTTGGCGGCTATCTTGGATTTTCAAGTGGCCAATCGTTTATATTTGCTTAGTGACCCCTCTGCAATCAACATACCAAATTTGGTGCTTGTATCACTATTTGCATGATTTGACTGAAAAATGTATGTTATCCGCTCCACCAACCGGGGAGCGGCTTCGTTGAACGGCGTGGACGGACACAGCTGGCGTTGTCGTCGCTGTAGTGAGCCCGCACAAGCGATGGTGGCTGCTGGGCGTTGGCACTCCTTTCGTGAGCCAGCACGGAGAGCGATGGCGGCTACTGCCTGACGGTGAAGGGCAGTCATTGCAGGCTTCCTGGTAGCTTTATGAGAATACACTTTTTACCATTGATGGAGCATTTTGGAAAATCTTTCTTGGGCGCTCCCCACATAATCAGCTGTGCTGCTCATCCCACAAATGCATGATCCTTATAAGTTGGACATCATTGTGAAGGTAAATAAACAGGCTTTCTAACCACGTAAAATACAATGACCATTAGCATTGTAACAACAGAGAAATAATCCACCAAACACAAGTTTTTGAACTTCTTTTTCCCAGTTAATATATGTGAAAGGAGAATGTATATGTGTGTGAGTGAAAATATATGTATGTGAAAGGAGAATATATGTGTGTGTGAGTGCAAGAATAAATTGTCTTGTACGGCCCCTCATACATATGAGTTGCTCCACCAGCTTCTGAGGGACATATCTGTCTCTTTATCTGCTAAATGCTCCACTTTGTTCACCAGCTGGTCTCTCACTGTGTGTGCTGTCTGCTGCTGCTGAGCAGCTGGTGTCAAGTGGGTTAGGGTTAGGGCTTCCTCAGAACTTCCTCAGAACTTTTCAGTGAACAGCTGGCTGCTGGAGACGAGGCTGATGAGAGCCGTGAGAGTCCTATGAGCGGAACAATGAGCTGAAAGATGCTAAAGAGACGGTTCTCTATAGGCTCATTACTACACACCGTCCTTTGAGCATATTCAAATCTGCAATTAATGAAATGATCACAGACTAAGTGAGCATGTAAGGCTGTAGGGCAGCTGCTGACTGCTGCTTCGTTAACCCAGCCTTGTGAATTGGCCATACTTGTGCTAGTATTACATTTTCATACAATTTATTACACGGCTGTGTTGAATACTCTATTCTGAATGGTCAATCACAGCGCTCTGCGGTCTGTAATTTCTCTGTAACAGACCGTTGCTATGTATAACAGACCATTGCTATGGGCGCAGTTCAGATGTCAGACTCTGGCGGACCATTTTTGTGTCAAAATATAGATTTCTTCAGTAAGTAGGCATGTGATAAGCGGGATGATGTACAGCTAGCGGCTCATTGTTGTGAAAGAGACCACTCCGCTTCACGTCGAGGTGCAGCATTACCCTGTCGGGGATTCTTTCACAACAATGACTGGCTCGCTGTACATTATCCCTTACTTAGTATATTAGTATGGAGTACTGAAAAGGTTTGGATGTCTGAAACCATTTTTCAAGAGGCTGTGTTGCAGATAAGAAATGAAAGAAGTATATTGTTCAACATGAATAAGCAGAGCCGCCGTCGGTCCAGACAGGATTTTGTAATTAAAGTAATTCTTTTATTTTTTTTGTAGGAAAAGAACAAAAGTCACTAAAAATCTGTACAATCTGTAAAAAACAACACATTTCAAATAAAAAACAAAGCAGATATGTATCTAAATATTGTTCACTGAAGTGGTCTGTGCTGTACAAATGTCGACATTCCCTGATAAGGCTTTGGATTGTCCAACTGGTCCTCGAGTCCATCCGTAGTCTGTAACGCTGTCTCAGAGCTGCTGTCTCAGATCCACCTGATTGTCCCGGATCACTCACCCTGCTGACCGTCCTCTGCTCTTCAACAACAAAAGCTGAGAGATGGAAAGCTTTTTCAATGTGTCCGACAACTCCAGTTTTACTTTACGTCACACTGCTTCACTCGTGCTCCACGCTCACTGGTGCTGAAACAGACACATTTGATTTGTCCCCAGTTAGAAACCTGGTTATACACCGACAGCAAACACTTCAGCGAGCTCTGTTCTTCCAACCTTTTCAACAAGTCTCACTTCTTCTTCCCTATGGTCAAGTTCTCACTTTTCTTATTCTGCACCTGAAGGGAACATCACTTGTTATTATCAGTCACAATCTGCACCAAGGACAAAGTCACTGCATCCGCACACCAACCTCATTCATGGCGTCATCAATCTGTTTGAGTTCTTCGTATCGGTCTCTTGACTCTCTGAGTGGCTGCACCATCGCCTCCTCAATCTGTGGGAACAGCTAGGACACACACACACACACACACACACAGTGTCAGTATCCTCGCTGTGTTTATAGAAGTGTTGATTTTAAGCAGTGACATGTTTGTTTCTATGTGATGGTTTCATTCTCTACTCCCTCTATAACAAGACACTCAGTAGTAGTTTACTCTTTTACTTACTGACTATACTATTTATGTTTACACCTCGTTTTACATCTGTAAAATGCAACACAACACACGTTTTTTTGTTCCATTGTGGGAAGTTTTGAGGGCAGTTCATGAGTTTCACACTCAGAATTCAGATGAACAGTAAATATAGTAAATATAGTATTAGTACCATACAGTGATTTCTGATAGTGGTGGAATGAGTATTCAGATACTTTACTTGAGTAAAAGTACAGAAGTGTTGGGCAAAAGAATTAAAAGTAAAAGTACATCCTGCAGTATTGGTTTGTTAATAGTGATGCATCAACGTTAGAGCATCATTTCACTGCTGTTGCTGCTCCAGGTGGAGCTAGTTTATACTACTTTATAATACAGGTAGCTAGTTTAGTCCAGTGGTTCCCAACCTGGGGGTCGGGCCCCTCCAAAGGGTCATCAGATGAGTAATGGGAGATGAAAGAAGAAAAACACAATGTTTGCCAGCCGCATGACGGAAGACTTTGGCCAATCACAGGTCATTTCAGAGAGAGAGATTGTTCCTATTGGCTGTTCATTCAACGGAGGCAGCTGTCAATCACTCGCAAACTCTGATCAAACGGTCAAACTAGGCAGCGCCGATCAAATATGGATCAATATTTTGTTACATTTATGCCTATTTCTCTCCTCAAATGTGTTCAGAAACATCTTGTAGTGTACTGTTGAGCTGTAAACGCTGCAAGCAGAACTTCTGGGGGGCCAAGCAAGTGTTAGGGATTGGCACGCGTTTTGAACGGGCACTGAACTAGTCAGTACAAAAGATGAACTACACTGTGGAAAAGGAGCATTGTTGCTTCACATTACATTCATTCAATGTGACAACAGGCAGTCAACCCCACTTAACATCACATTTGTGCCATCAGCTTATTGTTCGCCCCTTATGTCAACCCCTCTCTCTCTCCCCATTCCATAACTATCTCTCTCTCTCACTATCATTTAAGGCATTGAAAAAGCCCCCTAAAAAATAACATTAAAAAAACCTGTTCTATCAGCCACAGACCTTAAACTGTAGAATCATGATGAGTAACAGCAGCAGCTGAGGATGTTTTATGTCATTCATCCAGAAGTTACTCAGTACCACTAAAAACCTCACTTTGTCCTGCTGCCAGCAGGTGGGGCTTTGCCCCTATTGCCCCAAATGTTGCCTCAAGCAATGGCAGCTGAGGCTCATGGGTATTGTAGTATTTAGAGCCGAACGAAATTGACAAGAAAAAAACAAGACTTCTCAGCAACAAAGTTGAAATACTTGATCAGCGATATAAGTAGTGTTATGTATATGAGTAGTGTTAAATCAACCAGCTGATTAACACTGAAGATATCATTAAAAGAACTTATTCACATCAGACATAAATACAACCCTATTCCTATGACCTTCATCATCACTGTCCTGCGTATTCACCTTCATCACAGTCTCAAACATGGGGATGAGGACGAACTTGATGAAGCCGATCTGAGCCGTCGGCTTGGTGACCTTTTCTCTGTCCATGAACGGAGCCACAGGAAGTCCTTCAGCCTTCTCCCTGTCGCTCTGAGCAGCACAGACAGACAGAAAGATCACCATCAACAACAGGAGGGACAAATGTCTTCTGCTGACTCTCTTTGCCCATTCATGATGCTACACAAATAAAATCATTTTTCTGCTGATGATTCCTTAATCCTCAGAACGGCTTGCCTTTTCTCTTTTAATATCAAACATCAGATAGTTAGTCTGAAGAAATGAGAAAAAAATGACCCTGCAAACCTAAAAATCACTTTACGGTGTTGTGAGTTTTGGTCTTAAACCTCTGATGGACCCACCTGCATGAAGTACTCCTCCAGCAGGCAGTCCACCCAGGGCTCAGCCACCTCCATGGGCCGCACCTCGTTGGAGATGTCACAGCACTTGATGAGCACCATCTTCAGCTGCCAGAGTACAGGGTCAGAGGGCAAAGGTCACCATGAATAGAGAGTTATTAACAGTAGGTGGCAACCTGGTATGATGAGATGGGATACCTCTTGAGGTTAAATGCTTTGATGCTACTTTTATCTTGTGCAGCTACAATGATCTAATTTACTTAAAGTAAAGTGAAATACTGTAGTGTACAAATATTGAATTTAGTGCTTGACAGTACAGTATGTATAAAGAGCATTCTCATTATTTAATATTCTTTATATGTAGATTTATCAGAAGACCAGTGTTATTAGAAGCTTCAGCAGACAGACAGACAGTACAGCACACAGGCACACAGGCAGTGGTGGAAGAAATACTCAGATAGCTTTAGTTACCTAAAGGTAGTGATACCACACTGTGTCCTGCATTCAAAACTTTACTCGAGTAAAAGTACAAAAATAATAACGGCAAAATGAACTTAAAGGCACAATGTGTAACATCTGGCCAGAACTTTTGTTTAAAACATGAAAAAAATGAACTAACATTATCAAGAGAATGAGACGAGGTTATAGTGTTGAGACGTCTATGGATTGTTTTGCAGAGATATCTACTGAAATGAGCTTGCTAAGCAGCTAGCCCCGTACCTCTAGAGGTGATAGTGAGTCACTGTAGTGTCTCAGTCTGCTCTCAGTCCACCATGAGAGGACCAAGAAGTAGAAGTGTTAATCAAGTTGAAGGTAGTAGTAGTTAGGTAGATAGTATGGACCCAGTAGTAGAGGGGAAATGATGACCCTTATTTGTTTGCAGGTGGCCAGATTGTACACATTGCACCTTTATTTAATTTTATTTAGATTTGCCTTTTTGCCGTTATTTGATAGTGATAGTTATGAAAGGGGGAGAGAGCGGGGACGACATGCAGCAAAGGGCGGCGGACGGGATTTGCCTTGGTACCTGGGGTGCCCACTTTACCAGGTGAGCTACCGAGGTGCCCCTATATTGCACTACATACTATTGTTTTACTAGCATTAATGCCTAATTGTGTAAGCAACATTTTATTGTTGTAACTGGTCGAGGTGGAGCTTATTTTAACACATTTATATAATAAAATATAAAGGAGCATAAAATGGAAACCTCGAAATTGTACTTCAATACAGAGCAGAGTTAATGCTACTTTCCACACACTGAAACACAGACTCTTCTCCAACTGCTGCTACACATAAGAGGAAAAAACAACCCAAAAACAGTGACAGGATCAGGTCACTTTCACACCTGTAGTTCGGTTCATTTGGTCCGGATGACATCACCAGAACTGTCCAATGAATGAGTTTCCTGTCGATGTGAATAACGTCCTGTTTACTCTTCTTGGTTTCATTTCTAATATAAGTCAAATGGACATGAAATGAAACAGAGTCCAGAGTCCAGACCAACTGAACTGACCTGCAGGTGCGAGAGGCATCCTCAGACTTACACAGGTGGCGTGCTCCTCGTCGGCGTAGTCAAAACTGTCGACTTTCTGCTTGAAGGAGTCCAGGATCTCGCCGTGTCGAGCCATGTCTGTAGCCAGGATAAGTGTGATGGTTCCCTGAGAAACAGCACAAAGTCACGTTTTCCCCCTGAGCAGCGTGGACAGTTTCTGTTGATGTAGTTTGAGTTATGTAGGTAGAACTCTTTTCCTTGTCTTTTCAAACTCTCCTTCCCCTTCGGCTTTCCTTTAAGTAGCTTTAAAGTTTTGAGGCCAATGCTGATAACGACATTTGGGAGTTTATAAATGCTGATAACGATAATTGATATCGGCCAATAATAATTTAACAATCTTGATACGGATCCCTTAGATCTGTTTTATAAAGAATTGTGACCAAGATACATACTGAGTGGGACATTTACAGTTGAAATATCAGCTTGTCAGTTCTCTCTGGTGGAAAAACTCTGTAACGGTGACACTGTTTCTAAACCTAGTTTTACATTTCTGTAATGTAATTAGCCCTTCGCTAGGCCCCGCCCCCCACTGCTACACCGTCAAGCTGTCAGAGCTACCATAGAGCCCGCACTGTCACTAACTGCACTCCCTGCATTAATATCTAGCTAATTTTTGGAAAAAACGAAAAAGCAATTTCAGAGAGAAGCAGACAGAAGGTTTAAAGGATATATCAGGATGTCAAACTGATTCAGAAGTGAAAACAGGTTAAAAACATGAAGATAGAAGCTAAAGCCTGGCGTTACTCATCACAGTGTGAAAGTGAACCACCATCACCTGGTGATCGAGACAGAAGACAATGACATTAAGGAACAACACTGTTCCTGTAAAGACGGGCATGTTAACACACACACACACACACACACACATACACACACACACACAGCCCTACCTGTCGTATCTGTTTGAAGGCCTCGGGGTCAAAGTTGGAGAAGATGTTGCAGTCGGGCTGAGAGAAGATCTGGAAGGCCACAGCACAGTGGTGGTTCTCCAGAGGGGAGATGTCGTTGTAGCGAACTGCCAGCTCTGTTCTGGCGTTGATCTGGTACCTGGAGAGAAAGAGAGAGAGAGAGAGAGAATGAGAAGCATGCAGAGAAAGCAGGGACAAAGAGTAAGAAGAGATGGCAGAAAGAGAGAGAGAGTGCGTTTGTGTCTTACGTGTTGTTGAATCCGGGGTGATCGAGATCGTGACACACAGCAGCTGTCATGAGAATCAAAACGTCGACCTGAGTGAACTTCTCCTAAAAAATGTACACGCACACACACACACACACACACAAATCCAGACATGCACATTCATTATTATTATCAATGCATCAATTAATTCTTTCACTAAAAGATCATGTCCATACCTGCGCTAATGTGTGTGATCTCAACTTCCTCCCTCCTAATGGCCTCATAAAATGTATGTGTGTGTGTGTGTGTGACCTCGTTAGCACATTGCTGGTGCAGATGCTTCATAATCAGTCATTAGGCCTGTGATAATTAAACCTCCAGTGAATAGTCACCCCCAACAAGGGAGAAGAAGAAGCTCCTCCTTTCCTTTTTTCTTTCTTTCTTTCTTTTTTTCACGCGTATCCCCTTCATCACACCCCCATCCTCCTCCTCATCCTCTCATCCTCTCTCCCCTGACGCCTCTCTTTTTCACGGCCCAGCTTGTTCCCTCCACCTGTCCCGTTACAACTACAGCATGACTGCATGTATCACAATAGAGTGGTGCATTCTGGAGGTGGTTGTATGCAGTCATGGCACTGAAGCTGCTTCAGGAATATCTTTGTTTGTGGCTTTACTTATAACACAACGTGTAACGTTCAGAGATGCAGTGAGAATCAAACCCCAAATTATACTTAATACACATTCTGGTCAGCAGAAATGGAAATAGTGTGAAAATATTAAGTATTACCCCAGCAGGGACTACCATCACCTAACTGTATTTCCACAGTACATAAGCAGAAGTCATATTAAGAACAAAATATCTAGTTTATAGTAACTTATAACATTCATTTCTTTTACCAAAGAGAACAGTGTTGGTTGTGAATACTATATCAACGACCAGAAGGAGCCATGACTTACACACAGATTTGGGGTTGGGGTTTTTCTTATTATTTAAAGGTATTGGAATCTTACAGGATAAATGACTGATTTCATAAAATCTTCAATTGAGTAAAATTACACCAAAAGGTAATTTAATTAACAACATCTCGACCTTTCACTGCTTTTTACGTAACTGGGAACAAATATGCATGTAATGTCATGTAACGTCTGTCATTGTCAGTTTTTATTATTATTATATCAGGTAAAAACCTGAAACTGTGCTTTCAAGTCTCACAGCAGTCAAGTCTTTATTGAGTCAAGCTTCAAGTCTCATATCAGTCAAGTCTGTAAGAAGCTGATTACCTGAAGGCTGCAGAGGCAGATCATGCTGTACATCATCTGGGTGACACAGAAACAGTGGCGGAAGTTGTGGAAGGCGTTATTCTTGTAGTTGTCATGAATACAAAGCTACACAGAGAGAGACAGACAGACAGGAGGTGTGAGATCACTGAGTATTTAGAGATATTGTTCTGGTCGGTAAAAGGCCCGTTCAACAGGGAGATTGTTGGTTGCTTTCTATTTGAATGTGCAGGTGGTACTGGGTCCAGGTCTCACCAGCCATCTCTTGAGTGTGATAGGGTTGATGTTGAAGTCTTTGACCAAGCCCAGGTCATGGTACATATGTTCCAGACAGCTCAGCATCTGGGAAAACAAAGGGCCGGATCAGTGACAGGTCTGTAAACAGTAAGGAATAGAGATATGATGTCCTTTGACTTTTGATATTTAGCACTGATGAAAATGATTTAAAAACATTCTTTCTTTTGAATTTGGACAGATCACTTTTATCATAGTGTGTGTTTATACTGTGCAGAGCAATATACATTTCACATCAAAAGATGGATAGAAGCTAAAGTACTGGTTCCCAAACATTTTCACATCTGATTGGATTTTCGCTTTTAGATGTTTTATTACAGAAAATGTGTGAAATCCATGACCAAAATAGTCATGCATTCTGTCATTGTGCTACTTGTGGATGGAGTTATAGTGAAAGGAAATTACTCTCCTTTTTGCTGAGGACCCCCTGGAACCCACTCAAGGACTCCACTTTGAAAACCACTGAGCTAAAGGAGCTTGGTGGTTTGGATTATGGGTTATTGCTGTCTTTAAACAATCACAAAACTACAGTAAATATGTTGCTACCCATGAATAATGCAGTTCCACAGTTCATAGGCTTTTCTCATTCCACAAAGAGGAAAGAGAAAAGGAAACACTTTTTTAAAGTGAAAATGTTTCTGGAATTTCAAAATGAAATATCCATTTATTTCATCTTAAAAAACTATTTTTTGTGAATTAGTTTGTATTTGTTTTCTTTTATTAATCTTATTTTTTTTTAAATTTTATTTGGAATAATCACCTTGTTTTGTTGTAATTATTTAATAAAATAAAATAAAATCTTATTCATAAGAAAGGTAGTATTGGCCCTGTGGATCTTACACCATGCAGGTTTGATACTGTAGTTCAGTTTCAACGTGTGAGTTCTTGTAAATGTGAGGGGGAACAAAAGGTGCAACTATAACACAATAGTTCTCTGAATCAGGATTAGGCTTGGGATAAGCAAAAATATCAAGTGGGCTTTTACTGCCAAACAACAGCATCTGAGTGGCCCGGCATGAATACGGCTAAATCTGGATGTCCACTTGACCTAGTTGAACCCTTTGACCCAACATCACCCTGCTGCAGCTGAGTAGCACAGAGTCCTGGTCGGACCATGAGTCCAGAGACTTCAGCATGGACTCTGTTTTCTCTCCCTTTATGCTGGAGACCTTTTTCACAGCACACATTTTCACTTGTCAAACAAATATCATTTATAATGTTTGCATTCCAGTTATTTGTTCCAGTTCCAGAGCACTTGCATTGTGTATGTTGACATACTGGCAAGATTTATGACACATCAATGTCAATGAAGACAATGATAAGGTCATTAGTTTATTATACCGTTATTATTAGTTATGACAAATCAATAACACACTAATTCCATCAACTGTAAGTCCGTGTTTCACACTGGAGTTTGTATTTTGTGTTCAATGATTAATAAGGGTGCAAAGATACAGCTGCCCCTTAAATGAAGTATCTGCACATATACACCAACCTGTATTGGTCTTAATTGTAACATTTCGGTCGCCTAAAAATGTCTTATACAAGATAAATATATTTTATTCTCATTTTATTGATATTTCATTGGTAAATTCATCCTTTTTAATAATCCAGATTATAAATAGTTTTATAATTCGTAGAGATGCTGTAAGTAGCCTTAACGTTTTAGTGAAACAACATTTCATTGCTGTCTTATATATCTGATCGATTTCATGTTCACACGGGCTTATTACAAATCAACCAAGAGCTGTAAACATGAAGTAATAGGAACTAACAGTTTGGATGATGTCATCATCAGCACTACACGGAGCCACATGGGGAAATTCTTGTGACTGACAGCAGGTCACGCAGCACCGAATCTGTTGTGATTATTTATATTCTCTGGTGTCACAAAGAGCTCACTAACAAATAACTGATTATCAAGACTGAACTTCATACAGATAGTTTAGGAGATCCCTGATCCTTGACAGCTCCCATGACCAGCAGATGGTCGAAATAGTAGTTTAGCCTTTGAATTGAAGCTAAAATCACACACATCTACTGTCATAAAATCCTGCTTTGCTTTAACACAGAGTCTTGTTGAAGGCAGCCCGAGACCCTTCGATTAACAGCTGAAACATAAACCTAAATGAACTGAACCAAAAGAAAACATGAACTCTGGTGCATTTTCCATTTTGGTTCAGTTCAGTCTTAGAGATAGGGGAAGTAGCACAGACATCCAGTGCTTTGGGCATTTGAATGAGATGGGCGCCTTCCTTTGGAGGTGTTCCAGTCACGTTCAACTGGTAGGAGATCCCAGGGTAGGCCTGGGAACGCCTCAGGATCCTCCAAGAGGAGCTAGAAGACGTTGCTGGGGAGAGGAACGTCAGCCTAAGGCTGCCGCCAGCGTGACCCATCCACGGGTAAGTGGCAGAAGATGGATGAATGGATCATCATCATCAAAGTGTGTTTACAGGAGTTTTACTGCATACTGTAAGTGGTACGAGGCCTTTAGTGTGAAGACTGATTAATGTCCTCAAGTGATGTCACTTGAGTCAGCGTCGGTTGGGTCTGAAGACTACAAGTTTGTAAAGTAAAAGAAAACTGGAGGTGTAGAGTTAGAAAGAAGTGATGTGATCAGACCTCTGTAGCCCGATGCTCATCTCTGCTGCAGGTTAGAGGCTCCAGGCTACGTTAGCTGCTGCTGGCATAACACACCTGAATCTATGGTGATGTTGAATCATTATGGGCTCTATTCTAACATTATCAGGTGCACCCGTGTTTGATAAGTCAAAATGTGTGCTATTAGAAAGGTCAGTTTATGGTAGGTAGGTAAAAACACATTTTTCTACTTTAAGCAAAAGACTTTTGACCATTAATGACGTCACATTATTGAACAATTAGGAAATTATAAATAGCATATTTACTGATTGATAATGATGATGAATCAGTAATAATTAACAGTTATTGACCTGTCCTTGATGAAAAAATAATCATTGGATTAATCACATGAGGGCGTGAGTCTCACCTCATTAGGCTCCCACTGCCAAGCATCGAATGTAGGCAATCTAAGAGCTTCTACTGTCTCCTTAGACAGGTGGTACTACACACACACACACACACACACACACACAGAGGGCAGCAAGGAGACAGGGAGAGGAGAGGGGAGGAGAGAGGGGAGTTGCAGGTGAGACGGGTTCAGCGAGTTGCTCAGTCTTACCTCATTGGCTTCCCACAGCCAGACGTCGAAGGCGGGTTTTTTGAGGGCGTCAATGGTGTGTTGTGACAGCATGTACTGCAGGCAACAGAGCTGGCAGTTAACCCTGTCTGCTTCCGCCTGGCTCTGGGCCACACCTCTACACACCACTACGCACACCTACTGTAATATTCATGCATATAACCTAATAACATCCCCAATATTCTACTTTATTTGGACTGTTGTATCCCACCACAGACAGGAAGTGTTTAAAATGTTCAGTCATTAAAATGTGCAACAAATATCACTAGCAGCCACACTGAAGAGAGCACTAGCTGTCAACAGGTGATTGTGTTTCTAAAATACAACTTGGATTCACTGGTGTGTTCTCCGAGATGAGATGATGATTATCTCAGTGTCTTATTGACCTGCACTGACTGATTTCTGGGAATAGACATGGACCAAACCTGATCAATATCTATAAAACCGTCACATCGAAGCTAAACGTACACGTGGACCCACGTGTTTGAGAACAAACATTTGTTCTATCTTGATTCCTGGAACTACAATGGAGGTGGTATTTCTTAGTACACCTGACATCAGCAGACTCACCTGGCTAACAGCAACACACAGTGTGTGGTAGAAACCTTACCTTTGGGTAGGAGGGCACGTCTCTGCGTGGGGTAAGCTTCTTATTATTGTCCTCCTGGAAGTTACTGGAAAATAAAAAAAAAAGCTTCAAGCTACGAAGAAATAAAAATAAAAGTACTAATTCTACTAATTCTAAAATAATAATATTAAATGTATTAAATTTAATAATATATAATATATATATATATATATAAGATCCTCAGTCAGTAAAATGACCGTGTTATCAGTGAACCTTCACCAGCCTTACTCTCTCAATTACTTCTTCTACTACTAGTCTAGTTATTATATTATTACTACTAACTCTGATACTTCGGCTGCATGTACTGCTATTTAGGGTAATACTAAAGTATTAAATAACTGAACAACTAAATACTAAATCAATACTATATAATAATACTAAATGGTTTATTACAGCCCGGTGACGGCCACAGATAGCAGATTTTTTCTTTTTTTTGTCAGAATATTTGAGTTATTGATTGCTGTCGGGATGTGACGAGAATTTCAACAAATATAACAGAAAATGTATTTGAACAGCACTACCAACTCTACCTTTAAATGACTCATTGAATATCAAAACAGTGGTTGATTCATTTTCTGACACGTGATTCATTCATTAATATACTAATTGTTTCAGCACTATTATCGATACTGATACTGATACTAATGCAATACCTACCGCTCTGCATATTTGCATTTACAGTAAGGTAAGGTTGATAGTAAACAGATGATTCCAATAACCAGGATCAGCTGTCCCATGACAGTTTATCAGTCTGTTAATAAGACAGGAGCTAGAGAAACTCTCCTCTGTGTTCGTTAGATTGGACTAATGGATCCCCCTAAAGACCAGAGACATTCAGTGAATACCGAGCAGAGAGTTGCTTCTGTTGTTGCTGTCACCTGTTGTTCCTGGATGCCATCTCCTCACGGAGCTTCTTGATGTCTTTGCGACATTTCTCAATCTCCACCACCTTCATCCCCTCCACTGCAGACAGACAGACAGACAGAAAGACAGAGAGACAGAGTAATTTATTAAAATCCCACTAAAGTTAACATTTTTCAAACTATTAACCTCTTGTTACCATTTGTAGCTGCAAACATATAAAGTTTCCCGGAGCATCTGTGGGCCATTGAGCTACATTAACAGGGTAAATGGCCTTACATGGCTTTTGGTGAGTGAGGGGTCGGAGCAACATGGTCAGGTCTCTACTGTGGCTCACACTGGCATACAAAAGATTTATTTTTATTTTTGGCGTTCAATGTCCATTCATTTTGTTGGTCAATCAAGCAATCAATCAACAAAACAAGAAGCACACTTATCCTCCCATCCCTGCATATCCTCCACTTCATACGACATTAAAAAAAGTAAAAGATAACAAATAAGTCCGTCCTTTACACTGATGGCTCAAAGAAGTATTTAGAACTCTTTCATAGCAACTGTGAACTGCATTTATTCCAGCAGGTGATCAGGTTGATGAAAGATGACTTCCAGTAGACAGTGAGCCAGTGATTTTGTGTCAGTTTGTGGAGAAAAATATAACTTTGGGTGATGAGCTTCCTGGCCGCCAACATCCCAGCCGGCCATATTCTATGTAGCAACTGTGAGGTGTCATTTACAATGAAAGGCTGGATCCTCAGAAAAATTCAAGTTGCATCTTCCAAAAGGAATGAAGGCTGTTTTGGGGCAGTCCCATATATGTGTATGAAAGTCCTACTGGTGATTGGGGTTATGTGAGGCAAAGTTATACTTTCCATGAACGCGAGTATGCGAGGGTACGTGTGACGTAAATTTCATCATCGGAGGGTGTATAAGCTTGATTTATGGTTGTGTCTAGAAGGTAACCCGCGAGTTGGAGAAACTCTCGCGAGATGGTTAAGGTTAGGCATTGACCCTGAATAGTTAAGGTTAGGTATTGACCTCGAAAAGTTAGGGTTAGAATAGGTCAGCAAGTCTCGCAAGAGTTTTTGCAGATTTCAGATCTACTTGGACGCGGATGGGCGGACAAAATGTTGAACTTTGAGGAGCATTGAGAATGTCCGTTTGCCGCGATGAGAAACCCTCATGGAGTATAGAAGGTCTAAATGTTTCCTCTTCACGTTTCTACGTCAGCTCATGTTCGTGCGGCCGTCCTCGCGGAAAGCATCCTAACCGAAGCTTACGCGTAGGCTCTGTCTGGACGTCCACGTACCGCCAATTTGTTGTGACCTCTTGTCCGCGCGGTTACTATGCTACAACGTGTCCTCCAAACGGACAATACAAACAGAACCACTCCATCCGTGGTGTCTGCAGCTGTCCACAGCTGTCTGTGTTCGTGTCCGATTTGGGAGTCTAACCGAGGCAGTCAGTCACTTGTTGCTGTGCTGCACTTTGAGGGCTTGAAAATGTCAACCTACAGTAGTATGGACTGAAGCCCCAGCAGATTAATGATGGCAACTTTATGCTGAAACCATACTGAGTGCCCCATGAAGTTCATGTAAATAAGTTGAGAGACTGAGAGAAAGCAGCAGGGGGCTGGTGGTGTAGGAGGTGGATACTGAGAGAGGGAAACAGATTCTGCAGCTGCACAACATGAAATCAGTAAAACCCACTCACTGAGCCTGCAGTAGACTATATGAAGTCCACCAGAATTAATATTAATTGCTGTCTGTTGTCTGATTGTATCTGCGGCTGCTATCAGAACTCTTTATGTGACTCTGCATCCTCCATCAATCCACCTCTTTCTGCTGAATCAGAAAAGGTCGCCTCCGACAACACTGCAGCTCCCATTAGAATAGGTGACCATGGCGACCAAAGTCATGAGAGGATGGAGATCTGTGTGGGCGCCATGGTGTTGCCATAGCGACCAGGTATCCAGGCAATTGGCATGCTTGTGTGAAATGGCTGTGCGTCAGATCTGAAACTACTACTACAGTTGAAGCAGTCAGGGAAAGTGGCGACTGAAAGTGGGATCATCAAACTTGGGCAGTTGGTGTCAGCTGACGTCTGTCCTGCAGAGCAGTTCTCCGGACAGTCCCAGTTTAAGATCCCAGCCTAAGTCAAAAGTAGGGATTTGAATTGAACTGGCCACAACCCCAGGAAGTAGAATTTGATGTGAATTTAATGTTGGAAATACATCTTCTAATATAATATGCTAAATTCAGTGCACTTTTAATTGAATTGTTTATTTTTTATGTGAAAACTCATCATAATCTTTTGTTTCATTGGACAATGTTTTTAGAAACATTTCATTCTTTCTTGTTTCCTGTTTACTATTTAATACAAATTCACATTTTTAGTTGAAGTTCTGTGCTCAGCCCACACCTGTTGATCAGTTCACCGCCACATTGCTTCACAAGAAAGCTGCCTACGGTAAAGTGTTGGGGAAATCGCCATGGTGACCAAAGCAAACTCAGGTCATGTTGTCATGGTGACTGAAAGGGTCAGCACATGGGGGGGCTATTATGAAATTGCAGCCGTATCACGTGGCAAAACACATGTAGTCAGAGACAGAAGGAGACGTCGGCCAAAATGGGTGCCAGCTACAGTGTAGCTGTGCGTGGGAAATTATGCACATGTGTAGGTGCCTCTCGCAACACCGTACTACACACCTACAAACACTGAGGTCACACAGGAAACACTAACGGAGTTATGTCACATCACAATCACCAACACACTGATGGGGTCTTCACTGTGTTCATTACTAATTAAAGGGAGACAACACTATGATAATCTGACCATAGTTATTCCTATATCCTGCCGGCCTCTATTAGTCAATTTACGTAGATCCACCCTCAGATCCTCGAGGCTTCAAAACTGCAGTCCACAAACCAATGGGTGATGTCACGGTGACTACGTCCACTTCTTATATACACTATATTCTTAAATATACTGTAATTCTTAAAGTACCGGTACCAATAAAATAGGGTATTACAATGTTTCTAATGGCAGGGTATTGCACCTTTCTAGTATCGGTATACTGTTCAACACTATAGCGTACACTTAAACTGATATTAGGTGTCTAAAATGCGTCTTGCTGCCGTCCCGTCCACAGCAGGACATTTCTTTGCTACCTGCTGGTACTCCTGCCTGTTTCTCCAAACTCCATCTACTGTAGTAATACACTGACTATGGAGAACTAGCTCGTACAACCCCACTGAGAAACACCCAAACTACCCCTTTAAAGGCACACTGTGTAGGATTTGGTGACATCTAGTGGTGTGGTGGCAGATTGCAACCAACTGAGTACCCTTCCGCTCAATCCTCCTTTTCCAGGACCGCAGTAACATGAGCAAACCGAGTGCAAACCATGGTAAGGTCGTTGGCCTCGCTCAGATGCCATCCATACGATAATAACACTACTTTAGGAGCAACAGTAGTCAGAGGGCAATAAACCTACACACACACAGCCAGGACAAACTTCATCTGACTGCTGAAGCCTCATATTTGCTTCAACTGAATATTAGAAAACATTTTTGCATAGAACAAGGACAGTGCACTTGCAAAAGGAAGGGATCACTCGGCATGTGAGTATTGATCTATTAAAGGGAAACCTTTCAACCAGCTAACATAGACATACATCTGAACCTATCTTTTAATACTCCTGAGTGTTTACAGCCATTGTGGGCAGTGTTGTAAAACACTAAAAGGACTGCTCCAACTTACTGTAATATTGGATTTTTATTGATCCAAAATTCAATATTTATCAACTTAGATGTGTTGGATCATTGTGATGAAGTATCTCGAGTTGTCAGGCATTTAATCTGCAGGATTAATCAAAAACAGACATTCCTGTCTGGTTATGTTATCTGCAAAAGGAACCATAACAATGTATTTTATATCAATATTGGGATATAAAATGTCATATACTGAGATAGAGGATTATATTGATGTTTGTAACTTATATATGTTCTGTGTTGTTGTGTGAGGTAAACAAGAGTTAGCATAGCTGTCTGTGTCTGAAATCACTCCCTATTTACACTGTTATGGTTTGTACACAATGGGACAGAAAATGAAATGTCCATGGCATGTGCACTACTTTCTGCTATCAATCCCACAATGAATGCAACGTGCCACATTTTAGAGACGTGAACATGTGAACTTGTATTTGAAGTTATTCTGCTCTGACTCGACACCGACTCGATGGACGACTCACTTATTCAACTTGACCTTTATCTTTAATATAGCCTTACTAGGAAGGATGTAATGATTGCAAAACGGTCACTGATTAAATGTTCCTGTGGGTAATCACTACAGCAGCTGACCTGCTGAGAACACTCTATATTATAAAAACACGATGTTAGGACAGCGCAGCGAGCCTGGCTGTCACAACACCTCTTTTATTGATCGCATTTTATAGCTGGCTTTTATCTTGAGATAATTGACACATCTACCAAGTGCTAAGATGCCATCGGACATGCAGGTGAAAACTACAGGGAGCAGAAAACACTTCCTCTATACAGTTCATGAAACCTGGAGCCTGATAAAGGCCAGCTGAGGAGGACAGGGCATCGGTGCACGACCCCACGGTGGATGTTGTATAAGTGTGAAGATGTCCTTTAAAATGTGGTCAATGTTCAGTAGATGCTAATAGTAACAGCACGAGGTCAACAGCCTCTGGAGGTGGGTTAGCAGACCACATAACCTGCTGCAGCTTCCAGTTATCTAATCACAGACCCATAAACTGTGGAGGAACAGAAGTTCAGACAACATGAAGTGAAGGCATGCTCTTATCTCTATACTAATCAGTCTAGGCACTACTGCACACTGCTTAATACTATTGCCTCTGTGGTTCTAAAGAGCTAATTCAAAGCTAGCTAAAGTGAACTCCATGAACGTAACACTGACAAGCTTACAACTCACTGTACAGACAGAAATTCATCTTTATCTTTCCTCGGTCGTTTAGGCGGGCCAGACTGAAATATCTCAACCACTAGGCCTACTGGCTGGACCTGGATGGATCTTCATTCATGATCCGGTGATCCCCGGACTTCTCCTCTAATACCAGCATGTCCGTTTCCTTTGGTTTATGACCAATTACCTGCACAACTAATGACATTCCCATCAGCCTCAGCTGTACTTTGTGTTTAGTGCTAATGAGCAAATGTTAGTACATGATAGTAATAATGGTAACACAGAGCACAGAGCTGCTAGCATGGCTGAAGACTCTTTGACGTAAAGTCAAAGTGAAGGATCCCCCTTATGCCACAGGTGCAATATATTTATTTTTGTTCAAAACATGTGGAACATGTATGAAGAGTTTCCCTGTGAAATAAAGCACTTGTTCATCACTTCAGCCAGACAGTTTTCTTGTGATTGACTGAGCAACAGGATCACTGGAATGGGAAGTTTCATATAATTATATCAGAGGACTTTGACATGACTTGACTGAAAATCGAGAAGTTAAGAAATGTATATATCTGTCATTTTTTCCTGAGGATGTGAAAGTGATGATGGATCAAACCCATCCATTAATCTTTATAAGGCTTAGGGTAACCCTGAGATTAGAACGTAAAAATATAAATTCAGACTGTAATTAAACTTTTTAAACTATTAAACTTATTTTTTTTGTGAGCATATCAATGTGACAGTAAATGTGACGGTGGGGTGGTGGGAACAGACTTACGCTCCACTCTCTTCTCCAACATGGCGAGACGGTTGGTGACCTCGGTCTTCAGCTCGTTGATCTTGAACGCCCTGAGGACAGATGGCAGCAGATGGGAGGGAGACAAAGAAGGACATATGAGACGGTCTCTATGACAACAATAAACCTTTTTGTATATTCACACTTTTCTGCAGCAGGTGGATATTTACAGCTTACATTTAATATAGTATTAACCGCTCTTTCTATACATCCCTGCACTGCTCTACTGTATCTTTTGTGTATTGAACATATCTGCAAACTCTACAAAGTAAACATGCTGTAATATCCACCAGAAATGCAGCGGTTAGTAGATGAATTCAGCTGAAAATCAACAACAACATTAATCAACTATTCATTTTAGGTCATTTATGAAATAGATATTAAAACATTTGGAGGTTCCAGGATTTCCAATCTATAGGCTACCTCAAACTGAATTCATTTGTTTATTGATGTTCAAGTCCTTTTTATCTTTTAATGATTTTGAAAAGGTATTGCATGCTTTTATCACCACACATCTTGATTAATGTAATGCCCTTCACGTTGGTGTTAGCCAAGACTCTTTGTCTCGCCTGCAGCTTGTTCAGAATGCGGCAGCTCGTCAGCGTGATTGATTTTAAGATTTTATTATTAACATATTAATCATTAAATGGGCAAGCTCCAGCTTATCTCTCAGACCTTTTAAAACCACATCTTTTATCAAGGACACTCAGATCCACTGAGCAGTTACTTCTGACTGTCCCGAGGTCAAAGGTCAAGCTCAGGGGTGACCGAAACTTTTCAGTTGTAGCTCCAAAGCTCTGGAACGCTCTGCCTCCACATGTTGGGCTGTCCCCCACACTGCCTGTTTTTAAATTAGCAAACTCCGATCAAACGGTCAAACTAGGCAGCGCTGATCAAATATGAATCAATATTCTGTTAAAATGAGAAGGTTTGTGAGCAAACTTTGAGGAGAGAAATAGGCATTACAGTAACAGAATAATTCATATTTGATCAGCGCTGCCTAGTGTTGACCGTTTGATCGGAGTTCGCGAGTGATTGACAGCTGCCTCCGTTGAATGAACAGCCAATAGGAACGCTCTCTCTCTGAAATGACCTGTGATTGGCCAAAGTCTCCCGTCACAGGCTGGATTTTTTAAAGCCTGAAAACAGAGCCATGAGGAGGAGCAGAAGTCTAGTTTTCTCTCAGAACACTTGAATTACAATATGCTGAAAGGTTATTATGGAATTTTTGTTTAAGTTTTTACCACAGTGAAAATGTTGTTTTTGAAAGGCTAAACACCAACAAATATTGATTGAAACTGAATATTTCGTTAGATTTTGCTTCTAGGTAGCAAAATAATATATCTTTTTAAATAGTTTTATATCCAGTCCTTTGTATAAATTATCCAGTAAGTGTGTTATTTTAGTTATACATGAGCAAATCAAATTCTGACAACCTCAGAGCAGACAAATCCTGGCACACCCACTGTGATCTTTGGCGCCCCCCTAAGGGGGGCACAGACCCCAGATTGGGAATCCACTGGTTTAAGTTATTACTGTAACAGTGCCATCACTGTAGCTTTAACTACTGAGAAATCATTTTATCAGTCTATATCACTTCATATCATATCTGCCTATTCATACTCCAATGCTGCAGACAGACCACACGATTAGCACCAACAGGCTTATGTCCTGCTGCACCAGTGGACTGCTGTCCTGTCCTGTCCTGTGCACATCTGCTCCTACAGTATGCATCAGTAAAACTGTACCTGTACATGAGGTGTGATTGGAGGATAAAAATGTGAATAAACATGACATGAGAGCTGAAGCAGAGAAGGAGCAGTGAAATCATGTCTGGGATCAGTGGGGAAGATCACTGAAAAGTGCAAAGACAAAGCCGAGAGGCAGATATGAATGAGTTGATTAGAAGAGACAGGAGCACCACAGGACACAGTAACATTCACATGTTGCAGCTGCTGGCTGGAAACCTTGAAACTCTAAGAGGATATAAGTGGAGGCAGTCCTCCTGCCTCTTGGGATTATGAAATACATAAAAAAAAACTGTTGCATAAATCAAAAGGTACATTATGATCAAGCTGTTTTTCTTAGGTCTGTCTTAGGTTTTGGAGATATGAGGTTTTCACCAAAAATGGAATCTAGAAAAAACTCACAAGTATAAGTAACCTGATTAAAAGAGGAGGAAACGTTAGAGACTAATAGAAGCTAAAGAAATGACTTATAGTCATAAAAAATAAAAGTGAGAAAGATTTGCAGCAGCACAGTGAGTGAAGAGTGAAGGTGTAAACACGCTCAGACAGCTGCTTACCTTGAAAACTGCTCTGCTACCTGCGTCAGTACATTCTGAAAGAGCTCCTCTTTATCTGAGGAGAGAGCGAGCGTGGAGCTGTGTTACATATAAACACACCCACCCACATGCACTGTCAACAGACTGTTGGTCCACACACACAGACAGTAGAGGAGTCTGGGGTAAACAGCTTGAATCCACTGAGGCAGAATATCTCATTAGAAATACAATAGAAGAACTAGAAGTACTGTACATACATGCAGGGGTTATGTAAGTCGACCAGGAGAGCGTCAGATGGCCGAAGCAACAGATGGCAAAGCCAGAAAAAGTGAGAAGAGAAAAAGAGAAATAAAATGTGCCCTCTTCCCTCTGCTGCTCTCACCGTCGGATAGGAAGCAGCTGACAGCTTCATGTGTTAACAAGAACACTTGTGATTCCTCGTCCCACACTCACAAACAAAGCCCTGCCATTGGCTAACAGCTCCACTGTGGCGGGCAAAGTTCAACACCGCGGGCCAATAAACTCACAGCGCAGAGAAATCGTTAAAAAAAAAAAACAGAAAGACGGACGAGAAATTGTCGGTCGGTAGTCGTTTGTACGTTGTGTCACTCACATTCCATGTTTCATGCGAGGGTCAGAGGTCAGCACAACCTGTTGTTAAAAAATTCCTCTCTGTGATTAATTAAGCCGGTTCAGCTGGAGCGGATCGTCACTCTCAGACAACACATTCAACATGCTGAATTATTTCACTTTAACAAGCTGCTTCTTTAGTGAGTATTACTGGTTAAAAACAGGATGCTTCATCATCATGTGAGGTGGCTCTGGGATGAAGCCTAGTAGGTTGATGCTGACTAAACTAATCCGAAATTCAGTATTTGAGGATATTTTTGGTAACTTGAGTAGATTATATATTACCATTTTTAACCCAGAATTTAAAGAAACAGAATGAGAATAGTGTGCTTGCTTTATTGAGGTCGTCTGAGGATGCTTTCCCTGCAGGCTTCTATCTCTTTCACACCTTGTGTGTGAGCAGAGATTTTCATCATCTCCATCAGAACCAAACACACTGAATACATTAACATCCATACTGTACACAGCAGTCTCTGGGAAAACAAACTGGGTTACACAGCAGGCCGTCGTTGTGTTTTATTTATTAGAGTTAAAGCCGCTCTGTTGTTGGTGTGCTGTAAAAGAGATTTTCAGGTGTTGTGAGCAGGTCAAACTGCAATGACTGGCATTTTGACATGTGAGCAGAATAAAGACTTCAGAGTTCAGATGGCTGTGACAGCAGAGCAAAAAACATCACATATACTGATGCAGTCTTCTTTTGACAACCATTTCATACAGTGATACTGGCACTGAGCTGTTGAACGTTCAACTATTAGTAAAGCAAACCTGTGCTCTTTCATCATCGTGCTGCTGATGAGCTATGACAGCTGTTCACATCTCTATGTCTCTATATCTTTGCTGTATGTCTCTATATCTTTGCTCTATGTCTCTATATCTTTGCTCTGTGCCTCTATATCTTTGCTCTATGTCTCTATATCTTTGCTCTATGTCTCTATCTTTGCTCTTTTTACATGAGGGGAACGTTTCTGCCAGTCAGCGATTGTGTGTGAAGTGATTCAGGTTGTTGTGAGCAGAGTGAGGAGCAGCGATGAGTGAGTGAAGACGAGAACAGAGTTTTAGGAGGTCAGTGTCCGAGTTCAGCACTACAGCTCTACCACTGATGTGATGTTAAGTCTCCATAAAACCATGTATATGGCTCAGAACTATTGAAGTGAAGTGGTTATGAGATCAGGAGCTTTTTATAGATGTTTTCCTGGGTGAGTGTGTGTGTATGTTGGTGTATGTTGGTGTATGTACGTGTATGTGGTGTGTGTGTGTGTGTGTGTGTGTGTGTGTGTGTGTGTGTGTGTGTGTGGTCCCTGGAACTCACCAGCAAGCCCCCCTCCAGTCATAGGCACCACTCGGTACGGTGACCTTCAACACAACAGGACAGACACACACACACAAACACACACACACACACATTGTTTACAAGGAAGATTACCAACACTCAGATGATGTTTGTCAAATAAAAGGTTTAAGATTTTACCCTAAGATAAGATAGCAAACGTGCACACAGGCGTATAAACACACACACAGACACACGCACACTATTAAAGTGTGTTTGCTGGTCAGTCCACCTTTTAGTTCTGGTTGAAGTGGACAGTTTGGATATCGCTGGGCTGCAGTAGCCTCTCTGAAGATATCTCTGTAAATGTACTCCTCACCATCCACACTTTATACTTGAAAATGAATGCTATTGTGTGGTATGTTTAAGGTCCACACATTACATTGTATAAATTGAACATGGACCCTCAACCCTACATGCAAATAGTTTTCAAACAGATGATAAATTTGATTTTATCAGCATAACAGCCACCTGCTGTGACAACAGATTAGCTGAGCAGCTAAAGGCTTACAATAAAACCCAAAGTGAAACTGACAACATGAGGACATATTTCCTAAATGTTATGATATGTTACTGCATGTTATTATCCCTGCCAGGTGTAAACATGTGTGGAGATCATGCGTTTGAGTGTGTGTATCTGTCTGTCTGTCTGTCCACGGCTAATCTCGCATACTGCTGGATCCATCAGCCTCATATGTTTTGTGCTCTTTTAGGACTGTATGCTCAAGGACCTGATTCACAATGTTTGACATATACAACATATTTTATTAATCAAATATCATCGATGCAAAGTGAAAATATCAATACATATCATCATCTTTAAGATATACAACTTTATGTTTATTCTTCTTATTAAAAAGAATAGCTTGTTGTTCATTTAGATTTCAGGAAGAGCTCAGAAATGTGAGTTGATATAAATGCGACTGATTACAGCGTAAGATATCGTCCCATATCCATCACAGGCTCCTGAATTGAAACCAATCAAAATCATATCCTGGCAAACTTTGTGATATCTGCAAATATTAAATTGTTGTCCAAAGAATCAATATAATATTGTATCGTGATGAAACTTGTGATTTACACCCCTAGTTATGATCCACTAAAGTTAGACATGATACATTATATTATATATTTCTTTCTGTCTTAACACAGTTATTACTTTTTGAGTTACTTATTGTAAATTCTATTATTTATTATATTACATATTGTTTTTTCAATGTATATTTGTAATTATCTTACTTTCCAGTGTGGGTCTAAATTAGTGCCTCTGCTGATCTGCAGGTAAATCAGTAGCTCAAGTTAAGCACATCTTCTTAGTAAAAAAAACAAACAAAACTTAAAAGGTATTTGTAGACATGCATCATTTTCCCAGGACTTCCCCTAGCACATTCTGTATCTTGTGTGGAACATTTAGAAACATGCAGGAGAATAATTAAAAAGTTTCTATTGCTGGTTCCCTGCTCTGTTTTTGACACAGATACAGGTGACACCCTATAGAATAATTAAACAGTCATCCATAAGATGCCAAACACTAGCAGGAAATGAGAAATGAACACGTTGCCAGGGATCCTCTCTGTCTGCAGTTACATGAGCCAAATCTGTTTGAGAAGGAAGTTTGTTGATCGCTGATTCCGAGAAAAACATTTGCATGAGTAGCAATGAAATGGTGGAATAAACTGTCCTGTTGACAGTAGGTAAATAGAAGGAAGCACAATACACAGAATCTAGACCTCCAGCACAGGAGAACTCCTGGAAGAGATGGACCAATCAACTGTTGGCAGTATTAGTGTTTACTGACAAGCTTTCTGCAGAAACTAGTAAATGACACTTTACCCAAGATTGCCACTAGTGGTACATTATGTTCAAAGTCTCAATATTAATGAATGCACAAGGAAGGATTCACAAATGTATTTTGTGATTTATATATAAATGACTCTCTCCACAAAAATATTTTTCAATGCACACAAAAATAGTTATCATTGTATATAAATATAGAAAAATATTCCATATAGAAAAATAAGGTTCACAAATATATTTCTGATGAACACACAAATATTTCTTGTTTCAAATACATGTAATGGAAATCCACAAATATATGTATTTAAAAGTATTTGCAATTTTCATCAGAAACATATTTAGATGTTGTTACATTTATATACAAACTGTTGAACCTGCATTTACAAACTGCAGTCATGTGTGAACTTCACTGCGTTTGTGTGTTTTTTTTTACTCCCCTGACGTGCACAGATCCACAAACAAGAGGTAATTATCTTTAGCCAATCAGATGTCTCCCTCCTTTTCAGCTAATCACATGAGCGAGTCCCCACGAGGGTATGTATAACTTGCGGGAAGATCTGCCTCTGATTGGCCACTGGCTTCTAAAGGCTAACAGTAGGTAGGCTAGCTATGATGCTAACTTGAGCTTCGAACTAGACAGGCCCGGGAGGAGCGCTTTTGTTCCCGCAGTCCGAAGGTAAACTACCTGGTCCGAACAACGGCTTGTTTTTTTCATCATTAAATTCACTTCTGGGAATTTTTGAGGCGATAAATTAACTACATGTATTTAAAACAACAAATATTTGAGTGTGCATCAGAAATATATTTGTGAACCTTATTTTTTATGTGGATTTTTTTACATTTAAATACAACAATAACTGTTCTGTGTGCATTAAAAAACATTTATGTGGAGACTCATTTATATATAAATCACAAAATACATGTGTGAATCCCTCTATGTGCATTCATTAACACTGAGACTGATTTGACATATTTTTACTCGGAGCTGTTATTCTGATTCCAGGCTCCAGGGAGAGTCAGTGTGGCTTCTAATGAAAGCCTGCAGATCACATTTCATGGCAGCTCATTGTACCAATATGCTAACAACTAATGAGGAAGGAGCAGGGGACACTGGGATTTACAGTCAATCAGCAAATGTGTCTTTCAATCAGACAGACAGCTGGTGGACTGAACAAATGTTCTGTCAAACAATCAATTAATCAACAAAGGCATGAGTAGGATGCAGGTTTTCTAATACCTCTCTGTGTTGTGTGGCATGGTGGGGTCGATGGACACCATGGCTCCGGACGAATCTAGCAGGGACAGATTGGTGTTCCTGCATGGAGACAAAAACACACTGGGGGTCACCTGTAGGCTGAGGATGCATATAAATACCATATGTCTCATAAAAGATGGACACATTGATGGGACTCGTGCTTGAACTGCTAATGGGTAGATGGCTGGTATACAAATTTAGGAGAACCGAAAGGTCCAGTTCTGATCTTCAATCAAAGAAAAGCATGCATCCACAGGCGTCTGTGAGCAGAACACTGAATCAGGATGTTGTCCAGGCACAAAGAAGATGACTTTTACCCCCAGGGATCACAAGTAGTAATGTGTCTACTGCAATAAGAAAAACCAATGTTACACTGATGCTGCTTCCATGAGAACTTGTAGATCATGATAAAACAGAGAGCCCATTGGAAGAAAATCGTTTTTTAATTGAATCATTCTTGAGCAGTGAATGATTGATCATTACAAGGAATACTTTGTTGGGGTTTCACTTCCCTGTTTAACAAGACTAAGAGTTGACAGTCATGCTAGCAGCTCTGTGAGACTGTACTAAGGCACAGCTGTGCTTTGAGCCTAATACTAGTGTCAGCATGCTAACATGCTCACAATGGCAACGCTAACATGCATACAAGTCAGCAAATGTAACGTTAATCTGCCACAAAAAATCATCTCAAATGTTGCATAACTATTTGACCAGAACAAGTCATTTTACTAAAAATCAGAGGACTTAAAGCTGCAGTGGGTAGAAACACTCTCTCTCTGAAATGACCTGTGATTGACCAAAGTCTACCGTCACAGGCTAGAACTTCTTCAAAAAGATTTTTTGTTATATTTGTTGAAATTCCATTAAATTCACCCGTCTTCACAACTCATGGTAGTGTAGCTGGTTCTAACTCTTTGACTTTTAATAAAAAATTCTTCTTCATTTAAGGCCATACACTGTAGTTTTATGTGTTACTATAAGTATAATATTGAGATCACTTACATCATGAGTGAGTGTAAAGAGACGAGATGTTAATGCCAGGTCTGAACAGGGCCATAACACTACTCCTCACCTCCTACTTATGGAGCACAGATGATGATGTGAGCTTTCCATGGTACTCAAAGAGGATGACGTGTGGATGATAATCCATCCATAGGCAAAACATGAATAAAATTAAACCAAAAAGTCATTAAAATATTACTGAAATGTATAGCCTAATAGTAAACTTATAATAAAATTATTTATAACAAAGATTTTATATATTTTATAGAAACAATCTGAATTTCCTCATTTGGCCTGAATACGTAGCATCACGTTTCAATAACCATACTCTTTCTCTTCTCTCTTCTCTTTCTCTTAGAGGAATGTGCATAAAAGGTCCCCATCATCCCAAAAGGATGTCTAACCCTCAATCCCAGGAATACCAACAGTCACTATGTGGAAGCTAATGGGGACACACATTAATAAAGATCACATTCCTATTAGTGTTGTACAGTTGTAGAGTGAGCAAACATCACAGCAGCTCATAAATTGTACAGGGTAACTGGATCTATTGTTTATTGTGAAAATGAGTTCACATTTCTGTCATCAGGCATTTCTAAAGCTATAATATCCTGTCATATGGTGTTTCCACATTTCTTTTTCAGTCTGCAATTATACCACTTCACATCCCTGCTTGTTACAGTAATGAAGGATTACCCATATACAGATTATACAACATTATAAATCAGGACTGAACAGGAGTCATGCCCACCTGAACTCTAGAACAAACAGCAGAGGAGTAACTACACTGAAATTATGATTCAGCTAATGGCTACTGTGTGAAGACATAACTCAACATATAGCAGCACTGTAAACAGGTACCATACTGTATTAATCACATGCATTAAATGTCAAGTGAAACAGGAACAGCACTTACATGGGAGCTTATTAACACTATGCTGTCTGCAAACCATAGCTGACGGCATTAACAGAGTGTGTTTGTGTGTGTGTGTGTGTGTGTGTGTGTGTGTTTTACCTTGGCACACTCAGCGCTGTACAGAACAGCTCCTTAATGTCACACGGGCTGCAGAATCTACTGAACACCACCTGAGGGACCACACACACAATCACACATGATAAGAGCATGACCTATAATCTGACGTGCATCTGAAAAAATGAATTTATTAAATCCACATATGAACCTGTTCACAACATAATGGTAAACTTTGAAAAGTAGGGAAAGTAAAATATAACATTTTTAATCATTATTGCATCTCACACATATATATGATACGAAATTGATATTTTTGTTAAGTCAGCTCAGGTTTATTATATTTAAAAGGTATAATATGCAAGAGTCTCCTAAATAAACAAAAATGCATGACTGAAATAATCCCTCTCAATCATCATTTCTGACCCACTAGCAGTGTGTGACGGTGTCTGTTTCTACAGAGACTCTGCAGCCCTCTGCCTGGATTTTCTTTTTTCTTCTTATTTTGCCATGTTCGGGACGTTTCTGGGTTGTGTCTAGAAGGTAACCAGCAAATTGCAAAATCTGATCTGAAATCTGCCTCTCACTGCCAACAATCTATCCTAACCTCAACTATTCGAGGTCAATGCCTAACCTCAACCATCTTGCGAGAGTTTCCCAACTCGTGGGTTACCTTCTAGACATTACCATGTTTCTGGGAGTCACCAAAGAGCCTCTGAGCCAATAACGGTGTGCAGGGTGTGCAGCCCGTTCAGGTCGTGGAATACCGCCGCTCTGTCTGATACCGAGGCACAAGTCCTCCTCTACTCTGTCAGATACAAAGCGCCTGTATTAGACGGATGTGATTGTGAGGTTGTGTGTTCTTATGGTCATGTGCTCCAGACAGTGTCCCTTGCTCCTCTCTCTCTGTCTCTCGGTGTGTCAGTTTGACGGAGAGCAGCGCTGAGCCACAGCGGACAGAAGTCCACCCTTCGGCTGCATTCATTCAAAATCCGGCAACTGGGCACCTTCCCGCAGGGTTGTGCAAAGTTATGGTCGTGTTTATTTGTGCTTTAGAACGTAACTGCCAGGAAACGATTCGAAAATAACGTTTTATTTCTCTGAGTAGCTGCTTTGTTCTCACTAACGCCGCTCCCTCTCTCCATTCACTCTGTAGCTCGCTCGAACATCGCTGCTCTCTCTCTCTCTCTCTCTCTCTCCCTCGCTCGTTGAGCCGAGGAGGAGGAGACAACCTAATGCTGCCTGCATATTATACCTTTAATAACCCGTTTAAAATTATCTATTTATGTCCAAACTTATTTTAGCTTATAATAATAACCTGCTAACATTAGTGTGTTATTGCATACATGTGTTTTGTTGCTGAGCGCACCGAAACAAATTCCTGATCAACTGCAGTTGATGGGGATAAATGATTGAATATTGAATCAATAAGCTGAAACTGACAGAATACAGTCTTGAACATGATTATTTCTCGAGTGGAGGACTGCAGATTTTAATATCACATGCACACATGTCAGTGCAGCATGGAAAGGATTTTCTTCTCCAAAATGTTAAATAACTACAGTTCCGAGTACAGTACCTACTGCTTTAATCCCATGAAATAACTCACTTGTTTATTATTCAGTACATTGCATTGTGGGATTGTTTGCAGAAAGTACTGTATATGCCATGGACACTTACTTTTTTGTTCCATTGTGGGAATTTCTGAGGCACTATATATAGTGCATACATTTCACACTTAGCATTCAGACATTAAATATAGTGCACTAACAGTTTTGTTTTGTGGCGTGCTAACATGGCTCTAGTCTTTAGTCTTGTGTATTATTAAGTGCAACATGTAGGACATTTCTCATCTCTTTCCACACGGCAGAATACTCAACATTTCATTTGGAGCACATTTTAAATCCCCTACTTTCTTCTACTTATGTAGATGTTTACGTAAGGGATAATGTGCAGCATCGCCCTGTCGGGGATTCTTTCACAACAATGACCGGCTCGCTGTACATTATCCCTTACTTATTGTTCTTCTGATGAAACGTCAGCAGACTAACAGTCCTCCGTTCCTCCGATATCATAGTCGTCCTCCCTCCTCTGACTACAATTCTGTGAAAGTGGAGCAATCAACCACTGGGGAGAAACTCCTGAGATTGAACGTGCAGGCTTCCCACGCTCCAGGCTCTTCATCTGATTAAAGACTGTGCACGTTGCAGCACAGCAGCAGTAAATATTTAGCATTTTCCATCCCTTTTCCTCCATAAACAAGGTCAAGCACATCAAGTCATTGAACATGACAAATGATTTGTGTCACTCCGCAGCATACAAAGAGGGATGACCCACATAGATAAAGGAGGTGTTTGCATGTGATGTCGCATCGAGAGATGACATAGGGGGAGACCTGGCAGTGTTAGGAGGGAAGGGCCAACCAAGAGATGGTTGTGGAGGAGGAGAGAGGTCGGAGAGCACTTGAGCGGTCTGGTGGTGGCAGCCTGTCACAGGTGGAAGAGACAGGGACAGGTGGAGGTCAGTGGACTTCAGAAACACCACATCTACAGCTGCTGTTTATTTCTATCTATCTATCTGTATATCTAATATTGCACAATTCCAAGTAATTCAGTCCTTTGCTAATATTTCCTCCTACATGATTTTAATTTGTTTATAGCTACAAAACACCACAACAACTTGAACTTGTACCTGATTTCCTTTATCCATTTCTCATATGCCTTTTATGATGTTTCTATGATGCTTGTGTTTTATGTTATATTATCTGCTGTCATGGTTTGTCTCTTCAGGATAATAATGGTTTAATTCATTCAACAAATCTGTAACTCTGTCTCCTCTAACTTTCACTAAGCATTATGGGTATGAATGCAGTACAGATACTGCTTCTATCAGGTAGCAACATCCTTCCTCTGCTACCCATAAACCCTTCTCTCTGGGTGACTTGTCTCGTCCCAGTTCTCATTTTAAGTTAATGTAGTATTAATTTAACTGCCGATGATTTATTTGTTTTAATTAAATCTACCTAATGCTGCGGTGTAAATACTTAGGTGCATTTGTTTAGTCATCATTTACTGTGCATAAAACAATGCTGAACTTTACTGATACAGAACAGAAAGAAGAGAGATAAATAGCTCATTTTGCCCTCTTTATCAAAGAAAAACAAGGAGGAACCAAAGAGGGAAATAACATGATGACAAGCAAAGACTCAGCTGAATGTAAATGAGTGTGAAGTGTCCTGTGGGATATGATGACAGCAACTCTAATGCTCTATACTCTTTGTTTTTCCTTGTCACACAGCAGCACTTTGATTCATTTGTTTAGTTGAATACTCCTTAGGATGTTTAAAAGCAGAGCATCTATTTTTATTTTCTCTCCACAGTATTAACAGCTGCTGAACAAATTAATGTTCTCGTTTTAAGATGCCGCAACTGATTTCAATAACAAACCCCACTTTATCATAATCGGTCCCCTGCTGCTGGATGATGATCCGGCACCATAAACCAGCCGCATCCACTCTTATGCAAATAAAAAAAGACGCTATATTCAAACCCGATCACGTAAACAGGACATGAGACAACAAAAGAGAAAAACACAGAAAACAATGACTGTTCCTCACGACGTAGCAATATCATACAAGCTGCTGTTCACATAGCCTGTGTATGAAAAGCGGAGCTGAATATGCAACAGATTTATAATTTAAAAACACATTTTTAATATGTGTTCAACTGAAGCTGGAAAACAGGCCCACTGGACCGCCCGCTTACTGTATTGATTTCCTTAGCTTCATCCTTTCATAGCTAGATGAATGCATATAACTTTCAACCTGTTACCCTGACCTGAAACCAATCTAATATTAAAAACTAAATCCAAATCAAAGTGGTCGTGTCTGTTCCACAGCTTGTACAGGGACCCACCATTTATTATCTCCAGCCTAGCAACAGGTGATCCTACCGACAAACAGCTCAATATTATCCATGGTCAATGATACAGAAGATGTGGCTGGTGGTGAGGCATCAAATACTACCACAAACACACTGACCAGAACATTCAGATATTCAACTATACAAAAAAAAAGAGTGTAAATTGAGATTAATGTGTAGCCATCTGATAGCACCAAACACAGTTGTCCATCAAATGTTAATATGTTAATGTTAAGTAAGGGATAATGTACAGCGAGCCGGTCTCTCATCGCCCTGAAGGGGATTCTTTCACAACAATGACCCGCTAGCTGTACATGATCCCGCTTATTACACAGCTACCTACTGAAGAAATCAATATTTTGACACATAAACGGTCCGCCAGAGTCCGACGTCAGAGCTGCGCCCACGGCAACGGTCTGCTATACATAGCAACGGTCTGTTATACATAGCAACTGTCTGTAATACAGAAATTACAGACTTCAGAATGCCGTGATTGACCAATCAGAATCGAGTCTTCAACACAGCCGTGTAATAATAGGGGATATATCATGAAAAATCATGCTTGTGCACATCCATTTGGGTATCTGGAGTGCCTACATGAGAACAATAATATGTTTTTTGCAAACTACAGCATGTGAACATGTTCTGGGAGAAACACAAAATACAAGTATGAACCTGACAATGAGCATTATTTCCCCTTAAATACCCTAAAATAGGGATTTTAATCTCTATTCCATTTCTTTTCTCAAGACAGAACAAACTTAACATGTTCCTGATGTTTGAACCACATTAAGCTGTATTAACCCTTTAAACTAGAGCAAATCCTCCCACCACCCTGTTGCATATTGAAAATGTCTGCATGAGGAAACGACATGGTTTTGTGCGGCACACACACACACACACACACACTCTGTGTGAACTCCATAAAGAAGACACGACGCAATAAATGCAAAGTGCCGGTGAGGCATAAAGCTCATTATATGGCCTTTTATGAGCTGCTGTTCCTCCTCCATTGGTTTGTCAATGTAAACAGAGCTCTGGCTGCATTCTCAGTCTGGAGATGGACTTCAGCAGAGCAATAATGGGACAAATCAACTGAAATGTACACTGCCCTTGACTGTCTATGAGGAATAACGACTGGCCAACAGTGCATGGAGTGTGTTTTAGATATGTGTGTGTGCTGACTGTAGTATTTCTCATTGAAAGTGAGGATGTAATGATGTTTCCTATTAGGGCAGTGATTCATGTTTTTAATCTTCCTGTGGCAGCCATGCTTAAAATCGCAATAAATCTGGATGTTCTGGTGGGATTCTGGTTCTTGTGGTTGCGGCTGACAGTGGTTTAGGTTTTCATAGTAACTCTGTGACTCTGAGCAGGATAAACATGTTCAGAAAATGGAGGGATGGATAAATGAAAGGATGAATGAAGTCAGTTGAAAGGCCTCCAATGGTGAGAACTTGGAGGAGGGAAAGACGTTTTAGTTTATATTTTCTTTCTTCATCTAACACGGGACAAAACTCTTGATTTAGTTCATATCCATAGTCACATAATACTGCTGTCAGTTCACCAGGACTCTAAACTACAGGCTGTGGTCATCAGTAGCATGTTGTTTCTGTGATGTTTTTTATGTAAAGCAACAGACTGTAACACTGTGCCAAACACTTCCCCTCAGGGACAATGAAGTCTACTCTACTCGCCTCCAGTGACACACACGGGTAGTTTGCATACATTTGATTTCACTGCAGCTGAATTGTGGCAGCATTTCTGTCTTAGTATACCATTAACATCCATTTATACTATTAATATCCACCACCAGAGAGAAAACAAGAGCTGTAAGTTAGTGACCTGAAAGCTCCAGTCTGGGATTCTCATGATGAATAATAGCTGAGTGTATTCAGAGGTCAGAGGTCAGAGCCTGAATTACTCTTCAACCTCACAGATCTGCAGTCTTCTTCACAACAACAAACCTGCAACATTATTCTGCCTGTATGAACTCTAACTAATCCACAATAATTCACACACACACTCTGCAATCTGTTTCTCTCTGCAGCTAACACACACACACACACACAGAGAGAGAGAAGATGATAACAGTTAGGTTAAATTGAACGGCGATGATTCATGCACATCATCATAACTATGGTCTCTCCACTTATGCACACTATTTTTAGCCAATAACGTGCTCAGCATGATTATATCCACTGTGATAAACACACATGACATTTAGAATAAAGGCGGTACCAGCGTTTGTGTATAATTTACTCAACTTACTGTAAATTATACACAGAACACAACAATAAATGCAGAGCTGATGCTCCCTGTGATGATCACATCTCCGTATGACAGGGGACAAGGACACAGTTCTCATAGGAATAGTCCATAAATAATAACAAACTACTGCTAACAAAATAAAACATCCTATAAAATCCATCCACTGTGCACACTGAATTTATAGCAACTTGATGATGTTTAATGACATTTATTTAAGACATCTCAGCAACATTTCTATACTCCGTGGTACTCAACATTACACTATAAGTGACATCAGACTACTTTAGCTTCATCTGTGCAGATATGACTGTAGAGATTTACAGTGTGTTAGTTACATCCCAATATTTATGTATCTGTTATTAGGGTGAAATATTACTGAGAGGCCTATACTCATGATACTTCACAGTGGCGTTATCAGGCTTTTTTACCTCTTGTGTAGTATTATGAAACTCCACCATGGGTAATATTAAATGTTGCCTATCAATTAATAATCAATTCTAAAAAATGTATAACACCATAAATAATGAATAGAAAATATAATCATATTGAAATAGTAATGCTGATATTGATCAACCCCCCACAGCTTCTTATTTATTTAATTTGGGATTAAATATTAAATATTTAATTTTAGATTAAATATTCTTGGGAATATATAAATAATATACACCCTAATAATATACACCCTAATAATTTTTATTTTGTTAGCAGTAGTTTGTTAATATTTATTTATAATTTATCGGGCTTTTTCTCTGAGGGTGGTACTTTTGGGTTGTGTTGTAGGTTATCCAGATGTTTTGTTTAAATGCTTTATAATTAATATAATATAATAATCATATAGTCTCCATACAGCAGCCTATATAGTCTGTGTGTCCTACCTTCTGGATCCTGCCGTCCACCTCCAGGTAAATGACCCGGTAGGAGGAAGAAGCGGAGCCCATGGTCCCCTCTCCTCTCCCCGGCGGCGGTGTGTCGCTGTGCTGTCCCTGCTCCGGGCTCCGTGTCTGCACTCCGGTCCTCAAACCGCCGTTAAACAAACCGAGGCTGGTCAAAGTGGAGTCAGCGGTCCGACGACATCCCACCTGTCTCTCTCTCTCTCTCTCTGTCTGTCTCTCTGCCTGTCTCTCTCTGTCTGTCTCTGTCTAACTCACCGTTACTAACTCCCGGTTTTGTCCTCTTTAACTCTTCCTCCCGGTCCGGTCCGGTCCGGTCCGGTGTGTCTCCCTCTGTCACTTCGCGCTCCTCCGCTTGTCTTAAAGCCTGTCCACGCGCGTCCCCGCCTCCCTCATTCACTACAGATCTCCTGGGTCTGTGCGCGCTAACCTACAGGCACGCTCTCTCTCACACGCGCATGCACGCACACGCACGCGCAGCCACTCACACACACACACACACACACACACACACATACTAATCCGTCTTTGTGTGCGTGTATATGTGTGTGGGGAGAACGGTTGTAACATCTCCACCAATCAGAGAAAAGATAGAGTGACGTCACTCAGCCCCCTGGTGCTGGGTTTCCTGGCTTGGTTGCACACCAACAACTGACTCAGCCACATATATGTTCATTATGTTCATTATGTTCATGTGTGTCCCCTTCTTCCATCAGAGTAACTTAAAGCTGCAGTAGGCAGTATATTTTTGGCATCATTGGGCAAAATTCCATAATAACCTTTCAGCATATTGCAGGGGTCAGCAACCTGCGGCTCCGGAGCCACATGCGGCTCTTCAGCTCCTCTCCAGTGGCTCCCTGTAGATTTTTAAAAATGGAAATGAATAACTGTTTATTATTTACATTTTCATTTTTATTTATCATAGTTGTAGGTCTATGGTACAACAGTACGACTGGGTATTAGGGCCAATTGAGGAAAAAAACAATAAATCGGAGATTTTGAGAATAAAGTCATAATATTACGAGAATAAAAGTCAAAAGTTCATTAGAAAAAGAGTTGTAATATTATGAGAATAAAGTCATAAATTGAAGAGAAAAAAGTCGTAGTATTATGAGAATAAAGTCAATATTATAAAGTTGTAATTTTACGAGTTATTTTCTTTTTTCTCGTAAAGTTATGACTTTATTCTCGTAATATTACAATTTTGTTTTGATTTAAAAAATCTAGCCTGTGACGAGAGACTTTGGCCAATCACAGGTCATTTCAGAGAGAGAGCATTCCTATTGGCTGTTCATTCAACGGAGGCAGCTGTCAATCACTCACCAACTCCGGTCAAACAGTCAAACTAGGCAGCGCTGATCAAATATGAATTAATACTCTGTTACTGCAATGCCTATTTCTCTCCTCAGCTGTGTTCAGAAACATCTTGTAGTGTACTGTTTAGATGTAAAATTAGAAAGTTTGCTCCGGCTGGTGGGCGGTGCTTGGTATTTCCTCAACTAATCTCAACATGGCTGCCGGGTCACAAACTTTCTTTTTTTTTAATTTATATTTGCTCCATTTCTACCCACTGCAGCTTTAAGGAAGGATAACGTCGGGGCCAGTATATGGACAGAAGGAACAATCACAATGACCCAAAACTCATTCAATGTACCGTCATGTAAGTATTGATTGAAGACGGACTTGAAAAAATCTGAATGTCTCTGATGAGACTGATATCAATCTTCTCATCTAACTCTCGGTGTGTATTTCCTAATTTATGAACTGTTCCTTTTAACCAAACTCCACAGCAACATTTGTGGAAGTTGATTGTGGATTTAGTGGCATTTAGTGGAGTCCTAGCTAGCTCAAATCAGGGCTCACTATACCTGCAAACTACATGTATGAGTGTGTGGGTGTGTGTGTGTGTGTGATCTCTTGTCTGCCTGTGTCACTGAGTGGGTTTCTGTCTGTCAGCAGCTTACCATTTCAGATGACACCTGCCACCTCCAGCTGAGTCTTAAGGCTCCTCCATGCCATGAATTAGACAGATTTAGCCAACCTGCACTAGTACGCTGCAAAAAAGAGCCATCAAAAACACCACCCCGGAACAGTTCAGTGAAGAAAACAATTGATTTATTTTTGCTTTGGGAGTGAACCACCTCCAAACCAAGTTCATTTCCAAAGAAGCAAAGAAACATTATAGAAAACCAACTGGCCAGAAAAAAGACACACAACAAACAAGGCACACAATGATTCAAGTGCTCGGCCTACCACTGACACATACAGTAAGAAATATACACAACAACGAAGGCATTATGTCTCAATGAATCATCATGAAGTTTAAAATATAAATATATAGAACATTACCAGGTGTTTGTATTTTGTGGATTTTACTCTATTACAGTTTGCAGACAGTAAATTAACAGAATTTAATTATAAATGTTAAACAAATCTGGAACAAAAATCACTAACAATCTTCGTTTTCAGATTTTAAATGCTTACCAGATCAGATATTGGATGATAAGATTCACTTTGACAAGCTCTTAAACAATAACATATCAACATTGCACTGCAAATTATATCCATATGAGCTTTTACAAGTAAGTCATCTAATTTGACAAAAACAATTACATTCAAAATATCTTAGTTCCCCACCCACAGAAAACATACATCATTATCTGCAGGTTTTTATATAAAAATACAACTTTGGTGCCTTCATTACATAACAAGTTCAGAAAAAAAAAACAGAAACCACAAAACCGACAGGAATAACTTAAATGACTTAAATAAGGAGTCTATTATTTAAATTACAACATGATCCTCACAATCTCTTTGGTACAGTAAGGCAAAGGTGACACTGAAACAGCAACTTCCACACAGTTAGAGGAGAGTTGTAGTGGTCTTGGTTTTGTGCGCCGTCACCCAGAACTGAGCTGGTCCAGTGCCGCTCCCCCCCTGGGAGAGTTCAGCATTAAAAGCACCAGCTCAATAGTGTGAACATAGGAAACTACTAGTGTTCCCATCAAGGTTAAAGGGTCAGTTAGTCACACTTCCCTCTAGTGGGATCTATCCGTAAACAGTTTTGCTTGTATTTGTCCAGGTGGAGATTTCTGCCTCCACACCGATCAATTCAATAGAAAATTTGACATTTTGTTTTTAATTTAAATTCACCCCCATTTTACTGGGCTGAACCTAGACAAATAAAACCAAAATGATCTGACATGACAGATACAACTACAGGTAAGAGAGAGTAACTGATCCTCTAAAAAGGCAAACAAACACAGTTCTATGTACATTCAGTGTTACTCACCCAAATGCATTGTTGTATCCTGGAGCTGAATGCATTTACTTCCTCATTAAACGTCTGCAAAGCTGCTTTTTGTATTATTTAGTATTTTGAATCATGCATTGTTTACATCCATGTCCACTAGCTGGCTAGTGTGCGTCCTCGTACGAGACCCCTTGATAAAAAGTGCTCCACGGCGTTACTAGAGATCAGGAAGTCCACAGGGTACCGGCTTTAAGGGCCATGTTAGGCTCCATGTGTGAAAGGGGCTACAGAAAATTCATATGTTTTTACTGTTTTGGGAAAACAAATTCTGACACACAATATCTGACAAGTGCATATTTCACAGATATTATATCACTGAATAATACCAGGAACTAATCAGAGTCCAGGGATTCAGGTTCCCATTTAGTGTACAGCGGCTAACTACAGGAACGTAGTCGAGCTCCGCAGCTACCAGCTAACAATAGTTGTTTCACAACTTGATGGATCCCATCTAGCCCGACCCACAGACTGAACTGGCAGTTTGAGAGTAGCTTATTTTTTCCTAATCAATCATCAGTAAGCGTTTTATCGGTCCATCTTAAGTCACTGCGGTTGCTAGAAGTAAGCATTTTAAACAATAATCAAAGAAATGTATTGATTTAAGAATGAAGAGGTTTTTTTTTTCTGTAAGTCGACTTACAAACACCTGCACACATCATGCTTTTGTGGCAATTTTGGCTGTTCCCATTTTTTTGGGTCTGGCAAAGGAACCCGATTCTGACGAGCCCCTTCTGAAATCCTCCTGAAAGCTTGATTGGCTCTGCTGGTTTGTTTTCAAGCCGCCAACATGATTCAAAGGTCTAAAAGCAGATTAGATGCCACCATGGTCCACCTGGAAGGCTGGGTTTAGGTAAAAAAATAAAAAAATGGTCCCTTGGGTATAATTTCAGATGGTTAGATTAGATAAACCTGACTGTCAGGGTTAGATCAGGTCTTATAAGGAGAAGAACAGGAGGATAACTACAGTAGGATCAATGAGGACACAGTCATGGAAGTTGCTGTTTCAACACGTTAAAGTAAGGCTAGTTTCATATATCTGCCGGTCCTTTGAGTAGATACAGTAGAGCAGGTAGTGTGTTCAAGCTCACATTGGCTGCCATAGGAAATAGTTCAATAGAGGAAGAGGAGAGAAAGAGACGAGGACGCTGAGTGTGCAGATGAATCCTCCAGACCAGCCAGAACTTCAGCTTCAGCTCTTCCTCAGGGACGCAAGTACAGTCCTGTTTACAGCGGACTACTGTAGCTGGCATAGCACTGTGTGTGCACACACATACACACTTTATAAACATGTGCCTGTGTGTGTGTGTTTGTGGTAAGTGTCTCATGTCCAGGACAGTCCAGTTATTGTCAGAGCCACATAGTCCATTTCAGGCTTAGACAAGTGGTTTCAATGCACTGTGTGTGTGTGTGTGTGTGTGTGTGTGTGTGTGTGTGTGTGTGTGTGTGTGTGTGTGCGTGTGTGTGTGCGTGTGCGTGTGCGTGTGTGTGTGTGTGTGTGTGTGTGTGTGCGCGTGCATGCTCCTACGTGGAGGCAGTGCAGTCAAAGTGCTCAGTGCTCCTTCAACCTGCGGGAGAGACAAACATTAACACCATATTGATAAGTTGGGTGTCATTAAGTTTTATAGTCTGGAACAATAAGCTCTATGAAAACTGAACCTGTTGTCCATGAAGGAACATTGTTCTTTATTTCTTCTTTACCTTTTTGCTAAGTACATTAATCAAACTATTAATTAATATCACATTTTGTGTTCTGGCTTCACATTGGTTCATCTGATGAGGCCTGAAGGTCCTAAAAGATCCCGACAGTGTGAATAAACCCCTGGCTGAATATCATCCTATAATATACATGTATAATATATCTAATCTAATATATATAATATATATATATATATAATATAATATAATATAATATATAATCCTGAAGCCTTATAGCCTTCTTCATTTTCTGTTCAGGGATTCTTTTAGTGGCGCCTTGTTCTCTGAAGTATATAATAATATACTGTATATAATACAATATAATAATAGTGATTAAATCTATTTTCATGCATAGGGAACTCTGTGTTTCTGTTCAGTATTGAGATCTGCCTTTACTAAATGTAGGAATGTTTCTAGTTCATACATTTTATTTAAGCGTTCTTTATTCATTTTAAATGAATCAGGAATGATCTTGTTCAAAAATAAACCTGGCATCCTCCACTGATGAGTTATTGATCTCAATAAAGTCATGGAATTGAAATTGTTCACAAAAATCAATATCCTGTAATAAAGATGGATTGAATTTGAATTGGCATATACGGTGGTGGTCAGATACCACCACGTAATGTATTCTGCGAAAATAAACGGTGGATGAACTGGTACTAGTTTAGTGTTCAATGTACTATATACTACTATACTATACTATACAATACTATACTATATACTGTATGTGTTCAGAGTTATAGCTGCTTTTGAATAGAACTGGAGAAAAATATTTTGACACCATAGCCCAACATTTGAATATAAAATCAAAGACTTACTCTACAGCAGAGATGGGACGGGGTTTAGTTGAGGTCAGCTCCTTTGACACGAGCCGTAGCAAAAGCTGCACAAAGTCAAACATTAGTTCATGTTTGTATTTTAATACAGCTTTTAATTTCTTAACCATTCAAAACATATTCCTACTGTGTTGTGCTGGTATCAAAACTTGCATCTAAAGCTGCATTAATACATTTTTTTTTGCCGTCTTGGGGGCAGCAGAACATCTGCTATATTATCACCATTACAATATCAACATTCATGGAGATGCTGGAGTTGTGTTTGTGTCCACCTAATGAATGTAAGTCTCTCTACCAACTCCTGAGAAAGATATCAGTGTCTTTAGCTGCTAAATGCTCCACTCCGTTCACCAGCTCGGTGTGCTGTTGGGTGCCGGGCAGGCAGTGTGTGCAGTGACTTTATCAGAAAACATCTGTCTGCTGCTGGAAACAAGCTTGATGACAAAAACATTCGAGCTGCAGCTGCAGAGTTGGTGATAATTCTCTGTGGGTTCAACACCACGAGTGATCCAACGTCAATATAGGAGCAATTGTTTAGTACAGCTGTGAGGACAACTCTATGAAACTCATTTACAACAGTTACTATCATTGCTGATGATACTTGTGTTGTTTAAGGTTTTTTAAAGCACTCACCAACAGAGCGAAGAAGTCAGCAGTCATGAGCATGTAGAAGACCCGATCCCAGCCGCCTGAAGACAGCAGCCCGGCCAGCAGGGGGCCCACTGCTGCACCTGATACCACAAACATCAGCATGGTCATCATCTCAACTCTTAATGACAAATATAAAGCAGTCTGGGACAGGTTGAATACACTGAATACAGAAAGAACGGAAGACATACCACCATGAACACCACTAAGCAGATCATTAAAATATAACATTGGTAATATTTCATATCTAAAGCAGCAGTGGGTAGAAATGGAGCAAATATGATTAAAAAAAAGTTATTTTTATAAAACGGTCACTATATCCTGACAGTAGTGTATGAGACAGATAATCTGAAAGAAATCATGTGCCTCTGTGTCCTCTCAGAACATTTGAATTACAATATGCTGAAAGGTTATTATGGAATTTTTCGCCCAATGATGCCAAAAACGTTCTGCCTACTGAAGCTTTAATTCCCAAATTCCTCTGTGCCGTAGAGCTCCACTGTTGTCATTGAAAATAGTCCTCAACAAATGCGGCATTTCTTCCTGTTTGAGTAAAGTTTGCTTAAAACTACAGGGACCAGGAGGAAATGACTGAGCCTTTTTATAAAGAAGAATCAATAGGCCTGGGTCCGAGTGCTACAGACAGGGTCGGGAAGCTGAAAAGTATTGAGAGAAGGATTGTCCTTTGGCAGGTTTGCATGATAGAAGGTCATATGGTGTTTCTGTATTTTTTCATAACTAAAATTGTTATTGCTGGGTTATTTCAGTGACACTGACCTACAGATCCTGTCCCATCGATGATGGCAGTGACAGTAGACAATGCTCTGGCGTTGCCTTTCAGGCTCTTGTGGGTCCCCTGGGGTCAAAGGTCAAAAGAGAGAGGTAAAGAGAAGAGGGGGGGTCTGTGCAGATTGAGTTTATAATCATGTGTGAATTCAGTAAACTGGGATTAGAGTTAAACACGCTTACCAAATCAGCAGACACTGCAGTTGTGATGAGGGAGTATGGTCCATTGACTAGGCATCCACACACCAACAGCATGCCTGAAAAACACAGACTGGGTAAATTTCTACAGCCACCCACATCCACTCTACTCCCGTGTACTTCCCCTCCTGCTGAAAATGTACGTGGCATTTTGATCAAGTTTTCTATTACTTCAGTTTGGAGCGAACCCTGTAGGTAGTACATCTAATTACACCATATCAGAGCTGCGCGGCTGCAGCACCTCATCCTCTGCTGTATCCCTCTGACATTTACAGATTCCCTTCAGCATATTGTTAGAATAATGAGCCACAGCTGTGACCGTCATGAGCTCAGCGTGAAAATGAATTAAGAGTCATCAATCGAGCCACAGCGTCTGCACCGAATGAGCCACTGATGATCATTAAGGCCCACCTAATCAACCACGATGAGCTGCTCTGATACATTTAGCCAGGTCATGTGACCTCATTTATCTGGATACATGATTAGCAGCTGGACACACACAGAGAGATATTTTGCTCAAGTGCCGCTGCTCTGCACTGCCCCTCATACGGCGGTTACAGCTGATGAAGCTGTCCTGATCAACCCACAGCACCATTGCGGGAGCGTAGCGCCCACCCTCCGGTTCCCCCCTCGGGTAAACACTGTTAGCTCTGTTTTCACTGTTAGCACCATTAGCTATGAGCTGCCGCCGAAGCTGTCTCCATGTTGAGAGCCGTGCGGAGGCCATAGAAATGCTCCCAATCTCGCATTTAGCACCTTTAAGCCTCAATTTAATTTAAAAAGGTGAGTTGTATAACAATTCACCCTTCGTACATATATCATGAACGGGGAAATAAGCTATAGAGACCCAAACCGTTTTTTGTACCAGGCTGTAAACATGTTTATTTCTGCTGTAAAGCTGGGCATTGTAACGTGGGGGTCTATGGGGATTGAGTCCCTTTTGGAGCCTCCAGTGGCTATTTGATGAACTGCAGTTTTTGGCACTTCCACTTTTGGCTTCATTTCTCACCCGGAGGTTGCTGCTTGGACGTAACCCGCCTCACACAACGCTCTACAGGATAAGTGGGTAGTGATGATCGATGGATGGATGGATGACACTTTGCAGTGTATAAAACTTAATCAAACTATATAAACCAGTTATTGTCAAATTTTCCAGTTGAAGTAGGCTCCAATGTCACGTCTTAATTCATTACTGGGTCTTTCGCTCCTCTTAACACTATATGCAAGTTTCCTGTAATAACAAGATACCAACTTATGATGTTATGAGGAGAAATATTTGTTTTAATGAGATACGTTAATTTTGTGAAATAATGAGAAGGCTTTGTGATATAACAAGATAAAGTGATATGTTGTTATAACACAAAACCTTTTTACCTATACTTCATAAAATGAACTTTAAATGTTTGTTTACCCAACCCATTTAGTGTACAAAATGTCAAAAACATCACAATGTTTTGTCTGATCAATGGAACCAAACACCCAACGCTACTCATTAGACGATGACATAACGTGAAGATTAGTCTGGTTTTCTTTATATTTAACAAACTGGAACCAGAAAATATTTGGTAGTTTTCATAAATCAACAATTCTTCTCAAAAATACCGCTGAATAATTTTGGGTCCATCAACTAAAGAATGAATCATGTAATCACTCAGCACTAGCTCTGAGTGGGATGAGGAGTGAGAGCTGGCTCTTACCGATGGTTGGCCCCAAACCGAACTCGCTGATCATGGAGAAGCCGTACAGCTGCAGGAAACACAGAGAAAGCACGATGGTCAAAACACTCACATCTGCAGTCACTATTCATAATTCACATGATTCACTAAATTAGCAGCAACCTGATGTTACATTCAGCTCAAGTGAAAAGAGGATAGCTGAGTCTACCACTGTGCTGTAGCTTCTTGGAGTTATCAGAAACTGCAAAAAAAATGACATTTAATACTGCATATCTTTTTCATGAATATAAAGTAAACAAAATTGTAATGAGTAATCTGTCTAATGCTCCCCTGCTAAAAAAAAAACACATGTGGTTTCAGTGAAATATGTTAGCTTTAAGTGCTACACAGCAGGGGGACAGGATGCAGACAGAGGCCTGGTCAGCAGTGCAGGCTCCTGTTTAAAGTTGATCTATTTATCAGTCACTTATATGCTTGGGTGGTGTCTGTCTAGCATGCTACTTGCCACAGAATAGACTCCCTTCCGGTCTGAACTTCCTAATCTAACACTGTTAGAAGTCACTAAGCTCGATGTTTGTGGATGGGTGTAGCAGCAGCGCAGTGGGAACCTACTGTAGGAGCAGCCAGCAGCAACATGACGGCACACGTGGTGGCTCTCTTCCCCAGTTTATCAGAGATCACTCCTGCCAAGATCCCCCCTGTGGATGCATGTACACGCACACAAACACACATAATAGAGAGAGGCAATGAGCCAGGAAAATAGCATATAACATATTTCATATTAACCATGATGCACAAAACTAAGTTAATACTGACAGTAAGTGAATGTGGGAAGAAAAACCACACACATCACACACTCTGTCTCTCTCAAGATGAGAGGAAAATGTGAACAAAAGCACCTACCCACTATTCCTCCCACATCAAACAGGGTGGAGAGATCTCCAGCCTTCTTGGCATCGAGGTGAGCTGAGACACACACACAACGTAAGGTAAGGTTAAACAAAGAGAGAGAGAGAAATGTGTGTCATGTTCCGCCTTCTAAAATCACTGTAATAAACGTATTCCTCACTTAGTTTCTCTTTACACAAAGAAAAGAAAATCTGTTTAACAAATTACGAAACACTGTTGTTGAGGAGATTCTTCTCAGATTAAAACTATTGTTCCCGGTGCAACCGAGACAAAAGGAGGTTAAAAACCCTTCGTACAAACACAGTAATAATCGACCAGCACTCTCTTCCTGTAGTTTCAATGTTCATCCGTACCAGCTGCTTTACATACAGCATGTGAGCAAACAGTATTTACTCCAGAACACACAAACGCCAACTCTGTTTCTACGTAAAACATTTAACCAGTGATGTTGGTCAATAATTTACACTTATTTTTAAACAGGAAGATGACTGTGAGATGCTTCCAAGTTAATGCACTTAACTTAAAGGAACACTGTGTAGCATTTGGGGGGATCTGCTATTGGCAGAAATGGAATATAATATTCATCATTATGTTTTGTTTAGAGTATAATCACCTGTATAAAATAAGAGTTGTGTTCTTGTTACTTTAGAATGAGCCCTTCATATCTACATAAGGAGCGGGTCCTCTTCACAGAGTCCTCCATGTTGCTCCACCATGTAGCCCACAACGGACAAACCAAGGAGGGGATCTCCAAGTTTCCAAAGATACCAAAATAAGTCCCAGTGAGTTTTGGGGCAATGTGTAGAACACCATGCATATAACATCTGGAAGTCATCTGGTGTACCTCTAAAAATATGGTATCCTGGGCTTAAATATTTCCTTAATCTTTAACATCATATCGTGTCAGTTAAGACTTGACTTGAACAAGCAGGTAGAGAACACAACAGTATACTATCATATAGTGTTGAAAATCAAGGGTTCAATGAAATAATCATTTTTTGACATTATTTTGTTTAGGTTCGTTAGTGAGAATTCTGTGGCAAAATGAAGAACAATGATGGTTGTAGTTGTGTTTGGTCCTCACCTGCTTTGGTCATGTAGAGCGGCAGCCAGAACAGGAAGGTGTAGCTGACCAGCTTGGCAAACAGCAGACACAGAGAGAACTCGATCACTCCCTGCAGAGACAGAGACAGAGGAGGTTTTCTGGGACTGAATGATACCTGTCTGACTCAACTGCCCTGATGCGATAAATCCTTCCTACAATAATGACCTATTGAACTGATGAACCCAGTCTGGTACAGAGACACAAGCATCTGTCAAACTACTTCACCACAAGGCATTTTAGAGATTATCTAGTCATAGGGTCTTATTTAAACGATCTATAGCGCACGGTCTAAAGTGCATGGCGAAAGTGCATTTAGGGCGTGTCCAACTCCACTTTTGCTAGTTAAGCGGCGCATTATCTGGGCGCAAAGTGAGGCGCAAGGGGTCTAAGGGGTTCTATTTAGTCTCTTAATTAATCTTAGGTGTGTTTTGGGCGTTTCTTTAATCAAACCAATCAGAGTGTCATCTCCCATTCCCTTTAAAAGTCAGGTGGGCCTGCACATCAGCACATTGCTATTTAAAAGGCAGATTCAGCAGATTCAGCAGGAGAAGCTAGTGTTTTTCTGCAATATAGGCTATAGTTCACAACTAACATGTTGCAGTAATTAAAAGGTGATATTATGTTAATGATGAGTTCACTTGTTCAACTTGTTTCCGCTGCCACTAAGTGGCCAAAAAAAAATCTGTTATTGAAAGATTAAAGTACCGCTGTGACTCTGATGTCCACAGATTAGATCTCATTTACTGACTTTGTGATGCTCAGTGGGATCAGCAGGGTGACTCTACACTAGCTAAACAATCCCATGGTTGTAAGTAGATAAGCAGATGTGTGTGTGTGTGTGTGTGTGTGTGTGTGTGTGTGTGTGTGTGTGTGAGTGACTGACTGGTATGCGTAGAGCTCCCATGAAGCTGATGGCGGACGGCTCCGATTCCCTCTTCACCACCACGACCGGCTGCGTGGGGACACACACACTGTCTCTGGGCAACAACAGCTCTGTGTCGTAACTCTAGAGGACAGGAGGGACAATGATCAGTAACCCAGTTACAGACAATCATTCCCAGCACCTTCAGGTGGCTTTTTATATGTTTCAGTGATTTTCAACCCAGAAAGAGGAACAAGAACATTTGAATGGTGACCTCTGACACATTGTGTGACAATAAACAAGAGAGAGAGGAACAGAGATAACTCAGTCAAACTGTGATTTGAAGAGTAATCAAAGACATCTTTATCCAGTTGAGTAACCAGTGTTATTCTGTTATTGATACTATCAATGCCAGCATTAATCTCGGGCTGTTAACTCATTTGGTGTGACAGATGGGCAGGGTTCACCATATAGACCAATGCATTAAGTGACTTAAAGATTAACTGCAGTGAGAAGAACAATTGCATACCCAACCCAGCTATCATTTCATAAAGGTTCAAGAAACACTGAGGCTGAATCCAAATGTCCCGACTCCCCTGCACTTGCAGACTCGTGGACTTGACTGTGTAAATCCATATATATAATATTCATCAAGTCTGCAGGGGAACATAAGCACTCCTCCTGCAGCCTACTGAGAGTCCACAACATGTGTTACTGATGTGCCACAAAGACTCAGTGCACAAGTCCAGAGGACAGACGTTTGGATTCAGCCTACCAACGATTTTTCAGTGTTCATCCAGCATCCCGCGAAATCTGACAAGAGTGACTGTTGCTGAAGCAACCACGAAACACCTGGAAGCACTGAAGGAACTGACCTTCCAGTTTTGAACATTATCCTCATAATAGTAGTAGTCCTGAAGGGATCACAATGACATACATTAAAATACAACTTACTACAGTCCATCCTTTGATACTGGGTTAAATGTCATTGATTTAAACAGTTACCAGTTCATCAGGTACACCTGCTCAATCTAAAGCACCTCATTACTGGACTATTAGTTTTCAGTTGTATCTAATGTAGAATGTTTTATTAAGAAGTCTTCAGGTTGTAGCACTGTACCGAATGTCTTTTTTTTACATGCAAAGCTTCTATTGAGGTTTTCGAATGAAGCTTCGACTGTTTTATGACGTCATCAACCTAAAAACATGGGAAAAATAGATTTTGTGTCATTGCGGTTATATAAATAATAGTAATTTATGGTGCTGGTAGATTGCTAATAGACCCCCTCGTTAATAGAAATCTCCGTTTGTCAGTGTATCCTCATTATATATGCACTTGTACACAGCCACTATCATCTCTGTATACATGTACTACATGCATCCTGCGCCAGTCAAACACTGACATTATGGAGCACTTGTATCTTTTATCAGTCTTGGTAGCTGTAGTATTACCGGTGCCCAGTTAATGTTAAAACACTCGGTCCTTAGTTGGAGCTTGGCTTTTATGCTTTATATCAAATATACTTCTTAATCTTTCCCTCCATAGCTGGACAGTTGGTGGTTTTACATTTCTCCATATCACTGTAACCATCTTCTTTGTGGTCAGCAGCAACACTCCTAGTAAAAATGTCTGGTTTTTGTTATCTTTATCCACTGAGGTCTCTCTCAGTGTAATATACTGTACACAGTATATAATCTAAATGCTGGCTCTAAAGGGAGGTCAAACCCCAGGCTTTGCTTGATCTCCATCTGAATGTCTTTCCAGTATTGAGATAATTTAGGGGCAGTCCCGATAAATGTGGGCGAACAATAAACAATGCACTAACACGCACGCACGCACGCACGCACGCACGCACGCACGCACGCACGCACGCACGCACGCACGCACGCACAGTGACACACACACACAGTGACACACACCTGGGTTTTGTTTTCCTTGTATTGCAGATACACCTCAGTGCGTCCATTTACACCGCTCCAACTTTTGGTTTGAACCTGCTTCAAAAGAGAGAATAAATCACATTATTATTCACACATTCTTTCAGGCATTAAAGGAGAAGTCCGCTGTTATTCTTTATGTTTCTTATCGCCAACTAATCCAATGACAAGACCAAAACCAACAGAGTGTTAGTCCGTCTCTCAATACTTCCTGACGTCCCTGCTCTGTCTGTGTCACTCTGACCCATTGGTTCCTAGTGAAGACATACATCTTTAAAAGCACCTCACAAATGTATAGTTTCATTTTTTTTTTTTTTTAAAAGGTCCTTTTACTGCATAGCCACAAAGGCCTTGTAAATCTTCATGACAACCGTGTGTTCACCGTAATGATGGGAGGATAAATATTAGGAGAAAGATGTGTTGCTAGTTGACTTGCAGGTGCAGTTTTAGGTGAAACTTAATGTCCTAAATGGGACATTTTGATAAAACAACCTGTAATCATATAAAGTGACCCATTAGTAAAATATCCTGATATTTCTTTATGCACCTACAGCATTAACCCCAACCCCTGATTTCTCTGTCTGCAATATACAGCTGGGTGACAAATAAAGGCAAAAAATAAGATAAATGTGAGAGATTCTCTGTTAAACTCTACCGGAGGGATGAACACCGTTTCTTCTAAAAGGTAAGACAGGTGTGATAAGACAGGTTGAGCCAATCACAACAAGCAACATCACACGGAAACAGCTGCATAGCAGTGGATTGTAATAACAATGGTGGATCACCTTCTCTCAGCAGCTGACAGTCTTTGGAGAAGCTCATACAAACCACATTCAGATATTAGCTGACTTAGCAGTCAAATTAAAACATGCTGTACTAAATGATGCTTCCACCAACGAACACAGGTGCTGCCTCGGTGCGTACGTACTCTATATAGCACTGATGGTACGTTGCTTAAGCCTGCTGGTCTGCCACAGCCTCACTGTGTGGATTTAATGACTGTGAGCTAGATTCATCTCAGCAGGCAGAGCCTTGTGACAGTGCCTCTTCCTCTCTGTCCACCGACACGTCTACTTGCCATAATGGCCACGGCTGACATCTTCTCAAATGCAGCTCACACCTCCGAGACACATTCAAAGTGTCTCACTGACAGCGTGTCCTTTCACGGTGTGAAACTTTATTGAAATAATTGGGGCAACTGTCTTAAATCCATGTCCTCCCAGTACATGTTGATACATTTGATGCAACAAAAACCTGGTGACTGAGAAGGCCGTTGTGCCCTGTATAGAGACACCTGCATTATGCTTCTCTGTTCCTTTGTTAAGGTTTTTCCTTTCATTTGTCACCCATCTGTAGAACTCATAATCCTATTTTATTCCCCCAAGTAGAACTACCGCCTCGCTGTTGTATGCCTCTGCCACCATGTCTGTCCAAAATGTCATCACTTCATCATTTTATCCTGTTAGACATTTGTGTGAAAGTGTCATAATTAGCATATGAATTCTTGGAGGATGGATGGGCAGACAGACGGACAAGCTGAAAACATAATGCCTCCGGCCACAGCCAGACATTCGCCGGCGCAGAGGCGTAAAAATCCAGCAATGGGTGTGAATCCTGAAGTGAGACACACACTGAGGCAATAATGGATGCTGGTACAGGCTACACAGTGGCACATATAAAGTACAAGCATTCACATCTAAATACAAAGAAAGAAGGCGATTGTGTTTCCATTTTCTAAAGAAAGAAACAGGGAAAGAACTCTCTGTACTCACACTCTTGCCTGGAGAAGAATTTTGAGCATACAGGGTTTTCAGGTCATTTGGATCTGGAGAGGGGAAAGAGAGAGATGCCTTCAAGTTAATGATGCTCCTCCATTTACAGCCTGTGAAGTCCTGCTAAGAGCTGCTTCTGTTCTTCGGTGAGCCAGCAAAGTGCAAAGACTAACAGCCACAGAAAGCAGGCTGTTATGGCTAACTACTCTCACAGCTGGTACGGAATGAAAACATGTTCTTTCAGCGAGTCAAAGGCCTTTGCACAAACCATTAGAGTGGGAATCAGCACCGCAAATGGAAACTCACTTTAAGGAAGAAAAATGGGTTAAGCCCATTAGTGTGTGCACTTTGAAGCTAAATCATTCACACACAGTAAAAAACTAATCAAGCCAATGAGCAAAATATGAACGTGTTGTAGCCCTCCAGCCAATGGGGAGGCTGCACTCACGCTCAATGAGGAAGAAGAAGCAGACGATGCCCATGACTGCGATGATGATCCCCGGTACGATGAAGGACATGCCCCAGTTGGAAGAGACGTAGTAGCCGGCGATCAGAGAGCCCAGGATGTTTCCCACTGAGGTATGAGAGTTCCACAGGCCCATGATGAGTCCACGCCTGACAGACGGACAGTAGTGCAGTTTATAATAATGCAGGACACATTGAGGAGGATACAGCCATTTCATACAGGAGACGAGCGGGATCTACTGATGGACCTTCACCCCGCCGAGGTTCATATGAGACGGTATAAAAGTATTTGCATAACATATTTCTTAAATTTCCATTGTTGTTAAACAACAGGCCGACGGAACAACCAACAGGGGGCGCTGCAGCAGCATCAGCAACGCCACTTACTGCTCGATGCGCTGTGATGGGTTCAAAGTCTGTGGCTCTACTTTGTGTCTGTCGCAAGCTGCTGTCGTTGTTGGTCAGTGTCACTGTCTAAAGCTAATAATGATGGAGCCCTGACGTTCACTGTTTTAATCAAATACTATAGATACTGTGTTTCTACTGGCTGTATGCAGAGCAGTTCTCTGAAAACTGGGAAACAACTGCATTCTCACTGGTTAATGCAGAGACAGTGGACGCAATCACGAAACCAAAACATATTCATTTCTACCTTTTAGGGGTTTTCTTTTCATAAGAGAGCACATGACTTGATTTACAGAGCAGATCTGTATGTTACGGTGATAGAACTTGGTCATATCGAGTTAAAATAATAACATAATAATAATACACCTACAATACTTGACACTGTCCCATAAACCACTACTTTAAAACAGAAGACAAACTGAAATCCACATGTAATGTTTTCCTCTGCTGAAGTCAGTCTAGGAATGATTCCACCTTACCTTCCTTTTCCAAACCAGTTGCCGATGCAAGTCACTACACTGGGCCAGCCAGTGGTTTGGACTAAGCCGTTGGCCACCTGCAATCACAAGAGGGATGGAGGAGGACAGTGAGGCATTAGAAACACATATTATTTGTGTGAGCATATGTAAATGCATGGGTACATAACCCTGTGATTATCTATGTGTCTCTTTGTGTGCTGCTCTCTGTATTTGGAGTGGCAGAGCGTGTTATTCATTCATCTTCTGCGGCAACAAATACCAGACATCCCTTGTGCAAGATCTGCTATCCTACCAGCTTCAGCAATGACACAATAGCTAGCTGGCCTGCACCTCAAGCAGAGAACTGAGGACAGGTTTCCTTCTAGCAGATGTACCTGTGTGTGTCGCTGTCGTCTGTTTACTGGCTCCATTTTCATGACAGTGCTATGACTTGTTGGCACCTTAAAGGGATAGTTTGGGTGTTTCTCAGTGGGGTTGTATGAGGTACCTCTCCACAGTCAGTGTATTACTACAGTAGATGGAGTTTGGAGAAACAGACAGGAGTACCAGTACGGCTGTGGATGGGGGCAGCAGCTAACGCATTTTAGACTCCTAAAATAATCACATCAGTTTAAGTGTACGCCACATTTAGAATATTTTCACTGCTTAACCTCGCCGTCAGACAGCTCTTTATATCCTTCTACACTCTCTTCAAAGTCACCACACTCTATTTACAAAACAGCAATTTTACCTCGCAGAACACAGGAGTTGCTGGTCTACCGCTGCCTCCATCGGTTAGATTGTGTTATGGTGTGACTTTGGTGAATCTGAACTAACCCTTTAAAACACCAAAGTCTGTTTCTCCAAACTGAGGGCGCGCCGACCGTCATCTACTGTAGGTAATACACTGGCTATGGATCAGTACCTCATACAACCCCACTGAGAAACACCGGAACTATCCCTCTTAATCCTCAGGGTGAAAAGTGGTGTTCATGATTTACTAATGCATTATGCTGTGTCTCACCTGGACAAATATATAGAAGCCCAGGTTGTGGATGTTGTAGACATAACCCAGTCCAAACAGGCAGGTGAACAGGCCGCTGGCCAGCATGCCAAACGTCAGGTAAAGTCGAATGGGCAGGCGCTCCCCGATGATGCCGCTGTATGGGCGAACAGTGGGGACATCATGTTAACCACAACAACTTACTCACATCAAGAACGTTGTGAAATGTCTCCCTACGTGCAAGCTTTGTTTCATAACCGCCACCGAGGAGATTGTGTTTCAATTCTATTTGTTTGTCTGTTAGGTAGCAGAACATCTCAAAAACACGTTGTGACATCTAAAGCCACAGGACAAGTGATTAGTTTACAGTGATGATCCAGGTCCAGCAACTTAGACAGATTAGAGTATTTATGAACCCCTCAACAACCTCACATGTTAGAATGAAAACTATCTGGCACTAGTACAACATAACTGCGTAACATGTTTAAATGTTACACGTGTAATTCTATACATATTTAAATTAAAATTAAATGTAGAAGATGGTGCAGTCTTGGTGGAGGTATGTGCTTTGTGAGTGCTTTCTAGCTGTGTTACATGACCAGACTAAATGTTATGGTAGGAATACCTGTGTCAATCAACATGCAACATTAATATGTGGGTTTCAATAATAGATTAGATCAGTTTACATTAGATTGGATTAGATTTCCAGAACACACACAGTGACAGAAAAGAACAATGAAGTTACAGCAGCTTCTGTAACAGTAACTGCTACAGAAAACCAAAGATCCCTTAGATATATAGATAGGAATGCAATTTAACATTTTTGATTGTAATTTTGATAAGTTTGTATGCATTTATCTCTTGTTAACCTCTTCCACTCCTCGGCCGACTTTACTTTTTTCAGAAGCTGTAGCGGGCTTAGTTTTATAGGTAGAATGAAGATACTGGTATCATATGAAACTAGAAGTTACGCTAAATTTTGGCGAGGAAAAACGGTCATGGCCATTTTCAAAGGGGGGAAAATAGTTTCTAGGGGTAACCACAAGTCTCCCCTTTACAGACATGCCCACTTTATGATAATCACATGCAGTTGTACGAATGCAGTATAAATGTGTTATTGTCTCCTATTCTAAAAATGGTGTATCTGAATATTTCTGCATACTGCGGTCCCTAAACAGTCTTGGAATTACATAAACTGGGTATCACTGTAAAGCTGAGACAGTTGAAACAGAAGTTAGAGCGTCTTTATCTTCTGTACTGTGAGTATTCCCCAGTGAAACGGAACATTTGAGCGGTGTACAGTTACAATAGGGATTTAAATCGAATCCTTCGCATTTGATTGGACCGCTAAAAAGAGTGGGCGGGCTTAGAATGTAGCGTGATACGGAGTCAAAGATCCTCTATATAACAAAGAGCATGCATTTCAAGCTCCGCCAGTGGTTTGAAATGGGTTATATATTTGCATAATGTATTTACATTTTCTTTTGCTAATATTAGATATTTACACAGCTAACAAACATATTTAGCATCACAAAAATGAGTCAGTTAGGGCGTTAGCGAGCGTTGGTTGTCAGATCTCTGCGAGAGCGTGTTGCTAAGACAGAGAAAGGTCTTGAACAAGAATGTGAGGAAGATGTGTGGCTTGTGAAAAATGGGTCTAATATTTACTTTGGTGACTACGGGGAGAAAGAATCAGTCAGAATCTGTGTTCACGTTTACTTCTCCTGTTGGAGCTAATGAGACTCAGGACCTACTGGCAGTCTCCTGAAGAGGCGGAGCAGAGGCCAAACCATGAATGTATAAAGAGAACTGGATACAGAGTTGGAGGCGGGGCCCCGTTCCATTCCTATGAAAGTTGCTCAGTGGCGCATGAAGACAAAATGGCTCGACTTCCGTCTGGTAAAGTAGCCGGATCTTGGGCACATGGAACATGCGCAGTAGCGTCCGCTCGGACACATGATTCAGACACGGGGTATCAACGTCATGCCGTTGAACTCCAGCCTCGGTCTGGGCCTCATTCACATGAACGGAGGAAGGGAAATAACTCTGGATTCAGCTATTAGTGTGTTTTACAACTTTTAGGACCTAATGATTTAAATAAGGGCTATAAGAGTGTTCGTACTGGGGAGTTGATTCACCTAAAAAAAAAAAAATGATCCGCTGAGTTACAGACGTCTCTTTTCCAATGTAAGTCTATGGGAAAAAGTCTTTTTGGGCCCAATGGCATCACGTGACAGACACAGACGTTGCAGTACCACCGTTTGGCCACTACTAAAGTTGGGATCAACGACCGGCGCTCTTCCTGGGGGCTTGGGCCAAACCTACGTAACACAGATAGAGGAAACGGACTCTTTCTAAACCGTCTCTACAGAGGACTGTGGCTCCACACACACACCTCCCTTGAGGCTAAAAGTGGCAAATTGATTGATGGATGGATGTCATGATATTATGGGTTGGTACTAGCTTACGTAAGCCAGCTCCAAATGTATTCAGGCTGATCCAATTGCATGCCAATCCCAGGGCGTTCTGCATGCATTTACATCTGTTTTTCCTTATTTAAATAACGTATCCAGATACAGATTGTATTTTAGTGCCAGGTGTAAATGGGGTGAAAAGACCGTTTAGCTATATAACGGGGTTGAATGCCTTTCCCTATTAATATGTGTATCCGTTGACAGATTTCACTGATTTTCACCACGACCACAGTCAACATAATGGATCATCTTCATATTTTGTAGTTTATTGTGTTCATATACTTTGGCAAATGTATTCTTCACTTCTTCCTATTCACCTCTTCTTGCCATCTTACCTGAGGTACATTCCCACTGCATAGGCACAGAGGAAGGAGTAGTCCATGGCTCCCAGCAGCTGTTTGTAGTTCCTTTTCTCTGACAATAGAAGAAGAGTTGGATAGTTGAGGACATCAGTACATCAGAATTAGTTCATCCTCAGCTCTGTTTATTGGTCTTTCTGCTTCCAGGTTCTTCCCTGAGCAGCAGCAGTGCACGGCTTCATTCATATCACAATTAGATTTTTCAATTTCTAGCAAACTTAGGGGTGCTAAAGGGAACGCATTCTAATGGCAAAACAACAGCATCATGCTGACTTTAATAATACTAGGATGACTTCAACACATCCAGCACCCAAACAGGAATATATCAGGAGTCAAGCAGATACCAACCAAAAGGCTTCCAGCTACAGTCCATGTCTGTGTGGAGAGACGGCAGGGGGGGCTGCTGGCTGCTGCTGGAGAGGGCCGTGGCGATCTCACTGACAGAGGAGCAGTTCTTATGGAGCTCGCTCTGTCAACACAACAAGGAGTGCACCATTCAGTTGGCCAGAAAACACTAACGTTATGTGCAACAGGCTCCATCTAACCCTATACTATCACTGTAACTGTTGTCTACAGTGTCCGCTCGTTCTGTGGAGAGGACTGCTGTGGCTGCAACACCAGCACATTTTAGAACAAAGGCTTGGTTTATAACATCACAGTATGTTCAAGATTAGAATAGTTTTGAATTTTCAATTAGTTTTTATTTTATTATATTTTTTGTGTTTGTTAGTTTTAGTTTAGTTTCAGTTTTACAGATTTAGTTTTACAATAGTTTTACTTTTTGTTCGGGCCAGATATAATGTCTCAGAGGTAGCTACACATAGGCGACATACAAAATACATGGTTGGAGAACTGGAATGGTCGTAATGTTTCATGTTTAATCTTCGCGCTACTTTAGTGTCCGATGTGAAGCGATTGCAGTACAGCACCATCTCCTGGAGGGACAAGTCTGCTCAATTTCTGTGGTCCATGTCACGAGAGTTGACAGAAATTCATGCCGCCTCCTTTTTCCAGTAGTGATATATTATAGCTAAAAAAAAATAAAACCGAAATCAATTTATATTAATTTTTATTTTATTTTATTAGTTTTTAATCAGGAAATATAGTTTCAGTTTAGTTGTAGTTTTTCTTAAATATAGTTTTTATTTAGTTTCAGTTTACTAAAAATATTTTTGACTGCTTATTTTCCTTTTTAGTTTTAGTTTTAGTTTACTATATTAACCCTGGTTCAGAAGAATTGTTACCGACTGCAGCTTGGCCGCAAACTGTTTTCCTAAAACATTACATACCTTACATATTTACATTATGAATAAATGGACTATCTTGGAAAACCATTTTTAAAACATCTCACCTGAACCAAAGATGTATCAAATATATCAATCTGCTATATAAAACTACCAGTTAGACAGCTTTAACATGTACCAGACCACCAAAGGAAAGTTTTCTTAATAACCTACACCAAGTCTTCTTCTAGAAGTTGTTTTAAACGTTAATTACAAATGGAAATTATAGTAATTCTACTTATAAAAAAGACGGTCAAACAATATGAATAAATGGATGATAAAATCAGTAATAGTACATGCAGGTGCATTGATGGATGTCATGTCGAGTATTTGAGGAGATTAACTCCACAGAATGTTCTCCCTATGGGAAGCATTTCATTCAACCACATTATATTCATTTGTTTCTATATTTTAAACCAACCTACATCCTAATATCCACCAAATATATATGTAACACAACAAATCACATACAAACTCTGAGTTGTTTGTGTAGCACTCAATGCCAGCCTGACACCCTTCTTGGTTAATATGTGTGAATGAAGCATTATGCAGACAGTGTGTGGATTGACTCAGTTTTTCTGTTCTTGGTGTTATGCTGCAAGCTTTCCATTAGATATGATCTCCACAACATTTTCTTGCACCAAAACACACTCTTATAATAATTGTACAGTATTGCTCATTGTGACCTGGGATAGACACACCACCACCTCAACCTCGTCTAATACATTGAACACACACTTTCTCATTTAGGATTACTGCTATTACACTGAGCTCCTGATAGCAGCTGTTGTGCAGTGCCAGCTAATTCCCCAAAGTTTATAGGGTAATTTAGGTATTTTTCAACCTGAGCTTATTTTCCCATCTTTTTGTGATTAAGTGACTAATGGAGACAACACTTTCTGAAACTGGTTCAGTGTTGAGGGAGAATGTTGTAACCAGCAACCGTGAAACGAGCTGTGAGGGCTGTGAGGGCAGTGAGCAACATCAATGTAACGTTACATCCACTAAAAATTCTTGTTGTAGCCACTGACAGGCATCCACCATGGATGTATTCCACTGTTCCACCGTCTTCTACCAGCAACACGTCACCTCGCCAGATTTCACAACCACATGTCTCCTTGAGAGAGACTCTTTCCATAATGTCACACACTTCTAATAACACCGGAGCCTGTCATGGCAAAAAACAGCACTTTTAGTGGACGTACATGGCGGTGCCAGCTCGCCCCGATAAGATGACATTACAGCCTGTGAGCAGCTGCCATCTACAGCGTTCTCCCTCAATACTGGACCTGTTTCAGAAAGTGTTGTCCCCATTAGTCAGTTAGACACAAACACATGGAACAATAGGGTCCAGGTTGAAAAATACTGAAGTTACCCTTTAAGTCTGGCCTCTAAATACGATTATCATCAATAGAAATCTCAACTGAACTTAGTCTTCAGTTTTAGACTGGGCTTCATCACTGTCAGGGAAACTCTGCTCAGGGTGTGTTACTGTATGTGTGAATGTGATATATACTACTACAACAATGAGCATTCGTTACCTTGACGATGCTAATGGGTTTCCTGGAGAGGTGGAAGCTGGTGTAGAGCAGGAAGGTGAGGATGAACGTGAGAGCTCTGTACCTGCAGAGAGGACACACAGGAGGGCAGCACTGAGAGCTCAAATCCAAAGCAGCATGTTCAGTTTCAAGTCTGAGGTCAGGGCGTGACAGGACACAACTCACACTGGTATTTTTAATAGGCCTGTTTATCTCTTTCATTGCCAACAAGACAGGCTAAAACCACAGCACACATATTTGCAGAGATCACCTCACAAATATTCCTCCACAAAGTATGTCAACAGTAGTCACGCAATCCACAGGAGATGGAATTTAGGGATATTTGTGTAACATTAACAGATACTCAAAGGTGTGTGGCTGACATTATGCCTTTTCCGGCCCTATTATGTAACGAGCAAATATAGAAAACAAATGTAATCACCAGCCAGAATGAGCGTGACGCATTTTACATCTGATTGGACCTCCCATATCTGCCCGACTGGGATTACAACACACGTCAGAAGACAGGGAAAAGTATTGTGAAATATTTAGGCACACAAAGAATAAGCTATTTGACATGTGGCTGAGGTCTGAAAGACACATTAACGATGATTATCCTGCAGACGTGTTGCTTGTAAAAAGCGAGATGCCGACCACATAGAATGTGTGAGGCAGCTGCTGTTCACATTAAGCAGTAGAAGACTGATAGAGCCGTCTGTACTCCGTTGCCAATGTTACACCCTTCTACTATGGCGTCATACTTTCAGGATATCCTGGTTTGCTTTGTCTCTCATTCATGTTTACACTCATCTTAGTGCTGTGTTTTGTGTTCTGATTTTATCTGTGTGCTATATAGTGGAGGCGTCAGGCTGTTTTGGACGCTGGAGATGGACCATGGGGCAGTTTGAGATGAGCAACTAGACACATTCTTATGCAACAGCTGGATGGCATGCTGTGAGCGCGTTCCCAGTGTGTGTCCTGAGTAAAGCCGGTAAGACGCCGCTCTAACCCAGCTGCCACTGACAGCACACTGTGTGCTGAAGATACACATGATAACTAACTGAAAACATATTTATCCAACTCACAATAAAGCTTGGTTGTTTTATTAACGAGGCCTTTTCATTGGTCTGATAAGACAGTACATTAAATGATTTACTATGAAATTCCTATTAGGATATTTTAGTCATTATGGACATTTGTGTCAGGACCACAGAAAGTATTTGTTTCTGATTGGCTGGCAGGTGTCCATTTAAATGCTACGACAGGACATCCAAAGCAACCATTCAAACCAAGTTGCCATAGAGTATGAATGTATGATAATTAGGGCTGAATAATGAATTGTTGTTGTTTTTTTTCTTCAAAATCGCAGTTTGAAAGAGTACAATTTACTAATGTCAGAGCCACGTTCACTAAGGTGTAGATAATTAAAGCTACGGTTGATCTGAGCATGCTAGATTTTTTAAATAATCCAACCTATAAACCCAGCCCAGTGTTGCCAACACTTTCCAATGAAATTAGCTGGCAGCACTAGCTCCAAAAGTCCTTAAATCTAGAGAAAAAGTCACCAAGTCATAAATTGTGAAGCAGCTGGTGGAAGACTCTGGTGACGGTGCAATGAGTGTACGGGCAGAGTGCACACACGAAGGCAAGTATCAATCATTACATTCAGGCCAAATGAAATGATTGGACGGGCTTATTACAGTCCAGTGACAGTCACAGATACCAGATTTGACAAATATTTGTGGTTAGCCCCCGGATCTGTAGCTGCCAAGTGAATGATTGACAACTGGCTCGTAGTAAACAGCAGTTTCCCGCTTCATCATATCAGTGTGTTAGATTGATAATCTATCGCTGGGAGTTGTCGATCAAGGTCACATATCAGGACTCTTCAATCCTGGCTCAAGTGAATAGTTTTATCAGTAAATCAGTGGGCAATTTAAATCTCCCTTTGATACACAGATGCATGACTCACAACAGCAGGACAAAGTGTCAGAGATCTGATCTGGGTTCATTATAAACGGAGAAATAAAAACACTAAATCTAAAAAGTGAAAGACTGACAAGGATAAAAAACAGGATATCCAGCACTGAAACTACAGGAAAGGTCAGTTTGGCCCTTTGTCATGGGCACTATAAAGACACGTCTCACTAAAGAGGAAATTAACCCTGTGGCTATAGGAAATACTTAACCTGGACAGGTTTTTCATGTTGTGTAACTGAGAGTACAGTTTGAGCCTTGAGCCTTGCTACAACTGCATTAAGTTGACAATGGCCAGGTTTTCATCCAAATGTATTGCAAATTGTAACCGAATTTCCACTGCCGCTATGTGATTATTAGGAGTTGGTCCATCTAGATAAGCAGTAGGTGGCACCAATCCTCCAGTCGGGTGCCATTATACCATTGCAGAAGAAGAGGGCGCAACAAGATGACGTCATTAAAAGAGCGCCAGTCGAACAATGTAGAAACCGAATGGAATTATGACATCTGTGTTTGTTTCATGTATTAATGTGAGGAAGGTTACTGTGTGGAGACCGGACGTTGAAGTCACATGCTTCATGTATGTCATCATTTATTCGCTAAATCGCATTTTGTGCTGCTCTGTGTGGTCTGCTCCCGGATTTCAAACCGGACCAACATGGCGGCTCGTTTGGAAACTTTTCTCTTTTATCATGAAAACAGTTCACACAAATGTGTTTCTGAAAACATTTGAGATGAGAAATAAGACATGCAGTGGCTGAATGTGTCTGCATTTACACCTACAACGGTTAGTTTAAACGTTTCTTTTTGAGAGTTTCCAGAGGTGGCAAGTCACCATTCGCAATGGTTTATGGGATGAGTAGTTCCTTCTCTCTTAAAGTAATCATGTACATCAGTGACCAGCTGTTTCAGGAAATTACAGAGCCTTTGATAAATCTGTGAGCTGTTTTTAAAGATTTAAGTCTTCAGTAGGAACCAATGGACTCGGCTGAGCAAGCACCAAAGACGGGGCATGAAGGTCAAAATGAGAGACGGACTAACACATTGGTGGATTTGCAATTCTCGTGGGATATTTTTGACAATAAGAAAGATATAGAAACCTCCTACTAACGCAACAACTCATATGACCGACACTAATTGCATTTGACGTCAAGGCTCAGTCTATAGTACACTACAGTCTATAGTACACTACTACGTCATCACATTTTGAGAATGGCAGCCAAAGCCCTCAGCAGAATGCCGTATTTCCTGTTCTCAGGACTCTGCTACGCACCTTAAACAGTTTGCAAATATCACGGGAGTGCATGGCGTGACCTTACTGCTCAGCTCAAAATGTCTGTGCTCAGTGCTGATTGCTCCACTGAAAGGTCCATATTGCAGAGAAATATCTACATAATTAATATTAATTAACTAAATTAATTAATTAAATAAATAAACTGTGAGATCTTGAAGAAATAGTCTCGGATGGGGAAAAAATTCAATATGTGAACTGAAAATAAGCACACGTGCACACACATTCAAATAGACAGAAACAACTCACACTTTCACATTAGTTTCACATTGATGGCAAATTGGCAGTCAGGAATGAAAACTCATATAAAATGACAGTGAGCTGAAAGTAAAGAGACCTCACCCCGTTAAACACACACAGTCAAGTTCACACTTACCACTGGTCCCTGTCGAAGGACACCAGCATTCGGACCCCAGGAGGAACAGAGGCCATGTTTGGATGTGAATATTGACAATGACGGAGATGGGCAGCAGATGTGGGCTCACGCTGAGGAGGCTGATGGGGTACACGCAGACATCATGTCATCTCCATCTCAGAGGAAGCTGCTGGGAGATCGGCAGCAGGAGGACACATGGTGGACACAGTGAGCTCTGGAGTCTGAGAAGATGACAAGAGAGGGAGAGGGGTGAAGAAGAGGTAGTGGAGGAGGAGGGAGGAAGAAAAAGAAATGATAAGAGAGGAGACAGGGTATAGCTGAAGAGATAAAGAAGGAGAAATGGAGAAGTCCGTCAGTGAAAAGTGGTTTAAAAGGCTCATTAAGTCATCTGACATTTTGTTTTTTACTGTTCAGTTTAAACCTCATACAGCCGAAGTCCATCAGAGCATAAAAAGCCGGCTCACCTGTCAAAGTTTTGACACCGATTTTAGAATAGTACAAGTGAGAAAGTCTCTGCAGTAACTCTACAACAGAGCAGAAAGCCAAACTAGGAGAGGCAGAACTATCAGCAAATTGTTGATCATTGATTACTCTTTTAAGTCAGTTATCTAGTGAAAATGTTCATTATTCTCTGGTTCAAGCTTCTCAAGTTTGAGGAGTTGCTGATTGTCTTTATCTTATATAAATAGCTGTGTTACACGTGCATTAGTATGCTGGTTATAATCAGGGTTTTGGTGAATCCTGGTAAACATGAAGCATGGATGAGCCCTTACAGTATATGCCTGCTACTCCAAATGAAACCATATATTTAACCAGGTATTTTTGGTCACAGAAATGCAGTAAGTCGTTTACTGTCTGTGTTGTTCATGTACTTTCTCTACCCAGATTTAACAAGGTGGTTACATTCAAACCAATGCCACACAAAGCCTCATCTCCGACCTCCTTTTCCCCTAAAGAACACAGTGAAACACTGGCCTCAAGTTTGATCTGCTGCTCAGCTCATCCATCTGCCTCAGAGCAGCAGCTCTGGACTATCACATGCTACACAGAGGAAACATGATGGACCAGCAGCAGCAGCTCTAAACTATCACATGCTTCACAGAGGAAACATGCTGGACCAGGACCAGCAGAAGTCCTCCTCTGTCTGTCTGTGTGTGTGCTCCAGTAGAGAGCTGGCAGCGTGGCCACGTTACAGCCAGGACAGAATCACTGCTGCCATACAGCCTACACTTACAAATGTCATGTGACAGAAATAGCTTCCTACAGTAGTTTCATCACTGAAGCTTCATCTTATGGTAAATTGAAACCACAGCTCTATGGCTGCAGTAGCCTACAGCTGTGATCTCTCTCTAACCCTAACCCAGACACAGAGACAGTCCCACAGTGCATTCACACTCCAGATCCTTGTCTTTGTCCCAGTGTTTGCAGAGGCTGAGAGGAGCATCTGAAGCTGCAGACGTGGACGACAGGGACTGTTAGGACTGATGTTATTGTCTCTTATATTCCTCTCATATACCATATGTCTTAGAGTAACCACCTATAAATCAAATAGAGACCCTGTACTTCTCAGTGATGTATATGGACCCAGTGGACAGAGACACAGAGACATCGTCCAGGCCTCTGAGCAGCTCTTTAACGGAGCTACATCATACACACAGTAGTGAAACACAGTAGCTGCCCTCATGCCGGTAACAACTCACTGCCAGCTTCCTGCTCGGTGTAACGACAGCTAGCTAAACCACATCACGGTGGATCACACGGTCACCCGCCGACCGTCGCTCGGTGTCGTAGCCTACCGGGATAAAAGCACTCCGCTCCTGCTGAAGAGGAACCGACGCTCGGTACCGGGATAAAAACACTTACCGTGGAGAGACAGGCGGTGGTTCTGTGTCCGTGTGTTCGTGCCTTCAGCTGAGCGACATGTCCTCCTCCACTTCCTTGTTGTGTGAGAGCGAGCTCACTGTCACCACACACACACACACACACACACACACACACACACACACACACACACACACACACAGCTGGGCTGCTCTGACGTCACGCCCTGCCTTTGCGTTCAGACGGTTGTTGAACTGGGACTAGAGGACCAGAGAACTAGAGGACCAGAAGAGGACCAGAGGACTAGAGGACCAGAAGAGGACCAGAGGACTAGAGGACCAGAGAACTAGAGGACCAGAAGAGGATTAGAGGACCAGAAGAGGATTAGAGGACTAGAGGACCAGAGAACTAGAGGACCAGAAGAGGATTAGAGGACTAGAGGACCAGAGAACTAGAGGACCAGAGAACTAGAGGACCAGAAGAGGATTAGAGGACTAGAGGACCAGAGAACCAGAGGACTAGAGGACCAGAAGACTAGAGGACTAGAAGAGGACTAGAGGACCAGAGAACTAGAGGACCAGAAGAGGATTAGAGGACTAGAGGACCAGAGAACCAGAGGACTAGAGGACCAGAAGACTAGAGGACTAGAAGAGGACTAGAGGACCAGAGAACTAGAGGACCAGAAGAGGATTAGAGGACTAGAGGACCAGAGGACTAGAGGACCAGAGAACTAGAGGACCAGAAGAGGATTAGAGGACTAGAGGACCAGAGGACTAGAGGACCAGAGAACTAGAGGACCAGAAGAGGATTAGAGGACTAGAGGACCAGAGGACTAGAGGACCAGAGAACCAGAGAACCAGAGGACTAGAGGACCAGAAGACTAGAGGACTAGAAGAGGACTAGAGGACCAGAGGACCAGAGGACTAGAGGACCAGAGGACTAGAGGACCAGAGGACTAGAGGACCAGAAGAGGATTAGAGGACTAGAGGACCAGAGAACCAGAGGACCAGAGGACCAGAAGACTAGAGGACTAGAAGAGGACTAGAGGACCAGAGGACCAGAGGACTAGTGGACCAGAGAACTAGAGGACCAGAAGAGGATTAGAGGACTAGAGGACCAGAGAACTAGAGGACCAGAGAACTAGAGGACCAGAAGAGGATTAGAGGACTAGAGGACCAGAGAACCAGAGGACTAGAGGACCAGAAGACTAGAGGACTAGAAGAGGACTAGAGGACCAGAGAACTAGAGGACCAGAAGAGGATTAGAGGACTAGAGGACCAGAGAACCAGAGGACTAGAGGACCAGAAGACTAGAGGACTAGAAGAGGACTAGAGGACCAGAGAACTAGAGGACCAGAAGAGGATTAGAGGACTAGAGGACCAGAGGACTAGAGGACCAGAGAACTAGAGGACCAGAAGAGGATTAGAGGACTAGAGGACCAGAGGACTAGAGGACCAGAGAACTAGAGGACCAGAAGAGGATTAGAGGACTAGAGGACCAGAGGACTAGAGGACCAGAGAACCAGAGGACTAGAGGACCAGAAGACCAGAAGACTAGAGGACTAGAAGAGGACTAGAGGACCAGAGGACCAGAGGACTAGAGGACCAGAGGACTAGAGGACCAGAGGACTAGAGGACCAGAGGACTAGAGGACCAGAAGAGGATTAGAGGACTAGAGGACCAGAGAACCAGAGGACCAGAGGACCAGAAGACTAGAGGACTAGAAGAGGACTAGAGGACCAGAGGACCAGAGGACTAGAGGACCAGAGGACTAGAGGACCAGAGGACCAGAGGACTAGAGGACCAGAGGACTAGAGGACCAGAAGAGGATTAGAGGACTAGAGGACCAGAGAACCAGAGGACTAGAGGACCAGAAGACTAGAGGACTAGAAGAGGACTAGAGGACCAGAGGACCAGAGGACTAGAGGACCAGAGGACTAGAGGACCAGAGGACCAGAGGACTAGAGGACCAGAGGACTAGAGGACCAGAGGACCAGAGGACTAGAGGACCAGAGGACTAGAGGACCAGAGGACTAGAGGACCAGAGGACTGGAGTTTGATTCCATCTGTGGACCTTAACTGCCTGATGGTTGCATCATGTCATTCCTCTTCTCTTTGCCCTCATGTCCTCTCACCTCCATACTGTCTATCTTTGAATAAAGTCAACATCTCTCTGTGTGTTCAAATTCAAATTCAAATTCAAATAAGCTTTATTGGCATGAATGTTCAGGTTACATTATTGCCAAAGCTAAATTACATATTAATGAATAATTACATTTCACAAGAAATAATCCCAATCAAAATATACCAAATACATTTTAAATATACATTCTTTTACAGATGTAGTCAATCAGAAACATGTTCGGAGCTTGTAGCACCTCTTATTGTATGACAACAGTCAACATATTTTGCAGCTAATATTGCACATTGATTTTTCTACCCACATAAGTATGGTATTTTCTGTGGATCGGGGAGATGGATGAACTCAGGATATATGTTATTTATTTTTTCAAAGAAAACATCTCTCACATCCTTATATTTCTCACAGCACAGAAAGAAGTGAGATTCTGTATTACATTCAGCTGTCTATACAATTCTGTCAGACAGAACAGACTTTGTAATTCCCTGAATAAATACATCATTTGACCAATTCTGATGTTTAAAAAAATCGTACATCTTATCGCATGGCTTACAATAAAACTTTTCCTCTAGCCACGCAGGCAAAGCAGCAACTGCCCCAGACCCCCTTCCTCCTTGGTTCACACCAGAACACCTGGGGCCAGGTAGAGTAACTCCAGCAGAGCATTGTTTTTCCTCGGGGCCCTGTAACTTGTCAATATGGCCATGTTTGTACTGTAGCTCCATCCACACTGGCCAAATGAAGGAAGACTGCATGTACTAACAGGATAAACCCGTTAGATAGACACCAAACAATGAAGGGATGAAGACTTATAGCAGTGAGCTCATTAAACAGGAATTTCATGTCCACTGAGCTGTCAGTGCAGTGCTGATCATCACACAGTCATTTACACTGTGATGTTTTTCTTTTTACCTAATTTCATCACTTTTTCATTTCCCTACAAGTTTATTAAACGAGTCCTTCTAAATGAATAAAGATTATTGTCATGGATTCATGATTAACAGACAGTGGCCTTAATAGTAAATGGTTGAGGTTCTTGTCACTTTATAACACAGTATTTTCATTTCAGTGTCACTAAAGTTGTATTTGTTTTGCAGATTTTCCTGATCTCTGACTAATCCCATCTCTCAACTGCTCCTTTCTTCTTCTTAGCCCAAGTCATATCTAACCATGATGATTGATTTCGATTGAAATATTTGCTTCTGCCTTCACCCCAATATAGAGGAGGAAAGTGTAATTTGATTTTTGATGCTCAAAGCGGGCAACTGCCTCAGACTCCCAAGGGCCCCATAGCCCTAGGTTCATTGTATGGTGTTTTGTGGTAATTTGAATAGATTCCAAAACATTTGCACTTTTGTTTGGGAACATGGGAATGTGCACTACTAAAGCACTGATATCAACACTTGATAAGGGCCTTAAGGTGAGTCCTGCTTCATTACCAGACACTGACACCCTGTCGTGAGCAGGAACCCTCTGTCAAAATTTAGTTTTAAGACCTTCATTATTCCAGATGATATTGTGTTTACATGGTGCATGTTCCTAAATCAATTTATGTTTCATCAAATACCACACAGTGAACACAGGAGGTTAATAGAGTCTGAGCCAGGGACCCCAAGCAGGGTAATCCAGTCATGGCTATGTGTCTTTGTTACTCTGGATAATCTGACAACAGTTTCCAAAAATGAAACCTGGTGTTTTCTCTTTTTTGTCTTTTGAATTTGAAATTCCTTTATTTGAGCTCGTTCCCCTCCAAGTAATATCTGGAGTATATGAGCCTGGAGGCTTTCTAGCTAGCATTCTTTTCAGGCATTTGAGGAAGTATGTTTTCCTATTCTTTTTCAATAATGTCTACAGCCAACCATTTATTAAACCTTATAACGCATAATAATATAATTTAATAGTGTTATACTAGTTTATACCATTATGTTTTAATTGCTTAGGGTCTTCTTGTACAGATCATTACCACATACCAAGTAATACTGATGTAAGTGCAAAATTAAGTTCTTAAAATAGGCCTATTATTATTATTTTTTAAGAAAGTAATGTATCCCCAGCTAGTTATACTATAAAAGCTCAGATCCTTGGACTCAGACAAAGTTGAACCTCTCTGTTCGACATCCTGGCTATCAGGAGGATCTACAGGAGCTTTCACTTTTGGCTTTTGGATGATATTAGAGTCATTGTCCAATTGATGGAGATAATATCAGATACAAATGAAAGTTTAGAGCTCTGTCATTTTCATGCTTTGTTTGATTTAAAATAGCACTTGAAGCTCACCACAAACATTGGACACGCTGAAGAAACTTGGAAAGACTGACATGGGTATATTCAGACCTGAAGCTACTACACTCTACACATCAGAGCATCAGCTAAGGGAGGCAATATAAACAAACAAGAACACTTCTCTGCAGGACTGGGCTTGCATTTTAATAGTAAAATAATCTCTGCAGTTCTTCACCATATTTGTTCATTTTATACACTATTCCTAATAGATATGCATATTTGTAGTTCTATGATCTCAGTCAAAACCCTCTAATGGGGCTCAATTTGCTTATCCTCTTATCTCCAAGACTCGTAGCCCACATGTAGGCTATATCCATAGATGTATGAACCATAGGTGTAGATGTATGAACCATAGGTGTAGATGTATGAACCATAGGTGTAGATGTATGAACCATAGATGTATGAACCATAGATGTAGATGTATGAACCATAGATGTATGAACCATAGGTGTAGATGTATGAACCATAGATGTATGAACCATAGGTGTAGATGTATGAACCATAGATGTATGATCCATAGGTGTAGATGTATGAACCATAGATGTATGAACCATAGGTGTAGATGTATGAACCATAGATGTATGAACCATAGGTGTAGATGTATGAACCATAGATGTATGAACCATAGGTGTAGATGTATGAACCATAGATGTATGATCCATAGGTGTAGATGTATGAACCATAGATGTATGAACCATAGGTGTAGATGTATGAACCATAGATGTATGATCCATAGGTGTAGATGTATGAACCATAGATGCATGAGCATCAGTCAGAGGGTCAGAGGCTGCCGCCATGTGGCGCTGTGCGGAAGTACAGCCACCAAGTTACCGTGACGTCATCAGTCCGCATCGTACGGTGGAAACCAACGTGGGAAGAGGAGGAAGAGAGCGACGTGAAGAGGAGGAGAGTGAAGAAGAGTCCCCACGTGAACCGGTGTGAACATGGCATCGATTCAGGAGCCAGAGGTCCAGCTCGCGCAGAGACTAGCCTCTAACGAGAAGCCCGTCCGGACCAAGGCCATAAAGAAACTGAGGAAGTACATCAGCGTCAGGTCTCAGAGCGACATAGGTGAGCTAACCTGCTAGCCTGCTAGCTGTGGGAGCTAGCTCTGACACAGCTAGCTAACAGCTCAAAGGCTATTATTAACTTTACTTTAAAATGTGTGACATGGTAAGGAGACATTAATGGTTCAAACTGGTCAGGTTGAAGGGGGAGCTGGTCCCAGTCTGCTTGGTGCTGGTAGCTGCTAGTGCTGCACACCATGGTGCACACGTGTAGCTTCATTAGCCAGCTAGCTAATGTTACAGTTGACCACCAGTGAACTGTAATGTAGCAGCATTAACCTTGTTACTTTACTTGATGTTCTCTAGTCCACAACATGTCAAACAAATACTGACTAATGGATTACCACTGCAGTCATCAGTTTTTGTGTCAGCACTGACCTTTGTATCCTGGGTTCAGGACATGTGTGACTGATAGTCTTGTGTCCTCTGTACAGGTGGATTCACAGGTGATGAGCTGCTCAAGCTATGGAAGGGTCTGTTCTACTGTCTGTGGATGCAGGATAAACCACTGCTCCAGGTATGTTCTGTTAGTGCTTACAGACTCCTGTCATGTGTGGTGGGTGTTTTACAGAGAGCATTGAGCCCCTTTCAGACATGCACTTCATTCATTATGGTCATTTTACATGTCAGTCTCCTGTTGGGATAAGCACCAAGTTACTTTTCTGTAAAATCCACATTGGCATCAGGTTTGCCCTGGTAATATTTCTGTAATACTGTTAAGTAAAGTCTGAGTAGAAGGCCATCAGATTAACATGAAGGCTGCAGCATTACAAGGTTAAATATTAAATGTAAGTCTCATCCCACCTTCTTAAAAATACTATAATAAATTATTATATTACCACGTCTAATACACAAAGACAGTAAAATCTGCTTAATAAACCAGAAAACATGTCAGATCAGTCTGCAAATGTTTTGTTCCCCTCACAGTGCAGTGGAAAAGTATTTTATTGTGTGTGTGTATAAAAAACAACTACAACTACAATAATAACATATTCTCTAATAATTATGATTATTACATGACTGTGTTGAATACTCAATTCTGATTGGTCAATCACAGTGTTCTGCGGTCAGTAATTTCTCTATAACTATGTAAAACAGTCCGTTGCTATGAGCGCAGCTCTGATGTCGGACTCTGGTGGACCGTTTTTGTGTCAAAATATTGATTTCTTCAGTAAGTAGTCATGTAAAGGATAATGTACAGCTAGCAGGTCATTGTTGTGAACGAATCCCAGACAAGGTGATGAGAGACCCCTCCGCTTCCCGTTGTGGTGCAGCATCGCCCTGTCAGGGATTCTTTCACAACAATGACCTGCTCGCTGTACATTATCCTTTACATAATGACCAGCAACATGTATATGAGATTCCCAATTTGTGCAGCAGGATTCTCTTGCTCAATGATGAAATTCATCACAAAATGTATTGGTGGATTCACAGTGAGAAGAATATCCCTCACGCTCATGTCATTCATTAAGGCTTCAATGCAAAACAGGTTTTATAATCCAACACTGATTTCAGATCTGCTCTCTCACATCAGCTTATGAATAAGATTGTGGATGAATGTGTGTGTGAATGGGTGAATGCTGACATTTAGTGTAAAGTGTTTTGAGTGGTCAGAAGACACTATATAAGGGGCTATATAAATGCAAGTCCATTTACCATTTAACACGCAATCAATGTATATACAGTATATATTGGCAGATATATCGGATAGTTTTTACTCCCTGATATCGCCATTGGCCCAAAAAATCCCATATAATCCTGTTGTTCAGTATTTAAATATATCCGGTACATAAGATTTTATTATTCTTGTAAAATATATATTTTTTTATCTATTTGTACCTTTTTTATTCAGTTATTTTCTGTCATAAATATACTGTCATTTTTAATAGTAAAGTTTATTGTTCAACTGTAAAATATATAATTGCACATATCTTTGTCACAGCCTTTTAGATAACAATTTTGAGCAATCTAGGGCATTTTTTCTGCAACTAATATTCTCATTATTAATTAATTGTTTAGTATAAGTAATAGTAAACATACCTGTTACAAATCTGAGAAGGTGATGTGTTCTTTTCTGAGTTTCTCAGTACAAACCCCCTAAATATTACAAAATAATATAAAACACAGTAAAACAGCTAGGCCTCACACCAGAGAGGCTGGAACCAGTGAATATTTGCCATTTTTGCTTAATTTAAACAAATGTAGTAATTAGTAGATTATCAAAATTGTTATCAAAATTATAGTGCTAAAAGTTTATTTAAAAAAAGAAATATCAGCTAAAGCTTTGAGGCCTTCTTTTGATTTGTGTTGAAAAAGATTTGAAGCTTCGAGGCTTCAGACGCAGTAGGAACAGTGACATCTGGTGGTTTGTGACTATGAAACAGGTCTGAAGTATTTAGGATTTCTCCCCTGCAAGGGGTCCCTGACTGGTTTAGTAGTCTCATATGTGTGCTCTAAAAGTCCAAGAAGCCTGCGTGATATTATTAAAACTGAAATAGCTTTTTTTTCAGAAGGGCTGCATTAAATGTAGATGTTATTGTGCAACAAGTTTCAGTAAAAATAATGAATTAATACATTGTCCCAAAAGCTTTCATTTAAAATATTTTTGCTGATGTGAAATATTAATGTACGTTATTGGTGTAGTTTAGGCCGACTGTGGGCTCATGGGTTTTAACTTCATGGTTGATATTATGGGAAGTTTCATAGGAGTCACAGTGTGATTTGATTGGAGAATCTCGATTAGATGAGCCTATTACTTTTATTACTATTACATTATTATCGGGTGGGAATGTTGTCATACTTATGATTATGTCTTTCTAGTCTTCATGGCCATATTTCTCAGTTATTCTCCTCTCTTCTTATCCCACTGATGTGCCTATCGCAAAGATCTCTCTAAACTTTCAAACTGAATGAAGCTGTTTCCTGAAGCAGCAGAGACGTTTTGGAGTCACATGGTGTTCTTCATTTTACACGAGCTCTGACATGATGTTTTGATCTCCACAAGAGCTGCGGTAGCCCGTCACTAGTTACTGGACAAATATTGATTTGCTATCGGCCTCAAAATTCCACAAGGGGTCTTGACAGTATCTTGATGGAGAATAAAAAGCAACTCAAAGTCCAAATCAGAGAAATGTGAATGTGTCTGTCATAAATCCTTAAATGTTCAGTCAGCCTCTCCTGTTCATGCTGTCTTCACTTTTCTTCTTTAGGAGGAGCTATCAAACCAAATCTCCACCCTGATCCACAGCTTCCACCATATCGACAACCGTAAGTCGCCCATGTCTGGTTTCATAATCTCATATGATTTAATATGAGGCACATGAAACAAGCCCTGTACTATTCATGATGATGATGATGATGTGCTGTTGCCTGCAGAGCTGTTATACCTGGAGAGCTTCCTGCAGACCTTCAAAAGAGAGTGGACCGGTATCGACAGGCTGCGGATGGACAAGTTCTTCCAGGTTAGTGTGAGGAGAATGCTGAATGAGCTTTACCTTTTAAAGAAAGTAGCTGGTGCAGTAAGATCCCTCACTCTGGGATAACTCAATTCATTGGGTTCAAGAATCATTACCCCCCCCCCAACATAACATTTTTTTTCCTCTAATCTTTACCAACCCTACCTTTAAGTTTGAATGTCTGGGTGTGTTAAGACAAAATAAACAATAAAGAATAGGACTTGTTTTTGTTAAATGAAAAAGGGATTTGTAGAAAAACAGTTATATTTCTCAAAGTAAGGTAATAGTAATTTTAAAGTAAGAAGAGAATTCCTGCACACTGTCCCCTTACTTACAATGAACTTTATTGAGAAATAGTGTTTCTGTCCTTAGACCCTCAGGTAAAGCCTTGCTATTGTTCATGTGCTGTTCATCACTGTCACACTCTTATGGCTTACAGGAACACTTGAATAGAACAGAGCCATCGGTCATGTTAGTAGTAACACCTGCACTTTTCCTACTATGACAAGTCAAGATGCCCGATGTCAGAAAGGTTGATAGCATCCTCAGAATTTGGTCCAGTATCCACCGCTTTGGCAAACTGGCCAATCAGTTATTCCTCGTATTAGGCCAGTGTTCATTTCAAGTCCTGCTAAGAGATGTTCACATCTCGTAGCCAGCCGACTCGGTCTTGGAAATAAAACCAATCAGGCTCATATCCTGCTGGCTTCATCACCTAATAAGTGAAATAAGTAAAGAGCAAAGATCCCAGTGTCCCACCACAGTCCCATGGCATGGTGTGACTCTCTGTCATTAACATCTCCAACCTGCCACTAGTGACTCTGTCTGCTAAACAAGCTGCGTGTGGTGAACGGGCAGCGTGAACAGAAATGAAGTAGCAGAGTCGATTTCTTCAAAACAAACTAGGTGTGATTGCACTTCAACACCGATTGCATCAACACAGTTCCACAAAGACGTCAGCTGTGAATTTTTGACGATATGGTTTGTGAAAGATTTTGGATGTTTTAAAATTGCTTACAAATCCGAAATGCTGATTATTTCTTTCTCTCTCTAACAGCTGGTTCGCTTCATGTTCAGACAAACCTTTGAGATGCTGAAGAGGAAAAACTGGGAGAGCAGGTAACGCATTAACATTTAGTGTTCCTAATGTTCCCGTCTCGTCATTTTTAAGTGAGCTTGAGTGTCTGGCGTGTCTCCTCAGTCTGGTCGGCAGGTTTCTGGAGCTGCTGAATGCACAGCTTCTGCAGAGCAGCAGCGGGGCGCCCTGCGGGCTGCAGTTCCACATCCTGGACCTCTACATGACCGAACTGGCTGCTGTGGGTTCAGCAGAGGTACAGTATAACTAATCTGGGATAAATAACAGGTTATTGGGGTTGCAGTGTTTATTAAATGAGTTTATTTGAAGCTGGTTGGCCACACGGTTGCCATTGTCAGTGACTCTGGGGAAACCGCATGATGAGAAGGTTTTAATACTTAAAACATCCCGGTGCTAAAATCACAAGAAACGCTGAAGTTGCACTGTATTAGTAGAGGCTCGCCGCATGGAATGAAGATCACTGCCACCGTCAGAATAACTAATTCCACTTTCTGAAATATATCCTGTACCTTCAAGGGGCAAAGCTCAGATGCCAAATCACAAAAGGTCACAATGATGATGAATATGGAACCAACCTGATCATGAAGTGTGGCCTCATGGTCAATAGTTAGTTCTGGTTCTGGACATTTAAAATGACAGGTGACTGAATGTTGTTACTTTACTGCCACACAGCATCCAACGTACGTCATCTTTTCCCGCATCCACTGAAATACTATGCAGGAGTTTTTTTTTAGATCTTACTCCTGTTGAAACCGTTTTAGAACTTCTTATGTGGATGGTTAATAACACCCCAGAGTCCTCATCCTGTTTTATCCTGATAAGAGAGGTGAGAAGGACAACAAAGAGCGAGAGCCTATTACACATCATTGTGGCCCGGCTGAGTGCCTCTCCTGTCCCAAGGTTTTGTCCTCTGTTAGATTTAATCCCTATGGGACCTCATTCATCTCCAAACCTGTCTTGTCTGGTTTGTCACCATGGAATCCTAGCGAGGAACTCGGGGCTGCTGTGTTGTTGCATCCTTTCTTCCTCTGTCGCACATGATATAGCAGACACAGCTATGGCTGTCTCACTGATTAACCCAGGCTTAGCTCTCCGTCTTAAAGTTGCTAAATGGCAGCCAGGTGCTACGGTATGAGTATTTTGTGCTTTTAACTGAAGGAGGTTTTTCCAGGTTTGAGTGGTCTGAAGGTGAACTGAACCACTGATTGAATCCTTGTTAACAAGACGAGGAGAACGATCTGGGATTGGATTAATGGCCAAGCAGACATAGGGAACATTGGGATGCTGACATCCTTAATATATAGGAGCCATTATGAAATATATATACTGTATAGATATACAAACACACACATACTCGGGCTGTCACAGTTAACACGATAATATTTAATTACGTGTTAACGTAAATTTGTTTTAATGCCACTAATTTCTTTAACGCAACTTGCGATTTTTAATTAACCTTTTAAAAATGTGACGGGCCGCCGATCTTTCAGAGGTTGTAGCGGGCTCAGTTTTAAAGCCAGAGTGAAGGCGGCATATGAAACTAGAAAACCCAAGAAATCCATTGGCACCATCCATGTCATACTAGCTTGTCAAGAAGGAGCTTAAATAACGCTCCAAATCTGCGCTAAATTTTGGCGAGGAAAAACTGTCAGAGCCGTTTTCAAAGAGGTGAAAATGGGTTCTATTTCGTTCTTCCTGACTGCCAGAGGCAGTGTTTAACACTGGATGTTATCCATCTCGCGCACGCGCAGGTCGAGTATTTAATATCAACAAAGTCACATGTGACCTGGGATGACGTAGTTTATATAAGCCCACGTCATCATCAGAGATGTCCCTTGAATCTTCTCGCGGCAGGTAATCCGCGAATGCAGGTTGATTAAAGAGATAAGCCGTTGACTTTTCGCTGGAAGCCCTGCAACCGCATGGTTGGAGCTACAGTTTCGTCCTCCAAGGGCTGCGATTAGTTAATCACGGCTACACTCTAACACTTTAGACGCTGTAACACCGGTGTTTTCGCCGGTTCAATTCAGCGAGGCTAACGACAGGTGAGCTAGGATAACAAGGTGAGTATATCCTCCCGTCGTTAGAGTTTAAGTTACGTTTGTTGATAGGAGTCTGTTTTCGGTCTCCTTTATTGTTTATTGCCGCCGAGCTAAGTGTTTGCGCTACAGTATCGGCGAGCCTCCGTCGGACAACGAGCCCCGTTAGGCTGTTGTCGGCTAATTCATTTCCTTTTACAGTGTGTATTGCTCAGCAGCGAGTGATTTCGCTCGTTAAAGCAGACATCTCCTTTGTTGATAGATAGAGCGACCGCTCCCCAGTAAGTGATTTCGCTTGTGGGTTAACTTATTTTGTGGCTGCTGTTAATGGGGAAGTTATTATCTCCCCTGTCTTTTGTATAATAACAGTCCTAGTTCAAAGCTAGTGTCTAGTTACTGAGACAGTTTGCTGTTAAGCAAATTGATGTAATTTTTTTTCTCTCTGTTACTAGAGAGTGCTTTCACTCCAGTGTAACCAATGATTTGCATAACTAAGTAAACACATTATATTAATAAGATAAATACATTATTTAATTAAATATAAGAGTATAAAATTAATACTAAGAATTATTATAAATATCAGCAGCACCATGTTAGGTGAGCATGTTTGCCGTGCCTGCATGGCTCCACTGCTAGCTACTGATGGCCATGATGAATGCCCCACATGCCTCGGTGTTGTACACCTGAGGGAGGGGCTGTCCGACAGTCAGTGCATGAATTGTAGTTTTATGCCACGGGAGCTGAAGATAGCTCGATTAGCTGAGCTAGAAGAGCAGCTCGAGTTCCAGTTGCCCCTATCGGGTGTACCTTCAAATGCACGGAGTGGGCGGAGACGCGCCCCACCTAAGGGGGCCCCACCTACAAAAAAGGCACGGAAAGTGGACTGTTTGGCAACTAAGGTCGACACGCTAACATCAGAGTTTGCTGAGATTAAAGCGCTGCTCCTTAACCTTCAGCCAGGCAGGGTGAACGCAACCCAGAATGACAGCCCGCAGGCTATGACACCTACCCCACTGAGATGGGATGAGGATGCCCTGTCTACGAGGGCTTCCTGTAGCCAGTTCTGTGAGGACCGGCCTGGACAGGGAGAGCTAGTAGCCTCCTCCCACGCTTCTGACACCTGTTCCCAGCAGTCAGGAAGTGGGTCCAGGGCAGACTCAGAGTCTGCTCCAGCGACAGTTAAGCCAGTGGTCCGTATGGCTCTGGCACGCTTAGGCTTGGATGAGACCCCGACTGCGGGCACCTCATCCAGTGCATTTTTTAGGTGGGCCCCGCCCCTGGCGGGTTTCTCTGTTCCACCCTCCCAGCCATACATTGAGGAGCTCCACAAATGCTGGCCAGACCCGAAATCGCTTTCCCACCACACCACTGACGGCAGGGCCTTAGCTTCAATGCAGAACGCTGACACTTACGGACTGGGTAAGATGCCAGCAGTGGAGCCATCTATTGCCGCCCTTATTGTGTCTCCCAATGAGGTCTTGAGGCCTGATGCTCGCTGTCCCAGGCCCCAGTGTCGCATCACAGACGACTTTCTAGTCAAGGCTTATGAAACAGCGGCACGCATGGGCCGTCTTGGAAACTCTCTTTCCCACCTGATACTATCCTTGTCCCAGTCCCTGCAAGCTGCTGGCGTGGATGCTTCCGTCCAGAGCCTCAGTGATGCATCCCTGCAGGCGTTCGGTCTTATCACAAGGGAGCTTGGCAGACTAATGTCGACCCTTACGCTGACTCGCCGGCAGGTATGGCTGGCCCAATCTCCGCTTTCGGAGCCGGGCCGGAGAGCCCTCCGCACTCTCCCCGTGGTTCCGGGGGAGCTGTTTGGCCCAGCAGCACAGCAGGCCTTGGAGCGGGGAATCCAGGCGAACCAGACTTGGCAGCAGTTTGCTAGCTTCCGGGAACCTACGCCTTTATTGCGACAGCGGCCCCTACAGGGTGGTGGTACCAGTCGCCCTCGGCTTCCAGCTCGTCCTGATACGTACCCGAGGACCTCGCAGGCTCCGGCACGGCCGGTGCCTCAAGCGAGAAGGGGTCGGGGGTCAGGGTATCGCCCCCCCAGGTACCCAAAGGGCCAGAGGGGAAGATCCTGATGCCCCGGGGCCGGCAGTCGGACGCTTCTCCCAGCAGCAACTCAGCTGCTGGGAAAGCAGCACTTCAGACCCTTGGGTGGTGGCTACGCTTTCCCAAGGGTACAATCTCCAATTCCGACGCCGGCCCCCAGTTTTCAGTGGGATCAGACTGACCACGGTCAGAGATCCCACAAAGTCCCAGGCACTCAGACAAGAAATATCCACCCTCCTGGGGAAGGGTGCCATCGAAGAGCTGGGGCAAGAGACACAGCAAGGTGGGTTTTACTCAGTTTATTTTCTGATTCCAAAGAGAGAGGGTGGGTTTCGCCCTATACTGGACTTACGAGGGCTGAACACATTTCTGAAGGTGTTGCCCTTCCACATGCTGAGTACAGCAGATGTGCTCCAAAACGTGACACGGCACAGTTGGTTCACATCCATCGATTTGAAGGACGCATACTTTCACGTCCCAATAGCACTATCTCACAGGCAGTACCTGCGCTTCGCATTCGAAGGCAAGGCCTTCCAATTCAAGGTGCTCCCATTTGGTCTTTCCCTTGCCCCACGGGTCTTCACAAGGTGCATGAGGGCGGCACTCGCCCCAATGCAGGCCAGGGGTATGCTTATCCTCCCATACCTGGACGATTGGCTAATTTGTGCTCTGACCAGGGAACAGGCAGAGCGGGACACTGCGTCCCTTCTGCATCACGTGACGAGGTTGGGCCTTACCGTCAACCATGCCAAGAGTTGTCTCATACCCAGCCAAAGGGTAGTGTTCATTGGTTTAACTCTGGACTCCCGCCATATGCTGGCCTTCCCAACACCAAGACGAGTAAACGCCATACTCCAGCTCCTCCTCCGGTTCCGGAAGAACAGGAGGTTGAGGTACAGCCTGTTTCTCAGGCTGTTAGGTATGTTGACGTCAGTAACATCAGTAGTGCCACTGGGCCTCCTGTACTTACGGCCATTCCAAATTTGGATCAATTGTCTCCAATTAGATCCAAAGTCCCACAGATCCAAGAGAGTCAGGGTGTCCAGCCGATGCCTCCTTGCATTGCGGCCATGGAGAGCCGGGGCATATCTGGCCAGGGGCATCTCATTGGGTTCGATTCCCTCACGTCGCGAGGTGGTGGTGACCGATGCTTCGCCCTCCGGCTGGGGGGCAGTATGGCAGCACAGAGCGATAAGGGGGCTCTGGACAGCACAGGAAGCGGCGGAGCACATAAATGTGCTCGAGCTCCGTGCTATATATTTGGCACTTCGCAAATTCCTACCACATTTGAGAGGCAGGCATGTTGTTGTACGGTCCGACAACAAGTCAGCTGTCTACCATGTAAACCGGCAAGGGGGCACCAGATCAACCCGGTTGCTACAGGTGGCACGGAGACTTCTGGTATGGGCTTTCCCTTGTTTTTCCAGCCTCAGGGCCATGTATCTGCCAGGGCCACAGAATGTGGTGGCAGACTTTCTCTCCCGCCAGAAACCCCCCGCGGGCGAGTGGAGGCTCCACCCAGAGGTGGTAGAGGAGATATGGCGCAAATATGGCGCAGCAGAGGTGGACCTGTTTGCCTCAGAAGCCTCAACGCACTGCCCTCTTTGGTTCTCCCTGACGGAGACAGCATGCCCGTTGGGACAGGATGCCCTGGCACACCCATGGCCAGATTGCCTCCTCTATGCCTTCCCACCATTCCCACTGATAGCAGTAACGCTACACAGAATACAGCACGGCAACAACAGACTCCTGTTGGTCGCCCCAAACTGGCCGGGGAGACCCTGGTTTCCAGGGATGCACAGGCTTCTGGACGGAGTTCCATGGTGCCTGCCCAAGAGGCAAGACTTGCTCTCACAGCTGGGGGGCCGCATCTGGCATCCGAACCCGGATCGCCTACAGCTTTGGGTATGGCCCCTGAGGAGCCGGACCCACTCCTAAGGGTATGTGACCAGGCGGTAATTCAAACCATTTCTGACTCAAGAGCACCCTCCACCAGGGCACTGTATGCCAACAGGTGGAAAATATTCTCAGAGTGGTGTAAAGTTCATGAGGAGATACCTCAGAGTGCCTCTGTGCCAATAATACTGAGATTTTTGCAGTCTTTGCTGGAGAAGAAACTCTCTCCTTCTACCTTGAAGGTCTATGTAGCTGCTATTTCAGCCGGGCATGTCAGAGTGGATAACCAGACCGTGGGGTCTCACACTCTGGTGACCCGATTTCTTAAAGGAGCCCAGCGGCGGAACCCCCCGCAGGCTGTCAAGGTTCCCTCGTGGGAACTGCCTCTGGTGCTAGAAGCCCTTTGTCTCCCCCCCTTCGAGCCTCTGGATCAGTCGGGGCTGGAGTGGTCTTCAGTAAAGGTTGCTTTCCTTTTGGCGATGGCATCAGCAAAACGTGTGAGTGAACTTCACGCCTTGTCAGTGAGTGAAACGTGTATTCGCTGGAACTCGGATGGCACAGGGGTAGCACTTTGGCCTAACCCATCATTTTTCCCGAAGAGGTTGGCTCCGGCCCACTCTAATCAGGTCATTGAGCTGGCAGCTTATGACCCTTCATGCCTACAGGGTGAAGATGCTAAGTCAGCAGAACTGCTCTGCCCAGTGAGGGCCTTAAGGCATTATATACAGGTGACTGCGAGCTTTCGCCGCTCTGATAGTCTGTTTGTCTGCTATGGGGGCCATAGGAAAGGGCACACCCTGTCCAAGCAGAGGCTTTCCAGGTGGATTGTTCAGGCCATTGAGGAAGCATACAGGTCAAAAGGACTGCCTTTACCTCTTAATATCAGAGGCCACTCCACCAGGAGTGTCTCCACTTCCTGGGCAGCACTACGGGGGATCCCCCTAAGTGATATCTGCGCTGCGGCCAGCTGGGCTACTCCATGCACCTTTGCCCGTTTTTACAGGGTCAATGTTGCTGCTCCCCATGCAGTAGCATCGGTGGTCTTTCAGGAATCCACAGGCCGTTCCCGGTGAGGTGGGTTTTCCTCGTGACTACGTTGGTAGTCGTCATCCAGTGTTAAACACTGCCTCTGGCAGTCAGGAAGAACGAAATAGAACGAGAGTTACGTATGTAACTACGGTTCTATGAGTTCTGGATGACTGCCAGAGTTGGCTGTCACTCGGAATCTTGGCGAGAAGATTCTGGAGGGACATCTCTGATGATGACGTGGGCTTATATAAACTACGTCATCCCAGGTCACATGTGACTTTGTTGATATTAAATACTCGACCTGCGCGTGCGCGAGATGGATAACATCCAGTGTTAAACACTGCCTCTGGCAGTCATCCAGAACTCATAGAACCGTAGTTACATACGTAACTCTCGTTCTATGGGTACCCACGAGCCTCCCCTTTACAGACACGCCCACTTTATGATAATCACATGCAGTTTGGGGCAAGTCATAGTCAAGTCAGCACACTGACACACATATTTTTTATGTTAAATGCAGTACCTGTGAGGGTTTCTGGACAACATTTGTCATTATTTTGTGTTATTAATTGATTTCCAATGATAAATATATACATACATTGGCATAAAGCAGCATATTTGTCCACTCCCATGTTGATAAGAGTATTATTAAGTATATTACTTATATACTTAAATACAAATCTCCCTTTAAGATATACAGTATATATAGTACAGCCTCACAGAGCCGCTAGCATGGTTGTAGATTCTAGTGATTGATGCATCCTCTGTACTTATTTTGAGACTTCGGATGTTAAAGTATGTTTGGTTTAGTTTGATTCTTGTTTTTTTTCTCCAATCGAACTTGGAACTAATAATTTATCAAATTGTTATGAGGAAATACATTAATGCTACAATGATCCTAATGTGGTCTTTTCCTTTTCTATTCACAGCTCACTGCTGATCAGAACTTGATATTCATCGAGCCCTTCTGCAAAACAGCAGCCAAAACTAAAGAGTAAGTAGTCCATGCCAGCTCAGCTTTCTCTGCTCCATTTATTCTAATCCCTTCTTACACTAGAAATAGGTCATTAGAATAAAAAAAAATGCCACTGTCATGCAAAACAGCTTATTTGGCAGCTGCTTTGAGTTTTGTGTATAGATGTTTAATTTGATGTGGTTTTCTGTATTTGATGCTGGTGCAGGTGTCAGCATCTTCCTTTGATTGTTTTCCATCTTTTTCTGATTTTAAAGTGGCTGTGCAGTTTCAAATTGGCCTCAGTAGAACAAACCATAGACGCATGTACACTACCATTCATAAGTTTGGAATCAGCTGTTATATTGATGTTTCTGTCTTACTTCAAAGGTCCATGTTGACTGATGCAGCTAGTTTTTGTGTTAGGTCTGGTGCTAACCACTTACCTGAATACTTTCCATCATCTCATCCTGTCATCTGTTGCTTCTTTCCACGTCTGTGTCGCCAGTCGGTCTCTTTTCAGAGCCATCTGCAACAGCCTCCTCGGCACCATCATCGACCAGGCCCCCTTCGCTATTGATGATTTGATGAAGGAGGTGAAAGGAGCCGAGGCCTCAGACTCCGACTCAGGACAGGCCTCTGAAGAGGACGACCAAGAAGACCAACCAGAGGAGAAAATAAGCAAACCAGTCAGCAAGAAAGGGACATGGAAGCAGATGAACGGTACGTCTCCAGAGAGTACGACATTAAATGATCTAGACTGGATTTTTGTTGATTAGAACATAAATCTTTTCAGTCACCATTGCATGAAACGCACTAATCTTGTCAGTTAATGGTTAATAATCGGTTAACGAGGGTCAGTTATCGGTTAGAAAAACAAAATTAGCATCCCTAACCGGTACAGATTCACTAATGACCAAACTCCAGAGTGGTGTCCTGTTTTTTCTTATGAGTTTTAGAAACTGCGTGTTTCTTGGAAAATGATATACAGTAGGCCGGCAGGGGAATTATAGTATATGCACAAATTACTGATTAATGCTCTCAAATTAATAAATCGACCACAAATGACTAATTCTTATTCTGGAATTACTCACTTGTGTTCTCAGAGCCACTAATTGTTCTCAAATTACTAGTTCATGTTCTCGATTTATTAAATTGTGCATACAAATGATTACTTATGTGTGTTCTGAAATGATCAAATCTGTGTGAATGAATAAAGAGAAGGTAGCATTTAATATCATTTTGAGATGTGTTTAAAGGGGAACTCAGCGCAATCTTTTTTTTACGCTGTACACATAATCTCATAGATTCTTGTTGGCGTATTATGTTGATTCATTTTTCCACCAGTGTGCAAAAATAGCAGAATACTGGCAAACGCGCTATTTTCCCCAAATAATATAAGGAGTCGTCAGTGTAGTTAATACTTATCTTTGAATTAATTAATTAATTGATTTGTGACTAGAACAATTTGACACAGTGCTGAGCTGTATCTTAAATTAATCTTCAGGTTCCCAGCTTTCAGATGATGTACACCACTTCTATGTGACCTCTACTGTTGACCTGCTATCTCCCCCTAAAGACCCCCTGTACCTCCCTAAAAAACACTAAAAATGGTCTACGTGGGTCTCAGAGGGTTAAAGAAATACAAACAAGCCAGAGCATTTGTTCCACCTATAGCAGAATGAGAATGTGTGGAGTCAGACCTGCTGTGGAGATGTTTGTGTATGTGTGTTTGGGTGTGGGTGTTTGGGTGTGGGTGTGGGTGTGGGTGTGGGTGTCAGTCACTGGATGTAATGCAGGTGTTTCAGTTTTTTAAAGTGAGGTAAATGGTGCTGGTTTCTGTTTTCAGGTAATATATCCAATGAAGCCGAGGAGGATGACAGTGATGAGCTTCTTCACTTGGAAGACTCGGACTCAGAGGGGTCATGTGATGAAGACGATGAAGAAATCGGACCAGTCCTACAGGTAAAGGATTTCTCTCTTCTTTTTTTTATTCAATGTTTTCCTTTTGGGATTTAATGTGTTATGGTCAAACATGTCACTGGTTTATTTTGATGTATGCCACTTGTTTTATACTCTACAGATTATAAGTCAAAGTCCCTGCATGAACTCAGTCCATACTGATGGTTCTGCACGTTATAGCCTGTGAACTACAAATTATATTAACAATGATGCTGCGCATTTTGCAAAGCTCATTTTAGGGTTTAGATTGAGTTCCCTCTTTAAAGTTGGTAAGACTTGCAAGCTGTTTGAGAAAGGAACATTTTGTTGTCTTTTCTGGTTTTGCTTCCAGGCAGTGTTTTGTTGATGAGTTCTAGGACCGCTTCCACAGGTTTAGTTGTTAGGAAATAAAGCTTTGGATAATATTAGTATGCAAAACATAAATTAAAAGCTAATGTGAGTTTGGTTGTTTTGTGCTTTATAAGACTCTTACAAACAGACTCTAAGTCTGGAGTGTCACATTGTCCTTGAACACACCATCAAATTTGAGACCACTCCCTCCTCTCATGTCTGTGTGGCCGTCCTTGCAGAAAGAAATCAGAGACATAAAACGTTATTTTCGGATTGTTTCACGGCGGTTATGTTCTAGAACACAAATAAACACACAACCAACTCCGCACATCGCTGCGAGAGTGTGCTGCGTTGCCGGATTTTGAATGAATGCAGCTGAAGTGCACCTTCATCCTGTGTGCGCGTGCACCACCCCTGCTCTCGGTCAAACAGATACACCGATAGCAGCACTACCAATCAACCCGTTCTGATCCCATGTCGTCAAATACGGAGGAGGACTTGAGCCTCGGTATCAGAAGCCGAGGGGCGTGACAAAACGGCCGTATTTGATAACTTGAACGGACTGCCTACCCCGCTCAATGTTATTGGCTAGGTGGTTACACCCACGCCCAGAAACATCCTGAACAAAGCAAAATGAGAAGAAAAGAGATGTGCTAACACTAACTGGCAACTTGATCACTGACGACACAGAGATACCACGGGATTCCAACGTCATTATACTATTGGCTCACAAGCCTCGTTAGAAGTGGGAACCGAACAGATATCTTCCACAGAGATAAACAAAACATTAATTTTGCACCTGTCAACATTTTTAATAATTTGTTTTATGAAAGAGACATACTTTTATTTGGCACTTTTCTTTTTTTATTATTATTCGTGTACATAATCTCACACATCTTATCAATACGACCTTTTAAATTTCATTCTATGTGGTCTTAAAAAGTTTTTTATTTTATCTTCCTACCTGTGTGGAGGATGAATGTACTCTGCAAACAGGCAGCAATTTTCCGTTTGTTCAAATTATCTGAGGGAAGAAAATCAAAATGCAAAAGTGTTCTATTTATAAAATGTGCAAAAAGTTTAAAGGAAATTGCCTTTCGAGTGTTACAGCCGGGGGTTGATTCGTATAAAGTCTTTTTTTTCTGTTTTAGGAAATTATTTGAACAAATATGTTTAATTTTGACTCAAATGGCGAACATTTGTTTTTGTGTGTTTTGCAGTTTGACTATGCGGCCCTGGCTGACAAGCTGTTTGCGTTAGCCAGTCGGAACAGCACACCCAGCCGGAACAGGCAGAGACTCTACAAAATCATCAATGTGTGAGTAGACGCTTTAACGCTATACTCTCTGTGTGTGTCTGTCTCTCCGTCTTGTAATACCACTTGTTGATAGTGAGTCACTGTACCGTCCAGTCTGCTGTCAGTCCAACATGAGAGGACCAGGAAGTAGAGGTGCCCTGAGGGCTGTCGATCATGTTGGAGGTACAGGGTCCGTGTACAGTTTGTTTATTGGATTAAATCCTAAGTGGCTGAAACGAGAAAGCGACTCATGTTTTTTTCGTTTCGTCCTCCCTGCCGCCGGGAGGACAGCGCAAGCAGCTCGGGGAAACAGACCTTCAGTTAGCGATAATGATCACCTGACTGAGGTGCTGCCCTCTTTCTTCTAGAGCTCATCAACAGCCAAACAGCATTCAGTGAGCTCAGTGGTGTGTAGGGCTGTTAAACCATCTCACCTGCTGTGCTGGTTCAACCTTTGTAATCAACGAAAGCTATTGATTTGACTTTGTAGAGTGGTGGGTTGAATCGGCCCTCCCTGTGGTGTTTATCCTGCTCCATGAATGATCTCTGCCGGAGTCCAAACTAATGAATGCTTTCTTCTTCTACTCTCACCTTGTCTTATGTTGATATGGCAGACTGCGGGACCTGAATGAAGGTAGGAGATCATTACCCTCTTCATATTTCTGAAAACAGAATAACTGTTGTCGGTCTTTGACCTGGTCCTGTCTCACTCTGTCTCTTCATGGATTTCCTCTCAGGCATCTTCCCTCAGGATGAGTGTCCAGAGGAGGTCTCCACAGATGAGGATGATGACATGTTCTGCAGCAGGAAGAGGATGAAGAGAGGAGGTCGTCCCACGAAGGATGACGAGGAGGGGGGTCCAGCAGCCAAGAAAAGTAAAGTTATCTCATGTTGGCACATTTACCTCCTGTCTATGCAACGCTTTTAAATCCGCTGTGGAATTTATGGAGCGCTGAAAACTGACAAAGGCAGTTAAAGTTTATCAGACAAGGGCATGACCCACGAGCACATGACAAATTAAAATACAGAAGTTCTCGCATCACACTTGTGAGTCGCATATTAAACCATCATTGGCTTCCAAACTAGTAGTGGTGATGCCACAACTCCTGCTTGTAGGAACACATATTAAACTGATTGAAGGTGAGCACAGAGAAACTTTGCCCTCGAGCCGTCTTCTCTTGTTAAACTCTACACATACGCCGTTCTGCACGGTGAAGTAACAATGAGCAGAGCACACGTCAGACAGGAGTACCAGCATGGAAGCAAAGCAATGTACTGCTTTGGACAGGGACCGGCAGCAAAACGCCTTTTAGCCACCTAAAAGAAAAGGCCCACCTAAAAATATCAATATCCGTTTAAGTGTACGCTGTATTTGGAATATTTTCACCGCTTTATCTCGCCTTCAGACAGCCCTTTCCCGACAGGGAATCGAAAGTGAAACTTATCTCTGCTCTCTTCAAAGCCAGCAGGCTCAGATGACAAAAACGGTATCGATACGTTTCACTTTGACTTCAGTTCCCCATCAGAAAATATTCTAACGCGTCTAGGTAGCTGAAGTTGTACTCAATAAATTTGTCCAGGGTTGGCAGGTCTGAAGGAGGCATTCTAGCCTTGCTACAGTGACCAAATAGATTCATCATCACTAGAAGAAATCACAATTATACCTCCTCCTCGGTTAAAACTGACCTCCTGAACATAGTGTTACCTGTAACTGTTAAATGTCCTACATCTTGTCCTTGAGCCTGATTATATCAGAAATGGAGACTTGAACTACATTTTGTGTCATTGCATTGCTCTCCATTTAATGATGACAGATACTTGAACTGATCTGTTTATGTGCTACTTCAGGGAAGAAAAGGGAGGCATCCGCACTCAACAAGCAAAACGAGGCATCTGGGGAAGACGACAATGAACCGGCTGACCTTTCTGCAAATGATGAAAACAAAAAGAAGAAAAAGAAGAAAAGGAAGAAGAAAAAGAAGGCAGTGCAGAGTGGAAGTGCAGCTGGTGAGGAAAATGCAGACGGACCTGAACAGACTGTGGCTCCAGCTCAAAGTGGAAATAAAGAGACTGAAGGAGGTCCAGAGTGTTCACAAGACACACAGAAGGAAGCACAGACACAGGGCTCCCTCTCATCTGTAAAAGTGACAGAAGCAGCTACTCCAGAGAGCCAGTCAGAAACTCTGCTTCTCTCTGAAGTAAAGAAACAGCCGACAGTTATAGTCATAGAAGACACCAGCGAACCAACCCCCTGCACCAGTGATAAGGACCAATCTGAAAAGGAGACTTCTGAGCTCAAACCTGAGGTGATGGAGACAGCAGAGGAGGAGCAGACTCCTGATAAAACAGAGCCAGAGATGTCCCCCGAAGCCCATGCTACCGTCTCAGGCAAGAAGAAGAAAAAGAAGAAGGGCCTGAAGGCCAAACTACAAACAGATGAGATTGTGGCTGAATTGCAGGTCAATGGAGAAGAAGAGATCATACCAGCAAGTAGTGAGGAGTCAGCTGAAAAACATGCAACGACGACACCTGAGACTGATGCTACAGTCCCTGCCAAGAAGAAGAAGAAGAAGGTCCTGAAGGCCAAGAAGAATGTCAAGGAGGTTGAGGGCGAATCACAAGTCCATAGTGTGAGCACAGAAGCAGATTCCCCATCGATACTTTGTGAGGATTCAGAGGAAGCTTGCCCAACCGTCCAACTCGTGGCGCCAACTGATTCTACAACCCCATGCAGTAAGAAGGGTAAGAAAAAGAACCTCAAGGCTAATGAAGCACTAAAGGTTGAGGCTGAGGCACAGCTCGAGGTAGAGGGAAAACACACATCAGCTGGTGAGGAAACATCACAAGATGCCGCCGCAGTGCCACTTAAAAAGAAGACAAAGAAAAAGGGCAAGCAGGGAGATGCAACATTGGATGAAAGCACCGTAACCCCGCTGAATAAGAAGAGGAAAAAGAATAAAAAAGAATCGGAAGCGGAAGAGGAAGGAGCGGCGGTGGAAGCCCCTCAGTCGGTGGATGCTGAGATCACCATGACAACGCCAGCAAAGAAGAAGAAAAAGAAGTTGGCAGCAGCCCAATTGGAGGTGAAAGATCAAACCCAGTCGCAGGTGGTCGGCAGTGTTGACGCAGAGCTCTCACTGGGTGAAGCTGAAGCGGTCTCTTCCTCCGGGAAACCGGCCAAGAAGAAGAAAAGGAAGATCCCCGTGACGTTTGAGTACGAGGTCGATGAGCTTGAGGCAGCTGCACAGGAGGCTACATCCATCAACGGGCTTGCAGAAGAAGAAACCGGCGTCAAGGCGAAACCAGGCAGTGTGAGTATTTAATGAGGTTAAATGGTTCAGATGAGATGAGACTGAATTGCCAGACTGCCTGATAACACTGAGGCATCATTGAGCCGTAAACTGATTTTTTTCTTCATTTCAGGCTAAAAAGTCACAGAAGAAGACGAAGGCTTCCCCAGCGTCGGCGTCTGACTTCATGACGTTTCAGAGCAACGCTACAGTCCCGACACCGCTCTTCTGCAAAACCAAGAAGAGCCCCAAAACCCCGCTGTCCAGCAAGAAAGTAAAAGTGAGTAAAACAGTCACAACTAAGCATCATCAGAGTTGGTTCTCACAGACTACAACAGAACTTTCTGAGGTGTAACCTGGACAAACTATCTGCATGCTTAGATGTTAAGTTAGAAATTCCAGTATTTTGACACCAATACTGAGATCACAGCTGGAGCTAAGCAAGGGTTAACAACCATAGACTGTATATACATAACTGGAAAACGCATCTCCACTTCCTCCCGATGTACAAAATCTAAAATATCCCGGAGACGGGAGCTGACAGTTTGAGATTTTGGCGTCATTTGGAGCCAGAGTTTGTGCAGTAGTGATCGTCCACGGAGCCGTGGTATCAAGGTCCCGCCCCACACACCCGCACAAACCAATCGTAAGCTGACCGCAGTTTTTTAACGTGACAGACACCTAGCTGCTGCGTTAGCTACTCAGCTGAAAAAGACTGATACTACAACCCTGCCAAGAAGAAACAGAAGGGCCTGAAGGCTGAGAAGAATGTCAAGGAGGTTGAGGGTGAATCCCAAGTTAAAGGGGAACTACATCCGTGTTATTCTCATGGTCTAAGACAGTCCACAAATATTAGTAAGCATGAACAACTCTCTTCCAAATCCAAAAACTAGAGTGCTAAAGCTTAAACTTTTGATGTCATAGGGTATAAAGTGTGGAGCTGCTCCATACACAATGAATGGACCAACAGAATATTTTCCTTTCTATACCCAGATGAGCTATTTTATTGTAGCGTTGTCAGCTCTGAAACAGAAAAGTCCTGCGTTAACAAACAAGAAATCCGAAGGGGTCCATTTAGAATGCTTAATGTCTATATTACTCTGTTTAATCACATTTATGTACGATCTTTTAATCCTATTTATATATGGAAGTTCCTTTTTGTTTTTATTAATGCAAAGCACTGAATACATAGAAATACACTTGCTAATGTTAAAACATAGCATCAGTACAGTACAGTGCTGTGCTCAAAGCTTCCTGTTGGGCTGTTGGAATGGAAATCATTTTACCAAAGTCTGTGCCAGAAATGCACGCCATCAATATCACTGTAGAAAAATGAATAACGTTTGAATTTCTTCTTTTGGTTATTCAAATTTGAGTGTTTCTGGCCACCCTACTAATGTATAAGTCCAGCACTCCGTCTCTTTTTAGCTCCACTGTGTTCAGCAGCTAGTGGTAGTATTAGGTAGTGTACAGTGTACAGCACTGCCTGCTGCCGCTGCTCGAAATCAACAACCCTCTCACATCACACATAGTCATTTGATCTATTGTTAATATGTAGAGATTAATTACTACACTTTGACAATGTTGTTTGCGAAAGGAAATGTATTCAACCCATTTATAAAAAAAATATATTTTCTTTACATAAACACTTGTGTTGCTGATACTTTTCCCACTTGAAAAGCTCTATTACCAATAATTACTCTGCTATTTGGATATTTAATTGCCCTCCATTTCTATTTACAATCCGGTGTTAATTAATTTTTGAAATGCAATTATTTTCCTGTGAGCTATGACTATAATTAGCAGATCAAAGATTGACTCATCAGACTGAACAGCTGGAATAAACACACACACTCTCTCGTCTTCATAGTGTTGCAGTGTTTAATATGTTTTGGTTTTGTCGAGGCTGACGGAGGAAAACATTGTTAATACATCTTGCAGAGGAGTTAAACTGCACACTTCCTATTGGATACTGACACACATACACTCCAGACCCTGCAGCACATTATTTTTAGTGTTATTCCTTCATCCATTTTTTATAGTGTTTTGCTGTGGTGCATCCAGTATTTAATAGTTTATAATAGTACTTTATCAGATGAAGCTCTCACCAGGTCTTCCATGGCCTGAGGACATTTTTGAGGTATTGGAATGGAAATATGCTCCTTGGTGAAGAAGAGCTTTATCAAAACCAGAGTACATTTTTACCTTCTGAATCTTTAGTTGACGTGTTTTTGTCTGATATGTGGAATACAAGTGTAAAATCAACAAAGAACAAAGGAGGCTCGATCATTTCTATTGTAGCATTCTGGGGAGAAAGTAGAAAAGCAAATGTGATCTGCAAAGACAAATTGTCCAGCCCCTGCTTGTGAAAGATTTTGTCCCTGTCTATTAATTGATCCGATTCTCTCTCATGCTTCATTTCTCACAAAACCTTCTGACGTCTGTCTCTCCTAGAATAAATCAAAACTATTCTTCTTTATTGCGCAGCTCTGCCGTTCCCTGATGCTAATGACTTTGTACCGTATGTAACCTTGTGTAACCTCTTTTCTATGTCTTTGTTCCACAGAAGAATCAAACTCCCAAATCAGAATCCAAGAAGGTGACCTTCGGTCTCAAGAATAACAAGACAGCTGGTAAGAAATGGGATGCAATTGGATATTTATAATACTGTACATACTGAAGCTGTATTCTATGTGGAATTAATGCAAATGATAAAATAGGATCCCTTGGACATTTAGTCCAAACATTACAGAAGTGTTCAGAGCAGACTGTACAGTCTGACGGGATGAAGTCTGTCTCCAGTTCATGTTGCAGGATTTGGAAAACAGCTCTTTGGATGGACTTGATCTAGTTGTCTTGAGTAACTCAGTTGATTCTAAATAAACACTAAAGCATGACAAAGTAAAACGTGCACAAAGTAGAAAGAGACAAACATGGACCATCTGTCCGTCCGTCTGTCCATGCATCCGTTATCTTCCTCTTATCCGGGGCCGGGTTGTGAGAGCAGCATGCTTAGCAGGGAAGTCCAGACGTCTCTCTCCCCAGCAACATTTTCCAGCTCTTCCTGGGGGACCCCGCAGCGTTCCCAGACCAGATGACATATATAATCCCTCCAGCATGTTCTGGGTCTGCCCCGGGGCATCTTACCAATTGGACGTGCCCAGAAAACCTCCAAAGGAAGGCGTCCAGGAGGCATCCTAATCAGATGCCCCAACAACCTCGGCTGGCCCCCCGAGGTGACGTTCCACGTCCCTAGAGCTAGTCTGCGATGTCGGGGATCAGCACACTTAGATTCCCGCCTTTGCCGGCCGCCCAGCTCACACTGCACCAGACCCCAATGCCTATCCCTGCGGGCCCACAGGGGGTGGCGGCTCCATGTTGTTCTTTCGGGTCTGTGCCTGGCCGGCGAGCTCTCCTCCCAGGTCTGGCTCCCGGTTTCCCTGTTCCGTGCGAGGTTACACAACTCTTCTGGTGCCGATTCATATGGGGTGTGTGAATCGCTCTTGGTCCGGCCCCTAGACGATTCCATGGTGCAGAATACAAATCTACAGTGTGTACAAACCCGCTGCAGCCTCTCGTGATTAATTCACACAGACTGAGGGACCAGTAAAAGAATAATTCATTTGATTGGTTTAATTAGTTTGAGGTGAAAAAGTTTACAAAGACAGCTTTGTTTTTATTTCTACTAAACCTGCAGCTTCCATGCAAACTCTGAGCTGCAGGACCGCATTCTAGTAATTATGTGACATTAGTACAAAGAACAGTTGAAACTATTTTTTGATTAATTGATTAGTCGCTCGACAGAAAAATTAATTGCCAACAATTTAGATGAATGATTAATTGTTAATTAATCGGTTAAGATTCACTGGTTCCAGCTTCTCAAATGTAAATCATTACTTACTGTGATATTAAATTGAACATCTTTTGGTGTTAGACTCCTGGTCAGACAAAACAAGGCATTGGAACACATCAGTTTTTTTGTTTTTTTTATTTCTTTTATTACATTTTTTCCAACCAAGAGATGAATCGGTTAATTGGAAAACAGAATTGTCAGATTCATTGGTAATTAACATAATCTTTAGCTGCAGCCCTAATACTAACTCAAAATCTAGACCACTATAGAATGTACACAACTGTGAAGTGATTATGCGGCTCATTAAGTAACCATAGTAACACGTATGTGTGTCAGCATGTGAGCGCGGGGAGCTTTTTGTTTTTCTCCACATGCATGATGCAGAATGACATCACCAAATCGGTCCAACGAACAAGTCACCTGTCAGCTTCTAAGCTGTCATGTTTACGGCTCTTGGTTCATTTGTTTCAAGTCAGTGTGAATGCTGTATGTACTGATGTAGAAATAAAGGCACGTTCTTTGGTTCCGTTTTGTTAGGACATGAGTAGCTTTCTGAAAGAGCTGCAGCTGTCTTATTTAGTAGTCACAGACGTCCAACCTACTACAGATGCAGGCATGGATCTTCTAAATCTTTATAGTGGTTGAGAATAAATCCCACCACAAGGTCCATTTCACACAGTCTTTATTGGCATTGTATGATCACATTTCCCTTTTCTCTTTGACCCGGGAAACACGTCACAGAATGAACTCTGAACCTCAGCTTTTTAAGACAATACGGATCAGAAGTCCTTCCTTATTGTAGATGTTCAAATATCCTTTTTTTCACTTAACTTTGCTTTTGAAAACTCCGGAGCAGTTACTAATTGGACCCGTGGTCAGATATTACTCTCAGCTGCTGTTTCCAAGGTCAAGAATGCACTTTGAACCTCAGTTTAATAGTGTTTCAGCTGTTACATTATAATATGTATAACATTATGATGTTACACATTAAGTAAATGTCTTAACATCCTTCACAACAGTGTTGCTTATACCATTTATTTTTCCGTGTCATGTTGCAGAGTTTCGGAAGACCGATCGCAGCCTGCTGGTGAGTCCAGACGGGTCATCACGAGTGCCCTTTGACCCAGAGCAGAAACCCAAGTTTGGGGTTCTAAAGTCTCCGCCCACACCACTGTCCGCCAGAAAGACTCCCAAGGCCAACAAGAAGATCTTGAGAAAGAGCACGCCTAAACGACGACCCACAGCGGCCGACTTCTTCTAACAGACTGTAGATACAGACCTGACGCTCTGTGTGAACTCCTGAATAGACTGATTTAAAAAAACAAAAAAAACAATCCTCTTTTGGAAAGATATATAGAAGTATTTTCATGTTTATCTGATATCAGTGTTGCATTTTTCCTCCTTAGAGTGACTCAACGTTTTAATAAAGTTACTCATTCCACTTTTTCCAATTTGATCAACTTCTCAGTTTGTGTGTGATTGAGTTTGATGCAGCATATATAAAAATAATTTGTATTTTAAGGAGAAAAACAAACCATGAACAAGTGTACTACAGCATAACTTGAGTCAAATTCAAGACATTTTAATGCAATGAATGTCTGAAGAGAGTAAAAACAAAGAAGGGCTAAGTTACCTCTGAATAACTTAAGTAATTTTCTCATTTAAAAAGTGTGGTACAACAAGACTAAGGCCATGTTCAGACCAACAGAGCGCCCTCATTCTTTTGAATGAGCCCAGTCCGTCGTCACGGCGAGGTGCTCCATCGCAGAGGCAAAAAAATAATTATTATAATAAAGAAAATCAACCTGGCTCAACTTTTGTTGCAACGTCACATCATCCAACAAGATGCTACATGTGAGCACACATTCCTGGTGTATTATGATCAATATTTCAACTGTTTACCTCGTGATCACCACAAGAAAAGATGAAGAGTTTGAGCAACTCCTCCATTTCCTTCGTGCATTGCAATGTGGGACAAAAGGTTACACCAAGAGCACACTCAAAAAAATATTTTTTACTATGCATACTGCCTTTTTGAGTATAGTTAATTTGGTCACTCTTCCAGTGTGAACAATCCTCATACTCAAAACCTGCTTATGTAGTATGAAACTGTCCAAACAGCCGATCTCTGGTGCCGGTGGACGTGACAGCCACTGTACGAGAGACTGACACTTCTTGTAGAGTAAAAGACAACCTGAGTTTCCACCAATCTAAGGTGTGTTATTAAGTGTGAAGCCAGTAGGAAGCAGGAGGGATGAGAGTGGGATGTAACTATGACAAACACAAATCCAGCAGGACCCCTGCAGCTTGCTGTGGGTGGACCTGCTTGTTTTCCCCTCACCACACACACAAAGTAAAGGTTGGACTTGTCTAAAACTAAGGCTGCCGGTTATAATGGAGTCTGACAATTCGTCTTTGTTTTTTATGTGGCTACATGAAATTCTCAGCATCTCATGATCCATGGATAAAGAAAATAATCCAACAACCAGCAAGCAAATTTACCAAGGAAACACACAAACTGCTCCATAGTTGACACACCCACACCTGCATGGAGGTGTGCTCTACAGCAAAGAACTCCTGATCATCTTAGACAGCAGACAAGTAGAATAACTTGAAAAGAGAAGCAGTGGAACTTCACAATGTTATGTGCAGCGTAAACTTCATTACATGAGCTGACATTTAGGCTTCTCCTAAATTATATTATACGTATTTGCTGTGGAGGTTTACACACATCATGCTATTATATTGGTCTTGTCCCCCTTGTTAAAGGTGGTAGAGAGCTGCTTCTTGTCTCATCATTCCACAGAAGCTCAGTCTGTGGGGACTTGGCTTAAGTCTCCGTATGGATCTTGAGCAAGGCACCAAACTCCCAAACTGCTCCAGGGGCGGTCTAGCTGTGCAGCACAGCTTGCTGGTAAGGCTGTGCAGCACAGCTAGACCGCCTCTTCATCTGGAAACATCCCAGTAACAAGCTGGTTAAAGCGAGCATAGTACCATCTGGCACTGGCTCCCCTCTCCATTGCTCCAGGCCACCAAGATTCTTCAAGATGCCTCCTTTTGCTCGAGTTTCGAGGAGTTTTGGAGTAGGTGGAGGGGGAGGAGAGGAGAATTTGAATCTTTATATTTGTGGTGGGATGCTGGTAAGTCCCTTATTAGGGCATTTTTGCCAGCAGTACTACACTACTTCTTCACAGCTGAAGTCGAGAGGGTGCTGGGAGGGCTAGAACGTAGCATAAGAGAGATTGAGGATGAGCTGGTAGATCACAACAGAGTAGAAATGCAAAACAATCTATCTGAACTATGTAGAGACCTTGGGGCATATCTCCAAGAGCGGCAAAAGGGGCTCTTGTGAGGTCAAGTTTTTCCATGCTGAGGGAGATGGATGCCCCCACTGTGTTCTTTTTTAGGTTTGAGAGGAAACATGAGGAAGACAAGCAGCTGCATTGTGGGTACAATTCGAGAGGGGGCTGCTAAATTTGATGGAGACTTATTTTCTGCTGTAATGTGTGACAATGTGTGTACTGGAACCTTGCTTGATTAACTACCAAGACACTCTGAGTCCTAAAAGATTAGCATGGACTCGCCCATCACCTTACAGGAGCTGAGTGAGACCATCTCTCAAATGACCCCTGGGAGGGCCCCGGGGGTGGACAGCCTGCCGGTGGATTTTTATAAAAAAGTTCTGGGGAATACTTGGTAGAGATTTATTTGAAGTTCTTTGCGAATGTGTAGAAGCAGGGGGAGCTACCGCTGAGCTGCCGTCCAGCGGTTTTGGCTCTTCTGCCAAAGAAAGGAGATTTGAGTGACTTGAGGAACTGGAGACCTCTGGCATTGCTCTGTGCGTATTTGAAAATGTATTCAAAGAGCCTCGCCGGTAGACTCAAGAACTGCTTGGAATCAATTGTACACAAGGACCAATCATACTAGGTCGCTCAATGTTGGACAATCTTCACTTAATACGCGACATGTTGGACTCGGCTCGACTGTCAAATGTAAACTTTGCTCTTCGTCTGCTAGCCCTTGATTAAGAGAAGGCGTTTGACAGGGTGGATCATGGGTACCTTTTTAAAACACAGTCTGCTTTTGGTAATGGGGAAACGTTTATTGCAGGGTGTTAAAGTGGTGTTTGCTGGGGCCTCATGTTTAGTTAAGGTGTGTGTGTGTGTGTGTGGGGGGGGGGGGGGGGGGGGGGGTGCTGAGTAGGCCTGTAGAGGTGGGGTGAGGTGTAATGCAGGGATGTCCTCTCTCTGGGCAGCTGTACACTCTGGCCATTGGACCACTGCTAGTGATGCTGTGTAAGAGGTTGCATTAAGGGATGAGGGTGTGGAGCTATAGGGTCAACACTCCTGTTATGGTTTCTGCTTATGCAGGTGACATCTCAGTCCTAGTAAGAGAAAGGCGGGATGTACAGGCTCTGGAGAGAGTAGCCTCCAGACCTATGAGAGAGCTTCCTCAGCCAGACTTAATTGGGTTAAGTGTGAGGCTGAATTACAATATGCTGAAAGGTTATTATGGCATTTTTTGCACAATGATGCCAAAAGAATTGTTG